>NC_142038.1:19094129-19695629 GCF_982192425.1 Myodes glareolus | reverse complement strand
CCCTGCACATATCTTGAGAGGCCATGAGTTCAGGGGACTTGGTATTGAGCCCAGGAAGCGGTGTGGTTTCCCAGTGATACCACATTGAGACTGGGAAGCAAATTCTAGCGCACAGTGACCAAACAAACATGGAGCCTGAGAGTACACGCTAGTTTTCTGTGAGTTGACACTGAGCCTGAGGAAACTTGGGGATGTGTAGTGACCTGGCCTTAAGCCTGGGAGACCATATGGCTTCACAATGGCATGGCACTCAATCCTGAGGCAGTGAGGTTCACTGTGAGTTGGCCCTGAGTCTGGGAGATCATGCAGTTCACAGTGAACTGGCAGTAAGACTGGAATACCACACAGGTTCACAGTCATCTGCCACTGAGTTAGAGGCTGCAGCCCTTCACAGTGATGACCCCTGAGTCTGTGTGGTGGTTTGAATGAGAAATGTCCACCAGAGGCTCAGAATTTGAAGAGTTAGTGTTCAGTTTCTGGCACTGTCTGGGGAGGTAGAGGGGTGCATGAGGACAACATCAATGGGGGTGAAATCTGAGATTTTATCATCTTACCCTGTGTTCTAATTTGCCCTCTGCTTCATGCTAGCCGCTAAGGATGTGAACTCTCAGCTTCCTGCTGTAGCTTCGGTGCCTATCTGTTGCTGTTCTTCCTAGCGATGATACACACTTATTCTTCTGGAACCATAAGCACAATATACCTGTTCTTCTCTAAGTTGCCTTGGTAATGGCATTTAATCATAGCGACAGGGAAGTAATTAATATCGCCTGAGAGGCCATGCAGACTTATGGTGACTCAGAACTGAACCTAAAAGGCCATATAGAATCATAGTGTCCTGGAACTGAGTCTCAGGGTGTAGGGGCTGAATGTGTTTACAGTGACCAGGCATGGAGGTCAATTCAGGCTTATAATGATCCCACATTGAACTTGGGGCTCCTGGGTGAGTTCACATTGTGTGAATTTTAAGCTTGGCGGACAGGGGTTTTCAAGGTGAACCAGCAAAATATTAGGGTGCCCTGGAGGATGAGAGTGAGCCCACACTAAGCCTTGGAGATGAGGCCATGTGGGTTCACAGTTACTCAGCTCCCAACCTTTGAATCCATTCAGGTTCACTGTTGTCTAACACTGAGCGTGGAGGGCAACACTGGTGTGCGGTGACTAGCATTTCGCTTGGTAGTCCGTGAGGGTTCACACTGGCCAGCCACGGAGGCAGGGAGACCAGTGCGTACTCACAGTGATGCAGAATTGAGCCTGGAAGGACCATATGGGTTCACGACTCAGCATCAGCCTAGGTGGCCCATGTGGGTTCACAGTGACCAGGGCCTGAGCCTGTGAGAATTCTGGTCCACAGTGACCTGGTGAAGAATTAAGACATAGACAGATAGGCAGGGAGGGGGCCCCAGAGAGGCTGTAAAGGTGGCAAACTTCTGGATTCTTTGTTATCCTCTTAACCTAAGACACAGCTTAGCATTTTCCCCCCAACAGCATGACTGCCCCGTCCAGTTCTCTGGTCCAGACTGATCCAGATGTGTTCAAGGCCAATCATGAACATGTAAAAGTTTGCATGAAGTGTGGGCCCATTAGAATTCTCTTCTTTATCTGAGTTCACCAATTTAAAATAGAGGGAAGAACCTGTAATCTACCACCCAAAACACTCAGGTTTGGGGATGTTTGAGTTTGGTTTTTGAATTCCCTTTCCCCTTGTGGAGATTCTTTCTCCTTGTGTCCCTCCCTCCCTCCACTCCCTCCCTCTCTCCATCTGGGTTCCTTCCCTGGTGCCTGTTGCTGCTTGCTGTGTGTGATTCTCCCCTCCCCCCACCGCATCTTAGTTCTTTAATTGGCTGAGAGAATGAAGCTGATTCAGACACCCACCCAGAAAGCAACATTTTGGGAGAGTCATCCAGCATGTCTTTGGAGGACCACCAACTAAATATCTTCAGTATAGACCGAGTCGAACCATGAAACGATAGATAGATAGGAAGGGACAACCATCAAGTGGCCAGCATCTTCCCCCTATTTTGGAATGGGGGATACCCTAGCATGCTCTAGGCAGCATGGAAGTTGCAGGATGGGTGATTTTATCTCTCCCTTCTCTTTGATAGGGAGAGGTCCCTTTAGATTATAATGCCAGTGCTAAATGAGTAAGATAATTTTTTCATACAGCTCAGACAGAAACCTCATGCTGGCAATCACCTCCTGGAGCCGAGGCCCACGAGCTCTCAGAGTTAATTACTGATGTCTGGCTCCAGGGAGACTTCATGAGTTTTGCTCCTGATGAGATTAAGTTTTTCACCCTTATCCTGTTAATCATAATCGTCTCTGATTAGCAGTGGGGCTTTTTTTCTTCCGTGTCTTATCGTTCATCTTGTGCCTATCTTACTTGTCTAAATCCAAATGAATGGGGCCATTAAGAAAGCATCTAACAATATACATATGAGGGTTTTTGAAACAAGTCAAACCACTTGGTAACTGTATTAGGATTCTCTAAAGAATAGGAACTGATAGGAGATATGTATTATCTTATATATTAATAAGTTAATATTTATAAACAAAATAGTATTAAATTCCATTAAAATATTAGTAACAGTTGTCTCATACTCAAAAGGCTTAGGATCTGGGAGTTTTCTAGTCTTGCCTCTGCAGCCGAAGTCATCCTACACTGAAGAGGCTGACAGCCTCGTAGTTGCTAAGTCCCTGAGGCTGGTTGCCTCTGTTAGCCCAATCTGAAGCTCTGTAAGGTTCCCAGAGAAGCACTGGTCCTTGGTCAGTGATGGAAGTCTGGAAATGCTGGCATCAGCCAAGGAACCAGGAGCAGGAACAGGACAACTCATCTTGTCCGCAGAGGGGACAGCAGAGCAGGTAAACGAACTGATCCTCATTCGGCCACGCTCTTTTGATCTGGGCTGCTACAGGAAGGTCCGGCCCACACTCAGGACTGTTCTTCCTACATCATTTAAGGCGATCAGAACAATTCTTTAGGTGAAGAATCCTGCTCAGGTGATTCTAATTTGTGGCAAGTTGCCATTGAAACCAAATATCCCACGAACCTAGGTTGGCATCAATCCTTGCGAATAGAGATTGGCTAGCTCCCCCTACTGGCCTAAACTAGAAATAGCTGGGGGGATTAAAATCTGAGAAACCTCCACCTGGGATTTTAGATCTGGAATCCGCTTCACAGGGTCTGAGGTGATCCTCACGGACTCTGGTCTGGAGTTTATATTGACCCATTAGTATCCAAGAAGGGTCTCTGTACTGCTGACAGTTTCACAAGAGTGGGTTTCCTGAGGAAAATGAGCATTCATCTGTAGCAAAAATAGGTAACCTAATGATTCCCTGGATAACAATGGTTAGTTTAGGGACATACCACAACCTTTGGTTCTTTCCTAAATGCTTGCATTCCTCATATTCTCCGTGACCCTCTTGTTTTCCCTAAAGATACTAAGCATGAGAGGATACAGACCCAGAGTTAGTTACTTTTATAAGCAGGACCAAAAAATGGGGCAGAGGGGAGGGGGAAGATGTTTGGGAGATGGGGCTTTGGTAGCTTCTATGACAGATGGCTAATGTGACGAGGTTTCTACTTTCTCGAGTTAAGATGCTCCTTCAGTAAACATGTAGGCCACTTTTGTCAAGGATGCCCTCAGAATCACCCCTGCCCCATACCTTCCCCTGTCTGCAAGGGAAATCATTGGGAAAAACAGTATCCTTGAAGCCAGCTGGGTCCTAGGTCACCATCTTCTTCACAATTGATGTGTCCTATGGACTCCCAGACTGACTCCAGCTGTGCCTATCAATCTCAAGGTGCCCTAGGGAATATCGACTGTAGGGAACCAGAAGGGCAAATTCATGATTGACTCAAGACTGTGGTTCTAAGCACGATGCTTCTGCCCCGGTTTTCCAAATCTCGTGAAGCAGATGAGGGCATTTTCTGGAGTTCTGGAATATGGTAGAATATGGATCCGTAGTTACACAGAACTAGCTACACCCCTATACCAGGCCCTCGAGGATGCCTGATTTCTCCCACCAAAACCAAACGAATCCCTGTCTCTCAGGGTGCTCCAGAAAAGAGGCATTGACTCAAGCTCCTTCCTTGGTTTTGGGTACTCAGCCTAGTTTCAACTGTGTGTAACTTAGAGCCAGTGCATAGCTCTGGGTGTAATTGTTCAGCTCACAGGTCATTCTCCCCAGTCTGTAGGATACCTAAGTAAGGCATTAGATCCAGTGGCAAAGGAATGTCCTGAATGCCTACAAGATGCAGCTGCCTGTCTCCAGATTACTGAAGACCCAAAGATTACTCTTGTGTGCCCCCTTGTGGTTTATGTGCCTATAACATAGGGGCGTTCTAAATGTTACAGGAAACTTAAGTCTGATTGACAGCAGATTTTTTCTCATGCTGGAGAAAACTGAAGTTACTCTTCAGACTCGTCAAAACCTAAACACAGACACCTATCTGCCAAAGGAAGTAGGGGAAGCTTTGCACTCCCGTGAAGAGGTTTTCACGGAGAGCTATGCAGGCAATCTGATCTCTTAGATCCACCCCCGGAAAAACCTAGTTTGATTTTGCTGTAGACAGAAGTTCTTTTGTGAAAGAAGGAAGCTGATAAGCAAGATGTGTGACAGAGATTGACTTCGATGTACAAGAATCAGGACCCAAACCCAGAAAATCAAAAGCTCAACCAACTGAGCTAATAGTTCTCAATTGAGCCCTGGAGCAGGGTCACCTGAATGAATTCACATTTGGACAGATGCCAATATGCCTTCCTCACCTCCCCCCCCCCCAAGTCTATGTAGCTACATGGGAGGGAAGAGGCCTCCTAATGGAAGGAAAGAGGTCCCTAATGCTGGGACCCCTACAAAACATTCTTGATAGGGGAGTTCAGCCAATTATATTCTGTTTTTGGGGCATGCCGCCCTCAGGCAAAAGCCTGCCTATAAACCTAGCAAACGCGCTCTGCTAGCTCTCTTTTCGCCTGGCTCCTGCACCTGGACGGATCGGTTGGATTCTGGTGTAAGCTGTTGTAAGTCTTACTTCTGTTTATTAAAGCTGTATATTTTGTATCAAGATAGTCTGGGGACTTTTCTTTACCAATCGTCCTGCAGCTTCACATTTTCAAGAAATTCTTGAGTCTTTACCCCCTCAAGGGTCTGTAATTCCCTGTCCTGGGAATCAGGAAGAGCACAATTACATGACAAAGGCATACAGGCTGGTTGGCTCTGAGGCCAGGAGGGTTTTATTGGCTTACAAAAAATACCCGAGAGGAATTCTTTCCTACTCCCAAGAGACCCAACTATTCCTCAAAGAAATGGTCTTTGTCTTTAAGATCAGGTGTTGTCTGGACCTCTGAGGATGGGGGCTAATAGCTAATGAGCAGTCATTTCTACCAAAAACTCTATAAGAAAAGCTTAAGGTACCATAGCAGATGTATCACCTGGGACAGGAAAACACAATCATTTTGGCAAAAGGGATGTTCACAGGGCAGGGCCTAAAAGACATAGTCCAAGAGGTAGTAAATGTTAGAACAATAACTCCTCAAACAGGCAGCTCCAACTCTAAGCACCAATAGGCAAGAAGCCTACCCTAAGGAAGATTGGCAATTGGATTTCACTCCCATGTGTGGTGGACCTAACCCCAAGTATACCCCAGTCTTGGTAGACACTTTTATTATAACTTTCCCATGCAAAACAGCAAAAAACACAGAGGCAATTAGTGTGTTACTCTCCAAAATAATTCCCCAGATTTGTGCTACCTGAAAGTCTCCAGAGTGACAACGGGCCTACTTTTAAGCAGAAACAACTCAGGGTCTGAAAACAGACTTGAGAATTCAGTATCATCCATATTGGGCTTGGCAGTCCCAGTCATCTGGAAAAGAAGTAAAGGTTAATAATCTCCGAAAAAGACACCCAGAGAAACTGATTCACAAGGCTCAATCGCCATGGGTTAACATTCTCAGGGAAATTGGCAGGGGTCTGGGATTGCAAGTCCATTAGACTTGCTCTTAAGAGCTCTTAAGAGGAGAGACACTTGTTAGAAAAGGTCTCTCTGCCTGAGAGAGAGAGTAGAGAGTTGCCTTACTATTCTGGGAGGGTGAGAAAGACTAGAATACTTTGACTGAGGAAAAAGATTAAAAAGGAGATCTTTCAGGAATATGTCTCTGACATGACCCAAGAGCCAGCTGGTATGCAGGCTCAAGAAAGAACTGCTAGAAATCCTTATTTGAGGGCATCTGAACCGACTACCGGCCAGTGACCTACCTACCTGCCTAAGTGCTGAGGCTAAATCTTACCAGAATTTCACCACTCAGGGGAATCTCCACCCTGGAAAAAAAGCCTCTCACAGCTGTGACATTAACTTCCTATGCTCTTACATCCATGTTCTTCAAATAAATGGGGTTTAGATTCCATGATTTCAAACTCACAGAATTAGTATTCAAAGCACTTGCTATACAAGGGACATCGCTGGGCAATTCTACAACAAAAAACCCATAGAATTATCTTCTCCTTTTGGATTGTCAATTGGAGAATGGCATCTGACTTTTCCTTCAAGAAGTATTCTTCTTCATAGGCCCAAATTTCACTCAGGCTTGGAGTGTGGCATCCACTTCCACCTGTGAGAGTTAATAAAAAGCCTGAGCTAATAGGCCACCAGTTTAGGATTAATGTAATCCTCTGTGTGTTTCTTTGGGACTGAACTGCTGCAGGACTAGGCAGGACAAAAATCTCTATCAACAAACGGCCCCAGTGTGGACAACTGAATCCACATAAAACCTGAAAGAGCTTGGGAAGTAATTCTAGACACAAAAGAACAGAGTTAAGCACAGCTTCTTGGTAGCAGCATTTTCTCAGGTGGGCTCTCTTTGCTAGAAGCAAGTGTGTCTCATTTAAGACAGGCTTCCTGACTCAGTTTTAGCTGCAAAACCTTACAGCTCTTTTAAGAAGCCCCACCACCAAACACTTAAATGGTGTTGATGAATAGCTGACAGCATGCTTCTTGGTGGTGGCAGGGACCTTGAAACTCCATAGAGTTGTGGCAATAACCATGGCTCTGGCCAGTACCTCCATCATGCAGTTAGACTCTCAGAAAGCTAAGGAATGGGGTGGATCCAGCTGTCAAAGCCGGGGCTTTAATTCCAGGCAAATCATTTAGCAAATTAAAGACTCATGTGATCAGAAAAAGAGCTATACAGTAAAGATAGATTCAGAAGAAGAAAACCTCTAAATGGTTTACAGTGTGTTTAAAAATATATGTAGTCTTGGAGAGAAAAGGAAAAGGATAAAGTGCTTAAAATAAGAAAGAGAGAGGGAGGGTAGTTGGATGTGGTGAGGCACACCTTTAATCTCAACACTTGGGAGGCAGAGGCAGGCAGATCTCTATGAGTTCAAGGATAACCTGGTCTACAGAGTGAGTTACAGGGCAGCCAAAGATACACAGAGAAACCTGTATCAAAAAACCAAAAATTAAAAATAAAAATAAAAGAAATAGAGTTTAAAATAAAGCCACATGAAAATGGAAAATGCTCAGAGAGTCTGGATACCATATGTTATTGTGTTGTCTTTGAATGGTTTGATGGCTGGGGAAAGAACAACAGCTGCTAAAAGACATTTTACTACAAATGGTGCTGAATTAATAGAACATATATATTTTAAAAATGCCTTGACTTCAAAATTTAAGTCAAAAGATATGTTACTTTAGAGAAAAGATTTTGTTTTTGTTTCCACAGGAAATGAGAGGTTGTAGAATCACTCTGTATTAAGAAAAATTAGGTTTGACCAAGGAAAACCCCCTGAAAAATCACCAATAGGAGTAGATGGCCCAGATGATCCAACATTTCAGAGGACCTCTGTTGGAGTTTCCTCTGAGTTCTACATCCAGAATAGCCTCAAGACTCCTGGCTGAGATGATCAATTCTCATAGAATATTCCAGTCAGGACTTGACCATAATCCTAAATTTTCTTTAGGTCCCTGTAAGATTATCAGCACCCCCCAATCAGCAGGAAGTAGCCTAGAAAACTATGCTCACATTCTCCCAAAATGGATGTTTTTCTTTATTTAGAGTATTGGTTACAAATTGTTATGAATAATGGTCTGGGGGTAAAAAAAGCTTAACAAAGAAGATTAGATTCAGAGATCTTGCTTTGAAAAAAAAGGGGGGGAATACTGTGGGACAACAGTCTTGTATTGTTTTAATAAAATACTGATTGGCCAATAGCAAGGCAGGAAGTAGAGGTGGGGCAATGAGAACAAGAAAATTCTGGGAAGAGGAAATGGTCAGTCTACAGTAGTCACAAGGGAAGCCAGACACAGAGGAAGCAAGATGAGAACATCTTGCTGATAAAAGGTACTGAGTCACATGGGTAACACAGACAAGAATTATGGGCTAATTTAAAATGTAAGAGTTAATAAGAAACCTGAGCTAATAGGCCAATTACTTTATAATTAAGGTATAATTAATGCAGACCTTTGTGTGTTTCTTTGGGACTGCACAGCTGTGGGACAGGGCAGGACAGACACCCACCAAGAATTATGTCTGGCCTGTACTGGTGAGGAGAGTGGTTAATGACATTGTAGCTCTCACTGGCTTTGTAAGTTAAGTTTCTAAGAATTCTGTCTACCTTATTGATCTCTAGTATATGTTTCAGCTAGTTACACAATTACACTTCCCCTTGTTCAGTAGACTCATGGAAATTACAGTATCCAGGAATTCTCCTCATTAATCTTGTCTTTCCATGTTCTTCTTGAGGTTGTGGGAGAAGAAACCCAGTGCCTGATGTTTGAACTTAAATTGACTAAAGAGAAGTTTCTCTGGTCCTTGAGTCAAATGAATGGCCTCTTCAAAGTGCACACCTTCTCCACGGTGCACACCTACTTCACAGTGCACACCATCTTCACAGTCCACGCCTTCTTCACAGTGCACACCATCTTCACAGTCCATGCCTTCTTCACAGTGCACACCATCTTCACAGAGCACACCATCTTCACAGAGCACACCATCTTCACAGAGCACACCATCTTCACAGAGCACACCTTCTTCACAGTGCACACTGTCTTCATAGTGCACACCATCTTCACAGTGCACACCTTCTTCACAGTGCACACCATCTTCACAGTGCACGCCTTCTTCACAGTGCACACATTCTTCACAGTGCACACCATATTCACAGTGCACACCTTCTTCACAGAGCACACCATCTTCACAGTGCACACCTTCTTCACAGTGCACACTATCTTCACAGAGTACACCATCTTCACAGTGCACGCCTTCTTCACAGTGCACACTGTCTTCATAGTGCACACCTTCTCCACAGTACACACTTACTTCACAGTGCACACCTTCCCAGCACACACCTTGCAGAGCACAATGTGGCAGAGCAATTATCAACCTCACTGACACCTGTCACACAGTATGCACAAGGCTCTTTGGATGGTTTTCTTGTTTGCTCTCTTCTTTTAACAAGGACAAAACTGTCCCAGCTGTCTTCTTCACCCCATGTTTTCTAGGAATCCTTCCAAGTTGCACTTTATGTATTTTACATCTGCTGCATTACTCATAGCACACCTTAGAGATACATGGCATCACTCAGGTATCCTTTACCTTGCATCGTCGATATCAACTAACTTTTACGCAGTCCCTTAGAATGATCTTCTTCAGATGCACTCTGGATACAGCCCCTTACCATGTCCCTTTGGTCAGCTCAAAGCAGTAGAAATAAACTGCACCTCAAAATTCAGCAGTAGTCAGGTAAGCCCTGAGATGGGAAAATAAAGGACCAGGAATTAGGCAGTTCCCTGTCAGGTAAGCAGTTTGGGAAAGCGGTCACAGATAAATAATAAAGATGGCAAACTCCCAGGCTCCTCCTTACTCTCCTTATTCGAGACAATGGCCTGATGAACTTTTTATTTTCTTTTTCCCCACTGACAGCAGCCTCCCTTCCCACTTCTGAATGACTAATCCTGGCCAGTCCAGTTATGCTCCTGGACATCTTAACTTGCATCAGGCTGAGCCTAACAGCCTCCTTTTTATTTCTTATTTTTTGTTAAGTTGACCAATCCCAAATAAGGGAGACACACTTGGCCTATATCACTGAAGATATTTAAAGTAGTTAGGCTTTCCCGGAGTACTTGAATTTCAGTTTCTGATTCTCCCCTCCCCTTGTGGAGAGCCTTTCTGTTCATGAGCCTTGCTGTATTTGAATACTCTTTCATGTTTAGTGGTTTGTTACCTGTTGTTGCCTGCTGTGTCTGAGACCTTCTGTCTTTTCTTTCTGTGTTATTTTTTATTTTATGCATATGGGGATTGAATCTGGATCCTCTGGAAGAGCAGCCAGTGTTCTCTTCCATCTCTCCATCTCAACCATCTCAGCCATATTGTCAGATCCCCCCCTTTGCTTTTTAATATTTTCAAAAATTATATATTCAGAGATTATATCTATAGTTTGATGATATTTTTGCTAATTCTTTGAGCATTTCAGATAATGTATTTTGATGCACTAGTAGGAATGACCTTGTTGGAGGAAGTGTGTCACTGCAGGGTCAGGCTTTGAGGTCTCATATGCTCAAGCTACACCTAGTGTGGCACACAGTTTCCTTCTGCTCTCTGCAGATCAAGGCGTAAAACTCTCAGCTACTCTAGCACCATGTGTGTCTGCATGACACCGTATTTCCCACCATGATGACAATGAACTAAACCTCTGAACTATAAGCCAGCCCTAATTAAATGTTTTCCTTGATAAGAGTTGTCATGGTCATGTTCTTCACAGCAATAGAAACCCTAAGACAGTCAGTATCGCACCAGTAGACATTTCTTATCAATTCACTATTTATATTAGCTTGCAGGGTTCACAGTTGGGTGAGACTGTTGGCTACTTTTCTCTTCTGGTAGCATCTACAGCACTTGCTAGCACTATAAAAACTAGCCAGTAGGGATGATGCTTACAGGTAAATATTGGCTTGAGTTTTCCATGTTCTGTGACTCAATTCTGTGGTTTCCCCAGCAATAGAATTTTAATGCCAAGTTCTGGAATGTAATTAGGAATGTTGGAAATAGTCTATAATGCCTGGGAAGGTCTCCATTAGCCAACAATTCAGATTTTTTAAATGAAGTTACTCTTCCTACCCTTTAATTTCTTAGGTTGTAGAGAAAATGACTAAGACCCCTATATGCTAATATTCACAATAAGCCTGGAGGGCCTCTATACTTTCACAGTGACAAGGTTCTGAGTCTAGAAGGCCCACATATTCACAACAACCTTGCAATAAGTCTGAAAGTCGCAAGGGCTTCACAGTGATGAGGCCCACACAGCTCACAGTGACATGGTAGGGATCCTATGATGCTGTGCAGGTTGATAATGACCAACACTGAGCCTGGGAGACTATGCAGCTCACACTCAGGTGGCACTGAGACTATGATGCTCTTATATCTCATAGTGGCCCGACAGAGTCTGATAAGCCTATGTGTATTCACAGTGACTCAAGTCACTATCCTGGCATGGGCATGGGAGTCCATGTGGCTTCATAGTGGCCATTCGGTGAGCCTGCAAAGTCTATTTAGTCTCACAGTGACAGAGTTCTGAGCCTGGTAGTCCATGAAGGTTCACAGTGTCCAGGTGCTCGGGAGGCCCATCTGGTCAGCAGCAGCATGGCATTGAGTCTAAGAGGCTCACAGGGGTAGTGCTGAGCCTGGGAAGAAGCATGGATTCACCGTGTACTGCAATGGGAGGCCATGCAGATTGAGATTGACCCAGTACTGCATTTGGGAGGGCATGTGGATTCACCGAGCCTGGGATGCCACGCAGGTTCAGTGTCTTAGCTTAGAGCTCTTTAAGCTCACAGTGACTCTGCATTGAGCCTGAGTGACTCATGTGGTTCACAATGATACTTCATGCGTGTTCAGAGTGACACAGCCTCGAGCCTGTGAGGCCCCTGAGGCTTACATTGATCGAGTACTGAGCCATTCAGGCCTCACAGGCTCAGGGTTCTGGCACTGAATATGGGAAGCCATGCTTTTTTATTTATTTTTTTTCCCCAAAGCGAATGGTTCTAAGCTGGGAATCTACATGGGTTCGCAGTGAGCCAGCACTGAGTTGGAGAGAGACCCGTGCAGGGTTCACGCAGGCGCAGCACCTGTGAGGCCCATGCCACTTCACAGTGAGACCAAACTGAGACTGTGTTATCAATTTATCCTCACCGCGACCTGGTGTGGAACCTGACAGGCCCACACATGTTCACAGTCACCTGACGCTGAGCCAGGAGGTAACACCAGTTCAAATTGACCAGGCCCTAAACCTGGGAGACTCTGGCTCAAAAATGAGCTAGCACTGAGTCTGGGAACCACTGGAGTTAAAAGTGACCCAACACAGAGCTCAGGAGGCCTGAACAGGGGCTAAAAGTGACCTGGCACTGGGTCTGGGGGCCACTTGGGTTCACAGTGACGTAACAGCGAGCCTTTGAGGACACATAGGTTTATCGTGGTCCAACAGTGACCAGAGAAGCCACGGGAGTTCACAGAGACTGACAGAGATCCAGTAGGTTCATGCTGGGGCTGTGGGACTGAGCCTGCAGGCCATGCGACTTAACAGTGACTTTCCACTTAAACAGCAATATGAATTCGGGCTCACAGAGACCTGGCACGGTGCTTAGAAGGTTTGTACGCATTCACAGTTAGCCAGCTCTGACCCTGGGAGGTCCAAGGTATTCACAGGGATCCAGCATTGAGCCTGGGAGCACATGCAGGTTCTCACTGAGCCCACGCTGAGGCTGGAAGCACTTACGGGTCCTCAGTGAGCCCGCACTGAGGCTGGAAGCACATACGGGTCCTCAGTGAGCCCGCACTGAGGCTGGAAGTACATACGGGTCCTCAGTGAGTCCCCGCTGAGGCTGGAAGCCCGCGCAATTGACAGTGACAGAGGGTCTGTAGATGGCAGTGACTTGACACTGATCTCAGCAGGTGACGCTGATTCACAGCCATCAGGAACAGAACATTAGAAGCCCACAAAGGGTCACAGGGACCTGACACTTCAGTGGCCAACATGGTTACCCGGTGACTTGTCACCAAACCTGGGAGGCTGTATGGGTTCCCAGGGTCCTGGCATGAGTGTGGAAGGGCATGGGGCTTCCCAGTCACAGGCACTGAGCCTGGAGGCTTTGTGAGTTCAAACAGACCAGGACTGAGTCCTGTAGTTTCTAGGACTATTGCTTTTTGACATGTTCATGGAAGCTGCTTTACTGATAGTGAGTATGCGCAATGAGTCAGTCATAGGAGAGACTGCTCTAATGGAGCCACCTGAGCTGTATTCAGGGCACTCCTCTTAAGGAGTCAGAGAAGAAAGCATGTTTACTTGCAGTTTGCTTTCTCAGTGGCTACAATGGGCAGCTTTCCCACTTGTCAATAGCAGGTTCATACTCGACAAGAAGTGAAGGCCGATTGCTCACAAAGTATTTGAACTAGCTGTTAGAACTTGGTCTACTCAACTTCCTTCGTGGAGTGCAGCTAGCAAAATACATCTTCAGTTCTTAGGAGTGTGGCTTTAGGAAATAAACCTCTTTCACTTTGTTGCGCTGGGCAGTAAACCGAGGGCCTTGGGAACCCTAGGCAACCCCTCTACCACTGGGTCACACCCCAGAGCAAACTCAATCCCCAGATCAAACACGATCCATATTCGTTTTTGCTTATGTGGTTGTTGAAGAAGTCTGGTTGATTCTCATTTCAGACTTCTTTAAGTAAGGTAGAGTTCCACCCACCCTTGACTGCCTTCCAGATGTTACCCATTTTGACTATGACATTTGAATATACTGGATTTAGTTAGTCTTTGCATTTATCCTGCCAAATCCCAGCTGCAGCCACTAGTCTCCAGGTCTCTTCCTTAGAAGGCTGCCACTTCTTTTTCCTGAAACATTTCAGTGATATTGTCCAACTCTGTGGTCATAGTTTATAATGTCATTTGATGTTTTCTATTCCTTCACACCAAACGTAGGTCTATGGGTTTACACACATATATGTGTGTATACATGGATACATTCATATATATATATATATATATATATATATATATATCCATATGTTAGGATTTTGTTGAATTTAAGTATATAAGTATTAATATACTATTTTTATTAAATGTAAATGATGATGTATATTGCATAAATTCAACCAAAACAAGACAATTAAGGTTCCTGCATTTTGAGACAGATACATGTATTTTATGATTCTTTTCCTGTTTTCTAGGACAAGAATGTGAGCACACTTAGTTGAGTGGAATTCTATCTTTCTTTCAAGGGTGAGGCTGCATTTTCAGCATGCAGGGCTGCTGTAGGTAGAGCTAGGAGGCTAAGATGGAGTGTGGCTGGCATCCTCAGCCTGCTGGTGTGTCCACGCTGGCATGGCTGTCCCTCATGCCTGGGAAGCTCACACTGGGGAGGGATTAGGACTCCAGAATCTGATCCACAGTGCTGCTTCCTGTTCCCTTGACAAGCAATGACCTTGTCCAACCCTGCTGAGCTTCCTAGATTTACTGGCTTATAGCAACACATGGGAAGGAGATTATGTTTATTTTTAAAACATTAAAAAAATGCAACCTTCCTAGGGCCTCTGTGGTGTCTGCGTGCAGCAACACAAATACAAGACACACATGCAATGTATGTATAATCACTTCTAATTAACTTCAGCTCTTCCTGCAAAACTAAGTGTGAAGTCTTAAAGACTTGTCAACTTCTCTGCTTGTGAAATTTATCTACTTCTAATTGTGAGTAACAATACATTCAAGGTTAGCTATAAATGACAGCTTTCACAGCAATGGAAAAATCCTAAAATTACATCCGAAGATGAATACGTTTATGTAAAAGTGTGTTTGCTTTCAGATAACAGTATAGTTATTTATGCTCACCCAAGATGTCTTCCTTTTGCTTATAAGAGAATAGGATTTCTTCATGAAATCTGTGAAAAAAATAGATGTGATCCCTTTGAAATTCAGATATAAGACAATGATGACTAAATTTAATATGCAGCTTCACAAAATGAGAGAGAGAGAGAGAGAGAGAGAGAGAGAGAATCAAATGACTTCCCATTTGATCCCCTAACCCCTGCAGATTTCGAATATCGGGGGTGCTTCCAGTTCTTACCACTAGATGACAGTAAGAGCCTGCTTAAATGCCATAGTCAGCCATTAAGTTCAGAAACTTCAAGTTTTTCCTGATCTTGTAGTTAATTCAAATAGGTAGCTATTTTCCTTTGAGGGTTTTGTGTCAAATACTCACTGTTTATTAACTTTAAGCAACATATTAAGGACTTCTAGAAAATGTGATTAGCTCCAGATTGCTGGTGGATGAAGCTGGATTCACACAAGGAGAAATCCTGTTTGAGCAGATTATCAGGGCCGTGTCAGTAGGAGTCTGCTCAGGAGACTTTTCCTTTGCAGATAGGCCTGTACTTGTCAGATATGTTGTCACAAGGCTGTCACAGTGAGTTTTGAACAATGGGACCAATGACAATAACAAGGTGTCTAGAGACATTGTTAGTTGGACGTGAACATTCATCTTCACACTTTGAGTTCTACCAAAGTTCTAATTTTGGGAGACTAGATGTGATGGGCTGAAGCTGGAAAGATAGAATGATTCAATCAAGGAACTTCCTAAAAGAAAAGAAAATAGCCCACCAAGCTTTGGGATCCTTATCACTGAAATGACTCGGGTACAAATAGCATTCCCCTTGGTGTGAAGACATCCAAGAGAGACTATCTGGGGTAGAAGCTTGGACTCTATCATCTCTAAGGTTCCCAGATCGATACTTCACAACGGTGAGTGTCAGCAAGCAGTTCTGTATAATTCTATACTCCACGATGGTGAACATCAACATGCTGTTCTGTATAATTCTATTATCCACTGTGGTGAGCATCAATGTGCTCTTGTATATAATTCTATACTCCACTATAGTGAGCATCAACACATTGTCCTGTATAATTCTATACTTCACTATGGTGAGCAACAATATACTGTTCTGTATAATTGTATATTCTATGACAGCAAGCATCAACATGCTATTCTCTATAATTCTATATATACTTCATGGCAGTGAGCATCAATGCGCTGTTCTGTAAAATTCTGTATTCCACAATGGTGAACATCAAGATGCTATTCAATATAATTCTATACTCCCCAATAGTGGCCATCAACATGCAATTCTGCACAGTTCTGTACTCCACGATGCTGACGATTTAATCAGTCAAGAAGGTTCCAAGCAAAGGATGGGTAGCTTGCGTTTCAGTAAAGTACCAATGAAACACTTGAGCTTGCTTAGCCTAAGAACTCTGAAAGGAGCCACGGAATTAGGCCAGTGTGTAGGACTGCTTGGGAGATAGCAGGAAGAAGAGACTGCATGGCTTTGAATATTTTTTTTTACTCCCTAGGGGACAGGACTATTTGCTCTTCTGCTGATCAAAAACTGACTTCACGTCAGTCCTAAAAAGGAAGTCAGAGAGAGTAGCTCAGGTGAACATCATCTGGATGTGCTGTATTTTCTGAGAGGACAAAGCCTTAAGGCTAGTTCAGGGAACAAAAGTCCGTCTGGAAATGGAAGATCCCAGCTGGTCTGAGGGGGCGGAAATGGGCCTCGTTTGACCTTCTAACGGCCGCCTCTTCTGCCAAGACCATAAGCCCCAGAGAACGGCTGGCTCTTGAAGTACATCACATGAACTCCAGAGACTGATAAAAGCAAAATAAAATATTTCCACATACTTTGTGCACTAAAGAAGAGAATTACAGCTGTGATATGGCTTGCTCTTCCCCAAGGCCTTGAGCTACGATACAGAAGCCCAATACCAGGGATTTGCTTGAAAAAAAAAAAAAAAAAAAAAAAAAACAGGCCCATGTGCAATCAGTAGAAGTAATTTTTTAAAAAATATTTCTCTGGCCAGAGTTTGATAAAATGATACATGACTAGCTTTTTAGATGGGTTTAGTATTTCTTTGTGCTGCCCAAAGAGAAAGGAATTGCAGATGCGCACTTAGAGAAGGCAAGAGTTAAGTGCCCATCATTTACCTGGATTCTTGACCTGATGTTAAGTGAAATCATTCACCTCCATTTTTCCTCAACAAAGGCCACCCACGGTACCATAGATGCTGAGAGGGAGGGTGACCCACAGTGGCTCACACAGGCCATTTAGACAGATTCCCTCATTCCGCAGATGACTTTTCCTGCCGGGCAGCTCACTGTCCCTCTAACACACTGACTCCTTCCCGGGGTGTGTGTGCTCGAAGCCCAGCTTGGTTGTCTGTTCACATGGTGCTAAGAATGTACATAAAATCGGTCACCATCAACTGCTTCAGTGCGTCTTATTTTGCTATGAAAGACTAAATGCATTAATGCTTTTCACAGCCAGGCCATGATTTTAAAGACCCTCTCTACAAAACAATCCCTGTTTGCATTCATCCATTTCCCCACTAAAGACATTATAGAAAACATTCTAATCGATACAGCAAGCCGAGCTTCAATCTCAAATGGAGGCTAATCTAGCCCCTAACAGAGAACGCTGGTGTTGCAGCTGGAGCTATCCTCCTGATGACGTGTGTTAGGAGGATGTGAACTTAGGCACCCCCTAACAACTGGAAGTAGGAAGAATGTAGGCTCTGGATCTTAAGATCAATGGCCACTCGTAAGGTTCCTTAATTCTGGCATCCTCAATGCTACTGCATGAGTTAACCACACTCTGTCATGGAATTGGTGTGAAGGGAGGTTGCTGCCTGCTGCCATGATGCTGGTGGGTTATTGCAATGCCTATCCAGTCCCATCTCAGCGAATGTGTGCTCGGAGGAGCAGCTGTTCGGGTCATGGAACACTCCACTGCCCAGCCCCTGCGTTGCTTCCGCAGTTTGCTCCGAGCAGAAGTGGATCCTGGCTATGAATCCGCCGTCCCCTGACCCGGCTCCAGACACCACCCCCCACCCCCCCACCTCCCACTTGCTCTTCTGGTTGTGTCTTCCGTTCATTTGGCTCACTGGGCTCAGTCACACAGGCCCATCTGCTGCTTCTCAGCCAGCTCGGGGACACTCCCAGCCCCGGCCTTCCTGCTGGCTGTGGTTGCTCCCCAGAACTTTCTTCTCCCAGATGTCACATCAAGTTCTGACATCAAATTCATCTTCATCGGGTGTCACCTTCTCACTTCCAGCTTCTTGGCCACCCCATCTAAAATTACACCACTCCGCCCCGCCACAAATGCACCAGCCCCACACCTCGCCTTCCACCCTTCTCTCCTCCTTCATTTTTCTCTCCTTTATCATCTAAGGATGCAAATCTTTTACTTATTTATTATCTGTTTCCCCTAGTAGTATGTAAACTTCATGAGCATAAACAATATTGCCTTTTCTGCTCACTGCTGTTTCAGGCCCAGAAGTGGGTTTGTTACATATTTAGTACTCAATAAATATTTACTGAAGGAATAAATGAGAGGATGTGGGCTCCTTCACTGTGTTCCTCCCAATATCGTGCCATGTAGGGAGCAAAATGATGTCACCAAGTCTAGGCACAATATTTCAGTGGAACCATTAAATCATCTGGTAGCAACCTTGGCTTTATCCAAGTCTTATGTTGTGACCTTTGGCAGCTTGTGAAACTCTCCCTGTGTTTTCTTGTCTTCACTTGCAGTTCAGACAATGATGCAGTTTTGCTGTCTTCAGAAAGATGTGGGAAACAGTGATGCATGCAGGTTAGGAGCTCTGGGCAGGTGAGATGGCTCAGTGGGTAAAGGTGCCCGTCATCAAGGCTGGCGACCCCAGTTCAATCCCCAGGCCCCTCATGGTGAAAAGAGATCCCTGTAAGTTGCCCTCTGACCTCCACATGGGTACTACGGTATGGACCCTCCCCCTCCCTTCCCCAAATAAATAAATATTAAAAAAAAAACTGAAAAAGAGAAACATTAGGACTCTCTTTCAAATGTCAGGGTTTATTTACCCTTTAAGGGTACAATGCTTGTTTAGAATAGAAAGAATGGAGCGACGGGGACAACTACAGGAAGGAGGGCTGGAACAGAAGACAAGATCTTCAGATGCTCGGTACGAGCAGCCCAGTGCGTTCCCAGGAAAGAAGAGCTTGTTGAGAGCTGTGATCTCTACCCACACTCCTGTAACACCCACAGTGGTGGCTCGGAAGGTAAAGTATTCTTGGCCAAAAGCCAAGGGCCAATTGCTGAGGAGTGGGCTGTACTAGTTAGAGGGTCTCAGTTCTTGCTTCCGGTACTTCCCTGAGCAGCAATGCGCCCGGGCTGCTGAACTCTCCCAACACTGGAAGGTGAGTATCTGCATCTTGGTAGAAGTTTAGAAGAGTTGAGAGACTCTACCAGCTTCCCATACCTCAGGGCCTGGAGTATGCCTGTCCATTTCCTGTTCCGTTGATGACTTTCCATTCATTCCCAGCCTAGAAACAGAACAATTATGAATCAGAAGAGCTGATATAAAATATAAACAATTGGGAGCTAACCAGATGGTTAGCTCTTTGCACACTTTGAAGCAAGCCATCGCTAGCAAGGCTGAAGCAGAAGACTTTTAAGTTGAAGTCCAGCCTGGACCGCACAGGGAGACCCAGTCTCTAAGGCAAGTGAACAAACACAGGAGAGGAAGGAAGAAAGGTCTGGAACTGTTCAGAACGAACTCTCATTTTCTCCCTTACAACTGGCGTCTCACAGTGTGCAATAACGACTCACGGGCTCTCATTATTCCCTGGCTTTGCATTGTGTCAGCCTTGTTTTTCTCAGCAGCTCCAAATTTCCCACAGTGCTTCACAGAGTTCTGGGCAGACTGTGGGCCCTCGATGAAGTGTTTGGCTAAGTGTGTTCAGTTTCCTGCGTTCTGTGCTAAAGTGCTACGTGACCACTCTGGGCAGTCCAGAATGCTGTCATCGCAAACGCCTGCTCCAAAAGGAAGTGGATATTGGCTTTGGGAGGCTGGTGAGGAAGTGATGGTTGCCTTGAAGATCTGGAGCCTGTGGGTGTTTCTAGAGAGACTCAGGGCACAGAAGCACTTAACCCCAAATACATTAGTGCACCAACTCTTTTTGCACACTTTCCAGTTTAGAAAGCAGAAGTTAGTTTTCCAAACTCTCAACAGTATGTGACAGTAGTTGATCTAATTTTCTACCCAGCCACATAACTTTGAGGTGTTTGTGTGTTAAGGAACCAGCAATGCCTTTGAGCTTTGGAAACAGAGCCTGCCACTGTATGGAGAAACCATCACAGATTATTATGGTACAAGTAGCTACTTAGCCTGAAGGCCCTTTTAACTGACTTAGAACACGATTGTCTTCAAGACTAGAATAAAAAGGAAAACAAACTGAGATGAAGACATTTACATTGACCAAAAGTCTATGTGTGTATGTAAATGGCAGCCAGGGCCAAGATCAAGTTCCTCTTTTATTAGGAGATTTTCTGTTAGACGGATAAATGGGGAGAACTGTGTTCTTCCAGATCTGATTGTGTGCACCCAACTGCAGGGGAATTATAAGGTAATTCAGATATATTTTATGTTACACCAAAGGACAGCTTCGCTGTTGTCACCGTTACCAATAAATGCAGGATGCTCTATTTCTTTACAGGGAAGAGGTCACAAAGCTGCCTATATGTCTATTCTCTCTCCAATGCAGGCAAGGACACAACACAATCACTTCATCCGCACAGATACACATTCTCTCATAATGCTGGTGTTGAGAGACAGCAAAAACATCATGTTGTAGGCCAGGAGATTTCAGAATTGTTTTCTCTACTTATGTGTTCTGGGTCCACAAGTTGACCCATGTATTTTCCATCAAGAGTCGGGTGCTGTTTTACATATATTCATAACCATTCACATCTATAGATTGTTCGTGTCCTACCAGCCTCCTAAACAAATGGCTGGGAGGTTTGGAAGTAAAAGAACTCACTGACATGCTGGAGAAAAGGGGAGAAAAGCAGAAATGCGAATAAATGAGAGTCCTCTCCTATGAACTGTAACTAAAGAGACTTTGCAAAGCATTGTTTACACTTGGGCTTCTACATGGCAGTCCACACCGGCTTTTGATTTCTCTCAAGCACAGTTCAAGGTGTGGATATTGATCCGCAAACCCCGATGGTTGCTCCCTGGGTACCTAGTGACATCTCTTTGTGTACCATTGTGACAGCTGAGGTCAATTAGAATGCTAACAATCCTCCAATATAATCACTGGAAAGGTGTCCTTGATCAACTGTCCCTAGTTCCTTTCCTGATTGGTTTGGATCGGGTCAGAAAAGAATCACAAAGCCAAAGTTATTTAGTCCAAATCTCTGCTTAACTAATTAAGTTTGAGGTCATTTCATATTTCAGGCAGGGGACTCAAGGTTTTTTTTATTATTAACAACTTACTTCATTAATTAATGCGTATGTATGTGGTATGTGTGGCTTGCACATGTAGGTACATGTAAGAGGAGATCAACTTTAAGTGTCCCTTCATCAGGAATCATCCACCTGGTGTTTGGAGACAAATTCTTTCACTGGGACGTGGGGTTCACCAAGTGTCTGGGCTGACTGACCAGTGATCCTGGGATCTACTGATTTGTGTCTCTCCAAGCTGGGAATGCAAGCTTGTATCCTCCTCATGCTTGGCTTTTAATGTCGGGACTGGAAATTGAACTCAGATCCTCGGGCTTGCACGGCAAACACTTTCCTAGTTAAGTTCTGTCCCCATCCCCTAAGGATTTCTTTAGGAGCATAATTTATTTGACTCAGGGTGTCATCAGGCATTCTTGCTGGGACTTTCCTTTTTGTGTTTCTAGGCCACTCAATGCTAAACTCCGAGTTACACAAATTGTTCTTCTCCAACCAGTGTCTCCCCCACCCCCTTGAGAGATCATCAAACATGCCCGATCTTGGGCACAGTCCCTAATCCACTAAGCAAGAAACTCCTGAGGTTGTTTTTTTTAAAAAGTATCTCTCCTCATGCCTGCACCATCTAAAGCATGGGGTGATTTCAGGAGCCAGGGGACTCCCTCTACCCCATCCCCATCCTCCACCTGTTGCACACCTGAACTTTCCCAGAGAAACAGCCCTATACTTTTTAAAGGCTCGTAGGTGACCAAACTATCTGGAAGCTGTTAGCAGCTATTTAGATGTCAGGATGACAGTCTAATATTTTTTCCGGCTTTGCTAGAGAAAAACCGCTTCAAGATACTGGCTTTCAGGTGTGCAAGAATCTCACCTGCTTTCGAGAGATGCAGCAACCAGGAGGGACAGAGAAAATCGGGCGGGCGGGGGGGAGGCAGGTTTACAGTTTGGTAGCGAGAGATCTTTGTGTTGTGAGCACCTGAGACTATTTACAGAGAAATGTTACCAGGCAGGTGGGCCAAGAATGGAAAGACCCAGCGTATGAAACAGGAAGCATCTTTGCTTAGAGGTGACAACGTTGGCTAGCCGGTGAAACACGCGAATGTCACCAGCAAAGAAACTATCCTAGCACAGAAAGAGAGTAAATAATAAAGGGAGACAATACAGGGAGAATTGCAGATTTTGCAGAAGCTGAGCAAGGACTTTCCAAAGGCCTTATCACTGCAGTAGAAAGAAAACCAAGGGTTTTAATCAAATCCCAACCAACAGCACTAATGAGCGCTCCTTGGCTTGGGGGCAGGGGAGTTGTAACTTCTTCACAGTGGATCATTGTCATTGCAGAGCTGAGAACTTGGACCTAGACAAGAACCACTTGCTTGGTGAGTTGAGCATGCATCTCAGAGAGGAAACATACGCGTATTTACCTCTGATTCCAGCCTCAGTGCTTTTAACTTGGGGTGAGTCTCTTTAAGGTTTCTGAGGCCGCTCCTTCCCTGTAAACCAGGAATAAAAACACCCACCTGCCCCTGGGGGGACTCTGGGGACCTGACTGGCAGATGACAGGGCTGCCCTTTATGTTTTCAATATGCTGCATAAAAGCTGTTCTGCTTGTTGGGGCCCTCTTTGTTCTGTTCCTCAGTAAGCAACCTTTAATGGCTCTTTAGAAAATCAAGCCCGTTTGTAAACCCTATCAAGTCATCACACGGAGCTTGAGGCTTTAGCTTCGGGAACCGAAGTTGCACAATAGTACATGGCCAAATGTGGATCGTATAGGAATTTTAGATGCGGAACGTGGTCTTGCTTTAGATAATAATGGTATTGAGGAATGCGCAGCTGTTTGTATTGGACTTGTGCAGTCCCGGTCCTTGGAGAGCAGGGAATGGCAGGAACTGCCTCTAACTATTGTAATCTACAAGATTATCCCATTAATCATATTTGTCTCTGGGAGTACCTTAGTTCTAAATCTAAATGTTGTTTTTCCCCCGATGCAACACACGCAAGAAAGCTAATTGAAAGCATTACAGGGACAAATTTCAAAATGTTCTGAAGTACAAGATGAGTTTTAGCTGCCAATAAAAGTAAATCACGCACATCCAAACCTGGACTGATTTGAAGTGGGTTTTTTTTTTTGGTTTCATATATATATATATATATATATATATATATATATATATATATATATCACACATATATTTAAAAGCTCATAAAGTGTTATCCTATAGTTTGATCTGGAACACTTCAGTGCTTCAGGTAGCTCCAATGCTTGCATTCTTAACCCAACAGAACAACTAAGAGGCCCAGGACCGGGGGCTAGTCGGGAAGTGACCTGTTTCTTCTCTCCTTCCCACCCAGAATTAAATCTGGCCTGGGAGATGCAGATTAGTCTGGGGCCCAAAATAAAAAGCACATTTTAAAAAAATGGGATTCAGATGTGTCAGGTTGGGATGGTGGACTTGCATTCACAGTATCTCATCAGTTGACGCTAGCCCAGTTAGAGCGTGTTTCCAGGCCCAGGCTGCTTCCTCTTCAGCAGCTGGTATGGCTTTGCATGCTGATTCTTGAACTTTCTTCCAGGGAGAAGCTGCACAAATTTTAGTGTATGTGTAGAAGAATATGGTACTGTACTGACCTCAGAAATTAAAAATGTACTCTTTGCTTCTGACTGTATTTCTGTAATAAATTCACGAGCTCTAGACCACACACACACACACACACACACACACACACACACACACACACACACTGGGTAGGGGAGGACCAGTCACACAATAGGTTATTATGATACACATCAGAGCTAAAGATCAAATGCTGTCAAAAGGGAAACAAAGGGTAGACTTCTCTATTAGCTTCCACTAACTAATAATAGGAGATAATTTTAAAGACGTTCTCCATTGATTACAGACCCAGCACAATCACTAGTGGTATAACGTGGGTAATGAGTAAGACGCTTTGATTCTCGGGTCATGTGTTTCAAATAGGTGGGCAGGTGAACTCAGGTTTGAGTGATACCAGATGAGAAGAGCATGCATGGTAAATATCCTGTGTGGGAAACTCAACTAGAAAGTTCGAAGGGAACTGCTTTCATGACATTGTGTGTTTGTTTTGTTGCCATCGTTACCTTAGAATCTTAGCCAAAGTGACTGCTCCGGGAAGTTCCATTAGCACTTGAGACGTGTGTTTAATAGTTTTATTCATTCAACAAGCAGCATTGTCAATGATGCATCAAACATGGAAGCAAAATTTATGCATCAAACAAATGTTTCAGTTTTTTTCTTTCACTACCATTCTCAGTGTGTGTGTGTGTGTGTGTGTGTGTGTGTGTGTGTGTGTGTGTGTACCTATCAAGACCAGAAGTGGCTATCAGGCATCTTCCTCAATAACTCTACACCCTATATTTTATTCTGTTTTACACTTAATGATTCTGCAAAGATGATGGTCATGTGACTCCACACATGTGGAAGAAAGAAGATAAATTATGAGAGTTGGTTCTGTCCTACCATGTGGGTCTATGGGATCTAACTCACATCTTCCTGCTTGGCAGCAAGTGCCTTTCCTCACTGAGCCGTCTTGCTGACTCTGGGACTACTGCAAGGGAAAGGAGAATGGGGATGCTTTGGCTGAAGTCCAGGCCAGGTTCTTAGCTGGGACTCCAAAGGGTCCCCTAGGAGTTAGGACGTGAAGAATCTTTGATCTGGAGAAGAGTTCATTTAGTAGTCACCAACTTCATTAATAGTAGGTTGCACCGGTGGGTTCACACTTGAGGGAGAAGAACAAACTGAAACTCTGTGCGGATATGAGCACTTTAACGATATCCATGGTGCTGTTCTGTTCATCAAACAAGCTGACCACCTTGGGGTCTGTAGCGGCAGGGAAAACTGAAGATTTGGAAGACCTTCTCCCACCTCAAATGGTGTGTTGATTCAATAGCAACCCTGTACTTTATTTTTTGAAACAAGATCTTTCACTAAACTTGGAGCTCACTGATTGGCTAGACTGACTGGCCAGCAGGTCCCCAGGATCCTCTTGTGCCTCCCCAGTGCTGAGTTTAGAGGTACATACTTTCACATGTGGGTCTTTACATCAGTTCTTGGGGTCCAAACTCAGGTTCTCATGCGTGTGCCGTAACGGCTTTATAGATAGAGTCATCTCTTCAGCCCTTCTGTGTTGATTCAATTTCTATCTCCATTCCCCAAACTCCCATGGATTTGTAAGTCATATCATTGCTCTTATATTTAAATGTGTGGATAAGGAGCATCCTGTTCTAGAAGTCACAGCCTTTGAGTTTCTCCTTTTACAATGTGTCCGTTGAGCTGGCACACTCCAGCTCAGTGGGTAAAGGAGGGCTTTACAATGGGCCAGCGTGGGAGAGAGCTGGACTAAAGTTCTGCGCCTTTCTTACCAGCTGTGTGGTCTTTGGCAGCTCAGTTAACAGTCCCAGAGTCCCTAGCTTTTCAGTTTGCAAGACAGTCACAGCCACCTGTCCCTTATAAACTTACAGTGCTATAAAGTGTTTCAAGGACTCTGATCCAGCTCCCGAGACAAGGGGTAGAAGGAGCCGGTTTATGTTCCCCCAACACACACTTTCTCCCTCCACAGTCTAAAAATACAACAGCAACATCTGGGGTCCCTAGTGGGGGATGTGGAACTCTGGCAAGGGGCCACAAGGGGACTGATGGGCTGTAAGAGGCACAGGTAACCACACGAGGCCATAAAGGGAACCGAAGCCAGATTGGCTGGTGCCCCATGTGTGCACAGCTTGACTTTTGTTAAGTCACCCGCTTCCCTAATCCACACACAGAAGGCCATCCTGGGTGAGAAAGGAGCTCCAAGCTCCTTGTGTGGTCTCAGCCTTTGAGATTCGGTTTCTTAGCTTATAATACAGAGAGGGGTAGAATCGTTGAACAGTGAAGCTTCAGATCATACTTCTGTCTGTAAAAAGTCCCTCTGAAATGCTTTGTCCCTAGCCATCTCTTTTCTGTACAAGTAACATGAAAGGGGTCAAGGCTGTGTTAAATCAGGATGATGGGCTTGGGTAAGGCCATTTGCTGTTTTCAGTGTCTACTTAGTAGTCCGTTCTGGAAGCCTTTCCTGAGTTTTATTAGGTCTCCCAGAGCCCACTGGAACACTTCTGGCTTGCCATTGCGATTACCCAGTTACTGTCTCTGCTTTTGCAGATATGCAAGTACGTGTGTGTGTGTATGTGTGTGTAAGCATGTGGAGGCTGGAGGCTCATCCTCAGCATCAGTTGAGAATCATCTTCTTCCCTCTTCCACCTTGTTCACTGAGGTAGAATATTCCAGCAAATATCAAGCTCACCATAAATGTGGCCAACCTCTCTGGCCAGACTTTACTGTCGATCCCCCATCTCTGCCTTCTCAGGCTGGAATCCCAGGCAGGCTGCCATGCCCACCTGGCATTTATGTGGGTTTCTGGAGATTTAAACGTAGGTGCTCACACTTGCACAGCAGCACTTATGCCAATGAGCCACCTCTCCAGCCCCAAGAGTTTATTGGTGTGAATAAATCATTCAGCCTGGGCATATAGAAAATATTCGGCTAGTAATAGTTACTAGTACTGGCTATTGCGTGGTTCTAAGCATTTGTAGTACAAACATTAAGCAGTGATAATTCTTAAAGCAGAATGTACAAGCCACAAATTTTGACAAAAAAAATACAAAAGGAAAATTCTTATCACAGTTATAGGCAGGAGGCAACACAATTTTTATTTCACAGTTGGGGAAATGGTCAATTCTCTTAAAGTCCCATAAGGGAAGTGGCAGAGCTCCCTCAAGCAGGAAGATCCCGAACATCAGACAGGAACTCCAGGGGCATCAAGAAAGATGGTGGAGCCTGCCCTCTTCATACTAACCAGGCCGTCAGAGAGCAGGTTCACGACCAAAGGTGTAGAACTCCATCCTGCCCTGACCACGCAAGCAGAAAGCAAGGTCACAAGCCAAGCTGCTGGACCTACTCTGTCTCACCCTCTCCCCTCACATACTGTTGGAATGTTAGAAAAATATAAATCACATCTCTGAAAGGGTCCCATGAAGTCACAGGACAGTGTTGAAGCCCCTCGAGTCCTTCCGTAGGAAGATGCTTTGAGTTCTGTTCTTCCTTTGCTTTCAGCCTCTGGGTTGGTTCTCTTCTCCTGGTGCCTCTCTGTATGACTGAGCTGAGACCAGTCACTGTCTTCTGTGGTCCTCTCTAGTAACTCCCCATAGCTCTCCTTGGCTCTGCTATGGTGATACATCTCCTGCCACACAGTATCTACTACTCTTCATGGCTTTACACAGCCTAGAATGTCCTGCAAACCTTATGAAAATAATCTACATACAACAGTTCTTATACACACATCCCAGAGCACTTTCTGTACATTCCCAAAATTCCCGCTACCAACTAACAGAACACTGTCTTTTACACATGCTGGATAAACTACTCACTGAAAGTAAAACATAAACAGAATGCTCCAATTTTATGAAGTTAAGGTAGAAAAGTGGCTCATCTTTTTTAATGCTGTCAAATTCAAGTAGTTCCCAGGTTGCCAATCATTCCGCTAGTCCACATGACCCCCTTGAGCCCCAACCATTGGAATCATCTTATTGACTCATTTCTAGCTTTGACTATGGACTCAACCTGCTCATCCTTGTAGCAGAGGGAGGACAATTGGCTTTTCTGTTCCTCTTTAGCTTTGTGTTGTATCCCTGCCAGATAGGTATGAAAACCACTGTTCAGTGTGGGAGATACACTGCCTGGAACAATGGACCTGCTGGATAAATAAAATGGTAGGACCATAGTGAATGGATGATCCAGATGGTCAGACCTAGGACTGAGTGTATTGTAGTTTAGTTACCTAACAGGAGTAAATACATCAGGAGAAATACTAGTTTAACAGAGACTACGCAAATGTACTTCAACAAACTTTTTTTTTAAAAAAAAAAAAAGAAGGAGGGCAGGGTTTATTCAGGCTCCATCCGATGGACAGTCTATCATGGGACAGGAAGTGTGGCAGCAGGAGCATCAGGCTGTTGACCATATTGCACCACAGTCAGGAAGCAAATAGCAAATGAGAGAGAGAGAGAGAGAGAGAGAGAGAGAGAGAGAGAGAGAGAGAGGAGAAGAAGAAAGGAGAGAATCGGAAACACACGCGCACACACATGCACACACACACATACACACACACAGAGAAAGAGAGAGAGAGAGAGAGATGCTCTTTCTCTCTCCCTCTCTCATTTTTATTTAGCCCAGGGCCAGCCTCCCATGGCATGGTTTCTCACACATTTAAGGGGGGCTTCCCTTCTACATTAAGCCTTTCCAGAAATATAACCATGGTCTGTTTTCATGATGATTCTAGTTCCCCTCTAGTTGATGGTTATGACTGACTGTTACCAGTCCACCCATTGTCAATTTGACAATCAAACACATCATTTGTGAGCCACCATGTGGGTGCTGGGAACGGAACTCAAAACCTTTGGAAGAACAGCCAGTTCTTTTAACCACGAAGTCATCTTTCCAGCCCCAAACACATCATTTGTAAACGGGAGCATTCCATCCCTGAACACCAAAGTCTCATGCCCATCTTATAACGCACACATGCGTTTCCCTCTCAAAGTCCCTGAAACTTTAACATTGTTCAAAAGTCAAAGCCTTTTCTATGACCCAAGACGATTTCTTAACTGTGAGCCCTTCACAAATATTCTTAACTGCTATAGAGTGTTCATGTTCCTATGAAATGAATATTAAAGTAAGAATATGAACATAGCCTTGTTATGGTTTGAATCTGAAAAGTCTCCCAAGGGCTCAAGTTTTAAGTAGTTTGTCCCTGCTTGTCACACTGTTTTGAAAGCTCTGGGTCTTTAGGAAATGGGGACCAGCTGGAAGAACTAAGCCACTAGAGACAGACTTTTGAAGATTATATCCCTGGTTCAGGTGCTGGTCTCTCTGCTTCCTGGTCCATGATTATGGGGACAGTTGTTGTCTATGTTTCCTCTGTGATGGCTTCCCTAGGATGGACTGAAGTCCCTATGGAACCCTTTCCCGTTCAGGCTATGTTTGTTCGCTAGTTTGATCAGAGTGATATGAAAATAATGGAGGTCGTATTCCTTCACACAGTTAGCAAAACCCATGAGCAAAGGAGTCTGTGGCTCATGGTGTCTCCGTTATTATTTTACAATAAAGCCTTGGTCAACAGTGTCCAGGGTAGCATAGGTTTCTCAAACCTTCAACCACCCGAAAATCTTAACATATTTTGAACTTTCATCTTGCGTTCTTTCTTAAATGTTTCCTTCCCACCGTGAACATGACACCATGCTGATCAATACTGTTTTCCATTTCTTTCTTTTCTCTCTTCGTGCCATGCTGAGAAGATTCTGGTAATCAAAGGCAGAGGTTGCAGGTGGGAACCCCACAGGTGGGAGGCTATCCCCCCATTCTGCAGTCCATCTTTTGGCTGATCCTAGGACTGAGGGGTTCATTCGCTTCTTCGTGGCTTCTTCACCGAGTCTCTTATCAGCCTTCCGGGCAAGTTCAGACGTCCAGTGCCTTCCCAGGTACTGAAGAAGCTACTTTTGAGTACTTTATAAGTTTTGCAAATTTGCTCAAGCACAAAGTAAGTAATACAAGAAGTCGAAAAATTTGCATACACAAAAGCATCGAGGGACAATAAATACATTTTTATAAGTATCACATATTTAACAAATGGAAAATGCATACATCATATATGAATCCCTGTTTTAAAAGGTCTCCACCATGCACCACACTTATGTGAGCACACTAGCCAGCCAATGTCCCATTCCAGAGAAACTCAATTACCTCTGCATATATTTCATGCAGGTGAGCTGCAGTCAAGGGTGCTGGGACACAGTCCCTGGGCTCTGCTGTGGACCATGGTTGCTATGATAGAAGCATTCAAGTTGCACATGAGAAAGGAAGCATGTGGCTGTCAACAAACCACTCTGCTCTTTTTAATTTATCCGAACTTTACAAACTGCTAGCTTGGGCATCAGGGATGTGCCCAAGGTCATGGAGTTAGCTATGTTAGAAAAAAGAGTTCTGACTTGTGGGCTCTGAGTGGGTCCTTTTCTGTCTGAAAGTAAAATCTATTAATAACATATCTTGAATTTTTTCTCTGTCTTGATGGGAGTTCTCTACTATTTTGCTATTTCAGTGAAACATAAAATGTGCCTATACCACTCGGCCATTACTAACATATCTTTGTAGTTTGAATATTTTGATTCTTGCTCTGGCCTCTAACTATCTGTTGTGGATGTTTACCTCCTAGGCTTTAAAGGGCTAATACTCAGTTTTACTTTATTTTTTTTCAAATTTTGACTGTTCTCACATAATGATGCTTTCTGTCGTTGTTTTTACCGGAGATTGGCCTTCAATAACACCTGCTGCATCTAGTCAAATCTCCTTTATTATAGTTTTTCTAGGTGAGTCTTTTTCAAGCTTCTCTTTTAAGTAATTATGATTGCTTATCAATTGCTCATTGGGTGAAATTCCTCACACCGGAGAGGCAGGATAGTATAGAGAGGCATGGAAGTTGGATTTTGATGTTCCTAAGGACCTGTGTTAACTCTTGTCTTTATATAGATTATTTGGGGCACTTTATATCTATTTATAATTAATTCCAACAGACAAAGAGACACATACTTTAAACATCAACACTTGGAGAGTCCAGGGGCGCAGAGGTAGGCAGATCTCTAAGTTTGAAACCAGCCTGGTCTACTTAGTGAGTTCCAGGACAGCAAGGGCTATGTATAGAGACCAGATTTCAGAGAACAAATTAATTTCTCTGTATAGTTAGGATAATAATCTCAGATTGCTGCAGTATTTCATGAGATAAAATAATTATATCTAGCTCACTTGGAACATATTAAACACTCAGTAAGCTTTAGGTAAGATGGTAAGACTTGTGGTAGACTCTTTGTGCGTGTGTGTGGTCGTGTGTACACAGGCATGAGTATGTGTGTGTGGAGGCCAGAGGTTGATGTGGGATGTCTCCTTCAGACGTTTGTTTCACCGTTATTGTTGTTTTGTTGTTCTTGTTATTATTGTTGTGATTATTTGAGATAGACTCTCTGACTGAACCTGGAGTTCAGGCCTAATCTGTCTGGCCTGAAATCTCAGCAACCCCGCTGTTTCTGCCTTTCCAGGACTGGGATTCCAGGCGCATGTCTCTGTGTCTGAGTTTTCCTCCTGGTGGGTGCTGCGATTCAAGAGCAGACCATCACGCTCATGCAGCAAGCTTTCCTCAGGCATCTCCCAGCACCTGTGCTCAACTCCTGAGGACAAAAATGGAAATCCTGGTCCTTGCACTAAGTCACATGGGGGTGACAACCGCATAGATAAACACTTATAATATACCATTCCCTGGATAGATAAAAAACACTTACAATATGACGTTCCCTGGCTAGAAGTCAGCTTGAGAGCAGGGAAGAATGAATTAATGCTTGCAGACAGTGCTTAGCTTACTTTATAATTTAGAATCACTTACTAGAGAGTAGTGCCGCTCTCAGTGGGCAGATAGTCCGACTTCAATCAGCTTAACAAAACCAAGATAATCTCTTACAGACATAGCCAGGGACCAAGTGAGGTATACAATCCATCTTTGAGACTCTCACCCTAGGTGACTCTAAATTGTGTCAAACAACAGTTAAAATTAACCAGCACATAGTCTAAGTCCCCTCTCTTTTTTGGAAGCTAGTCGTGTATGACTAGGTTTGTTTGAGACATCAGAGAAAGCTGTGTGGATGGATTCACCAATCCAGTTCATTCCTTCAGCCAATAGGTCCTAAGCTGCTACTGAGGCCCCACAGGGAGTGGAGAGGCTACAAAGTTTCTCAGTATAAGTGCCCAGGCCTTGTCCTCAAGGGGCTTATTTACAAACAGAGAGAGCAAACAGGCAAGTTGTACTCAATGTGTCTCCGGTATGTGAAGCGACATGGAGGGATGGGTTGTGCTGGGGCCAAGAACAATGGTAGAGGGTAATGAAAGCTGAGGCTCGCAGGGTGACTGAGCAATCAGGCCAATTACAGTGAGAAAATGTTTTTCTTCACCAGGGACAAGAATTGCAGGTAACTGCCTCGAGGCAGAAGGCATGAAGTAATTAAGTCTGATAAATAAATTACCTAGTTTCATTTTAAAGCACTTGAAAAGAAGGTGATTTGGTGGCAGAGCTTCCCTGACAACATCGGGCTAGCAGAGGGCTGTAGGGTAGTTGGCAAAACTCATACCTCCAAACAGACTTGAAAAGGAGGTTAATGTATTGTGTACTTGAAAATGCTAAGAGAGAAGATTTGGAATGCTTTCATTACCCAAAATGAAAAGTATGTGAGGTGACGGATATGTTAATTAACTTGATTTAATCATTCCACAATATATACATATATCAAAACATCATCCTGTACACCATAAATATTTCCAATTGTCGATTAAAAAATAAGTTAAGAAGATTAATGAGAAAAGTGATTTGAGACATGCTTTAGGGGTTTTTGTTTAAAGTTTAAAGTGTATGTATTCTAGTTGAACAATATGTATAAATTCATTCAGTGAGATGTTGGAGAAAAGCCCTATAACATTACTCTACTCAAAATTGTCACTTTTTGAGTACAGATCTTCCAGATTTTTTAATATGTATAATTGAATGAGCATAGGACCAAACTATACATCTATTATAAACTCATTTCACTCAACATCCAATGGAATGGCCATCTTCCTATGGCAAATGTGTACAGAGGCAATTTGAAATGAATTTACTCTTTATGTTTGTGAGTCAAAAAACATAACATTTAGAACTTTATGAATGAAAAAAACGCAGTAATAGAAATGTGCTAGAATAAGTAGTATCACTTTGGAGAATCTTCTAGATTATTACAAATCAATTTAAACAATAACCGAAACAGAAAAAAAAAAGAATCATCAAGTTGGCTCAGTGATGACCCTTGCTATCAAGCCTGATTACCTGAGTTCAATTCCTGGGACCCACATGGTAGAAGGAGAGAACCAACTCCTACAGGTGGTCTTCTGAGCTCCGCACACATGCCACGGCAGCAACCTACATGCACACACACACACACACACACACACACACACACGCACACGCACACGCACACACACACACACACACTATAAATAAATAAGTGTAATAGAAAGGGAAAGGAGCTAAAGGATGACTCTTATCCTATAATTAACATTGATTTTCAACTTGGATCAGATGGTGCATGCTTGTATTCCAACAGTTCAATAGGCTGAAGCAGACAGATCCTAAATTTGATGTCAGCCTGGAATACTCAGTGAGTTCTAGTTTAACCTGGGCTACGTTGTGAGACAGTGTATTGTCAGCAGCAACAACAACAATATCAAAGTTACAATAATTGTTAAAAAGACCCTCAGCCCCTGGATATAACCAAAGTGGGAACTACATGTGTCAGGCAATAAAGATGGATGCTTCCTGAGCCAATTCCCATGGCCCATTGGAGAAACATTCCCCAAGCAGAACAATTACGCACATCTCTAGAAGAAGGTCAGAAGGGATCTTCTGTGTCTAGCTTCCACTCTTGAGCCTATGGCACTGTCTTTTAGGAAAATGACTCACTTCAGAAGCATTGGTGGTAGAGGAGCCTTGTTTAGGAAGGGATTGGAGCATTTGTTGATTTTAGTATTCTAATTATAAGCCTCGTGTTCTAGTTCACTCCTGAGATTACTAGTTCTGATCACAACTAAAAGCAGGTTAATATGGTGGAATGGGATGATTGCTAAGAATCCAGTTACAGCCAGGGCCTGAAGCAAGGACTGAGAAGCACAGGGCAGAGGTGGGCCTACAGGAAAGGAGCTGGGTTAAACTCCGACAACTACTACTTTAGTGTTCTTTGGCAATGTCAGGTCTCTGTTTTCCATTGCCTATGTCTCCAGGGAGATGAGATGGTTTGACAATGGTTCATGTGGTTCCCCCTTGTCTGTTGCCACCCTCTCAAGGAGTTAAGGACTTTGGCTTTTGTAAGGGTCAGATGTAGGGGGAAACTACTCATTTATTTCCGGCTTCCCGGACCCAAAATAATCACATAGAAACTATATTAATTGCAACACTGCTTGGCCAATGACTCCAGCATATTCCTTGAATTAACCCATTCCTATTAATCTGTGTATCACCACCTGGCTGTGGCCTACTGGTGAGATTCCACTCGTCTGTCTCCTATCTCCTTTCAGCAGCTACATTGTATCTCTATGACTCTGCCCCCTTTTCTCCTCTACCTCTGCTCAGAATTCCCACCTTGCCCTATTCTGTGCTGTCATAGGCCCAAAGCACGTTCTTTATTAACCAATGGCAATAAAAGACATTCACAGTATACAGAGGGGAATCCCACATCAGAAAGATTACAGAAATTACCCCAGAGAGGCTAAGGGTGTAGCTCTGTTGGCAGAGTTCTTTATCTAGTATGCACAGACCCCTGAGTTTGAGCCACAGAACAGCAGAAAACCTAAGAATGATGGTACACATTGGAAATCGTAGAACTCGAGACGTGCAGGCAAAAGAGTCAGGAATTCAGGTGACCCTCAGTCTCTCAGCCAGCTCATGGTCGGCCAAGATACATGAGACCCTGTCTCCCCCCAAATCTAAGCAACAACAAAAATGCCTCAGAGACTTAGAGGCAAGCAACAGGGAAGAGACTAAGTGCACACTGCCATAATTGCAGTGACAGTAATCACAATTTAATACTTTCTCTTCATCAGGTACTCTCATGCATAATTTTCATTGCTTCGAAATCTCTTTTGTGTCATACCTCTATCTGTGACACTTTTTTTTTAAAGCTGCATCTATATGACTTGACCAATGTCACATAGACCAATATCATAACAGAAAGAGTTGTACTCTGAATTCACGTATTGTGATATCGGAAGCCATGCTTTTAGGCCCCAGGGCACACGCCTTGAAAATGAGACGAAGGAGCATAAGTCTGGTGATAGGCCAGGTGTGATGGAGCATGGCGATATAACACCAGCACTTCAGAGTTGGTGGCAGAAGGATCAGGAGTTTCAGGACAATCTTGGCTATAGAGTGAATTTAAGAGCAGCCTGGACCATGCCAGACTGTGTCTAAAAACAAAGGCACAACTCCTGTCCTCCCAAAAGACCTGGATATGGAGCTGGAGAGCAGGTAAATGGGAGGGATAAATAGAAAGAAGTTACTTCTGATATATTACATATAATGTGCATTTATTTATGTTCTATTTATCAAATGGATTTGAAGTTATTTAGATTTTTTCATTTATTAATTTCTTAATTTTTTTCTTGGGACAAAAGTATGAATATTAATTTTTGCAGACTTGCACATTCATAAATCATGTCTGGATGCATGACTCTCTATGAGCATATGACTGTTTGTAAGCTAATCATCTGAGGGATTATTTCATCACTTAGCCCTCACTTGGCCACACATGGAGGAGTAATTATAGGCCTTGAATACACACCCATTTCACAATTTTTTCATTTGTGTTAAAACCTCTGAGATAGGAGCCTTCATTAAACAAATGATTGGTAATGAGAATAGAAGCAAACAGAAGTCTGGGTAAGCATAATTAGAAGATACGTTACCTGGGGACAGTGATGGGTTTAAGTCTTAAAATATAGGAACCAAAAATATGGTTTTGCCTTAATAACCCAGACCTATACTCCCTACTTTTATAAAAAGCTATAATTTGAATTTATATTTGAATTTTATTTATGTTCTGGCATAAAAAGATTGTCTTTTGGTATGAGTCTCCAAATGCTAAAAATCATAATTTTGTGAGCTGTCACCAAACCGTTTGGGGGAATGTTATATCCTTTCTCTTCAGACACTCCTAGGAGAGAGAAAAAGAGTAGAACGCCAGGTTGAAAGCTGGTAGCCTGTAGTGCCCGGTGGAACTGGATCCCCTTGCTCTTGAGGTGGGATTCTCCCTAGAAAACTGTTTCTTCCTCTGTTTTTTTCCCCCTCCTTATTTTGGGAAGACTCTTGTGAAGGAAATATTCAAATGTCTAGCACACAACAGGGAGAATCTCCGGAAACATACATGGTTAGTATTGAATAGGAACAGGGAGGGCTTGGAGAGCTTCTATTAGAGATCAATGCTTGTCTCAGAGTGACCAAGGCCAGTCTGTGTCTCCGGGCTCCAGCCTGTCCTGCACCCAGGCCACTATACACTAACTTTGAGCAGTGAACGTGCTTAGTGGGTGTGAGTCACAGCCATTTCCTTCTTTTTAAGGTGAGGATAGATTTCTGCCCTCAACGATGTCTTATTCTCCCAGTTGATACAGGAACCGTTGGCTTGTTTGGTCTATGTCTGTGAATACTGTTCTTTGGACTTTTCAGGTGCTTAGTTCCTGGCTAATTCATCCCATGACCACCTTTTCTGGTTGAGGACTTAGCAAGTTACCTAGCCTGTGGTCAGAGGCCTTCCTTCCTCCTTTTTGTCTTTGCTTCCCCTCGGAGAGCTAAGAATGAACAAATGACCCAATGTAAGTTAATGTGGCTGCTTCTAGAGTTGAAATCTTCCTTCCTTCCTTCCTTCCTTCCTTCCTTCCTTCCTTCCTTCCTTCCTTCCTTCCTTCCTCCCTCCCTCCCTCCCTCCCTCCCTCCCTCCCTCCCTCCCTCCCTCCCATCCTCCTTCCCTTCCTTCTTTCCTTCATTTCTTCCTTCCTTTTTTGTGCAAGGAGGTTAAATTTGACAGATAAGGTGAGCTGGATTTCTGGATCTTATTTCTTCAGCCTCATTCTGTTCCTAATTACCAGAGATTACAGCAAGGTTGGCTGGACTTTAAAGAGGATTTATGATAATTTTTAAGGACGGTAAATAGACACAAATTTGATTAGCATTTTCTCAGTTCTTGAAGATTTATTTTGCTTATATTTCAGAGTTTTGAGAGAAAAGTGAGACACCCTCCCTTCAATTTATAAGGCATACACAGATATTTTGGAACGCCCTTCTCTGGAAAGAGAATCGCTACTTGCCTTCAAACGATACTGATTTTTGATTTAAGTTAAAGTCTGTGATTTATAAACCAGCATTTGAGATGAATGGTAGAAAGTTAAGGCATTTTATCATAATTTATTTTTTATTCCTTTCTAGAAAAAAAAATCACTCAACATAACATAAGCTGGGCCCACTCAAGTGGGGGGCATGCATATGTTACCCGTTCTGTCAGGCTCACCACCAATTGGAGTGTTAGCTATTTATAAATTCAAGGTTGACTGAAACCATCTCGACAACACACAGTGTTCCCTCCCTAATAGAAGAAGATGCACGGGTAGCTGAGGGGAGCAAATGCTTCCGGTCCTGAAATACAGTGCGGGAAAGGGAACAGAGGGCGGGGTAGCTGAGGCTGTGGATGGCAGTGTGAAAAGACTACAGAAAAAGGAAGATGCTCAACCCATGTCTTCATCCTGGGGCCTCACTGGGTAGTTAGTGAGGGAAGGGTGATATAACCATGGTGGGGGAAGGGAGAACCATGACTCCTCCTCCATGGTGACAAGATAAAGAGCAGGTGGGTTTTTTTTTTTTTGACACTAGGTGGACTTTGCTTCTAGTTGGGTCTAGAGCAGAGGTTCTCAAACTTCCTAATGCTGCCACTCTTTAATACAGTTCCTGGTATCGTGGTGACCCCTAACTGTAAAATAATCTCATTGCTACTTCATTACTGAAATTTGCTATTGTTATAAATTGTAATGTAAATATTTTTGGAGATAGAGGTTTGCCAAAGGGGTTGAGACCCACAGGTTGAGAACTGCTGAACTGGAGGGACTCCTTTTGAAAAGGAAGCCAGACCCACTGGGCAACCTCCTTATAGGAGTTCCTCTGTGGTTGGAAAGAGAAAGACAAAGAGAATAGCCATTTCTCTCCCCACAGATCTAGTAGCAAGAGATGAGAGAAGGCACATTTAAAGGGGACTCATTGGATTTTGAGTGCCAGAAAAACCTAACTCAGGCTGCTTTTTAAAAACAGAATATATTGCTATGTGCTATTAAGTAAAAATCCCAGTGACAGATGTGAGAGTGATCAGCCAGGAAGGCTTCATGTCCCCAAAACTTATAGGCTCTTGCCATTCATTTTGGTTGCCCAACAGAACTAGTTGATGAGACCCCATTGCTTGAAGACAACATGCATTTTTATTGCAAGATACAATGAAATTGAGCTAGAGTTGAGTTGCAAGCTTCCTCTTGTCTGGAGAGCCTTTAGAGTGTCAGAAAGTGCCATGCAGCCCTCTGAGAAAGAAAAAGTATCAGCAGTCTTATACAGCTATGAACCTCAAGAACTACAATACTATCCTATAAGGCAAGATGTGCCCATTGATACAATAGTGGCTTGCTATCTGGGTTGTAGATGTAATAAACCGCCCTCTGGTTTGATTTGGGACTTGCTCCACAGGAGGTAATTCATTGATTTATTTATTTTTAAATTGTTGATGCATATGGGTGTTTTTCTTGCCTGTGTTTGTGCACCACACTGAGGCAGTACTCCAAGGGCATTGGACATCCCTGGACCTGCAGTTTTAGGTGGTGATCAGCCATGTTGGTGCTGGAAACTTAATTCAGGCCTTTTGGAAGAGAAGGGTCCTACCTACCTCCTAAACCACTGAATCATCTCTTCAGCCCCTCATAATATACTACTGAAAACAGCCTGCTTCATATATGACTTGTGATTTTAAGGGGAAGGAGTGTAAATATAGATGCAGTGGCAGCTGAAATCAAAGTGATAAAACCCACAAAGAATGATGTAGGAGGTCTAGAGAGAGCTGTCACACTGTTTGAAGAGTCTGGAGGACTGGATTGGAGAACTTTAGGTCTTTCCCTGCAAATTACCCATCAGGGTTGCTAGATTAATTATGTGATTAGTAGTTTGGTATTTTTCCTTTTGACGGACTTCATATTGCTGAAGAATTGTGTGTACATTTCTCTTAATTACTAATTTGTCTTTAACCACAAGAACACATGTTTCCAAAAGTACTGGGGACAATTTGAGATGGTGACAGAAAGGGATCAGTGAGAGGGGTTAAGAGATGATAGGGTGTACGTTGGGTGCAATTATGAGCAAAGTATATTGAATATGTATGTGTAGGAGTATCATAGTGAAATCCACTATCTTTTATGCTACCTAAAAATTAATTAAAAATACAGTGAATACATAATCTAGTTCACAGATGTATGTGAGGTGATCACAGCTGTCACTCAAGGTTTCTAAGCACATGGCAACTCAAGTTGAGGAAGATCTATCTCTATGTTTCAGCTTTGAATAACTGGGCATCCTTTCGTTAATCCCATGTGGACATTAACATGTTGACCTTGTTTGCTCAATGCCAAAGGAAGAAGGAAAAGAAATTGAAATTTCTCCTACTATTTGATTTCTTTAGAGAATTCTCGTGCTAAGAACATCATTTTGAAAGTCCTGGCATTTTCCTTTAAGCCAAACCAGATTTATGAATCCACTTAAGTGATCTTTAGGGGACATGCTTCTTAAAATGAATTGCATCTCAGCTTAACAATAAAATAAAACAAATAAACATATTTATTACTGGTTAGGGAGATGGCTCAGTTGGTAAAGTGCTTGCTGTACAAGATGAGGATTTGACTTTAACCCTTTAGAACCCACATAAAAGTTGGACTTAAGGGTGTGTATGTGTGTAATGCCAGAGCTGGAGAGCTGGAGGCAGGAGCATCCCTGGGGCTCACTGGCTAGCCAATCTTATTGAATTAGTGGGTTCGGTGACAGGCCATGTCTCAAAAAGTAAAGTGACAGTGACTGAGGAAGGCATGTTGACCTATGCTTCTCATCCACATATGTATATATGTGCAATGTATGTGTGTGTGTGTGTGTGTGTGTGTGTGTGTGTGTGTGTATGAGCACACGTAGTATTTATTTAAGGTTAATTAATAACAACACATTTATATTTAGAATATGTATTCCTCTGCCAACCAAATAAATGTAGGACTTCTGGTTAGTTTCTTAAGGATATTGAAGCAGAATTGTTGACGCCCACTGAGGACACACCTTTCATGATTTGGAGAATGACGCTTGCTGTCTCGTTTCCTGTAATGACAAGAGACAGACAGTGTTGTTTCCAATCTTAAGGACTGTAACCCCCTCCTTCCTGTTCTTCTTTTTCCCTTTCTTTGAGACAAGGTCTAATGTAGCCCAGGCTGGCCTTGGACTCCTGATCCTTCTTTCTGGGATTCCAGAATCAGGTAACCACAGATAGTTTATGGGATGCTGGCAGTCAAACCCAGGACTTCAAGCAGGCTAGACAAGTACCCTCCCAGTTGGCTCCCAAGAGAACTTATTCTTAAGTCCCAACAAACATCACCTCACCACGGGACGCTGACAAACACCCTCTCCTGGTTTGCAAGAAGTTAAGTTACAGCGAACAAGTCAGCCAGACTCTAGTTCCGGAGTCTAGTGCATGGTTATCCAGCTGTAAGATGCCACTATAAGACTTCCAAGATGGAACAAAAATGCATCAAAGGACTAAAGCCTTCTAAAGACAATACTCTCAGGCACCACCTAAACAGAGTAACAGAGGACAAACTCACCGCGGCAGAAAGACATAGCTTTTGGTTGGAGTGTGGGCAAACACTGATGTTAAATATGCCCTAGTTAGGTAGTAAATTAGACTTATATAACGTGCTTGAGTCATGCAGCACTTTAAAAAAAAATCGTTTTCCGTCCTGGTTTTATGTTGAACCTCAATGCTAGAAAAGCTTGCACTAAATTGCAGTCCACGTGCATCTACCACTTTGTATGGAGCTGTGTTTGGCACAATGTTATATTCTCCTCTTTTCATCAGGCATGATTTTGCTCCCACATTTGCTTATTGCTACATGGTCCGGTATTCATAGTATTAGTTTATAGAACTTTTTTTTTTTTAACCCGAGGAAAGGAGTTTTGTGACTTTCAAATTTGTACAGTAACTGCTGACAGGACAGGGGGGAGTGGGAGAGTAGAAGTTGCCTATGCATTTGAGAGAATCCTGTGAGGGCTTTAGCGGACAGATAAGATGTGCTTCAAATGAGCTCATCCACCCTTTGAATACAGACTGCCAGGAAGGTGGTGCTTAGGCAGTTGTGGTCTTTGATGCAAATAGGGTTGATGTTCCCTTTGCTTACTGCATTGTTCATGTTTCCTTTGAAAGCCCAGACCTCAGCCGAGCATGTCCAAATGCTATGCAGAATGCTTGTAGAAAGGTTTGGTCCTTGGTCCCGGGGATACATTAGAATTCTCTGGGTACTCTGAAGACTCCATATGCCCTCACCCCAAATGACAGGTACTGGGTACTGGTGTCTTCCAAAGTAGTTATAAAGTACAGCTGGGCCTGAGGCCTATTAGACAAAAGACCATATCTTGTACAAAATACGTGTTGTTTCTTTAAATTCTTTGAGAAATTCATACAATGGATTTTGATCATATTCATCCTCTCACTTCCACCACCTAATTCCTTCTGGATCTGCCAAGATTGATACATGTTCTTCCTCTTGGGCATGGTGGCTTACGCCTGTATCCCAATATTCAGAAAGAGAGGGAGGTTGCAAGTCTGAGAGTAGCCTGGGCTATCTATTAAGATCTTCTGTCGCCCTCCCCCTCTGGGGCCACAAGATCTCTCCAGAGCTGCTCCCTTGCACGCGGGGCCTGGACTGTGGGCTCAGGCCGGCAGGGGCATTTCCTTTGCTTGGAGAGCCTGCCTGAGGACAGGCAAGCTCTGTCTCAGCTCAGCCACACTCCTGGAAGCAAGAGACAGTGATCTTCTAGCAGACATCCTTTGGAGGAGGGGTGAGTTTTCTCCTGTCCCGAGGGCTTTGGCTGGGAGGAATTCAGACTTTACCCGTCCCCCTAGACTTTCTGGTCACCAGGCAGAGGCGGGTCCTCCCTGCGGAGCTCTCCCAAATCCTATCCCAGCCTATATCCAGGTACACCTTCCTCTCTTCTCCCCTCCCCTCTGGGGCCACAAGATCTCTCCAGAGCTGCTCCCTTGCACGCTGGGCCTGGGCTGTGGGCTCAGGTTGGCAGGGGCAGTTCATTTGCTTTGAGAGCCTGCCTGAGGACAGGTAAACTCTGTCTCAGCTCAGCCACACTCCTGGGAGCAAGAGACAGTGATCTTCTAGCAGACATCCATTGGAGGAGGGGTGAGTTTTCTCCTGTCCCGGGGGCTTTGGCTAGGAGGAATTCAGTCTTTCCCCGCCCCCCTCGACTTTCTCATCACCAGGCAGAGGAGGCTTCTCCCTGCAGAGCTCTCCCGAATCCTGTCCCAGTCTTTATCCAGGCACACCTTCCTCTCTTCCCCCGCTTCCCTCAGGGGCCACAAGATCTCCCCAGAGCAGCTCCCTTGTGCGCTGTGCCGGGGCTGTGAGTGCAACTCGGCAGGAGGGAGGGCCTGTGTTTCAATAGACTACCTGCCGAAAGGTAGACCTTCTGTCAGTGAAGTCCCTGCCCAACAAGGGAACCTGACCTGGTACCAGAGGTTCCAATAGAGAGCATTTGAAGGAAGAGATGGGCAGACGCCAAGGCAAAAACTCCTCCAACAATCTAAAAAACAACATGAAAACACCAGATACCAATGACCCTACAATAGAAGGTCTTGAACCTCTTAATTCAGAAGAAGCGGACAAAAATGCCATTATGAAAGCAATAGAGTCACTTAAACAGGATATGAATAACTCCCTTAAAGAACTGGATGAGAAGTACAACAAAAAGATTGAAGAAATGAGTAAAGAAATGGATGAGAAATATAACAAAAAGTTCGAAGAAATGAGCAAATCAATGAATGATACACTGGGAAACCAAGAAAAAACAATCAAGCAGGTAATGGAAACAGTTCAAGAATTGAAAACTGAAATGGAGTCAATGAAGAAAACACAAAATGAGGGCCGGCTGGATTTGGAAAATCTAGGTAAACGAACAGAGATTACAGAATCAAGCATAACCAATAGGATACAAGAGATGGAAGAACGAATCTCAGAGTCTGAAGATACCATAGAGAAAATAAATGCTCTTATCAAAGAAATCAGCAAATCCAATAAATTCTCATCACAAAACATTCAAGAAATCTGGGACACAATAAAAAAACCAAATCTAAGAATAATAGGGATCGAAGAAGGAGAAGAACTGCAGATCAAAGGACCAGAAAATATATTCAACAAAATTATAGAAGAAAACTTTCCCATCCTAAAGAGGGATATTCCTATGAAGGTGCAAGAAGCATACAGAACACCGAATAGACTGGATCAGAAAAAAACATCCCCTCGCCATATAATAATCAAAACACAAAGCATTCAGATTAAAGAAAGGATATTAAGAGCTGCAAAGGAGAAAGGTCAAGTAACCTATAAAGGTAAACCTATCAGACTTACACCAGACTTCTCTATAGAAACCATGAAAGCCAGAAGGTCCTGGATAGATGTACTGCAGAAACTAAGGGACCATGGATGCAAGCCCAGACTAATATACCCAGCCAAGCTTTCATTCACTATCAACGGAGAAAACAAAATATTCCAGGATAAAAACAAATTTAAACAATACGTAACTACTAATCCAGCCTTACAGAGAATATTAGAAGGAAAATTACATCCCAAGGAATCCAACATTGCCAACACTGACTACAATAACTCAGACATCTAGCGACCCTTCACTAGCACAACTCAAAGAAGGAAAACACATACACTCTACTACCCAAAAAAAAATGACTGGAGTCAACAACCACTGGTCATTAATATCTCTTAATATCAATGGACTCAATTCATCTATAAAGAGGCACAGACTTAGAGATTGGATACGAAAGCAGGATCCAACATTCTGCTGTTTACAAGAAACACACCTCAACCACAAAGACAGACACCTACTCAGAGTAAAGGGTTGGGAAAAGGTTTTCCAAGCAAATGGACCTAAGAAACAAGCGGGTGTGGCCATTCTAATATCTAACAAAATCGACTTCAAACTAAAATCAATCAGAAGAGATGGAGATGGACATTTCATACTCATAACAGGAACAACTCATCAGGAAGAAGTCTCAATCCTGAATATCTATGCCCCTAATATAAAGGCACCCACATATGTAAAAGAAACTCTTCTAGAACTCAAGGCAGTCATCAAACCACATACGCTAATAGTAGGAGACTTCAACACTCCTCTCTCACCAATGGACAGGTCAATCAGACAGAAACCAAACAGAGTATTAAGAGATTTATTGGAGGTATTGAATCAAATGGATTTAACAGACATCTATAGAACACTCCACCCAAATAGGAAAGAATATACCTTCTTCTCTGCAGTTCATGGAACCTCCTTGAAGATTGACCACATACTCGGTAACAAAGCAAACTTCCACAGATACAAAAAAAATATTAGTAACCACCTGTGTCTTGTCAGATCACCATGGAATAAAATTAGAATTCAACAACAATGCTACCCCCAGGAAGTCAACAAACTCATGGAAGTTGAACAGTCAACTACTAAATCACCCCTGGGTCAAGGACGAAATTAAGAAAGAAATTAAAGACTTCCTTGAATTTAATGAAAACAAAGACACAACATACTCAAACCTATGGGACACTATGAAAGCAGTGCTAAGAGGAAAGTTCATAGCAATAGGTGCCCAAATAAAGAAAACGGAGAAAGCACACATTGGAGACTTAACAGCACACTTGAAAGCTCTAGAAAAAAAAGAAGCTGATTCACCCAGGAGGAGTAGAAGACTGGAAATAATCAAACTGAGGGCTGAAATCAACAAAATAGAAACAGAGAAAACAATCCAAAGAATCAATGAATCAAAAAGCTGGTTCTTGGAGAAAATCAACAAGATTGACAAACCCCTATCCAAACTAATCAAACGGCAGAGAGAGAACATGCAAATTAATAGGATCAGAAATGAAAAGGGGGACATAACCACAGACACAGAGGAAATTCAGAGAATCATTAGATCTTACTACGAAAGTTTATATGCCACAAAGTTGGAAAATGTAAAAGAAATGGACATTTTTTTAGATAAGTACCATATACCAAAGTTGAACCAAGACCAGGTGAACAATCTAAATAGACCTGTTAGTCGTGAAGAATTAGAAGCTGTTATCAAAAATCTCCCTACCAAAAAAAGCCCAGGACCAGATGGTTTCAATGCAGAATTCTACCAGAACTTCCAGGAAGAGCTAATACCTATACTCCTTAATGTATTCCATAATATAGAAACAGAAGAGTCATTGCCAAGCTCCTTTTATGAAGCTACAGTTACCCTAATACCAAAACCACACAAAGACACAACCAAGAAAGAGAATTACAGGCCAATCTCACTCATGAACATCGACGCGAAAATTCTCAATAAAATACTGGCAAACCGAATCCAAGAACACATTAGAAAAATTATCCATTATGATCAAGTAGTCTTCATCCCAGAGATGCAGGGATGGTTCAACATACGCAAATCTATCAATGTAATCCATCATATAAATAAACTGAAAGAAAAAAACCATATGATCATTTCATTGGATGCTGAAAAAACATTTGACAAAATTCAACACCCATTTATGATAAAGGTGTTGGAGAGACTGGGGATACAAGGATCATACCTAAATATAATAAAAGCAATATACAGCAAGCCGACAGCTAACATCAAATTGAATGGAGAGAAACTCAAAGCCTTTCCACTAAAATCAGGAACACGACAAGGCTGTCCACTCTCTCCATACCTCTTCAATATAGTGCTTGAAGTTCTAGCAATAGCAATAAGACAACATAAGGAGATCAAGGGGATTCGAATTGGAAAGGATGAAGTTAAACTTTCGTTATTTGCTGACGATATGATAGTGTACATAAGTGACCCCAAAAACTCTACCAAAGAACTCCTACAGTTGATAAACACCTTTAGTAACGTGGCAGGATACAAGATCAACTCCAAAAAATCGGTAGCCCTCCTATACACAAAGGATAAAGAAGCAGAGAGGGAAATCAGAGAAACATCACCTTTCATGATAGCCACAAATAGCGTAAAATATCTTGGGGTTACTCTAACCAAGGAAGTGAAAGACCTATTTGACAAGAACTTTAAGTCTTTGAAGAAAGAAATTGAGGAGGATACCAGAAAATGGAAAGACCTCCCCTGCTCTTGGATTGGGAGAATCAACATAGTAAAAATGGCAATTCTACCAAAAGCAATCTATAGATTCAATGCAATCCCCATCAAAATCCCATCAAACTTCTTCACAGAACTTGAGAGAACAATAATCAAGTTTATATGGAAAAACAAAAAACCCAGGATAGCCAAAACAATCTTATACAATAAAGGAACTTCAGGAGGCATTACCATCCCTGACTTCAAACTCTATTACAGAGCTACAGTATTGAAAACGGCTTGGTATTGGCATAAGAACAGAGAAGTCGACCTCTGGAATCGAATAGAAGACCCGGATATTAACCCACAAACCTATGAGCACCTAATTTTTGACAAGGGAGCTAAAGGTATACAATGGAAGAAGGAAAGCATCTTTAACAAATGGTGCTGGCATAACTGGATGTCAACCTGTAGAAGGATGAAAGTAGACCCATACCTATCACCATGCACAAAAATCAAGTCCAAATGGATTAAAGACATCAACATTAATCCGTCCACTTTGAACCTGATAGAAGAGAAAGTGGGAAGTAGTCTACAAGATATAGGCACAGGAGGCCTCTTCCTAAGTAGGACCCCAGTAGCACAGACAATAAGAGAAACAATGAATAAATGGGATCTACTGAAACTGAGAAGCTTCTGTAAAGCAAAGGACACTGTCAGTAAGACAAAAAGGCTGCCTTCTGACTGGGAGAAGATCTTCACCAACCCCTCATCAGACAAAGGTCTGATCTCCAAAATATACAAAGAACTCAAGAAACTAGACACTAAAATTCTAATTAACCCAATTAAAAAATGGGGTACTGAACTGAACAGAGAATTCACAACAGATGAACTTCAAATGGCCAGAAGACACTTAAGGTCATGCTCAACCTCCTTAGCGATCAGGGAAATGCAAATCAAAACCACTTTGAGATACCATCTTACACCTGTCAGAATAGCTAAAGTCAAAAACACCAACAATAGCCTATGCTGGAGAGGATGTGGGGTGAGGGGAGCACTCATCCATTGTTGGTGGGAATGCAAACTTGTGCAGCCACTGTGGAAATCAGTGTGGCGGTTTCTCAGGAAACTGGGAGTCAACCTCCCTCAGGACCCAGCAATTCCACTCTTGGGAATATACCCTAGAGATTCCCGAACATACTACAAAAGCATTTGTTCAACTATGTTCATAGCAGCGCTATTTGTAATAGCCAGAACCTGGAAACAGCCTAGGTGCCCCTCAGTAGAAGAATGGTTAAAAAAGGTGTGGAACATATACACATTAGAGTTTTACTCAGCGGTAAAAAACAATGACATCTTGAATTTTGCATGCCAATGGATGGAAATAGAAAACGCTTTACTGAGTGAGGTAAGCCAGACCCAAAAAGAGGAACACGGTATGTATTCACTCATAAGTGGATTCTAACCATAATTAAAGGTTTTGAGCCTATTATTCGTGATCCTAGAGAAGCTAAATAAGAAGACGAACCTGATGAAGATTATTAAGCTATCGGCTGGGAGGTAGGAAATAGCCAAGAGTCCCAGGTAACCTCGGGTGCATGGGGGGGTGGGAGGGGTGTTGGAAGGGGAGAGGGTTAGGGAGGAGGGAGTAGGGGAGGAATGGAGAAAGCTCGGTTGACCGGGATTGGGGGGAGGAAGGAAGGTTGAATATGGGATCAGGGAAGAATATATTTCAACTAAGCGAGTCATTTTAGGGTTTACAGGAGACTTGATTATATATGGGATCCCAGGTCCAAGGAGAGATCCCCAGATTGTTCTCTGGACTGAGGAGAGGGTGCCTGAACCGGCCTTGGCCCATAACCATACTGATGAATATTTTGCTTATCACCATAGATCCTTCATCTGGTGATGGATGGCGATACAGACGGAGACCCACATTGGAGAACCAGACTCAGCCTCCCAACGTCCAAATGAGGAGCAGAAGGAGGAAGAAAATGAAAAAAGGAAATAATGTCTGCGAGGGATGCTATCACCCACTGATACAAGGGGACGGATCTAATGAGAGTTTACCAAGGCCAGCTGGGCTGCGACTGAACAAGGACGTGATCCAACCAGTTACTCTGAATGTGGCCGGATTCTCTGAATGTGGCTGGCCAGGAGTCTTTCTGAAAAGCCATTGACAATGACACTGGGACATGTTTCCTCTGCATATACTGGATTTTGGGGATCCATTCTGTTTGGATACTCACCTTCCTGGACCTGGAGGGAGGGGGGAGGAACTTGAACTTCCCACAGGGCAGGAAACCCTGACTGCCTTTAGGGACAAAGAGGGAGGAGGAGAGGGAGGGGGGAGTGGGAGGGTGTTGGGAAGAGGGGCGTAAATGGAAACATTTATAATTTAATAAAATTACTTTAAAAAAAAAAAGAAAAGATCTTCTGTCCAAACTAATGGTTGGTGATATGGCCTCTGGTAGGTTGCCCGTTCCCCAGGGGATGGCCTCACATCCATGCACTCGTAGGAAGTACTAATTAGACAGAGTGGGTTATATTTGAAAAGGGTAAGGTAAGGTGGTGGAAAGACAGCTTATGGGTTAAGAGAGAATTCTTCTGTCACGGAGGACTGAGTCTGGTTCCCAGCACCCGCACTGTGTCTCATAATCAGCTGTAACTTTAGCTGTAGGGGAAAGCAGACACTCCTTAGGTTTATGTGGGTACAAAACACAAATTCACATATTCACATGCATTCCCACAAATAAACTATGAGATAAATCTCTTTTGAGAAATAGAAAAGACATGAAGGTGCAAGAGAGATGTGCTGGGGGTGTAGGGGAAGTTGGAGATGGGTGACTAGGGTCAAGATACATTGTATACATGTATGACATTTTCAAAGAGTACATGATGCCATTTAAATGCAAAAGGGAAAGAAGAGGAAAAAAGAGTTCTATCTTAATAGGAAACTGGATTAGTTCAGGTTACTGTAACAAAGTACCAGAGGCCCAGTGCTTTGTACACACTAGAAGTTTACCCTTCACAAATCTGAAGGCAGGAAGTAGGAGATCATAGCATCAGCACAGCCAGGTTCTTGTGTGAAAGCATTCCAATGCTTTCCCTTTCTCATATGACAGAAGAAAATGTGCTGTTTCATCATTGTCCTTCTTTCCTTCCTTCCTTCCTCTCTCCCTCCCTCCCTCCCTTCCTTCCTTCCTTCCTTCCTCCCTCCCTCCCTCCCTCCCTTCCTTCCTTCCTTCCTTCTTTCCTTCCTTCCTTCTTTCCTTCCTTCCTATCTTTCTTTCTCTTTTTAAATAAAACTTCCAGTCCTGCCCTCAGTAATCTACTTCTTCGAGTGAGGCTACATCTCCAAAAGTTTCCTCAACCAAACAGTAGTAGTAGTAGTAGTAGTAGTAGTAGTAGTAGTAGTAGTAGTATTAGTAGTAGCAGCAGCAGCAGGGCATCAAGTGTTCAAAGACATGGGCCTGTGCAGGACATTTCACAATCAAACCACAGCAACATGTTTTATAGCCAAAACCATCTCCTATTTCGTCTCTGTTAACTGAGTGCTGATGCAATGCGACCAACTTCCTGTGCTCCAGCCGCCACAATTTCTCCATCATGATGGACTGTGCTGTCTTGAACTGTAAGCCAACATGAAGCCTTCCTTCTCTGAAGGTCTTCTTCCTAGGTGTTTCACCACAGCAATAAGGAAAGTGGGTAATACATTTAGAGGCACCATTAGAGTCTGAATCACTTGGATTCAAGACCAGTCCTAAGGACTCAGTTTCTCATGTTTGATTTTCAGGTATACTTTAGCTGCCACAATGTGAACAAGGCTGCTTCTCCTTTTACTTAAAAGTCTTGCAAGAAGGACTCATCCCTCTAATCACAGATAAGGGGGAAAAAAACAGAAGGAGCAAAATGAGAATCCCAGGGCCATGTTATAGGTGTGGTCACCTTAGTGTTTGGAAATGTATGCTAGCAAGCTGGGTATGGAAATCCCATCTATGGTGACACAAGTAGTTCTTGGGTCTTAGTCAAATACTTTTGAAACTTTCTGATCCTCACCTTGATCTGGTGTCATCCCAGGAACAGAGCGAGGGGGAATGAATATGGAGCAATACTAGCAGGACAGAAGAAACCTAGAAGAAGCCAGGTCAGATGCCCTAAGAGGAATGATCTTTGAATTATAGCAAAAACCTGGGAGTGGGAGAAGACAGCTCGAAGTAAGCATGGGGGACCTTCTTGTGGACCGTCTTAAACACACCAAGAACCTGGGAGCAGGGTTGTTTATTTGTAGAATTCATGTAGCACTGACCTCTTAGCCAACTCGGCACCCATGGAAATTGATAAAACCAAAGGCACATTGTCATTCTCAGATATAGGCAATGCCAAGTAGACAATCTATAGACATGCCAAGAGGAAATGACCATTTTATGAATTTGGGCTCATTTTTAGAAGAAGTAAAATTAGCATCAGAAAGACTTAATCAGAATATTTTCATCCAATTTTTTCCCTCAGAAACATAACATACACCCTCGAACTTTGTGATGTAAGACAACAATAATCATTTTATTATGGTCATGGCTTCTGTAGACCAACAGTTTAGGAGAAGTCTGGATGAGTGGTTTTTTGCTCTGGGTCACATACATCATGGTAGGTAGATGTGGCTGGAGCAAAAACAAAGGAATTGGGGAATAGCCATTGTGGTGGTTTAAAAGAAAATGGCACCCAAAAGGAGCAGCACTATTAGGAAGGTGGCTTTGTTAGAGTAGGTCTTATTTTTTTGGAGGAATTGTATCACTGGGGAGGTGGGATTTGAGATGTCATATGCTCAAGATATCGTCCAGTTTTACAGATCGCTTCCTGTTGCCTGTAAGATGGAGGACTCTTGGTTCCTTCTCCTGTACCACATCTGCTGTATGCTGTTGTGCTCCTCGCCGTGATGATAATGGACTAAACCTCTATAAGCTGCCTCCTCAGTTGAATGTTTTCCTTTATAATACTTGCCACGATCGTGGTGTCTCTTCACGGCAACAGAAACCCTAAGACAGCCCTCCTCCTTTACGTTGTTTCGGGATTCTTTTACTTGTGTTCTCTGTGAGAGATTGTGGCTTAGGGCAGACAGAATAGTGCATGAGGGCTCAGTTCTTAAACATTGCCTATCCCTACAGAATGAAGTGGAAGCTAAGTGGCCGGCTATACACTGACCTGAGGTTACCTGACATCACTCCCCTCCTTATAATCTCAGTTGGTTTGTGATAAGGAGACACTGATCCTACTTCAATGAGAGAAGTGTTGATGACACATTGTTAGAAATGTATGTCTTGTAGGAGCTATTGCCCTGGCTGTAATGGTTCGTCCACATCAGCTTGACTGAATTTAGAATCGTCATAGAAATAACCCTCTGAATGTATGAGTGTGAGGATGTTTGAGACAGTCTTAACTGGAGAGGGAAGAACTACCCCAAAGGAAGGCGGCACCATCCATTGGTTTGGGATTCTGGGATAAACAAAAGAAGAAAGTGAGGTGAGCCCCAGCAGCCAATTCTCTCTGCTTCCTGATTGCGGGGGTTCAAAGTGACCTGTCCTCTCATGCCCCAGCTGCCACATCTCCCCTTCTGTTATGGATGCTACCTTGATTGATGTACATCAAGATAAAGCTTCCTTCCTTGAGCTGCTTCACCAGGCATTTTGTCACTAAACAAGAAGGGTGACCAACACAATGGCCATGTTTTGAGGAGGATTCATTTGGGCACACTTTGAGAAAGATTTATTTATATAATCTCTTCAAGTCATGTCTAGGAATACATGCTCATTAAAGGATGTCCTCAGAGAAGGTATCGTTCTTTGCTCCAGGTTCTTTCTCATGTCCGTTCAGATAGGGTCTGGCCAGCTTCATAGTCAAGCTTTTGTCCTTGGGAGGCCCTTTCATTTTTTTATAAGAGGTTATTTGTTCCATGTTCAGTTCAGTTAATTGACTGTTAGGACATATTTCTCTTAACTGGTGGCAGAGAACATCCTGTTTTTAGGTAGTGGCTGGTGTGGGTGGGAGAGTGGGGTTGCAAAGCGGCAGCTGAGAGTTACTCAGCGTTTATTGAAGGCAGAACTGTGTTCTCCCAAAGTTTCCTTGTGGAAGTGTGAAGCCCAGAAATCTCAGAAACGGGCCTCAAAGAGTAACTCAAGTTGAATTGAAGCCCGGCCCGAGCCCAGCCCGCTACAAATGATATCATAGTGTTGGATCAATTGGAAATTTGAACATCCGCTGCACTATGATTGGCGACCAAGTGAAGACAGGTGTAAGGAGAGGGTGGCCACAGTCAAGCCAAATGGAGGCCTCCAAAGAGCCCAACTCTTGCCAACACCTTGGCGTCAGACTGAGAAAAGAAGTTTCTTTTGGTCAAGCCATCCAGCGTGACAGTTGTGTCTGCCCTAGCAACTTCTACCTTTGTCCAGGTTTCACTGCATGAAATGTATCTTGAGAGATTAAGTTATGGCTGAAATCTTCAGGTCCTCCAGAGGGTCCCACCTTGAAGCCTTTATTTCGGCATGAGCTCCCCTCAGGAGGAGGTGGCGCTGTCAGGAAATGATGCTTAGCTGGCGGCATCAGATCCCTGGAGGCATGCCCCAGTAGAGGCTATTGGGATCTTATTTTCTCTCTCATTCCCTTTGCTTCCTGGTTTCTGTGGGGTGACTAGCTTGTACCCCACATATTCCCTACTGCCTCATGGCAGGCCCAGAGCAATCTGGCCATATGATTGCAGACCAAAAACTCTGTGAGCCAAGACACACCCTTTCTTTGGTAAGTTAGTGATCTCAGATATTTTGCCACAGTGATAGAAACCTGACTGACATCGGTGTCTTTTCTTTTTTGTTTTTCTGGCCCACATTTCAAACTTACCTTTCTTAATCACCAGATTCCATTCGTCCTCCAAAGTCAAGTATGGGAGAAATGGTCGAGAGACTCTGAATCTGCTCATTCTTAGTCAGCTGCTGCTAGGTGCACTGAGGAGCTAAGAGAGAGGCCCATTGTTTTCAACATGTTCTCTTAAAACATTCCATCTATATTATCTGTCTGGTAAACCTTTTTTTGTAAACTGTAAGCGAACTGTATCATTTACCACTGTTACCCATTTTACACTTCAGGCAAAATAGTTTTTTTCCTCAACTGTAAATATTATGATACAGAATTAATAAGTGAAAATATTTCACTTTTTAACAAAAGCCCTGTTTTTTGGTTTATGAAAACATACTGAGAATTAAACACAGTTTTAACAATTGCACAAGATAATATTATTCTAAAACCAAATAGGCTCAAAAGAAATTTCTTGGGAAAGTTCACAGCAAAAAAATAATTTATTTCTTAACAATATGGAAAATAAAATATTCATCCTGTACATGAATTATTAATAAAAATGTAAGCTCCAAGAAAAAAAACATTCCATCTAACAAAGAAGACAATATGGAGAGATCGAAAGTAACGATCGCAGTAAGAAAACTGTGTGTTTAGAAACAGCAGTGAAGTGATAAGCACTTTGGAATTTAGAGATAGTCTGGTCAGGTTTTTGGAAGTTTTGTAAAGGAAGTGGGCCCAAGCATAAGAGCTCAGGACTCGGGGTTGCAGAAATGGAAGCGGAGTCTTCCTGAGGGGAGGAATCAGTGGTGCCACTGCCTGGAAGTCAGGAAAGGAGCAGTTTGTCTGACATCTGGGCTTGTTGAGTTGTATAAGTGAGAACCCAGATACTAGTTGGGGAGACACCGTGAGAAGTCTTTGGAATGTAGAGATTTGTAAGGGAAGGCCTGAAGTGTTCAAGAAAGAGGAAGCAGAAGAGCCCTGTGCTTATTGGAGAACAAGTTTGGCTCTTGCAATAACGTACAGCTGGAATGTCTGGACCACCCTGGGAAGGGCGTTCTGACATTCTGGGCAGGTCAGGATCTGTGTGAAGAGAGGTGTCACATGGGCAGGATGACTGGATGACCTCAAAGCTTATCTGCTGGTGCTGACTTAAAAAAATAAAATGCTATTTCTTTATGTTTTCTTTTTACTCTTAAAACCATTTCAAATATAAACATTTTATGAATATTTAAAAGGACTTTTGAAATTCTATTTGAGTTTCTAACTTGATGTCCTATCACTTCCAAACCCTTCAGCACATAATTCCTCAGACCAGGGCGTGACGTTTTGCTACATAACACTCACAAAGGCCAAGTTCAGATGTCCCTTTTGCTAGATGAAGAAGTGCCTGGGATGTTCTCCTGTTTTTGAAGTGTGTCTGTGTCAGGAAGTTTCCAGAAGAGATAAAATGTGTGCATCTGAAGGGGCTAGGTCAAGAAGATTCACCTTCATTGTGGGAGGGTATCCAATTTGTTGAGGGCTCAGAGAGAAAACAGAGGAGAGAATGGTCTCTCAGCTGATGTGGTATATGATCTTTTTCCCCTGCTCTTTAACTTCAGAAACCCACTTTTCCTCCATGTATGGACTCCAGGGCCCACACCAATAGCCCACCAGATTCTGAGGATCTCAGGCTTTTGCTGAGACAGGCTTCTTACTTCTCCTGGTCTCTAATCTGTAAACACTCTGCAATGAGACTTAGCATCTATAACCAAGTGAACCGAATTACCCAGCCTCCTCTGTCTTTCTATTGACTTTGCTCTCTAAAGAAGCCCAAAGCCCAATAAGACAACCATTGAAATCAGCAAACAAAGAGTGATCCATTACTAATACCTATTCCCTTGGAGGTCATTCAAGTCAGACTGATGTTCCAATAATAGCTCAGAAAGTGTGGAGATCCTGTTTGGACCCAGACTATTCATGAGGAGAGAAGAAGAAAGGTGAGCTTTTTTCAGATTTCTCAAACCATCAAGAAGTTGCAACAGGAAACTAAGAGTTGTCAACGCAGGTAGATGCTTGCCAAGCCTGGCAACCTGAGTTTGATCCCTGAGACCTGTGTGGTGGAAGAGAACTGGTTTCTGCAAGTTGCCTTCTGACTTTTACATATACACATAGACCGTGGCTTAAATATATGAATAAACAAATAAGCATAATAGAATCAATTGCTGCAGACAGTACTCAATGCTTTACTCTCTCCTTGCTACACCACTTTCAATCACCAGCCTCACTGAATGGGAGTTAGCAGCAGCAGAGACAACTTAACTTTGGGTTTCTTTCTTTTGGAAATATTTATTTTTATTCTGTCTCTGCTGATATGGATATGGATGCCCGTGAAGACCAGGAGAAGACATCAGATACCCCTGTAGCCAGAGTTGCAGGTGGCCAAAAGCTGCCTTACATGTATGTTCTGGGAACAGAACTTCAGTCACTGAACCATCTCTCCAGCTCCAACTTTGAGTTTCTACACGCACATTCTAACAGCCCTGCAGACATTTCTCCCATTTCATTTAACTTACATCTCTATATATGCAGGTTGGAGATGTGTTGGGTGGAAATAGAAACGCTCTACTGTGACCTGTTAGCGTTCTGTGAGGTAGAAAAGCTAGCCTTGCTTACAGCCCAGCTATTCCCAGTGTGGGTCAACAAAGCCTACACACAATACTTTCAGGGCCCTGCTCCCAAGCGGGACCAGAGTGGACTCATTTCTGAGGACTGGCAGCTGCTACTTCAGTTTCATCTCGCAGTCCAAGTCTCAGGCTTTCTGTAATTATTTACTTCATGCAACTTTCATCTTTCATTTTGTAAAGTGATTTCTGTGGAATGTAATATGCATCACTGGATGATTGCTTATCCCCAAATCTATCTTCTGATAAGATCACTTTTTTTCTGCATCAAAATGGAAGTTTTCAGACAAGGTATAGAAGCAACATATGTCTTTTTGGTTTGAGGACCTTGGCATTGTAGATTCATTCATTCTTTTTAAAAAAAATTAAGCTCACATTTTAAAGAGGTATTTTTATGTCTATGTTATGTACAAACACATGTGTGTGTGTGTGCACCCGTGTGTATGTGTGTGTGTGTGTGCGCGCGCGCGTATGCGCGCGCCCTTGTGTAAGTAATGCCCCTGGAAACCAGAAGAGGTCATCAGATCTCCTAAAGTGTAGTTACTGGCATTTTTGACCTGTCTGACTTGAGTGCTAGGAGTCAAACCCTAACCTTCTATGGCATGGGCTCTTAAGCACAAAGCCATCTTGATAGCACCCTCCCCACTCACTTACACTTAAAAAAGCATTTAAATTTGCTGTGTATGGTTCCCATGTATGGCTAGTCATCGGTAACCTTTGTTCTTAAGACGTTTGCCTGTTGATCTAGGGGGAAAGATGCCGCTGAAAAGAATTCTCACAGCCGAGATCAAGTTGTTCCCTGTACAGCTGGATATTGTCATTTACTCACGGATGATGAAAGGGCACCCCTCTGCCTCCATGGCAATGGATAAGAAGGTAGACAACTCACTAGGGCAATCAGCGCTTGCACTTGCTGGTAGACCTGCTCTTGGGGATGACAAGCCCTTGGGCTTAGAGAGGGAGCCTCAGAATGGAGATCAGATGAGAGCAGGAACGTTGGGATTTGCTTCTCATTTCAAAGTTAGAGAAGATTTTTTTTTTAATCTTCTTTTCAAAACCTCCATTGGCACCTTTCCTCCCCTTTTCCTTTTTTAGTCTAAAGCTCCTAATAGTCTTCAATCCCCAAAAGAAAGTAAAAGTACAGAGAGAGAGAGAGAGAGAGAGAGAGAGAGACTCCATGTGCCTCAGTTTCCTCCAGTGCTCATACTTTACATGTTTTCTAAGTTTAATTGCCTTTTTTTATTTAAAATTTAAGTTTCTGTTTCCAGAACACTCCCTCTCCTTCCCTTAGCAGATTCATTTCAGTCAGTCTAGCGATCAAGGTTGTCCTGGGACTAATAGCCCATGTCTAGAGCAGGAGATCACTTTAACTTGCTAGATTCCAAAGTCTCTACCTCTTAGGGAAAAGTAGGAAGTTGTAACTGGGAAGCTTACGCAGTTGGCACCAGATTTGGTGAGGACCAACATAATCCCTAGGCTTGGGAGAATAGCTCTGAACTTTGGCAATTTGGAGTGGTATTGTTGACAGAAACATCTGGACCAACATCAGACCTTTTCCTTAATCCTGGGGATGGAGTACATCCTTGACCAGAGCCTCTCCCAGTTGTCTTTGCACATCTGTGTCCTGTGCTTGGGAGGCAGGTGGACTAGAGCTTTGGATAGGCTAGTTATGCTCTTGTGTTCTGTGTGCTAATGGGAAGAATGTGTGGCTCTTTGGACCTGAGTAGTGTGTGTGTGTATCTGGGGGCGGGGGTGGTATTGGCTTCGTAACAGCACCAAGCATCATCCACAGATTCATCCCTAAAAATAAATGTGATTGTTGGGGGCCCATGAGGTTAAGTGATTTGTCATATTTATGTAGGTCATTTAAAAACTGTGAGTCCTGATTTTCTTATCTATGTAACTGAGAAAAACTTATGAAACAAGACTGTTTTCAGGATTAAGTAAGATTATGTCTATTGTCACAGGCTGCATGTGACATGCATGCTGGCATGAATAAGCACCTAACAAATGTGAGCTTGTCAATCCTAATATTAGTTACTAAATAGCTTATGGGAAAGCTATGCCCTATACGCCTCAATAACAGCTGTCCCTTGTAACTGTTTAGGAAAACATTGAAAACGATTTCTTACGAGTTTTGTGTGCATGTCTACTTGAATGACTCCAAGTCACCTTTGCAAACTAAAGACAGCCTGCTTTTGTTTTATTTTATGATATATTTTCCTTAAATAAAAATCACGACTTAGAAGCGTCACTGATTGTTATTTCATTTTATTTCCTTTGGCTGACTGAAATGCGGGATGGGTTGGGATTAGTTTGCTGTGAACTTCAGGATGCTTCTGTCTCATTTTGTCATAATTGGCAACACAAGGGGACCTGAGGACTAGAGTTGGGAGCAATATTGACGTGGCTAAAGATTTGGGCATCATTACAATTGGCAAAGTCCTGGGTCGACAGAAGCTTGTGGTCTCAGCTGAGTAACTAACAGTAAGCCAAGAATTGATTCTGCTGCAAGGGTCACATTTTTCCAAAGGGCAGATAGAAGTGTTCAATTGAATACTATCCTTGGGCCACAAGCGTTGCCCTTCTCCTACACAACTGTAGGTGTTCCTTCAAAGGCCGCTTATTAGCTTGACTCATTTTGACAAATACCCACTCTGGAGTTGGGACCCTGCTGGATATCGTTGCGAGTAACCTTTACAGATAAGTCACGTTAAAAAGATGAGTCAGTTAGTCTCTCCAGTACCCGGCCCGTGGGGCCGAGGTGGAGGGGGCTGGGTCCTGGAGGGTAAGGAAGGAAGTGGGGAACAACTTCCTTCCCTCATCAAGAAAGGTAGTTCTGCGGTGCCATCTGGCGGCCGAAGTCATTTCTCTAAAGTTGCTCATAGACTCTAACGGGGCTGAGAGGTCAAATAACTGGCACATCAGCCAGAGACTGACTGGATTGATGGGCACCTTCCCACCGTGCTCAGAAATGTGACTCTACTGCCGAGAGGAGGGAGGGTGTCTTCGCTCATATCTCTTCACCATGTCCACAGGGCTAATGCACCAAAGGCGCCTACATTCTATTACATGGCATTGCTTTGAGGCATAACTCTTTGCGTATGAATTCACGAAGCAAAGTGCGCGGCACCACCAAATTCAGAGAGGGCCCACACAGAAATCAAGCAGACCCAAACTGACCCGGCTTGCTGGGTTTTCTTGGCAGCGCACAGCTTCCACTGGATTTACAACTCTCATTTTATCATTTGCTCCTTCTTCCTTGTCCTTTGTAGATAATGAGATCACGTGTTTCAGCTGTTGGCGTCATATGTGTATTTTTTTAAATTTGGCGTTTTTTGTAATAGAGTCTCACGCAGCACAACCAGGCATTGGTCTCAGTATGGAGCAGAGGAAGGAAAGCCTTACAGTTTTGATCCCCCTGCCACTTCTTCGTCTCCCAAGTTCTGGGATAGTGGACAGGCGCCACTGCACCCGAGTAGTGAATATTTGCTGAATGTATGGCTGAGAATTGCTATGGTCCATGTGCATCAATCCCTAGGACGTACAAGAGGCACTGAAGGAAGAGTGGCTGCTGAGTAGAGTGGCCCACACTTGTAATCCTAGCACTTAGGAGACAGAAACAAGAGGTTTGCTGCAAGGTCTAACTAACCTGTTCCAGCTTGGACAGGACTACACTGCAAGAATTTGTTTTAGAAAGACCATACAATAACAGCAGCAATGGAAAGAAGACATGGATGGACATGACTCTCACTGAGCAAGGTGGGGACTCGTCTTTGATGAGGCAAAGAGGAAGACCAAGGAAGGGAGAAAGAAAGATGAAGACACTCAGTTTTCTGTCACTTGGGTTAATAACTTCTTTTCTGACAAAACCATGTAGGAAGTAGAGCAACAGGCTAGATAGAATATGAAGAATCATGGTTCAGGGCTAAGTGTAGCCCCCAGAGCAATAAAGGGATGGTAGTGTGGATGGATGAGCCATGTAAAGTGCTAGAGTTGAAGGCCAGTCGTCTGAAGTTCTGGCAGCTCTGGAGGTAGCTTGCTCTTCTAGACGCTTAATGGCCACTGTAACTCATGACATACCACTCAGGTCTGATAGGTTGGCTTTCCTTGCTGAGCCTCAACCTTTCGGGAATAAATGATGTGTGTTTCTTCTCTCCCACAAACTGGCCCATCAGAATTTCATTGTGTGTCTTCTCCCTTTCATCCCTGGTTTTCAATATAAATAAAGCCACTAATTTATTTTCATCTAGGATTCATACAGTTCTTAAGTTTTTAGTGTAAAATGGAGGTTTGATCTCAATTGAAAAATTTTTATAAAGCTTAAAAAAATACGAGAGGCTTACAGAAATGTTGGTTTGAAGGTATTTTTGATGTCTGACTGGAGGTGTAGCTCAGTGCTCCATTGCACGTCTAGCAAGTGTCAATTCCGGGCATATTCAGCATTGAAAAAATACATTCAATGTGATTTTTAATTTAAGAACTCTGTGGTGTTTTTTCCCCTTCTGTCTAAAGAAACTTTGCCCACTTCCCCTTTTCTCTGTTTCATTATCTTGGATTTGAAGCCACAACAGCGACAAGCTGAGCATAGAAAGTGGATAGCTTCTCTTGGAAGAGAAAGTTGAAAATGGAACCCTCAAAAATGAAGAAAAATCTGGAGGGATCTTACTACCTCAAAGCATCATTGTTTTGCTCAACAAAGCATGAGTGGTCTTTGTATGTTTTGCATCTGCTCGTCCAAAGAAGCACCCTCCAATATCCTGCCGTCATTAATTTAATTTTCAAACCAGAAAGGCCTTGTGATTATCAAATTTCTGGGTATGAGACCAGATGTTTCGAAAATCATTTCCAATGGAGGAGTTTCTCACCTTTTTGTAAAGATGTATCTTTTGGCCTCACATTAAGTTAAGAGCATCTAAGAGGACCTAGGGAAAGAAGTCTGTTGTTGAAGATTATATTTATAGTCCTTGATGAACTGAATACATTTACAAGCTGCATTTTGAAATCATAATAATCTCATGTGAAGCAATCAAAATTCCAAAATCATCTAATCAAGAATGACATCAGAGGCAAACAATCTGTAGATGGAGTAGGTTTAATTCCCCCCGTAAAGCTTCCATTTAGCGCAGATGTTCTAATTCAGTGGATTAAGTCAAGAAGTGTTGAGTTAAGTTGCCCGGAAGACGGTTTCTTGGAAAAGGTGAAACAACATGCACTCAAATTTTCTGGGTAAAAAGAGGAGTTCATTCTGGTCCCAATCCCTCCACCCAACAGTCCCAATCACACATCTTCAGTACCCAGAAGAAAACTGAGCTTCCTTAGAGAACGTGAAGGTCATTGTCAAAGGAAAGAGTAACTTTCAAAGACTTGCTTTGAGGTTATCTGAGACCTGCAAAAAAGTGCATGTTCCTTCTTTATCTGAATGATTCTGATTCCTCACCTTCTAGCCCCTCCTTCCCCATAGGGTTGAGACTGGGAACCAAAAAGAACAGCAGCAAACCCAAGCAGCTTTTTAGTTCCAAACATATTTTGGTTCATTGATCTAGACATATGGATTGAGAGATGCAAGATCTGTGTGTTTTATGTCTGCCTTGAATCTCACCGTTCTGGCATCTTGATTGGGGTGACCTTTGATGCTAAGTGGGTGGAGATGGGCTATATTGACACGGTCCCAGTTGTTGCAACATTTGGGATTGGGCCCCCGATCCAGAAACAGAGCGGTCGGCTCCAAGGGTCTGCTGTTAACAGTTTACGCGGTGCTGTCAGAACTACATTCATCCTTACTGTTTTCTTATTGCTTTTATAATAAATATTTACAGATTTATTGCATACTTATTTTCCAAATGGATAGACATTTTTAGAAGTGACATTTCTGAAAGTGCAGAAGCTATCTGGCACATATACAGTGCCTCGTACCATGTGTTTTCTGACAAGAGCGTCATCGAAACTGTCTCCATCGTTTATCTGATGAAACTGTATAGCGATCCGTTGTATCAAGTTTATGGCCCCATTCTTCTCCTCTACGCTTCATACTTTTACATCTGACATAGGGAAAATGGCAACATTTTCTTTGTTCTCAAACTAATCTGCAAAAACTCTAAGAAGGGCTCCCTCCTTTGCAAGTGTAGGCGATCCAACGTTAAACAGCCCCACTCCCCTGCAAGAGAATTTATTTGAACTTACAATGTCAATAGATTGAATCTTTTCTCTAAGGACACAACTGGGTGAACAAAAACAACGAAATTTGTGTGAGGAACACTAAGATGCCCTAATGCTTAAGCAACAAATGATTTAAAAGTCAAACTGTTTTGCTATTTGCTGAAGGACACTACCACAAAAGAATTTTCTGAATTACAGCATAGCATCACATGAAGCAGTGGGTTAGTGATTTTCTCTGACAAACTATGGGATGGTTTTAATGCTTGCCACAAAAGATGTTCTGTGACGCTCTTGGAATCATAGAATGGCAGAACAGAACAGAACAAAATCTATTGTTCTTTTATTGTCTTGGTTTGGAAAGATTTGGGCATTTTGCTGTGGATTTTTTTTCTTTTTTAATTGATAGTTCAAGATTTAAAGCAACGTCTATAAAAAAAAAATCCACAAAAGCTGAGGACTAGCCCAGCAGCTCCAGGTGATTTAGATTCTGTCGAGAGGCCCATGTGGGTATGTATGATCCCAACCACTGTGTCTGTGCTTGTAATTGCTAAGTCCCTACTTGATGTAAAGTGATACCGGAGACTTAGCTTATGGGGATTCTTGACATATTTTGTCCTCCAAAGAGCCCTCGATGGCAGGCAAACTCTGCCCAGAGGAGAAAGAGGATTACAAACAGAAAGCGCATGCTTGTTTACATGAAAACTGCAGCTAGGCTTAAGAAAGATGATCTTGATCACTTATAAGAAAGCCATTCGAACCACAAAACTTTTAACAAGTCGATGGCCTTTGAAAGGCAGGGGATCCCTGTTATCAGATGTGTTCACACAGCCTGGCTCATTGTTCCGCCTTGTCCTCACTGCTCTCAGGGGTATCTGAGTCACTGAAAGAAAACACTCCAAAATTGGCATTCTTTAAGATAATGCCTGCCCAGTCTCATCCAAGCATGGCTGCGTTAATTTGTCGTTAGGAATATTTGGGTTGAAGTCTTGGACTTCACAGCAAATATTTTTATTTTTAAGGAGAATATAAATAAAATGCCAGGGAGAATCTGGAGAGCCTTACACATTCTCCTCTGATTAAATGCTCTAGAGCAGTGGTTATTCAGAAAAGCGATTCACTCATTGTAAACAATTGGTTCCCTTTGGATTGTACCTTTTAGTCTCAACTTGAAAGTGTAAAATGTACTTTAATAGAAATGTTTTTCCTTATTAAATAAGTCTAGATTTGTAGGATTTTTCCATCTATGCCTGTTAGAGGGTATACTTTTAAAATATAAAACTGCAACTCAAGCAAATACAAAGTGAGAATGTGCTAAAGATGTTGTTTGACTCATCGGTTGAGGGAGAAACAAAATAATGCGTTATGTAAGCGACGCTAGAAAACTAAACTTTCTCCAAGTGGAATAAAAGCGAGGTAGATCGCTAAGTTGTTGGGACCTTCAGAAAAGTCACTGCTGCGGCTCAGAGCCGGCTTCTCTGGGGAGAATCAGGTCAACAGCACCTGCACGGGGCCGGTTTGTTTCTCTATGGAGAAGGGAGTGTTCTGGGCTCTAAAGAACACACAAACTCACTGCTATTTCATCTGAGTCAAAGAAGCCTAACCACAGAGGATGCTTTGTTTTTTTAACAAAGATTTATTTATGTACTGGGCGGTGCTGGTGAACACTTATAACCTCAGCATTTGGGAGGCAGAGGCAGGTAGATGTCTGTGAGTTTGAAGCCAACCTGGTCTACAGAGTGAGTTCCAGAACAGCGAGAGCGTCTGCACAAAGAAACCTTGTCTTAACCTCCCCACCCCCGAAGAAAAAAGTGCTTACAGTTTATAAGACTTTATGTGCACCGTGTATGTGCCAGAGCTAGACGAGGACACTTGGTGCCCTGGAATTGGTGTTATAGGCAGCTGTGAGCCACCTGATATGGGTGTTGGGAACTAAACCAGGTCCTCTGAAGGAGCAGCAAGTGACCTTAACTGCTGCCCATCTTCAAAGATAATTGTTTTCTTTTTTCAATCCCCTTTCTCTAAGACACTTTCCCATCACTTTGAGGAACTCTTATTAATGAATAGTCTGGATAAAACCATCTCCCTGGTTATCTGGTGAGTTGTGTAAAAGTTCCAGTTAGGTTCTAGGTCATTTCCCAAAATAAAATTGGCTTTGGGAAATGACAAAAATTGTCAAGAGGCAGATAAAGGTGAGAGATAAGGGGTTGAGAGCTGGGCTTCTGGGATTATACAGTTGGACTGTCAGCACCTGAAAGGCATAGTCAGGAGGATTGAAAGCTATGGCTAGCCTCGGCTACATAAAGAAGTTCCAGGCTAATCCTTTTATATAATTCTCTATCTCTAAACCATTAAACCACATCAAACAGGCTGAGGAGTCAAGTTGGCCAATGTTCTTTCAGGCAGAACCACACACACACAGAAAGACATGGACAGATGGCTGTATTCTTGGGTGGAACCTAAGCAAGCTCTGAAAGTCAAAGAGTTCAAAACACAGCCCGGTTCTCTCACTATCCAAATATCCAGAGGAACAAACCAGAGCCTCTTAAGTAAACAGTGAAGAAGTTGAAAGCAATCTTCTAAGTCCATGGCTATTCTGCAGTTATTTCTGACATAGTAGTACCAGCGTGCCACCCCACCCCCTCCCAGTTTCCTCATCTGTAAGTCTGGAGTGTTGGGCCTCATGGCTGTCTGTCTTAGGTACTTGTCCTATCGTGGTGACAAATCGTTCTGACAAAGGCAACCAAAGGGAGCAAAATCTACTTCAAATCCTAGTCTCTTAGCAGAGTTCATCACAGCAGAGAAGTCAGGTGTCAGGGCTTGGAACAGATGGTCAGACCACATGCATGGTTTTGGAGCAGGGATGCATGGATGCTGCATTGGTGCTCAGCTGGCTTCCCCCAGCTTATACACACTAAAACCTTTACCCTGGGTATATCCCCATCCACAGCAGGAGGGCCTTCTCCTCTCAGCCTACCAAGACAATGCCCCATAGGCATGCCCCGGAGTTTGTCTTCCTAGGTGACTGTTGATCATGTCAAGTTACAATTAACGGAAACAACCATGCTAACATTCCTTTACAATTTTCCCTCAGACTCTAACATTTGAGCAAATGTTTGCATCAAGTAGAGTAAGGCAGCTTTCTTCCTTTTACATGTGAAAACTGAACTGTAATAAGAAGCTGCAACTTTACTAGAAATATCTAACATTCTAAGTAAGTTAAGGGATAAATGGGACTAGAAGACTGAAGTCAGAATGGTCTACCTGTGAGTATTTTTTCCTTCTCAGCAATGCTGCTTTTCATAGGGCGTAGTTAACAGTTCTGACACTGTTACACATGGACACTGAAATTCAAAAGGAAAGGATGGGCATTGTGAATGGAAGAGGTTGTGTTTCTTAGAGTTAAAGTGTGAGCTTACAAAAATGAAGAGCCTAGAATACCTAATGAGTGCATCAGGGGGACATCACAATTAAAAAATGCTACGTACTGAACACAGATGCAACCAATTTCATATGACAATCAATGCTAGATGTAAAGACAGTTTAGCCCCAACACCGTGATAGTGAATGGCTCCAGTATCCCACTCTCTATACTGATATTCCTCAGATCTTTAGTACCAATGCTTCTCCATCATTTCTTGGTTCAGTTTTTGAGTCCGATTTGATCCCTTAATTTTAAGTTCCCTGTAGCTAAGCAGAGAAGAAACCGAAGAATGGGTCTCTGTTATCTAAACTCATCTTCAACATGAATCCTAAATAAAAACTTTGTTTGTTTTTTTTTTTCCTGGTAGTGTTACTGCCAAACGTTCAAGGGAAAACAGGTTTTACATGCATTTTCGCAAACCAATTCCATCAATGAAGATCATTAACTACCAGGCTAGGAGAAGGCTGAGGTGTTCAGTGAAACCATCTTCATAACTAAAGAGATGTGGTTGAACTAGGACAAACTGGAGAATTTGCATGTTTTGTAGTTCTTGATTTATTAAGCCCTTAATGAATTTCTTACAGACTGTGGAGTGGGAATATTATTAGCCCTCTTGTTACTGTTGGTTAAACTGACACAGGAAGTAAAAACATATCAGCTATGGTCACAGAGTTGCAAGGGAGCAAGTCAGCATTGGGGCCCCATTGCCTGGGACAAGATATCGACAGCCTTGCAATTCTATAAAAGAAAGGAAAGGAGAAAAACAAAACAAAACAACAACAACAACAACAACAACAAATCAACGCCATCTAACCCCACCACCTCAATACACAGGAAAGGATTAAAGAGCAAATCTAGTGTTGACCCTTGAAAACCGAAAATCCTCTTGGCCCTAAGACAGCTTGGCCTTGACAGAGAAAACACGCTTGGCTCCCTGCTCCCAGCCTCTCCTTCTCTGCAAGCTGATTAGCTCAGTGACACGGTGGAGGAAAATGCACCTCGGTTAAGAGTTGCTTTCTTAGAGCTTGTCATGCCATGGGAGTCTTTCATCTTTCCCCCTCATGATAATATGCGGTCTTTGCTAGGACTCCTGTGGTTTGACACCAGCCTATGCCAGAGATCGTGGCAGCTTTTGTTTTCTTCAGAAGCTAGCCGCTCCGAGAGATGGCTTGAGAGAACGGGCGCGGTTGGTTTGACTCCAACAAGGCAGTCAAGTGTAAGTAATACTGTGTTATTAGCACGGGGTGAAATTTTCAACTTTCAGTATCTTGATGAAACATAGACAATAAAAATTGCTCAGTGACTTTATCTAACCTTTCTAACCTGTATTTTACTCCCCGAGACCACGAGCCACTTTGCATTCACAGACAATAAGCCGGGGAGCGTGAAGGTGTGCCACTCATGGCTAAGGACAGCTTCACCTAAATGAAACAGCTATGTGTGCCAAACTGAAGTCTCAAGGAGGCTTGCGGTTTCCCAGGCACTAGAATGTTCATCTTCGTGACAGATCAAAACAGCTATCTAGCCTCCAGTGGGGTCGGGGGGAGAATCCGTCATTTAAAAGTTCTAAAAAACCTTGGTCAAGTCCCCAAGTGTGACAGAAAACATTTCCTGCACCCCCATGGATATTTAATTAATCTAATTGTTTTGAAATGCTTCCTTCTAAAATACAGTAGAAAGGAAACAATACAATGTATTAAAATCACAGTGGTCGGAGTCAAGGCCCATTAGCATTGCCAGTACAGAAATCTGTACACACTTATCTTTGGAGTTTTTCTAGCTTTTCTCTCCTTTAGGCATTTTAGGAAGGCTTGGAATATGGCATATGACTTTGAAATGCAGTTTCTTGCTGTCAGAAATTAAGAGATCGGAGCATTGTGAGATCATATTTTATGAGAAGAAAAGAATTCGGTGTGAGTCCATCTTTTATAAATGCTGGAAAAGAAAGCTAACATGGAGATCAGTTTGGGAAGAACTCTCGATGCTGGCTCTCTTGTCTCTTACCCTAAGCTCCACTGCCATGGTTGTATACAGTCCACATTTCTTCCTGGAGTCCCTGTTTCTAACTTAACGGTCACTTCCTTCCCCACTGCAGGCACTTCGGACTGCAGCAGGAGCCCAGATTGGGGTTTGGTAGAAGACTCAGGTCTATGAGAAGATGCTAGAGCAAGCAGGTCCTTGGAACCAGTAGGGAAGCTGTGTGCTGATTGCAACGCCTGAATAACAGGGAGTTAGGGACAGAAACAACAGTCCTCACCCATTCTTAGGCCAGACTTGGGGCACAATCTTTAGACACCCCTAAAATCAGTTCTTATTAAACCATTGGCTTACTTCTTTTTTTCATTTTCTATTTTTTAAGTTTATATATATATATATATATATATATATATATATATATATTCATTTTCTATTTTTAAAGTTTATATATAATATATATATTTTAAAAACTATCTTTTCTCATTTTACATACCAATCCCAGTTCCTACTCCACCCTCCTGCTCCCTCCATCTTCCTCCCACCCTATCCCCCATCCACTCCTCAGAGAGGGTAAGGATTCTAGTATTTATCCCTACTGCTTTTTGGAATCCATTCTCCTTGGGGGAATACCTTGCTCAGCTTAGCTATAGTGGAGAGGGCCTTGGTCCTACCTCAAAGCAATGTGCTAGATTTTGTTGACTTCCCATGGGAAACCATTGGGCTTACTTCTATCTCTTAGAGTTTCCCTGTAGTTTCAAGACTTACTCCTCAAAATGTTTTGTGTTATAATGATAAAACTGAGAGTCAAAACTGAGAGTCAAAAGTAGAGCCAATCTGTTGGGATGGGGCAGGCCACAGTCTTATTCCTTCTGGGTTCTTCCCCTACTATATGACAGTGTGTGTGTGTGTGTGTGTGTGTGTGTGTGTGTGTGTGTGTGTGTAACCAAAATGTGTGCTATGATTCTTGTGTAAGGAACATCAAACTATGAAGTTTACATAAGAGAAGTCTGGGCAAGACAGAAAGAGGAAGAGGGATGTATAGAAAGAAGAAGGGAGACAGATGTGAGACAGACAGTTGAAAAGATTCACGTCCTCAGTGACCCTAGAGGAAAATTTTTTTTCAGTGATTTGAGGAGAAAATATGTGTGATTCGAAAAAGAAACAAAGCAGCACACATACCAGAAACTATACTTCTATTTATAGACTTTTGTAGTGTTCGAAGCATTTATTTAAGCACCGAATCACCTCCCTTTTCCCTAAGCCGATGTGTGGCTGAATTTGCCATTATGTAACAGTGAGGATAGGAAGGTGAAAATGTAAGAGAGGGAAGCCTGGCTGAGTAGCGGTCACTGGGATGGGAATCCCGGGAAGCAGGGACTGCATGTGGAAGGAGACGATGGAGAACAAGTCTAGAAAGGGCTTTGTGAAGGAGCGAGGAACTGGGGAAAGAACAAGAAAGGAGGCAAGAAGAGGGAGAGCAAGGGCAGGCCAGGGCGAGGTCAGAGAGGTGGTGGGGAGAAGATCAACAAGCTTCAAGCACCACAGAACGAGCAGGAGTCTTCTCTGTCTGGCCCTTCTCGATCTGACAAGAAAAGGGAACGCAACTGGTAAGAAGAAAGGGCAGTGAGATGAAGCTCATGCATTGTATGTCCAGGTGGATGACATTTTGGCTCTAAATCACATTCCATACCTTAATTTTGGTTTTGGCCAGTCCTTCAATAATCTGTGTCTCTAGACACTGTCAGAGAGAGTGTGGAAGGCTCCCAGAACATCTATGCTCACACCTAGAGAGTGACATTCCAGATTTTTTTATTTTATGTACTCAGAGTGTTGCTGTCAATCAATCCACTTCTCTCATCTTTAATAGAGTACCCTTGCTTTTCTCTTTCTTCATCTAGAGATGTGTAATAGGTCGATGAATTCATGAAAAGATAAGTGACTCTTTCCTTCATTAAATCTAAGTGCTCCTTGTGTTTCACACACACACACACATACACGCATGCACACATGCATGCACGCATGCACACACTATAGTGGATCATGAATGAATGACTGAAAGAAACCTGTCTGGTTTGCTGCAATCCTTCAAATCTATCACTTTCTCTTGAGTTTACTTGGCTTGGGCCACCATCACAAAATATCAGAGACTGCGACCTCCATCCCAGGAATCCATGTCCTCACAATTTTGGAACTGAAAGTCCCAGATCAAAGTTGGGTAGAGGTGGTTTCTGCAAAGGTCTTGCCTCTTGACCATGAGACTGCAATCCACCTGGATTAGGGTTCCACCTTTTATAGTCTAGTTTAATTTTAACTCTTGTTAACCTTATCTCCAAACACAGCCGCAGGAGGGTTGGTCCTTCAATATGTGATGGATTTCAGGGAGATGTGATTCAATCTACACCTTTACGTAGATTGAAAGTTCTTCATTTTCCCTGGGACACATTTTAATTAGACTTTTATTTGTCTAAGAGGCTGCATTTTTATTTTCAACTGTGTGTGTGATCGTGTTGTTTGTGCACTTGGATGAAATTCCTGTGGAAGCCAGGAGAGGACATCGGATCTCCTGAGGTTACAGGTAGAGGTCCTTTGAGCTGAGGTGGGTGCTAGGAGTCGAAGTACTGACCTCTCTACAGGTGTCTCTAACCCCTGAACCATATCTCCAACTCCTGAACTTTTATTTTGAAATGCTTTTAAATTCACATACAGTTTTAGCAATGATACAGAGAAATATGGTGGTTTTTTTTTTAACACAGTTTTCTCTAATGGTGTCATCTTGCAGAGCCGTGATACAATATACCACAGCAAAGACACTGATGCCGACACATTCATGACATAGGACGTTTCCAGGGCTGAGGAGACAGCTCAGCTGGTAAAATGCATGCCCTGAAGCCACAAGGAACTGCATTCAGATTCCCCATCATGCATGCAAAAAACTGGATGTTGACAGCATGTGTCTGTGACCACACACACACACCACATAGAATGCTTCCATTACCACAGGGCTGCCTTTTACAGTCACCTAACCTCTTCTATGGGGTGGCTGTACCACACTTAATGAAGCTGCTATTGACATTTGCTAAGTTCTCATTTCTCTGATATAAATAACTGAGAACATCATTGCTGGGTTGCATAGTAGTTACTGTTTGGTTGCTATTGGAACTGCCAAGCTGTTTTTTTCCTCAGGTACTAAACAGGTTTTGTGATGTGTTCCTGGTAGCCACTGGGGGCGATCGGGTTTCTCTTCTTCTTCACCTGCATTAAATGTCATTGTTTCACGTCAGTCATTCTGAGATGGTGTGGTGATGCTGCACTGTGGATTTGATTTGCATTTCCCTAATGACAAATCATATTAAGCATCCTCATGTACTTATTTGTGAGTAAACATGAAAAGGCCTGGGTGTATTTGGGAGCGATGCATTCAATGTCCTTTTTTTTTTTCAAAGTTTATTAAAATATAAAAGTTTCCATTTTCGCCCCTCCTCCCAACACCCTCCCACTCCCCCCACTCCCTCTCCTCTTCCCTCTCCATCCCTAAGAGCAGTCAGGGTTTCCTGCCCTGTGTGTAGTTCAAGTTCCTCCCCGCTCCCTCCAGGACCAGGACGGTGAGTATCTAATCAGACTGGATCCCCAAAAATCCAGAATATGCTGAGGAAACAAGTCCCAGAGTCATTGTCAATGGCTTTTTAGAAAGACTTCGGGCCAGCCACATTCAGAGAATCCAGCCTCCTCCAGAGAATCTGGTTGGATCAAGCGCTCCTTCAGTCCCAGTCAACTGGCCTTGGTGAACTCTCATTAGATCAGTCGCCTTGTATCAGTGGGTGATCGCTCCCCTTGCCATTCTGATTTGCTTTTTCATGTTCTTCCTCCTTCTGCTCCTCCTTTGGACCTTGGGGGGCTCAGTCCGGTGCTCCAATGTGGGTCTCCGTCTGCATCGCCATCCATCGCCGGATGAAGGTTCCCTCTAATCTTGCCCTCCCTGCTCACGTTCTTCTTCCTGCTGCTTCTCGGTTGGACCTAGGGAGTTAAGTCCAGTGTTCCAACGTGGGACCCCATCTTTATCTCCCTCTATTGCCAGATGAAGGATCTATGGTGATAAGCAAAATATTCATCAGTATGGTTATGGGCCAAGGCCAGTTCAGGCACCCTCTCCTCTGTCCAGAGAACAATCTGGGGATCTCTCCTTGGACCTGGGATCCCATTTACAATCAAGTCTCTAGTAAACCCTAAACTGACTTCCATAGTTGAGATATATTCTTCCCTGAACCCATATCTATCCTTCCTCCCTCCCCCCCACCAGTCCCCCGAGCATTTCCCATTCCTCCCCTGCTCCCTTCTCTCTAACCTCCTACCCTTCCAACTACCCTCCCAACCCCCCATGCACCCTTGGTTACCTGGAACTCTTGTCTATTTCCAATTAATTTTTTTTCCCCTCACATACTTTGTTCCCAGGCCCTGGCCTTCTGTGGAGAAAGTACTAGGTACAGAGAGGAAGCTTAGCAGGGACTTCCAGCAAGAACTTTCGGCACAACAGACTAGGCAAGGAAGTTGAGACGTTCCTTTGAGCTGGAAGTTATTTCTTGTAAAAATAACTCTGTTTACATAAGCACCTGAGTAACACAGCATAACAGTTATAAGAATTGTTGTTTTATATCCCTCCCAAGGTCTAGCTCTTTTACCTTACATAATGTTAGAAGTTTCTGTAGGAACCTTAAAAACATCGTTATCTTTGGCAGAACCCTGGCAGCTTGGCTCAGGAGGCAGGCAGCAACAATGCTATCAATTTCTTTTTCTATGTAATTTTCCTCCTCTTGGAACACCATGATACCTAGAATACATGAGAATCTGTCAGAGGTCTACATTTTCTTCCCCCCTTTTCCTTTCTCACCATCTGTTTGGGTGTGCTAGCATTCACTGGAACGTCTTTACAAGGTGTCAAAACCCCGGGAACTCCACTCTGTTTGGCAGTAGAGAGAGAAGGGATGAAGTGATCACCCACCGGAGGCTTTTAGAAGAGAAAATGGGGAGAGTGTCTGTCACAATTACAAAAGAGACAGTTTGCAGCAGGCTGGAGTCCAAAGATAGTGCTCGTTCTCTGATAATCTACGGCTAATGCAGGCCTCAGGAACTGGCGGTTCGCATAGGCTTCCCCTGTTTCCAATGGAGGGCTCATCACATGGTGATTCACGACCATCCATCAGTCCTGACAAAGTCAGAGTGACGGTCTGATAACCTGCACAATCCCAAAGTTTAACACAAATTTATCGAAAGGGTGGGTCAGAAATCCAGCTAACCCTTAAGTCATTTCAATGGCAGAGTTTTAAGTGTACTTATTAAAAATACAGAAAAACAAAAGAAGAGAAAAACCAGTTTTTCTACCCCTGTATCTTGTTTATCAATTGTGCCATGTAAAAATTCAACTTGGAAGGAATTCTAGTTTGACTTCAAACTGTTTGTTCATAAGCTCACGGAATGACACAGTTCTTGGATTCATTAACTTTATTTATAAACTTAAAGTTGTTTTGGAACAGGAAGCATAACATTTACTAAAAAGAACATTGAAATGTATTTGTCTTTTTAATTAAAAAAATACTAAGAAACCAAGTCTGTAGAACACAAAATCTTAATATTGCAGTAGGATTTTCCCTCATTAAAAATATATATCAAGCCATTGTCTGATTGAAACTAAACACAGTTAAACATATATAGATATAAATTATATAATTTACATTTATTATACTTAATCCAGGTACACATGCAAACACATTTGTATATATAAATTATGTATGAAAAACTCATAGCTAAAATTTATGTGGCTATATTTGAAACAGTGACATCAGAGATAGGCTTAAAACATGTTTAATTGCATTACCAGCGTGTATAATCAGGGTGCGAGTTACCGATCGACTCTGCTGACAAGAATTATGGAAAGTGGCTGCTAATTCAGGATTGTTCTATTATACATATTACAGGGGAAGCGAGTCTGGAAAGGGGATTCAGACTTCCATATTTTCACTTTTTCATGAGAGTTTTTATATTAAAAAGGCATATTTCTTAAGCCACCTAGGCAGGCAAATTCTAGAATAAAAGAGTGCTCATCATTTTCAGTAACTTCTTATGGCCATTCACTTAGATTTATTTAGATGAGATCCACTATCAGCTGCATAAGATGTAAACACGCATAATATCAAATGCGTAATTTATAAATATATAATACATCTAGCTTCTTGTAGTCTAAGGGAAGATTAGAGAAATATAGTCATACCTAGCTGATATAGATTTCTAATCTAGTTTTATCGATATATAAAGATGACTTAAAAGCATAGTATTTAAAATAGAGAATAAAAGCTAGGCCTTTCCCCTTCAAATGCTTACAGCTCTGTAACCTATGCTTTTATAACCCTAAAATATTCATGTCATATATCCTTTGAGCATAGTGTGTTGGTTTGAGTGAAAATGGCCCCCATAGTCTCACAGGGAGTGGCACTATTAGGGCCTGTGACCGTGTTGGAGGAAGTTATTGGGAGCAGACTTTGAGATTTCAAGGGCTCAAGCCAGGTCTAGTGTTGCTCTCTCTACATTCTGCCTGCTGATCTAGGGATGTAGAACTCTCATCTATCTCTCTAGCACCAAGTCTGCCTGTGTCCTGCCGTGCTTCCTGCTGTGATGGGGATGGACTAAATCTCTGAACTGTAAGCCAGTCCCAAGTAAATGCTTTGTTTTATAAGAGTTGCTGCAGTCATGGTATCTCTTCACAGCAATAAAACACTAAAACACATTGTCTATATATATTTATAGATATTCTACCCTGGGGATTAAATCCCGGGTCTTGTGTCTACTAGGTAAGTGAGCCATCACTGAGTTATACTCTCCAGTCTTGAGCAAAACATTTGAAGAATGGAAAGCTATCATTAAAAAAAAAATTAAGTGCTTTAACTGCTCTGTCTGTAACTAGGAAATACTTCCGATGAAAATGGGTGTATTCTTAGCACCCATTTTTGGGTGAACGAAAACCTTCCAAGACAAGCAGCTTTAATATAACACATCTACTTCTTGAGTCACATGAGCACGCTAAAAAACAAAAGTTAAGAGTTCGATTTAGTTACAAGAAGTCTTATTGGCTGCTTTGCAATGCGATCCAAACAGTGTAAGATACTGATTCTCCCATCCCCAGCGATATTTTTAAATTGTTGCTTTCTTTTAAAGGTAGGAACTCATCTAGCTAAGGCTGGTCCCACAAGGTGAGGATCTGGAACTCCTGATACCCCTGTCATCACGACCCAAATGCCACCACACTGACATAATAATGCTGTGTTGTTGCATCCTTGACTCAGAGACTGCTCATGAATTCATGTATAATTAGCAGCTTTGGTTTATTAAAAACAAAAGTCAGTGAGCCACTTGGCTCTGAGCATTCTCATTGTGGCTCAGTGCCTGCCAACTTGCTGCATCAGAAAATTTAGACTTGAGATTGGTTCATTTCGAGATAATTAAGCATATACCCCAGCTCATAGAAAATTTCTTAAGTATGGAACAAACCTATCTGGTCAGGTAGCTGGCCAGTCAGACTTTATAAACAAGCAACTGGATTTTGGTGTCTGGATACTCTACATGATTTAGGGTTTAGGGTGGGTGTGCCTTGGGAAGCTTCACGAAATATAACCTAAAATTGGATTGCTCTTGAAGTTAGGCTCCCTAAGAACAAATGAAAAGCAGTACCAACCAATTGAGCTGTGAAACAGTGGGGGCAACTGTCTCGAAAGTCAGAGAACTTGGGGAGCCCAGTGAGCTTGTGGAGTTTCCTTTCAGGAAGGAGGGGAAAGACTGTGTTCCTTGCCTTCAAGAAGCCTTTGGGGTCTATTTGTAAATTATTATCCAAAGGTGGATAAAATCATCAAATAAATTAACATATTGTAAACAGAGAGATCAGGTGGACAGACTGAGGGACAGCAGATGGCCAGAGATCACTTCCGAGCATAAATCCAAAGGCACGTTGTCCAAGAGGGACCCAAGGAAAGAGTCTGCGGCTGCCATGGGCTGAACAAAATTCATTCACTCATTTCTTTCACCAACACTTATGGGACTCTTATTTATTAGATTAGTGAATAGACCTCATGGATTTAGAGTAAAAAAATAGCAAGAAGAAAAGTTGTCAAAAGTCTTAGACTCATTGAAACTTACATTCTATAAACCAAAAGTTTTAAGAAATTAAAAGTTATTAAAATAATAAAGTATTTTATTCAAATGTTTATATAAAACAAGTCTGTTTAATTAATAAAGGGAAAAGATTAAAAATAAAAATTGACTTTCTATTCTCCAAAACAAACTGAGAGAAATTATCCTTGTATAGGAAGCTACTTCTAACAAAGAAAGAAAAAGCTGAAAAACTTATTTCCAATCATGGTACCGTCAACCTCTTGAGTGGGTTTTAACCCCCATCTTTTAAGGATGCTAATTTTTTTAAAAATGTTACTAAACAGTTTTTTTTGTCTATTTTGTCTAGTACTTTACTTCAAAGGATCTCATGAATTGTTCAAAATTAAATGTGGACATTACTTATTTAAAAAATAGATGTTTGTTACTTGGGCAATTACTTTAAATGAAAAATAAAGCACAGGAAAATGAGAAACAAATTGATTCAGATGAACTCCAGGTTCAGTGAATAGACACTGTCTCAAAAACTAGGGGGACATCTGGCCTCCATATTCAAGTATGTATTTGTACAACTGTACCTACACAAACATGCAATTGAACATACATATACCTGCATGTACATGTGTACAAACACATACACATGCAAATACCACACATACACATGATTGCACTCATATTGAAAATACAAATGTTTACTTCCTAAATAATGAAATATGATGAATATTCATGTTATATCTCCATTGTATTAGATGTTATAAGTAATCTTGAGATGACAAATGTATGTGTGGATGTGTGCAGGTTCTATGCAAACACTGTGCCATTTTATTTAAAGGATTTGATCACCCATGTGTTTTGGTACCTGCATGGGGTCCTGTAACCAATCCCTATGGATCCTGAGGGAGGACTGTAAATAGCATACAGTTATGAGTTGAACTTTAAGATTTTAAAAACTTCGTATTGGCTATCATACTTTAAATTAAAGGAATAAGAGTGTAATTTAAACTCTTTTGCCTCTGATATAAACTCAACACATACAAATCAAAGAGGCAAAAAGACAGCTTTCAAATCTGTAACACATGAAAAAATGCATATATTATTTCCATTGATTGTAATGAAAACTTGCTCTTTTTATTAATCTCATCTGTTTCTATGAAAGTCTTGTATATCATGCATTAAACAGTAAAGTGCTCAGCATAAGTGACTTAAGCCAAGGAAGACCTCTGGAAATGTTAGTTTTCTCATGTGTAGATTAGAGACCAATCTTCTCACACATAATGAATGGATGAAGAATGATTGTAAGTAGAGACTTTCTCCGTGTATGTCCTAGTTAGGTTTCTATTGCTGTGACAGGCAATGCACCAAAGCCAACTTGCGGGTGAAAGGGTTTCTTTGAATTACATGTCATAGTCCATCTTCATGGAAAGCCAAGGCAGGAAGGAATCTGGAGGCAGGAACTGATGCAGAGGTCACAGAGGGATGTTCCTTTCTGTCTTACTCCATGGCTTGCTCAGTCTGCTTTCTTATATTACCTAAGATCATTATCCAACAGTGCCATAATTTACAATGGTGGCATCATTTACAGTGGGCTGGGCCCTCTGTAAATTACTTACTAGTCAAGAAAATGTAACATAGACTTTTCAACAGGTAAATTGATGGAGGTAACTCTTTTCAATTGAAGCACTTCTTCCCAGATAACTCTAGTTTGTTGACCCAAATCAGTACAGTGTCCTTGCAAATGTCCCTCTCAACATTCAACTCTCATCCTTCCAACCTGAATTCATTCAACAACAGTTGGGTTATTCTCACAAGGACAAGTTGGTTGGAGTCCTTCTCCAAAGTGAGATGGTCTATGAAGAAAGACTGCCATTTAAGCCATGAAGAGATCATGAACAGGAATTTTCCAGGGGATAAGGAACCTTCCAGAGAGAGGAAGTAACTGACGCAGAGGCAGAAGCAAGGTACCAGAATTTCTCTTGATACCTCCCTGGTACCATTTTTTGATTCTGTCTAAAGGACTTTCCTTAACATTCATATAACTTAGAAGCTTATGATGAATGAATCCTCTCAGTTTATACCGTATGTATCTATGTGTGTGTATATGCATATGTGTATGTTCTTCATGTGTGTCTGTGTGTACATCTGCATGTGTGTATGTGTCTGTGTGTATAGGTCTATGTGTGTGTATGTATGCGAGTATATTTGCGTGTCTGGGTCTGTTCTTTCTGTATTTGGGTGTATGTGTCTGTGTTTATGTCTGAATGTCTGTGTCTGTATTTGTATGTGTATAAGCCTGCACATGTGTCTATGTATCTGTCTGTATATATGTGTATGCATGTGTGTGAGAGAGAGAGAGAGAAAGAGAGAGAGAGCGTATGTCTGGGTCTGTCTGGGTCTGTGCATGTATCTGTGTTTATGTCTGCATGCTTGTGTCTGTGTGTGTGTGTGTGTGTGTGTGTGTGTCTGTTCATGTACACGCACATGCATGAGGAATCTGGAAATCAACTTTGGGTTTGGGTGTTGCTTCCTAGGATCCACTTTATTTTTATTTTAAGACAGGGTCTCTCATCAGTCTGAGGCTTGTGATTTGGCTAGGCTGGATACCCATTGAGTTTCAGGGATCTGCCTACAATCGAGCTCCAGTTTGTTATGTGAATTCTGGGCATCAGCCTGAGTTCCTAATACTTGTGCTACCAACAAGTAAAAAGTACGTTACTAACTGAGCATCTTCCCAGCCCTTCTCTCAGCATTCTGAAAAGTCTTTATTTTATCCTCACTTGAAAAATATGTTTCAGGGGATATTGACTTTGTTTTTCCAGGACTTTAAGTTGTTAGATTTCCTTTTGGAGTTTGTTGATTTATGTGGGAATATGCTGTGACTCTAATTTTTGCCCCTGGTTATGAACTCTTTATTTTTAATTTGGCTGCTTGTAAGCTGTTTTTCCTGTGGTGGCTCTTTTCCTGTATTTGAGGAGGGTGAGTGGGGGTCAAGCCTTGCTGGGGGTTTCATCACGGTGATACAGCTTTTTTTTTCCCTCTTAACTCCGTGGATCTTGAATTTATAGCTTTAATAAGTTTTAGCCATTATTTCCTTAAATAATTTTGTTTCATCTTCCTTTCTTGAAACTCCAGGTGTTTTGGATCCCTTGAGGCTTCCCCTCAGGTCCATCTCTGCTCATGTTTTCATCAGTCTTCTTTTCCCCTTTACTTTTTTGGGGATAGTTTCTCCTCCATATCTTTTTTCCCCTTCTTTCTCCTCCGTGTCTTCAGTTATTGGTCATTTCTTTAGTGCTCACCTGATCTAGTGCCAAAGTTTAATACATTTTCAGATCCTGATTTTTTTATTACTCATGATTTCTCTGGTTGGGTTTTATCTTTTATTTCTCTTTTCATATTGCCTCTGTAGTTTCTTGCTGTTTCTTTTCTAGAAATTAGGTATAGAACATATTTTCTCACTTCTCCGAACCCCTAAGAAAAATTTAAAAGACATTTACTTTTACTTATGTGTGAGTGTGTGTGTGTGTGTGTGTGTGTGTGTGTGTGTGTGTGTGTGCATATGTTTGGGTACCTACGGAGGCCAAAAGAGGGCATCAGATTCCCTGGAGCTGTAGTTACAGGTGGTTGCAAACCATCTGATATAATTGTTGGGCAACAAGTTTGGGTGGGTTCTTTGCAAGAGTAGCAAGTGCTCTTAACATCCATCTTTCCAGTCCCCACTGAGAATTTTTTATTGTATTATGAACATCATGAGTTTAATCTGCTAGGTTCTGAATTTGTTGTGTTTCTTTAAAAATGATGGACTCGGTCCTGGTATGTAGGTAAGGTACTCAGACTCCATCTGATCCTTTCAAGGACTATTTGTAAGATCTGTCTGTAATCTAAAGTTATTTGAGCCCTAGTATTAAGGCAGCACCCTTCTGAGGACTCTGCTTTACAGTCGCAGCATCACATAGTCTTTCTAGGTCATTTAACAGAATGGGAAATGAGTCGTATCTCTTTGTGAACTTCAGGAACTTTCCAATCTATTGCTTTCCAGGGTTTTATTGCATTTGTCCGCCAAACTTTACAGTTGGCAAAGTCCAGCATGCACAGCCTAGAGGGCTCCTTTATAAATTCTTAGGATAAGTACCTTTACTTACAGCAACATCCTCTGGAGGGCACTGCCATGTAACCTCTGTGGGATGTGTTTGCGTGATCTCCCACCTTTGTTCCCAACTTTTAGAAGGATGCTGGGCAACAGCTAAATTTCCCCCTTCTGTACATAGAGTGGAAACTCCCCAGGCAGGAAGCCAGGGCAATTGTGGGACATTCTTAGTTTGTTTTCCTTTCTGCACCTCCTGTTATTCAGTGTCAGAAAGCAACCATTTCATATGTTTCTTTTCTTTTTCTGCTTCCTCCAAGGTGGGAGGATAGATCCAGTTTTGGATATTCTATGAAACTGAAAACATTATGTTTTTGTAAAACTCTTTTTTATCATGAGGATTTAAAAGGTGCATAAATGTGCCCATCCTATGGATTCACTAATGTGAATTCAACTCATGCCCAAGGGACTTTAATCTGAGCACCATCCCCACACTGCTTCTCACAGTAGAGATTATTTGGATTTTTCTGCAATAATTTCTATAGATTTTATGATCTTGCTTATGAACAATTCTGTATGCATTTGTAAAAGATAAGGACAATATTTAAAAAGCATAGCCATACCAGCATAATCATGTCTATAACAACAAATACTGGGGCAGGGGAAGACATGCCAGTGGTAACACTGCTTGCTGCATAAGAATGAAGAACTAATTTTGTGACTGTAGGAGCGAGGTAAAAAGTGAGCTGAGGCTGGGCACATTTGTGTCTCTCCAGTAAAAACAGGAAGAGTGCTGGGACTGGTTGGTCACTGGCTTAACTCTAGGCTTGGTAAGAGACATTTTCTCAAGGGAATAAGATGAGAGGGAAATAGGACAAGACACTAGTTTTCCTTATTGGTGAACACATTAAAAATTGGTATACAAACACCACACCTCCCCCACCACAGATAGAGAGATAGAATAGCTCTCTCCCTAATAAAACCAAATTGTAATTTCTTGATTACTTTAGTAATGTAAAAACCCTTTTCCCCAGAAGGGGTGGTAGTGCTAGAGAGACAATGGTCTTAATCAATCTGGAACCTTTCCCTCTCCTAACAAAGCCCTTTTTTTCCTCAAATTTACTGTACCACTGGGAGGTAAATACTCATTGGTTCTCTCTCTTCTCTTTAGAACTGTGAACATTCATCCTTCTTTCTCTCTTTCTAACCTTATTCAAGAAGCCCTTTGCGATGGATAGATTTAGCTCAACTTGGCACAAGCTAGAGTTATCTGAAAGGAGAAGATCTCAACTGAAGAAAAAAATGCCTCCATAAGATCCAACTGTAGAGCAGTTTTTAAATTAGTAATTAACTGGGAAGAGCCTAGCCCATTGTGGGTGGTACCATCCCTGGGCTTATGGTCCTGGGCTCTATAACAAAGCAGGTTGAACCAAACCTGATGAGCAAGTCAGTGAGTAGCACCCCTCCATGGCCTCAGCATCAGCTCTTGTCTCCAGGTTCCTGCCCTGTTTGAGTGCTTGTCTTGACTTCCTTCAGTGATGAACAGTGATGTGGAAGTGTAAGTCAAATAAATGTTTTCCCTCTGTTTCAGTCATGGTTTCTCTTGCTGTGAAGAGACACCATGACCACAGCAACTCTTATAAGGGAAAACATTTGTTTGAGGTGGTGGGTTAGCTTCAGAGGTTTAGTTCATTACCATCATAAGGAAGAGCATGGTGGTGTGCAAGCAGAGATGGTGCTCCGTACATCTTGGTCAGAAGGCTACAGGAAATGGTCTGTGTCCTGGGAATAGCTTGATCATAGGAGACCTAAAAGCCCACCCCACAGTGACACACTTGTAGGAGGGAGCTGATTGTTTGTCCCAGCCACCCAGTACCAAAACTATAGAAACTATAGTAATTAAAACACACAGAAACTATAGTAATTAAAACACTGATTGGTTCATTATCTCTAGCTTATTGGCTAACTCTTATATTAATTTAACCCATCTCCTTTAATCTGTGTATCACCACGTGGCAGTGTCTTACCAGGTAAAATTCCCAGCATCTGTCTCTGGCAACTCCATGGCGTCTCTCTGACTCTGCCTTCTTCCTCCCAGCATTCAGTTCCATCTTCCCCACCTACCTAAGTTCTGCCCTATCAACAGGCAAAGGCAGATTTTTTATTCATTAACCAAGAAAAGCAACACGCAGACAGAAGGACCTCCTACACCACACACTTCCTCCAACAAGGCATACCTACTCCAACAAAGCCACATCTCCTAACAGTGACACTCCCTTTGGGGGCTATATTCTTTCAAACAACCACACTGTCCCAAGTTGCTTTAGTCATCGTATTTTATCACAGCAATGGTAACCCTAACAAAGACACCCTTCCTCATATGATTCCTTTGAAGCTCAAGTCCATGTTCACATCAGGCAGATCAGTGCAGATTCTCTTCCCCTTACAATGGGGCTACATCCTGAAGAACTCATAATTCTATACACTGATATCCTTCCTCAGCAGTCTAGTGCACAGTAGAGGACTGTCTGTTCCCCTGCATGATCATGTGACTTGCTGGAAGTTGCTTCTACACAGTCTCAAGAAAGCCTCGGGGGACAGCTTGACAAAAGAGCAAATCCAACACTTGAATACAATGCCCTCTGAAAACAGGTTAAAAAACAAACAAACAAATAACAAACTTTAACTTGAACCATTCCAAGTTAATCTCTCCCTTGGAAGATAAAGGAAACGTCTTCAAGTCCTCCCCAGCTCTGGCCTGCTTGAATTTGAATGGAAAGTCATGGGCAGCTTTAGAAACAAAATGAAATACCCTCTTGATCTTGAGTTTCTGAGCCAGTGAAGAGACGCTAGCATCAGTGCCAAGGGCTTGTGCTCCACTCACTGATTCATGGCGATTATGGTTATTATTATTGAACATTCCAATGGCTCAAATAGAGTCCTATTTATGAGTAACAAAAATGGCCAAGAGTTACGAAAAAAGTTACCATCAAAACAACCTGCTAGTGGCTGGAGAGTTGGCTCAGTGGATAAAGTGCTTGCTCTTCAAGTCTTCAGGACCTGGGTTTAGACTTCTAGAGCCAACGGAAAAACTGGGTGAGGCAGTGTATATCTGCAACCCTAGCACTGGGTTGAGCAAGCAGATCCTGGAGGCTTGTTTGCCACCCAGCCTAGATGAAATGGTGAGCCCCATGTTCAAGGAGAAACCCCTTCTCAAAGGACAAGGCAGAGAGTGACTGGCCTTCACATGCACCAGAATTGGTGAGCAAATGGGCATACATGGACATGTGGTAGTGCATCCAATACATAAAAGAAGACCTACCTGTCTCTAAATAACAAAGCTGGCATTGTGTGAGTCTGGCAGGGAAGGGGAGAGTGTTCTATGTCCTCTTCTATCATCTCCATTGATGCACTTCCTCACCTCTTCTTGAGTACTTAAAAGATTCTATATTAGGAACAAGAACCCAAATAGACATAACTTTCAAAAATATGTTTATTGCTATTTAACTCACGCATCATCAAATTTACCCTTTAGCTGGAAAATTTGGTGGTCATTCAAGTAAAAATTTCAGCCTGCTCAGTCCTCACCAGGGTCTGTTTTAGAACATTCCCATCATCTGAAGAGGAACCCATTCCTTTAGCTGTTACCCTCTGCTTCCCTTCAGCCTTCTTAGCCCTACGCAAACACTAATCCTCTTCCATCTCTGTTGAGTTTTCTACCTTGGACATTTCATATAAATGGAATAATACATTTGGTCTTCAGGGACAGAAGAAGCGATTCAAAATGATTGAAAATCAGATTAAGGAGGCAAAGATTCCATCCATTCCTTTATGCGAGATTTTCATAAGCAGAAGAAGAGGCCTCTTTAGTACCAGAGGGCTGATTGAGGAGCAGAAAAACAGAATGGCAAAGAACAGTGGCCCACACTTTCTAGTTTGGTCGGGGCAGTCCTGCCTGTCAGCACTAAATGTCAAAGCTTCAAGATGATAATTCAGATGTTGGCATCAAAAGAGAAGGTCTCGCCCGAGTGGCCTCATGTATAGATGGAGGTGAGCCCTAGGTCTTGTCTATCATATTCATAAATACTGGAAATGAGACTTATAATTAGACCTCACTTAACTGACAGCTCACCTTGCTTTCTCACTGAGCAGCTCGCGGGAATGAAACATCTCTCATCCGTGGCGGCTTGTAGGGCAACGCCTTGGAACAATGTGGCTCAGGCTATTTGCCCGATCAGGCCAGGTAAGGGGCACAGGGCTGTCATTTTCATCATGAGGAAATAGGTCTTTTGGTGTAATTTTCCTCCAGTAATTAGTCTCTCTGTGATTTTTAGATTTTGTGTCATGTTGTGAATGCAACATGTTCGACAGCTTTCCTGTGGAGGGAATATCTTCTGCGATGGGGAAGCACACGCCATCTTTCATGAAAAACATCAGAAAAATTTCATCTCAAACTTCTGAATAGCCGTGGGGAAGGAAACTCCTAATGACAACAAAAATTTCACTAATGCCAAAATCGGCGTGAGTGTTGCGCAGGGTGGTCCGAGACTTCCCCATTGGTGGATATCTGCTCCCACATCCATAACGCTGCTGTCTGAGACAATCGCTCTCTGTCCACCAAATGGTATTGTTTAGCTAAGAAAGGTAAGTGGGTGGCCCAGGACAGGTATCAAATTAAGACAGGTTGTAAATCAGGTTTTAATTCTGTCAGCCCACATTTCTCTTCTTTATTTGTCTACAAAAACACACACCTGCTAGTAACCTACCCTGGCCCCAGGTAAAATGAATCAATAAAAAAAAAACCAACTATATTCCTTCCCTTGGAGGGATGAAATAAAACCTTTAATGAAGTAAAGTCTTCCTTTTAGCATTGTTGATGGATGAAGAGAAATAGATTCTGATGTCCTTGGGTGGAGGAGGCCATTATGTCTTTTGCTGTAATGGGGTGGTTGTGTTAAGGCCATTAAGATGGGAATATGGATGACTAGAACACTCAGACATTGCACATTCGGAAGCATCAAATCATCTCAAGTATATGCCTATCCTGTAACCCAACAATTTTAATTGTGTGTGTGTGTGTGTGTGTGTGTGTGTGTGTGTGTGTGTATATGAGTGAACACTAATGAACATATAAAACTGTTCTTGGTACTTTACTTTATCAGGGCTAGTCATCGAGTAGGAAATGAATGAATGAATGAATTATACTACTGATATGGTAAAATATTATGTAGCAACTGAGCAAGCAAGCTCTTAGACCTGGGGGGATGGACCCAAGGGTTCATAAAGTACTTGCTTTGCAAGCATAAGGACCAAGTTTGATCCCTAGAACCTATAGAAAGAGCTAGGTGTGGTGATATGTACTTATAAGGCCAGGGCTTGGAAGGCAGAGACAAGATGGCTCACTGACCATCCATCCTAGCCTAATCAATGAGCTACGGTCTCATTTAGAGACCTTGTCTCAGAAAAAAAATGTAGATATCTGCCTTTAGAAACAACTTTGGAGGTGGACCTCTGGTGTCCACAAACAGATGCACATGTGTGTATGAGCTGCTTCCTTCAACTTATGTACAAGAGGTGTGCATGCACACACACACACACACACAATAAAAAACAAACTCCTGATATATACAACAATGCAAATGAATCTGAAATTATTTTGTGGGATAAGCAAAGACTAGAAACATGTAAGGAAAAAAATTGAATGGTTTGATGAGATGACTGTGAGTATTTTGTTGCAGGATATTTGAATGCACTGTGACACTCTGAGACTGTTAATAACGTTAGCCTTTGAATAAGGGGGTAGAGCCGGCGACCAGCCAACCAGAATTAGCCATAGAGAGGCCAGAAATTTGGATAGAGAAGATAATAAGGAAGGAAAGGGTGGACTAGAGTTTGGCGCTTCTTTTTTGTTTTGGACAGGCAAAGAGACTCATCTCTTTCTGTGTCTATTGCCAAAAACCAAGGTCAGTTGGTTGCTTCTTGGCTTCTCTGACCTAGCAGTTTTTCATTCCCATAGCTGACTCCAGAGCCTTTGTTGGTAAATAGAATGATAGACTTAGTTTAAAAACCTACACATCACCCACTGCCAAGTCGTCCATGGATGGAAGACCCTCTAGACTACAGACTGAATGGTCACTGGGGCACTGGTTGGGGGGCTGTGGGACCACAGACAATAATTAAAATACCAGTAGATTCATGTGCAGCTACTAAGCCAAGAGAAAAACATCAGTAGTTAAAAAAAAGAAACTAAAGGAAATAAGGGTAGCTCTTGGAAATCAGGAGAACATTGCTGACTAGGAGAAAGCATACGGAAACATTCAGGGAGAAAACTAGAATTATTCTACAGCTTGATCTTTATGTTGCTTCTACAAGGTATACTTATATGTAAAGATGTTCAGTTTATAGACTTGAGCTCAGCATAAATTATTACAAGTGCATATATACACACACACATATGTACCTATACATATATATTCTCAACAAAATGTAGGTATTATAAAATATTAGACGATATAAGATGTCAGATGTGGGTTCGTTGGAGGGACTGCCTTATATCGATGTGGCCAGCAGATCGCTCCTGATGATTTTCTTTGAGGATTGTCAAGAGTGTATGCTACAAAGAAAGAAGGGAAGTCTTCAATTCACTGCCTCACCCACCAACCAAAGGCTGTATTCAGAATTGCAGACACATTGGACAATCACTGCATTTGAAGACAGATCAGGTACCTAAAATACATTCACCCTGTATTTGTCCTTAGAGGATATTTGCATTGGCACTATCAACCACCTCTGTTCTCTTTCAATATTTGATTTTGAGAGACAACAGTGGAAGATGTCTTCCTTGGCCTAGTAGTACTTCTAGGCTGGGGAATACAGGGTAGCATTGTAGATGTGGATGAGATAGCTAAGGGAGATAGCTGGATGTCATTTGTGTGGATATCATAGGAGAAAACTGGAGGGAACGGTGAGAATGGAAGGACCAGGAGCCAGGAAGACCACTTGGTGAGGAATTAGATACACACAGGGGAACCAGAGACACTAACAGTAGGCCTAGCCAGCTGCTCCCTGCAACTATCTTGATCTCTAGTGTTCAGTTCACAGGCCTCTGCCCAAGATTTTACCTTCTTTTTCTGTAGTTTCTGCATTTTCTCTCTTTAATTAAAATCTTATAAGTCTATATTTATGATCCTTTCTGTTTCAATGAACTTAATTTTCTGCTAACATCTTCCACAATTATATCCCATCCTTCAATTTCATTTCTTTTCATCAAACTCTGGCCTTTATTCTAATTAACTTCTTTAATATCAGTCTCAACAAGTACCATGTTGTACTGGCTGGTTTTGTGTGTCAATTTGACATAAGCTAGATTCATCAGAGAGGATGGAGCCTCAGTTGAGGAAATGCCTCCATGAGATTCAGCTGGAAGGCATGTTCTCAATTAGTGATCAGTCGGGGAGGACCCAGCCATGATGGGCGATACTATCCCTGGACTGGTGGTCCTGGGTTCTGCTTGAAAGCAGGCTGAGCAAGCCACGAGGAGCAAGCTAGTAATCAGCACCCCTCCATGGCCTCTGCATCAAGTCCTGTCTCCAGGTCCCTGCCCTCTTTTGAGTTACTGACTTCCTTCAGTGGTGAACAGCAATGTTCATGTGTAAGTCAAATAAACCCTTTCTGCCCCAACTTGCTTTTTGGTCATGGTGTTTTGTCACAGCAACAGAACCCCTGACTAAGACAAATTGGTACCAACACAGTGGGGGTATTGCTATGACAGAGCTGATCATGTTTTTTTTGGGGGGGGAATTGTGGAAGCACTTTGGGATTTGGGGATAGAAAAGCCATTGAGTGTTAAGACCTCAGTGAGATGTTCTGTGGGAACTTGGAGGATAAGAATATTGAGAGAAGTGCAGAGGATGGAAGCCTGGCTTACAAAGTTTCAGCGGGAAGTTTAAGGACTCTTATATCAGAACCATTTATAATTTTGAATTAAAAATCTGTGGTTCTGGTTGGATGGGACTGAAGAACCAGCTGTGATTAAGAGAATATAGGAACTACTAAAGCAAAACTTTGCTTTGCTGGGATACTTGATGCTGCTCAGCTGGAGCTAAGACGTTAGCAGTGCGTAAGAAGAGACCAGCATCACTAAGGTGAAATCTTCTGGGAAGTGTTTCCTGAGATCCCAAAGAAGCTGTGTTACAGAAGTGGCCAAGGTTGTACCTCATGCTAGCAGCCGGGTATGTGTAAGAGTCACCCAGGTGGTACTGGTTTTGAAAGCATGAAGGGGCCATAAAGAGAAACTGAGACTGGGTACTGTGAGCGGCCAGGGAAGGCCATTGGTGAAGGTGAAGTGGTAATTGAAGGTCCAAGACTGAAGGGGTCATGCAAAGAAGTTGAGCCTTGGCACCATGAAGAGGCCCCTGAGAGGCTATTGGTGACAGTGCAGCCCAGTTGCAGCAGAAGATACTAGCTAGCATTTTGGAGAGGCCAGTACCATGGCATGACCGCCAAGATCAGCAGCAGGTCTGGAGTGGAACCAGCTGGAGCCTGGAAAACAAGTTGTGTGTGCAGAGGGTGGAGCCAAAGAAGTGGCCCAAGCCCTTTGGAGGAGGCCAGAAGATGGTGAGTGAATCCCAGATATTGAACCATTGGAATTTGCTTTGATTTCATTGTGACTGTGCCCTAATTTTCCCCTCTTGAAGTAAGAAAATACTTTTAAAGGAGCCCACAGATGAAAGTCTTGAATGTTTAAAAGATATTGGGTATTTTAAAGAGACTGACATTTTAATGTGTTTGAATTTGTAAAGACTGTGGGACTTTTAAAATTATTTATGATTTTCATGTGAGATCTTGGGGATGAATAAGAAAGAAATGGTTGTGGCTTAATAGTGATGTGTTTGTGTGTCAAGTTGACAAGGGGTCAGTTGTACTTCTGGTTTTGTGTGAAAACTTGACACAGGTTAGAGTCATCAGAGAGGAAGGTGCCCCGGTTGAGGAAATGCCTCCATAAGATCAAGCTTTAAGGCATTTTTTAAAATTAATAATCAATGAGGGAGGGCCCAGCCAATGACGGGTGGTACCATCCTTGGGCTGGTGGTCCTGGATTCTCTAAGTAAGCAGGCTGAGCAAGCCAGGGGAACCAAGCTAGTAAGCAGCTCCCCTCCCTGACCTCTGCTTCAGCTCCTGACTCCAGGTTCCTGCCCTGTTTGAGTTCCTGTCCTGATTTCCTTCAGGGATGACCAGCAATGTTGAAATGTAAGTCAAATAAACCCTGTCCTTCCCAAATTGCTTTTGATCATAGTGTTTCATTGCAGCAATAGAAGCCCTAAGACACATGAATATATATATATATATGAATATATATGCATATATATGTATATATACATATACATTTATATATCTCAAGTGTATATACAAACAAAAGATAAATGTATTTTAAAAGATAAAAACAAAAAGAAATGAGGAGTTCAGAAAAAGATAATTCTGGAGTAACTGAGATTTGCTCTGGGAGGAGAACACTGTGGCGGGAAGGAGATGTTTGCAAGAAGAGATGAATTTCCTTTTTTCTCATCTCTTTTGACTGAGCTCTGTGCTAGGGCAAAGGGAGCGTGTATTTCTTTATTGCTCTTTGTCCAGAACTATGCTGTATGATTATGCAGACCATTACACTTAATGCTGCTACCACCCCTAACACTGTTTCTGGTTTGCATTTTCAGGCCGGGAAAGTAAAGCCTAGAATGGTTGAGTTGTTCATTGGTCAAGGACTCATGGCTATCCTAGGCTGGGCCCAGGGTGTCAGTCCTAGTTGCTTGGTTCTCATAACTCGAAATTGTCTTTCTGGACACACATGTGTCTGTAAAGTCCCATCAATATTTTCATGAGGCCTAATTTTAGCCCCTGTGTTTTCCTCACTGTACCTGTCCCCACAGTCTCAGCCTGTGAGCCAGTGAGAGGACTATACATGGTCAAGCTAGTGGGCACGGGAGCGTGCCCTGTTTTCTACGTCCTGGGGGCTTGGCGGGCCTTGCGTTTGTGAATTAAGAGTTAAATGCAATTTGACTGGCAGTACGGAGCTGCTGAAGTCTTCTGACAAGAGTCGAGCGTTAGGGAGATGAATCTGACAACCACTGAGGGATGGACTGGAGCCAGCAGAGACTGCAGGCGAGAAGCCAGCCACTTTTATTACAGTCCAGGTAAGGCGGCGCTCATGGTAGGATGAGGGTGGGGAAAGCAGGAAGGACGCGGTGGGAGTTATCTGAGAAATAGCTCTTCCCAGAAGCCCTGCTGGGGAATATATTTATCCAGCCTCTGAAAGAGTTAGTAGAAAAGAATATCTTGTTCATTTAACACTTAATCAAATCTAAATTTCCCAGCTGAGCTTTCAAAGGCCCCACGTAAACTGATGCCAGCCCTCTCTATCCATCTCTGTTTGCTGATTCTCAGCGTGCGTCTGTCACAAAGCGTAGACTGGCCTTGCTGTTCTGTAAGGATGCTAAGACTGGTATCATAACACACTCTGTCCCAGATTTTTAAGATGCACTTGTTTCCTCACTTGGAGGAATTTTCATCTCCATTTTGCCTACAGACACTGTATTGATTATAGCTATTCTTACTTAGTCCCTTCTTTGTGAACTTTTCAGGTTCTCTAAAGTAACCATATATGGCCAAGCGGGCCTTGCATCTTCCTGAGCTCACTGAAGGATGCTTGCTGAATATCATGTGATATGCTCCACCTCGGTTCTCTACAGGGCTTAGCCAGGCCTGGAGTACATAACAAGCTTCAGACTGTGAGGCGTTGTAGATTTCTATGTAGAAAAGCTAGCTTCCATATGGCATTTGGACATGCCAAAGTTAATTCTCCCTAAAGTTCAGTGTTCAATCAAATGAGTTTTGACTGAAGAGGGGCAAGAGGGCATGGGGATGTATCTGGAGATGATATGGCAAAAGAAACTTTGAAAAGAATGGGTAAATGACTTTGTTCTACTCTTCCTTGTTCTTGCAAACACTGGATCACATTTGACTTGATTTAAAGGCTTTTTTCTTAGCTTTGGGGTAATAGCATCCCAAGGTCACCCTGGAAAGGAAATAGCAGTGAATAAATGCCCAGCACAAAAGCAGAGTGAGAGAATTTGCATGAGCATCCATGAGCTTAATATTGGTAGCATGCTAATTAATCTTTCATTGTTGTGACACTGTATACAGGCAAAGGCCAGTTTCAAAAGAGAAAAGACATTTCGATGGACAGTTTCCTAAGTGTGCAGTAGGTTGGTTCCTTTGTTCCAGCCTGTGGAAGGCTTACGAGGTTGTTTGCCTCCTGGTGGCCAGGAAGTCGAGTAAGACCAACCTTCCTCCTCTTCTGCTTTGTTTCACCTGGTTCCTCCACCTATCAGACAGTACCAGTTACATCCAGAGCAGATCTTTCTTCATTTGCTGTCTTATATGCCGATCACCTCTGGACATGCCCTCATAGACACACTCCGAAGTGTGCTTTATTAATATCTTAGACATCTTTTATTCTAGTTAGGTTGACAAGATTAACCATTGAAGATGATGATTAAAGGTCCTTGTCATCTTTGAAGGAAGTGTTCATTTTAGATTCCCATGTCTTCACAAGCAGGCACTGGGTTAGCATCTCCTTGCAGATGTATCTTCCACAGCATCCATTTCCCCATAAGGCATACAATAGGTGCTAGCTTAGTGCTTTTGGGTTAATAATACATTTTTTTATTTAGTAAGCACCTAGAGACTACTCAGAATGCATACTTAAAATGTCAGTACTTCCAGCCTTTACAACTCTCATTATTGATATTAGTTTATATCAGACTATTGTGGCACAGTAAATTGCCCAAGGGTATGTACGTCACCAAGTGGATAAAGGGGCACAATTTAAAGCCAGCCATTGCAGCTCCACCTTCCTTGATGTTTACTGATATTGTTGGTTATCTGAAGCATTGTTTGTGCCCGATATGTTTTAGCTATTATTACTTAGGTATAGACCAGTGGTTCTCAACCTTCCTAATGCTTCAACCCTTTAATATAGTTCCTCTTGTTGTGGTGACCCCAAAAATAGAACTATATTTGTTGTTACTTCATAACTGTATTTTTGCTGCTGTTGTGAATCATAACATAAATATCTCACATGTGACCCCCGTGAAAGGTTGTTTAACCTCCCAAGGTGTCACAACTCACAGGTTGAGAACCACTGCTTCAGACTCATTCTGGGGTCACTTGGTTGTGTGGATAAAGGAGATAGAGGCTGGGGGGGGATAGCAACCGGAGGACAGTTGAAGGCCAACACATCTGTCTTTATTTTACAACTCGCACAGGTTCTTGGTTGAGTATTAGAATTATCTCTTCCCACTTTTAATTAAGAATTTCTCAAAGCCAGCCCATGATATTAAAAAGCAGCAATTAGGTGTCATTGTCCTTGGTAGTTCATCATCTTGTACTCTGACAGGAAGGAGCAGATGCTGTGTGAAGATCACGCTGTCATGGATGTTGCGGAACAATTTGGGTTTGATGGATGTCACTCCCTCACTGCTTCTCCAGGCAGACGACTGGGGACACTGCAGGGACAAGGGGTCTCTTACCAGTTGCCTCTTCAATCTCTATGTCTTGAGCCAAAGCAGGGACCCTCCCACTGGATGCTCTGTTTGGGATGAGTTTTGGAAGAGATATTTTTTTTTCTCAAAATTTACTTCACAGTCCTGGGAGCACAGCAGCATTATCTGTCTGATCGTATAATGAAACTTGTAGAACAACATTTCCCCCACTTAGAGATGAAGAGCCATTCGTTCCATGGAAACACATTGCCACTGCTTCTTGATCCCTCAAAGGGAAGAGCTCAGAGGGAGTCATTTTGTGTGGCAAGGGGGAACTATCCAAAACAACCTTCCTGGTGGGGATTTGAGCCTGAAGTTCTTTACAGAATTTCTCCAACGTCGAAAAGATTTGGAGTGGCTGTAGTTACAGGAAGATGGGGGGAGGCTTCCAGGGCTGGGGATGAAGCTCAGCGATAAAGTTTGCAATGCAATTGTGAAGACTAGAATTCGGATTCTTGGAACCCATGTAAAAGCTGGTCAGGCGTGGCAGCCACCTGAAATCCCAGAACTTTGAGGGGAGGGGTCATGGGGTGGGTATGCTGGCAAGCTGACTAGTCAGAATTGCCAAACCGTGGTTTTACTGAGAAACCCCACTTCAGTAACTAAAGCAAAGAGTGGTTGAAGAGAATACCTCTTGCTATCAACTTTGATATCCACATGCACATGCACAGATGTATACATGCATCTGTACACAAATGTTCGGACACATGCATGTAAACATGTATACACACAAGCATATCATACACCCACATATGCACACCAATAAAAGATGACTTCTTTTTCTATGTGCTTGGAATGGCGTCTAAGATGGCTCACTCTATGTTCACAGTCTTTAGGCTGACAAAGTTTTCCTCATTCTCCCAGTTGGGGCTCTACTCTTTTGATCAAAGAAATCACAACTTGTAAGGCCCTCCCTTTACAGTGAGAATTAGTTGGGACGCGTGTGTGGAGAGGAGGTAGGAAGGTGACATATAGCAATAAGAGATGTCTCTTTATTATTATTTTGAACTGTCCTAAAAGGAAATCGAAAGAGAGTTCTGTCCTATTATACTCAAGCCTTTCTAGTATTGTATCCACAGCTGTCCTGTCATGTAACGAAGGTTATTCTAGGGGCTTGGTACCTGGAAGGATGTGGGTGCTGAGAGCAGATACAGGGAGAGGGAGGGGAGTCACCTGAGGACCAGGATGCACTGCCTTTATATTCCCCATAGTAACTTGGAGTACAGAAGCAGAATGGAGACATGAACCAGGAGATAAAAAGCTCCTCTCTCTTTATCTGCCTCCTCCCCTGGAGCAGCTCTTTTGCTAATGGTGCATCAACTCTCAGTCTGGGAGTGCAGAGGGGTGACTGTGGAGGCACGATGCTTTACCTGGCTTATTAAGGGTGTGATTACCTTAGCTGTTTGCTTGGTAGAAATGGTTTAAATGAACATAAATGAATTTGTGTTTTAGTGAAAACTGAGAGGATGTGACAACATGCCATGATGAGACTCTCGGTGCTATTCTCAACTGTTAATCTGTCAGCGCTCCCTCCAGGCGCGTGCTCTCTCTCAGGACCTTCTGGTCCCCAGTCTCCATGCCCTCCCTTCCCAGGTGTACCTTGCCCACTCATCAGGCATCTTCCACACCACTCCAGGTGCAGGGCATCCCCACTGAGGGGGAGCAGCTGTAATTTGCTGGGCTCATCCTTCTGCCCTACACCTGAGTTCTCTCTAACTAGGCTTCCAGTTTTGGGAGCTGGAACTGTACTTTGTTGCTGAAGGATAAATGTCTCATGTGACAATTTCCCCAAGTCCCTTTGATTTATCTAATTCCTCTCTAGTTTGGTATTTCTCCCTGTAACTTTCTTGCTAACCCGTTTTCTTCTAGATCCAGTACTCATGCTAGGTACCGGAGTTTTCTTTTATTTACCAGGACTTTAAGGAACAGAATAAAGTCTGTTCCTTCATTCCTCATGGTTAAACTTGCCTGTCTAGTGTGTCTTCCCCTGCATACACAGTATGCTGATCTACATACTATTTCTCAATCATGCCTTGAACTTGCTAATAACTTTGCAGCACTGGACATTTATTTTAGCGCCATGTTCACAGACTTAAGAATCGCTCAGAGGTTTTAAAAACATGGAGCTGGAGTCTGCTTTCTGGTTCAGCAGATCTAGGGTGGAGTCCAGGGAGTCTCACTACTGCTTCCCCTGATGATGCTGGTTCTGGGCCATGTACCTGAGAACCGCAGGCCCAAGCAATTGCTGGTCTCTACACTGCTAGGTAGTTCCTCCCTATAGCCAGAACTAAGCTTTTCTCACCTGGTTCTGCAATGCAATCCTGATGAGTCTTATTAAATAAAAACCTGGAGTCAGATATTAGGGATTGAAAGCTGAACGATCAGAGAAGCAGAGCAGCCAGCCACTAGAGTTCTTACCTCTCCTAATGCTCAGACCAAAGTGGCAAGATCCTTTCTCTCTAACTCCTCATACTGAATGCAATGAGCTCCTGTCTCTTTCTGCCTTATATTCTTCTCTCTGCCCAGCCATATCCTTTCCTATCTCCACCTTCCTAGTACTGGGATCAAAGGCATGCCACTCCCAAGTACTGGGAGTGTGAGTCATCGCTTCCTGGCTCTGGATCTCTTTTTAGACTGGATCAATCTCAAGTAGCCCAGGGTGGCCTTGAACTCTCAGAGATCTGTCTGTCTCTGCCTCAAGAGTGTTGGGATTAAAGGTGTGCGCCACTACTGCCTGGCCTCTATGGCTAGCTAGTAGTTTAGCTCTGCGCTCTGATCTTCAGGCAAGCTTTATTTGTTAGATCACAAAGAAAATATCTCCAGCAGGAGGTAGCTTCAAGGGCAAGCACATGCTCCTTTCACTGAGGAGGATTTATGTCTAGTGTATAATGAGATACACCAGGATTCCAGGGTCCTGATTTTACTTCCAATACTATCCTGGCTTTGACATAAAGCTAAGAAACACCGCAGACTTCAGCCATGTTACCTGAGTGGAACAGTTCAGCTCTTTGCTCTGGGTTGGTCATAAATGTTTGCATCTTGAAAACAGCAGCTACGATGCATGAGATCCTCCTAACATCCGACCTAACCATACCTCTTGAAGACTCAGCAGCCCCCTCGGGAGGCTTTTCCCTTCTCTAAGGTTCCAACCCCTAAAGCATAAGAGATAAACAATTAAGCTGAGCCTAATGGCACTTGGGAAGCTGAGGCCGGAGAGTAGCTACAGGTTCAAGACTAGTCTGCATCACCGAGTGAGATCTTGTCTCAAAAAAAGAAAGGAAGTAAAAATAAAAGATGGAAAACCAGGCAAACTACTTATTGGGGATTTCTCTGTGGAGTAGCTAGCTCCCCAGGGACTTCTTGGTGGTATTTGTTAAAGTAAAATAAAGCCAGACTTGGGTAGAGTTGTCTTTGATCTATTGGTAGCCCCTCTATCTAGACGGAACAGATCAGCACACACACACACACACACACACACACACACACACACACACACAATTTGTTTGCTTTCTGAATCAGGGTCTCATGTAATATGTCTTTCAAACCACTGTATAGTCAAGGCTGGCCTTAAATTCTGAATCCTTCTGTATCCACTCCTTGAGTGCTCAGATGACCAGTGCAAGCTATTCTGTCTAGGGACAGATGTCATATTGAAGCTGTTTTCTTGTGCTTTTACCCAGTTTCTGTGGGCTTCTGGGATTCCTTCATTCATATCTCTTTCAAATTTAATGAACACACAAGTTATTGTATATCATTATGGCATCTTATGTGTGTTTTAGTGCTTTCTCTCCTCCTTCATCCTTGTTCCCCCTGCTGCCCCTCCTTCCGTACAGCCTCCCTGTCTCGCTCCTTTCTTCTCCCATATTCCATTTGCCCTTTCGGCTGCTCCCCATGTTTCCTTATCACATGCTTTCTCAATGAGACACCTATCTGTGGGAACAGCCACCCAACTGCATTTGTGTGTTGCAGGACACCCTGCTACTGAAGAAGAGTAGGATTGAATCCAGGTGTTTCTAATCACGTGACCAGGTGGGTCCCGTGAGCATGGAAGTGAAGGAACACTGATCCACTCAAGTATGTGGTTCTGTCAGGTCTTTCCCGTCTCCCTGATTCCCCTGTTTTGCTAAAAAAAAAAAAAAAAAAAAAACCAAAAACCATTAGATTACATTCCTAAAGCTAGCCCCCAAAGTCTATTCCTTTATTAGGACACTTCCTCCTCCTAAGGCAATCCTACAATCAAAGCCCCCTTTGGCTCACTGAATTACATGCCCAATTAAAATTAAACACCCCATCCTAACACAGGGTCTCCCCCTTTCTTTTATAAGCCATCATTTTCCTATGGAGCTTGTCTTTCTCCTCTCTATCCAGAGGCAGTCCTTTGTCCTTTGGGATGATAGCCCTGACCCCTCTTCTCTCTCTTGTTCTCTTTCCCTTTTTCCTCATCCTTTATCTCCTGTCTTTGCCTCTTATTTCCTGCCCTTTGTTTCTCTGGGGCAGATAAATCCTCATTGTGCTGAGAACTTGGTCTTGAGGGTCTTGTGCTGATGCTTTCCTTTCTGGAAGGTTGAAGGACAGGTAGAACTATGTGAGGCAGAGGCTTCTTAACACAGGCAGATAGTACAAGCATGAGCGGATGGAGTCCCTTGGGTGCAGACAAGAGTTGCAGAAGAAGGTAACTGCCAAGGCTGGCTGGGGAGTTAGGTCAATGGTCTAATGAATGCCTAGCATAAGTGAGGCCCTGGATTTTAGCCCCAGCACTGCAAATAAATTACAAAAATTAAAAAGCTAATTACCAATAGAGGAAGCAGAAGAAATTTGACTAAAGAATAGAAATGTCAAACACCAACTTCCCTAGTTTACAATTGTGCCTGCAGCAAATTGTCCTGAGCTTTCAGGGCTGGCTTGTTATTGCAGTGTAGACGAGTTCATCCTAAATATTATGTGGTCCGAAACAAATGCTAGCTGCCCCTGTCGCATTCCTTGCTGGGCCATAGAGGTGTCCTCCAGCAATTTCCTGTTTCTCCTCTTTCTCCTCTTCTTCTTCCTCCTCCTCTTTTATGTCTGGTCTGGCCAGTTATTTGTTACTCTCAAAGACATTTTTGACTGTACTCAGACTTAGAAGCAGAAGCTGTTGGCAAGGACAGCCCATGTCTCTTGGCAATCTGTTTTTCTTCAACTTCCCTCCCTCTCTTGACCAAAAGTTTAGCGTATTCTGCTGCCTCCTTCTCCTCCTTTTTCGTGCATTTTTTTTTCTCATAGCAACCCACGCATTTGTGTTGCCCAGCAGGTGTGGCAGGTGGAGTAATAAGTTGCCGAATCAGGGATGTTTTGGCCCTGGCTTTTTTTTTTTTTAACCTTCTTTATTTAGGGGTTTCTTACAAGATATTGATGTCAGTTTAAAACTTGACAAGGTTTAAGGTACTACTAGCTACTTTGGACCCTAATCACTGGGACACTACGTATTTGTCAGTCCAGGAATAACCTCCCCTGCCCACATTTTATATACAATGGTGCCCACAATGCATCTCTGAACAGACTTGTACTTCCTCTGTCCACTTCTCCTTGCTCTATAACAGGAAGACATCTTACTCAACATCAGGCACACTCTTTGCCATGGGTCAAGACATCTCGAGTCAAGGAAAACCCTTGTCATTGCCACCACTGATCTGGACCACATAACCCTCCCATTCTTCATCCAGAGAATCAGTAGCTGCTTCTTTGACTCTGACTTCTTATAGGAAGCTTGTGTTCATCATCCACTTCAGCGACTTCGTGAAGCCAATGCCTGGGAAGGAGCCACTCAGCTTCAACTTGACACAGGCACCCAGCTAAGAGGCACCATGAAAAAGAGCTACTTCCATTTTCTAGACACAACATTTCTTGAATATTGATATGTTGCTGTCCAGAAAGAAATGGCTTCTCTGTCTCCTGGTTCAGATAATTCTTAGTGACCACAGGGGAGAAAAATAACTAAAGCACATAGGTAGAAAATACAGATATTAGAAAATGGTTCCTGTCCTCAAAGGCAAACATTTAAAATAGCATATTATGTATTTGCGAAAATAATATTTATCCTTGCAGAAAAAAGATACATCTATGCCTGTGTGTACTCTCACACTTTTCTGTACGTTCTTCCTACCTTTTTTTCTCAGCTAATAGTTTGCCCTGGAGAGCAACCATTTTATTCTGGCAAGCTCTTCCCAGTATCTAACGAACAGGTGCATCACAGCTGAGGTATCGGTAGCTTTTTAGACGGAGTCTTAGGAATATTCCTAATGAGAAAAAGGAGAAATGAGTGTCAGGAAGGAAGAAGGAGAAGGAAGAAAATGTAAAGAGTGGAATTGTCTGACGAAAGAACAAAATTTAGAACAAAGAAGGCTCCTGAGCACGCTGCTGGGCCCATTTTCCTTTTACTTCTGATGATAACGCTGGGTGTGGACTCTGAATGTGAGCACAGAGCGGTAGTAGGGGCTTGAACTAGGTTCAGAATGACCGGAGGGAAAGGATTTTGGCAGCAGCTTCTAATATTTACTAGTCTCGAGAAGCACAGAGGGAAGACAGGCCATCTGGACAACAGTTACATTTGTCAAGTCAAGAAGTGACCAAAACACACGGTGGCATCTTATCAGCAGGAGTGGAGAGAGAGGGAGGCTGTAGTCATTTGGGATTCCCCAGAGCGTCGCTGCAGCATTGCTGGAGACTTTGTCACTGGTGGCTGCTTAAGAAACAAGGCTTGTAGCTTAGAAGAGAGAGGACACAGTTGATATTATCCCACAGAGTCAGGTTAAGTGTGTGTGTGTGTGTGTGTGTGTGTGTGTGTGTGTGTATGAGAACATGTGTATGCTACCGGCCTTTCTATGTCTTTGTGTGTGTCTGTACATATCTGTGCATATCAATGATGTGTCTTTAAAAATAAAAAAAATTAGGCGAGGGAATGCTCACAGGGTTTTCAAATGCTCCCTCTCCACTGCCAAAGGCTGTGCTGGGTACTTAGCAGTGTGGATCTTCTCATTTCCCCACCTACTGTGAAGCTTATGTGCTGCCTTGTTAGCATAGGCATGTATGTATAGTGTGTATGTACATTTATACATGTGTGGCTGCATGTATGTGCACATGCCTGTGCAATGTTGCCTTCTATCACTCTCTGCCTTTTACATAGAGGCAGGCTCTCCATCAGACTCTCCATCCACTAGTCTGTCTAGCCTGTTCATTCCAGTTCTAGGAATTCCCCGTGTCACCTGCCAAGTGGTGAGATTACAGGGGAGCTACTACATCCAGCCTGACTCCACGTGGGCTTGGGGATACAAACATGGGTCCTCACTTTGCTTCCTGAGCTGTCTCCCCAGCCCCCCCCCCCCAGTTTTTAAATGCAAACCCATTCTCGTTGTGTAGTGCAGGCTGCCATGGAACTGTGACGCTCCTCTGAAACTATGACATTCAAAGATCACATGACCCCACTAAAAGGCTAATTCTATAACTTTTTTGTTTTTTAATTGGCAAGTGCCCTATCAGTGAGTTACATGAAAGCCTTGAAATGTTGCCTCAAAACCCAAGTTAAGGCTAGTCAGATGAGTCAGCTGTTATGACCACGCAGTACTCTTTCAGAGGACCAGAGATAGATTCCCAGTACCCATGTCGAGCAGCTCCCAGACACCTATAACTCCAGCTCCAGGGGATCTGACTCTCTCTCTTGGCCTTATTGGAAACCCCACCACCACCCACACACATATACATACACACAGAGACACAAACTCATACACACATAAATAAAAGTTAAACAGACAAGCATAAGCAACCTAGATTTTTCTCTTTAGGTTAGAAGATTGTGAAATATTTGAAAGAATTATAAAAAGTTACTAACACTGCCTGAGTTTTCTTATGTAGGTAGGCCCTGATCCGGGGACAAGGCTGACAATCAAAGAGGAAATGGATAAAAAAAAAATCACCATTTCTCTGTGTGTATTCAGAAAACTCCACGGCTCGAAGAAACAACTGGTTTGCAGAGTGTCGGGCAAGTCGAGAAGAGCTCAGTTGCTCAGTTTATGGACGAGGGAGATATTTGTTTTTAGACAGAACCATGCTGCAGGATTCAACCTGCAGACATGGCAGTCACCAAAGTGTGTGGGTGGTGGTGGTGGATGTGTCCAGTTGGGCTAGGGAGCTAGATCTGGAAAATAGGAGACCAGAAAAACTAGCCAAAACTTGTTTAGGAAAAGGAAGTTCATCTTAGACAAAGGAATGGGGGGGAAAGCTCCTTGGTGGGGGGGCATAGCAACGTTAGGGGAAGGATGTTGAGACTCCAGAAATAACACTACCAAGAAAAGCAAATGTTATTTGGTACAGAGAGGAGATCTGATCTGGCAGGGGAGTGGAGGTCACACATCAGAAGAGGACTTGTGATGGGTAGGACAAAGGGGCTGCACGTGTTCCAGGAAGCCACCCTCTTTTCCAAATAAGATCAGTTCAGATTCACATAACAGCTTTTGGGGTTGACAGTTGTCGTGGCAATGCTGGGGATCAAACCCAGGCATGCTAAGCAAGTACTCTTGCTACACCCCCAGCTCTTATTTTTTGTTGTAATGCGTATGTGGCTTAGTTTGTTTAGAAAGGGCTTTCACTGTGTAGTTTAGGCTGACCTTAAACTTTCCTGTAACCCAGGCTGGCCTCAAACTCACGTTCTTCCTCCCTTGGTTTTCCAGGTGTATGCCATGGCACCAAGCTACACCATAATTCTTGTCCACACCTCATCACATATGGACAGTCTAGAGGGTGATGACAGAGAGCCTACACTGTTTGAAGTTGGCAAAAATCACTTCCATATGGAACAGTTAGAAGAATAGATTGTGAAACATAGGAAGAGACATCAGAGGGAGAAGCTTTGGTCTTGATTTTCAGGTTAAGGAAGGTGTAAGATGCAAAGCGTTTGACAGCACTGGCTATCTCTATGAAGGTGACAGAGAGAAAGCATCAAATGCTACCCAACATTGAACTTCATCCTAACAGAAGACTTCTCTTTCTCTCAACGATGCTGTTTAGATCAGAAAGGAAATTACAGAGATTCAGTTCAGTGCAGAATATGACAGTACCAACTATTCAAAGAGACCTGTTTTTGACTCTCTTGGACAATTTAAGATTGTTTAAAAAAATCTTTTACTTCTTTAGATTTGAACCTGGTTGGGAAGGTAAGAAGCTCACGTAACTATATTTAGAAAGGCACTATTAGACTAAGTGAATTCCACTCGTTGAGAATCGATAATTATCAGAAGTCTCCACGGGGAGTCTGCTCATGCAGGATCTCTCTGGAGGATCTGAAACATCCTTCATGTTCATCTGAATATTTGCTTTGTACCAAACAGGATGGAGCTTGCTCTTCTGAACCCAACTTGTAGAGATCAGAGGGTTGCTCTAAACTCTTAGAATTATTTCCCTCTCATGTGATCTATTTGGAAGTCACAACATAATTGTGATTATTAGTAAACTTTTAAGCAAAAGCATGCATATAAGGTGAGAAATGTACATTCTGTACTTTAAACCTCTTTTTAAAATTTAAATATGAAGTCTATCTTGCATTTCCTTAAATGAGTATTACATATCCTGTAGAAACCAATCTGAGGTGAAAAAGGTCAGGGGTGTAATTCCTGTGGAAGCAAGTCTGCCTGGGAGGAATTCAAGGCAGTTTTGAGGTAGAAATAGTAGCTGTCTGGGGAGTGATTACCTGAATATTTGTAGATGTAAATATCCATTGGGCTATGCTGTTAATATTTTTTAAAATTATTCTTCATTAAAAACAAGCTGTGTCTATGCTTAGGACACCAAAGCAAGAGAATCACATGCTTGTGACCAGCCTGGCTTACACAGCAACTTATTACCAGAGAAAGCTATGACTAAATTTGAAGTGTATTTTGTTTTCAATTTATATTCCTTATAATAAAATCAAAACCATATATCATTTTTATTCCTTTCCTCTCGTATATTTAGTATGACTATTTTTGTAATATAAACTCATTTTTCTTCATGTATATGTGGGGTGTGTGTGTATGTGTGTGCGTGCATGTATTTTTACATGTGTGTGGACATCAATGTGTATGGGGAGTGCATGTGAATGTGAAAACCTGAGGGTGATGTTCAAGAACATTCTTTATGCTCTTTCTTCTTATTTATTGGGGCATAGCCTCCCAGTCAAAGACAAAGCTGGCCACTTTGGCTAGTTTTTTTTTTTCCAGTTTGCTCTGTCTGTGTCTTTCAAGGCTAGGGTTACAGGCTGGTCTTCATGCTCACCTAGCATTTGTGTGGGTTGGTTCTGAAGATCCGAACTTTGGTCCTCACACTGGCAAAGTCAACACTTTAATCACTGAGCCATATTCCCAGCTCAAGAATTACTTATAAAGTCTTGAAAAAGGTCATTTTTCTCCAAATAAACTGGCACTAAACTGGAGATCCTCCCCCACCTGGGACATGTCCGCGGTATGGCACAACACTACTCAACAAAGAACACTGGGCCGGTGCCGGGTGGGAACATGGAGATTCAGGAGAGGGCATCGGCAGTGATGTGATAGACAGCAGTTGGTTGGCAAGGGAATTTAATTACGGCATGTGAGATTCTAGCGCCCATAGCAAGGGGGTTGAAAGGGCTGCTGCTTTCACAGAGACATTTCTAATGTAGTAAAATCTAGAATGTATTAAAAAAAAATTGGGAACTCTATCTTGAGATTTTGCTCCTGGTGTTTTAATCAGCCTGGGTGACTAGGTTAGACCTGAGAAGCTGAGGCTGCCCTTCCATACCATAATTTAGCTTATTCAGGCTACTATAATAACATACTTTAGTCTGGGTGACTTGTAAACAGCCAGAATTTACTGTCCACAGTTCTAGAGTTTGGAAAATCCAAAGTCAACATCCCAAGTCAACATGCCAGAAGATTGTGGCGTTGAGTCAGAGCCTGCTCTTCCCAGGTGGTGCCTTTTGTTTGTGTCTCCACATGGCAACAGAACAAACAAGTTACCTTCTTCTTATTATTTTTATTACTTCTTTTATTTCTTGATTATAATATTGTCATATAATAATATAATTGCATAATTTCTCCCTCCCCTATATACATATGGACACACACACACATTTCTAAATATATAAATACAATCTGCTCAACCTATATAATGTTACTTTTATTCATATCTTGGAAGCTATTTGGCATCGGATAACCACTTGATGCTCTCTTCTCTGGGAAAGACTATTTTTCCCACTCTCAGCATTCCCTTGTTGCCTGGAGTTTTCTGTGTGCGATTGAGGTCGTGCAGGCTCACCAATCCCATCCATCTTAGTGTTGCTGTCCTCACAGTTCAGCTGGTCCTTACATAGCCATGCTGGTGAGATTCCACGGGTGTAGCTTCTCATATTTCTAGGAGACATGATCAGACAGCGATTTCCCTGATCTTCTGGCTCGAACAGTCTTTCCACCTCCTCTTCTGCAGTGATCCCTGGCCATCAGGTTCAGGAGCTGTTTGGGGCATGTACTCATTGAAACTGGGTCCCACACTATGTATTTTGATTGGTTTGTGGTTTTCTGTGATGGGCTCCTTCTGTTGCAAAGAGGCATTTCTTTGATTAGGGGTGAGGACTAAACTTCTCTGTGGTTATAAAGAAAAATGCTAGAATTTACTTTGAGATTATGCTGGTTTATTAATGTTATAGGTTCTAAGTTCTCCTCCCAGATGTGTGACATCACTTGCTCTGGGTAGTTGGCTAGCTTTCCAGTACCGAGCATGACTTCTGTCTTGCTGAACATACTTAAGTACATTTAGAGAACTGTTGGTTACCAATAGGGAATGGGTGCCATTACTGCACTCTTGGGGTTATCATGCCATACTGGTCTCTTTGTAGTTCACAGACATCCTAGCTGGGTAGGACTGTTGGCTGCTTACATCCTTTGGAAGTTTGCATGTTGCCTTCTGTTACCATGAAAGCTAGTCCTCAGGGAGGAGGCGTTTAAGTCAATACCAGCTCAGGGCCCTCTGGACCCTGTGTCTAATGTGTATAATATCGTCAATAGTAGGGCTTATCTTTCACCTCTGGGGGCTACCAAAGGCAGTGGCATTAGTCTGTAATGTTCTGGGAATCTTGGACAACCCGGACCAACAACTCAAAAGAAGGATTCTCATACCTGGTGTTGGGATTTTTGTTAGATTGTTTGGCTTTTGGAGGAAACATGGTCAACACAGATGAAAAAAATTCTTTTAAACTATGTGAGGATTTGTCCACAGACTTACAGGTATTATAGGTTTTGTGAGATGGTTAATAGTATGATTCCTTGTAACTTTCTCAGACATCCTTACTATTATTTTCCCTCTTCTTCTTCCTCCCTTTCTCTTCTCTATTAGAGCACATCCCTGATTTTTCTTCTGTTTCCAATATCTGATCACTTCCACCGTGCTATTCCCCTCTTTTGTGCTTCGTATACCCTGGCAATGGTCCCTTTTTACTCTCATGGTTTCTGTAGTTTCTCCAGGATACATATTCATATCTGAAGATCTGGAGTTATGAGCTATGATGAAAGAGAACATGACAAGCAGTTGCCTTTTTGGGTGGGTTACCTCACTTAATATGATCTTCTCTGCTAAACAGTATTCTGTGCTGTACATATACCACAATTTCATAATCCATTCACTTTTGAAATAATCACATCCATAAGAGCAAAGTCCTCATGCCATCATCTCCTAAAGCCCCTTTCCTTTCCTTTAATTCTGTCTCACTATGGGTTTGGCGTCAGCATAAGAATTTAAAGAAGAGGCATAAACATTGAAAACCTCACTAGTTTTGAGGTTTTAATTTTGGCTTACCATTTGATTCCCTGGTCGTTTAGTCATTAGTAGTATGCATGTCCGTTGAATTTGTTTTGTGATTTTCTAGTAGCTGTTTTGTTTCTGAATTTTTACAAAATTAAATTTATCCTCATAATTTCCAATAACCCTGCACTTATTAATACCATGTATGGGAGTTCTGAAAGGAACAGGGACTCTTGAAATTGGAATCTGCCACTGGAGCAGCATCAGACGCCCATGCCTGGCTGTCCCCACACTGACCTGGTACCTCTAGGTGAGTGGTGGACCTGATCAGCCATCTGGGGTCCAGGCAGTGACTACTGAGTGGTGAGATAGTTCTGGCCATATCTGTCTGAGAGCTGAAGGAGCAGTCAAATCATTCAAGAACAGTCAGGGCTGGAGAAGAAAGCAAGCAGAAGTAGGAAAGGAAATGACAAGTGAGAATAAAGAGCTCACCAAAGAAGAACACATCTGTGAGAGGCAGAGACACACCACTTTCTCACAATTTTACACAAATAAAGCAAAAGAACCCTTGGCCTGCTGACTGGGGGCACAGGTACACTCTTCAAAAGCATGCTTCTACTTCTTTATTCTAGGTACAACCAACCTGCTGATGTTTCCAGAACCTCCCCAGATTTTATCAGCACATCAGCTTGTGGTTGGAGGTTTCCATGTCTAGTTTACATGTACAGTTCATAACAACCACAAAAGTTAAACCCGACATTTTTTGTATGGTTCTCATCTTTATGAACTTTAGTTCCAATTTCAAGGAAAGTGTATCCAATATGTCCCACACACTATTCCCTACTTTTCTCCAGTTTCAAATCTAGTTGTTCATTGGTTCCAATGGCTAGCTAAAGTACAGCATTCAATTTCATTTCGTATTTTTCTTGAAATTATCTGTGACTCTCTCATTGTGACCTCACTTATTTTTTTTATCATTCCAGTCTTTTTTCTTAATGTTTTGTTCCTATTCCAAACATAACCTTGCCTTGAAAATGCTTCTGAATGGGTTTCTCCGACCCCTGATGTAAATAACCTGTGATTGGATTTGTTCAGATACCAGAGAAAACTATGGAGGAAAGGGAATAAAAGGAAAAAAGGAGTGAAGGATGAGTCTTCATTAGATAGTGTTGGACAATCAGAATAGAGAGAAAGGCACCTACAAAAAACAAATTAGTAGACTTTGTGATACATATTAAATGCTCAGTAAACCCTAGCTGTTCTTACTGTTCTCACCTGATTTTGCAGATACAATTTGATTTAACAACATAAGACACTACTGCTCCTGATTTACAAATGAGGTGGAAAGAGATTAAAAAACCCTCTCGCATTCATGCTGCTAGTGGAGTTTAGAGTCAAATTTTCTACCTTTTAGTCATTCAGGGATAATTCGAGTCCTAGAAGTCCTGTAGAGATACTAGAGCATGGTGTCCTCATGTCTCAGACAAATAAATAAGGCTGTATAGGAAAAAGCTAGCCTTTCATAACTGGTTAGTGGAGCTGCATAGACCAGAACTCTCTACCATATAAATAAATTTCTTTTCTGTTTACAGAGACCTCACAGAAAATAACCATACACTATTTAGCTTTATTATTCCTTCCTGAGGATCCATTCCCCACTGACTGGGCTGATGTCATTTCAGTCTGTACAGCATCCCTTCCGTTGGGAGCCCGACCTGCTCCTACTACATGGGGCTCTGTGGGACTGTCAATCAGAGTAGCCCACTGCCTGTGGATAGAGACTGCATAAGGCATCTTGCAGCCACAGAGTGTTTCCCTTTTCTTTGCGACTATGTAAGCTAATAGCTAGAAAGACCGAATTAATAATAATAACAGTCATGACAGCTGTATTTGGACAACAAAAGAAGTGAAGTGTGTCTTTCACAGACAGGACTGTGTGGGCAAAGCTGGTCACTGGAAAGGAGAAAGAAGGGTGCACGCTGTTCTACCAGTGTTTCCTCACTTTCTAATTGTGCCCACTCACATCCGAGAAAAAGAAAGAGAGAGGATTCACATTTAGAAGTAATAATCTGCATACTTAAAAAAATCTAATGGTTTGGTTCAAACAGGTCCATTTGCTATGTGAAGTAGCCTCTGACTTGCACACCAAATTTTGCAGATGGGGAAGAAAGAAAATGATAACAGCAAGCCAAAAGTCCGCATGTTAACTGGTGAGAACATCATAGGACCCAGATGAGAACCCAGGAATCCTAATGTGTGGGGGAGTGCCCTGACTCCCTGAAGACAGTCGTGCTGGGGGAGGGACAGTGTGTTTAAATGTCACTCTCCTTTGTTCAGTAAAAATTATGTGTTGGGGATGTCATGGGAATGTAGTCATTTGGACCCCTGGAGACAAGGGCTAGGAGTAAATGGTGCCTTTTGTGGAAATGTACCAAGAGTAAGGATAGCATGGGAGGATGAAGAGGAGGTGGAGGATGAGGAAGAAGAGGTAAATTAGCATCCTTAGCACAGAGGGCATCATTCCTCCTGCTGGGAAATGGGCTGACTTTAGAGGACCAGAGACCTAAAATAGACCTTCACACATGACTCAGAATCTGCCTTGCCCTGGCTGTGATGGCTTAATTTGCATGAAGTGTTGGTGCCCAGCCCTCTGCGTCACGCCCCTTAGTAAATGGAGTCCAGTGCTCTTGAAAATGGCCATGTTACCTTGCTGAGGGATTTGTGGTGACTCTCTCTGTCTGTCTATCTGCCCTTTTTATCCTTGTGTATTTGACCAAGGCGTTACAAATATCAGGTATGCTTGATTGAACTGTGAGTTTTCAAAATGGTTGTATTGAAATCCTAGCCTCCAGTACATCAGAATGTAACTGCGTTTGGAGACAGAATCTCCGAAGGGATAAAGGAGTTGAAATGAAGCCCTTAGGTAGAGGCCTAGTCCAACGTTACTGAGGCCTTGTAAGAACGGGGAGATCAGACACATCCAGAGAGAACATTATATGGAGACATAATAGAGTGACCGTGGCCATTCAAGGAAAGGGTCTAGAAGAAAACAGTTCTGCCAATTCTCTGATCTCTCTGTCTTCCAGACTCTTGAACCATGAGACAGTGAATGTCTGTGAGCCACCTGGTCAGTGGAACTTTGCTGCATTAGGCCTGGCACATAGATAACACAGGAGTATATCTATTCCACCGGCCCTGTGTTCACCACAACCTTGAAGGAGCCAACTGTGCCACACCCTGGGAGAGTCTGCTTGGCTCACTCCAACCCGGTTGGTATGTGCACACTCAGCACACGGCTCTTCGCTCGGTGGCCCATACATTTTCAAGTGCCAAGCCACAAAGTTATTATTTTTTCACATTAGAAACGTCAAGTTGATCAAAGAAACAAACACTTTTAATGAAACATATGTGGGACACTTAGAAGAAGAAGATTTACAACGTGTCCGCTGTGAAACCAGAAGGCTTACGGAAAGTGTGAAGTGGAAGGACAAAGATACCAGGCTCCGATGCCAGAGGAGACACGGCCTAAATATTAAACAGAAGGGAGAATAATTCCCCTCCATAAAATCACAACTCATTTCCGCATCTACCATAAATCACTAATATACACACAGGACATTATAATCTAACCACACTCAATTCTTTCCATACCCATCACAATGATGTACACTTTGATCTCGGGGAAGGAAATTAAATTCAGACATTGAGATATAAAATTCTCAGGGTTGCTTAAAAACCAAATTCTAAGTATGTTCCCTCCCCTATTAGAATTTTAAGGATTCATAAAAATGTGGGCATGTTTTGTCTAGTCTTAAATAGTAGATAATATCTTAACTTCCTTGTGAATTCTGGAACTGGAATAAAATCCTTCTGAAGGATAGGACAGTGATTTCTTTCGAATGTATGAGTCATTACGTTATATTCAGGGTAGTCACATATTTCAAGTGACACAAAGCTGCTTTTGAACACTTTAACTAGGCATTAAGTTGATGCTATTTAAATAGCTATTTATTTGTAGTTGTATATATATAGAAGCCCCCCCAACGCATGTGTGTGGTAACCTGGATGGTTTTTAGGAAGAATATAGAATGTACTTGCCATGGTATTTAATATATGACCCAAGCACTCATTCCCTTGTATTCATAAAATATCTTACTTAAAGCCAGTGGCATTTATACTATCATGAATTTAGAGTTTCCAGTGCTGGTAGCAGTTTCCAACTTGGACTAGATACCGGGTGGTATTGGAAGGATCTGAGGGTTCAAGTTAGCACTGGGCCACCATGTCCTCTCTTCTTTTGTATTGTTTCTCCTTTGCCTGCACTGGGTCCCCAGGAAAGGGTCTGCAACCCTTCCCAAGAAAACTTGGCTTTTCTTCTCCGAAAAGGATTAGGGTCATCATGAACTAGGGTACTTGGAGTGGGACCAGAGACAAACACATACGGATGAATACATGTGAGTGCAGGAGTGAGTGTGGGAATGTGATATATGTGTGTGTGTGTGTGTGTGTGTGTGTGTGAAAGAGTGTGCAAGTCATTGAGGGAGAGTGTGAGCAGATATGAGGTATAGGAGGGTGTATATGCGCGAGGGAGTAAGAGTGTGGGTGAATGAGCATGTGAGAGCCTGATGTGAATGTCTGAGGGTGTACATAAGTGTTTTAGTGAGTGTACATTTGAGTGTGTAAGGGTGTGTAGTAGCTGTGTGATGGAGCCTGTGTGAAAGAGTATATATATATATAACTGAATGTAAGCCTATATGTGTGTGAAAGCTTGTAGCTCTTTGTGTGTGTGTGTGTGTGTGTGTGTGTGTGTGTGTGTGTGTGTGTTTTAGGGTTTCTGTTGCTGTGAAGAGACACCATGACCATGTCAACTCTTATAATGGAATCATTTAATTGGGGCTAGCTTACAGTTCAGAGGTTTAGTCCATCACTGTCATGGTCAGAAGCATGGCAGTGTACAGGCAGACATGGTGCTGGTGAAGAAGCCGAGAGTTCTTCATATTAATCTGCAGGCAGCGGGGAGAGACAGACACACTCAAAGACTTGAGCTTCTGAGACTACAAAGCCCACCCCCACAGTGATGTACTTTCTCCAACAAGGCCACACCTACTTGAACAAGGTCATACCTCCTAATAGTGCCATTCTCTATGGGCCAAGTCTTCAAACACGTGAATTCATGAAGGTCAAACCTATTCAAACCACCACAGTGTGTTTAAAAGGAAGGGTGAGACACGGTCTTAGTTTAGGGTTATTCCCCTCTGTGAACTCAAGTAAAAAGATCCTTTATGGGCTTGGATCTTTTCTCAGTTCCAGGATAAGAAGGGGTTTAAGTGTTGCAGTTTCATGACCACTGTGGTGGGGCAGTTCCGGGAATTGAGACCTTTCCAGCTTCCAAGTCAACCTCTTTTTCTCCATGTCCTTATTTTTACCTGAAGCCAAATTGATCACTAGCTATCTGTGGTCTGCAAACCTCTGAGAGTCACAAAGTTCCTTTATTTCATTTACCCTTTGGTTTTTTATTTTAATTTAGTTCTCTGAGTGTTTTATACAGCATATTTTGGCCATATTCTCTCCCCAACTTCCCCACTTCTCCAGATTCATCTACCCAGTTAGCTCCATGGCTTCTATAAACAAAAACACCTCATTTAATCCAGTTTGTGCTGCCCATATATTCTTGAATGTGTGGCTTTCTACTGGAGTGTGGATGACCTACCCATGGTACCACTTTTAAATAATACTGATTGTCTCTCTCCCAGCATCTATCAATGGCCAATAACTCCTTGGCTAGGAGGTGAGACTTAGTGCCCACAACCCTTCCCTGTGCTGGGATTGGCTCTGGCTTGAGCTTGCATGAGTCTTATGCACGCTGTCACAGAGCTGCCTTAGAAGGTCTGTGAATATGGGCTGGCGTGGTGATGCACGCCTTTAACGCCAGCACTTGGGAGGCAGAGGAAGAGAGATTTCCAGGTTCGAGGCCAACGTGGTCTACAGGGTGAGTTCCAGGACAGTCAGGGCTACACAGAGAAACCTTGACTTGATAAAACTGAAAGAAACAAACAAAAGTCTGGGGATGTGCTAACACACGGCTCTTCATGGATTATTTCACCCTGGTTATGGTTTGAATTTTCTCAGCGTACATTTTGATTTTAATAGGATGAGCTTTATTGTTGAGCACTGCCGTCCTTAGGGAAATTATTTTTCCCAGCCTGCTTTCTCCTTCTGCGGGTTCTAGAGCCCAACTCTCATCGCTCACAACTTTATCTTTTTAACCTCAGAGCAGTCCTCTCCTCAGAAGAAACTGTCCGGATCCTTCCGTGCCCACCACTCCCTGCTCCTGCATCTTGACTCTGTGGTCATAATTCTTAACCACAAGTCAAGGAGGGGTCACTGTTTAATGAGAACAAGCCAGAGTCAAAGGCATAACGACCTGGAAAATTAAAGAGGTATTTTTGAAGTCTGCTTGTTGCAATAGGGAGAGTGTTCATTAATGAGGAATGTCTCAGAGAAGACAAAAATGAGGAGCCTGGAGTTTTATAGAGGTGAGTGGACAGGGACCCATCACGATTCTTAGGGTTGCCTGAGGTGACAGAGCAAGACTTCTTAGATGGGAGGGCAGGGTGGTTCCTTCAGTGTTCCAACCAAGCACAACAGGTGAAGGTATTTCTTAAGCATCTCTGTTTTCTAGAAGCTCTTCCAAGCTCAAAGACACGAGAGCGGGTGTGCTATTCTCAGAAGTCTGGCTTAACTCAAAGCTTTATATCTTCAGACTACTAAGCTTTAGTTATTGTGACCACTGCTTGTTTTTTCAAGTATGCATCCCCAGGAAAACAGCTCAGTATGTACTCATAAGTGAGTAATAAAAAGAGTGTCATCTATGCCATCTTAAAGATTTGTTTTTATTATTTCGGATCGTTTGTACGCTTGTGTGTCATGTAGGGGCACGGACATGTGAGTGCAGGTGCTCTTGGAGGTGTTAGAGTCCCTGAAGTCGAAGTTACAGGAAGTTGTGAGCCACCCAGTGTGGCTACTGGGAACCAAACTCTGGTCCTTTGCGCATGCTCTTACCTGCTGAGTCACCTCTCTAGCCACATGCATTATTTTGAAGATTAGTCACTAGTGCTATATTGGTCAAAATTTTGGTAGTCTCATTTAATAAGTTATCTTTAGAAAACTGTCAATCAAACCTGAATTTCCAAAGCACCCAAAGGAATTGTGGAGATGATATTGAAGGCCTTTTTCCCAGTAATTTTCACAGGGACTTATTAAATCAATTATTAAATCACTTATTAAATCAATGCTGTTAAAGACATTAGCCAAAACCAAAGAAGCCAATAGAAGACACAGATTAGTGTTTTAAACTTATAATGAAGAGTATAGAAAAGTCAGTTTTTCTACTGCAAGAAAAAATGGCTTTTTGAAGAATTGGGAATTTGATCTGTAAAAATGTAACCATCAAACGTCTTAGGGCATAGATATTATGCTGGCACCTGAGAGGAGGGATCAGTGCCTTCTGAAGTGATAATAGTTTTTTGCCCTCAAACCAGGTTGATGTTGGATGCTAATAAGAAAAGAAACATCAAAAAAGCAGATGGAACAGAAAAGGAATATGGATGTTTATTGGTGTATTTAACATGCCTCTTCCCTTCAGGGCAGCTGTTGGACACTGAATAAAATTCCATAGCATGTAGTCTAGAAACCCCAGACAGGTTTAGAGGTTCTCAAAGCAGAGGCTGAAACTTGTGCCATCAGCAGGCATGCGGAAGAGACCCTTGTTCCAAAACTACTTTACACCCATTAGAAAGAAAGGGAAGTGGAGCTGTCGGAGTGACTGCCCCATGATGCTCATTATTCTTTAACTTCTTCCTTTACCTAGACAGTGATATGGAGGGGGGACTTTTACTTTTTGGTGTGTGTGTGTGTGTGTGTGTGTGTGTGTGTGTGTGTGTAACCTTCCACATCCTCATACAAATGGATTGGTGATTTTTATTGGAGCTAGGTGGCCATGAACAACTGACTATCAGGCTGAAAGTGGTTTAAAGAGGAATAGTATATATCAGTCTCAGCACAATCCTTGATGAGAAGTCCTGACACAGGGATTACAGAGATGGCTTTGATTTTGCTTCATGGTCATGGTCCAAGATGACTGCAACAAAATGATGTCAGAAAACAGAAAGATTGGGGATGTGGCATTTCCTTTCCCAGCATCATTGTTTTTGTAAAATATTATTCTAAGAGACTTCAGTAGAAAAAATTTCCTTGACTTTCATTGGGGTTCAATTAGGTTTTGTGTTTATACTTTATCTACAGGGAATACTGGGAAAACCAGTAAGTGCCATTGACAGACTATCAAGTAGGAGCTGGCTCCATCTATACGAGAGAGAGTGAGAGAGGGGGAGGGGAGAAGATGGAAGTAATTTTAAAGAAGAAATCCACCAGGCGGTGGTGGCACACACCTTTAATCCCAGCACTCAGGAGGCAGAGGCAGGTGGATCTCTTTGAGTTAGAGACCAGTCTAGTCTACAAGAGCTAGTTCTAGGACAGGTTCCAAAGCTGCAGAGAAACCCCATCTCGACAAACAAAACAAAATTTAAAAAAAGAAGACATTCAATAAGGCCTATGAACAAAAGCTTACCTAGAAGATTACAAACTCAAATGGATTGATATATTAATTTCTTTCATTTGTTTAAACTAATATTTAAGCCCACCAAATGCTTATGTAGTAGTTATAATACACCAGGTATTGTTTAGTATCAATTGATTTATTTCTCCCAGTTCTCAAAGGGAGGTATTACTATTCTCTTCTTTTACAGATGAGGAAACTGAGGGTCCAAGAGATTAAAACTGGCTGACTGCGACTCACAGCCTGGGAGCGTGGGCAAGGTAGGCTTTAAATCACGCTTAAATCTTATAGTATCAACCCTGCAATGTATTTCCAAAATGTATGTCTGAGCATCGTAGGACACTGCGTGTGTTTTCCTAGCACTTCCCTGATTCTGCCAAAGGAGTGTTTGAACATTAGTGGGAGGGGCAGTGTTAAGAGTAGAACAGACCACATCAGATTCGATCCCTCGCTTACCTATACCAACTTCCTTGGTTTTGTTTTCATCCTCTGAGGAGTTTAAGACGATCTTAGGAGTCTGTCTTAAAATCCTTATCCCTATCGCTTGTTTTGGCTTTTAAGATGGACATTAATGGATGGTTTTTGTTTCCCCGGCACTGCTGACTTTTGAAAGGCCAGGACAACAGAGAGTGAGTGTTTTTGGCTTTTTAGGATGAGTGGATACGCTACAGGAAATAGAGCCAGGGCTCTGTGGGAGATGCCTTTGAATGTTCTCCTTCTGGGAATAGGAAGGTAGGTGTACAGGCGGCACTCTCCCACGCCCTCGTCTGCTGGTGAGATCACTTTAAAACAGGACATTAAAAAGCAAGGACTCGGATCGTCTCAGCGGCCTGTGACAAGAAGCAGGGCATAGATGGCTGTAGACCTGACCTTATTTGGCTCTGGCTTCACCGGCCACGATGACTGCTCCAAAAAGAAATCTGAAGACAGGAAGCATGGAAACCAGAGTCCTCTTTTTTACAATGGGAGTCCTTCTTGAACTGTCTCAGAGTTCCCTGGGGTTCTATCGGGTGGAGTTAAGTTTCACATTCATCTCCCAGTGTCTCAACTTCCTCCTTGGTGAAAAGGTCAGCGTGGTGCTGTCACCCCCAGAGAATTTTCAGGGATAAATGAGCTGATGTGAAGAGAGAGGCAGAAGCATCTGATAAGCTTAAAGATAATACAAGTGTCTATTATTATGTAACTCAATTTGGATGACCCTCCAGGAGGATGGGGCCTGTAACGACTTCTGCCTCAGGCAGCCGGTGATGGAGAGGCCACAGGGGGAATCATTTTGGAGGGTCCCTTTGACTAAGGACACGCAGGCCGTGAACCAAGCATGTGTGATCCAAGCAGTGACTCAGGAAGGAACAGAAGATGATGACGGCAAATTTCCTAGCTCGGGACACCGAAAACATAAAAACAAGGTCATACGGCCACACAATGAAGAAAAGCCCCCTTGGAAGGAGGAAAAAAAAAAACAACCAAATATAACCAGACATGAAGGAGATCAGGAAAACATCCTCCCTCACTGATGACAGTCAGCCAAGAATAACACATGAGCTCATCGAGCCCAAATCGTCAAGGTTATGGGAGGTGAGGCTAAAAGCCTCAGTCAGGTAACTTAAATATTAAGAAGCATATTTCTCATCTTCAGACTAAGGAATGTTCTGGATCAGGTCTTCATCATGGAGCTAGCCCCCTGAAGCTGGCATTCCCTGTAGAGATGAAGCAGCCGTACCTTTGATGACTCCTTGAATGTCAGCAAAACACTTGCTAAATATAGATGCTTGCCAACAAGCCATAAATAAGGGAACAGGAGTGAGAAGCACCACACAAGAGGTGAGTGGGAAAGAACAAAGACATCTTCTTCTGCCAAGATGATTATCACATGAAGCATCGAAGCATTAATCACTGCGTCATGTAAAAATCCAAATGCCAAGTAAGAATGAAAGTCTCTGGCAGGAAACTGTCACATTACCAGGAGCAAAGTGCCACACAGGCTGCCTCCAGCACTCTGGTCCATGATGTGGAGTAAAAGTACCTCACCATGTGGAGTAAAAATACCTCACTGGAGGAATACTGAGAAGGCCATAACAGCCAGGCAGCAAAGAACTGTTCAGCCTGCTCGTCTGGAGTTTAACGCACATCATTGTTTTTCATTGTTGAAGTAACCTTTCCTGTGAGGGAAGTGGTAGAACCCTGCTACACTAATTTCGATTGGCCTGGCACCGCATGAATGGTGCTTCAACTTCAAAACAAAGCCCAATGCAAATCCGGATACATCTCTGTTCTTCCTTTCAGCCCTGTTCCAATCTGTTTGGGTTCCCAGTATCTCGTGCTTACTAATTGTCATGCGTACTTGAAATTGAAATTGGCTTCCCCCAAGATGAACCAGCCAAATAAGCATGGGCCTATTCTAATGAGACACAGACTATAGAGGCATTGACAAGAACAAATGGAAAACTCTAAATGCTCACCCCCACGTTTAGGTAATTTGTGCCGAGTGAATCTCATGATATCACACATACTCTCACACACACACGCATACGCACCCACCCCCTTGGTACTCAACACCTCAAGGGACAACATGTAATAGCAAAATTGCCACCTGTCATATGGTTCTGAGTTGCGCAAAGGAGCTGTAGAAACAACTTATAGAAACCTTATATAAGAATGCAGATTCAAATCATTTGGAAAAATCTTTAATCTGCTGGTATATGTTAGTGACAGTTCCTGAATTGCAAATTAAGTCAAAGTCAGGTTCTCTGCTAAGAAGAAATCAGTGAATTAATCCAGCAAACCCTCCATGGGTTATGGTGCATGTGGTGGTTAATCTCATCAGCTTGATGGGATTCAGAATGGCCAAGGAGCCAGACATGGTGCCTTGGGCCTTTAATTCCAGCACTCAGGAGACAGAAGACGGGGGATCTCCACGAGGTCAGTCTGGTTTGCAAAGTGAGCTCTGGGCCAGCCAGGGAGACACAGTGAGAGCCTGTTTCAAAACATACTTGGACAGAATCTTCCTGGAAGCAGTCCTCTGGGCATGTCTGTGAAGAATTCTCTAGATCAAGTTAAGGGAGGTGGTAAGACCATGCCTAAACATGGCGGTATCATCCCCCAGGCTGGGCTCCTGGACTGAATAAACAGAAGGGGAGTTGAGCAGCATTCATGTGTTTCTGTGCCCTGACTGCAGGCACACGTGCTCGGCTGCTTCATCCTGCCGCTTCTGTGCCCTGATAGGTTACAACCACGAGCAGTGAGCCCCAAAACCTTACTTCTGACAGCATTTGTCAAATATTTCACACTCCCCCACCCCGTAAGTCCAGACCTAGGGAGTCTGAGCCAGGAGGATCAAAGATATGTGTTCGAGGGGGCATCCTGGGCTAGCTAGTGAATCATGGGCCAGCTTGGACTATATATAAGACCCTATCTTAATAAGTGAGCATGCAAACACACCACCTGCAAGTTCCTTTATGTCGTGTTCTGTGGGGTGATTGCAATTCTCTTAAGTTATCAATTACTGCCTATTCATTCAATTAGACGGCACTGCCTATATCTTGCCATTTATGTAGGAGACTTTGATAAACAGAATTTTTATTTACACTGTAAATGACCACTTGTCTTCTGACCACTTTTGGAGGTGAAACTGAGTCAAATGTGCCTCACTGGGTTTCACGGCCCACGGTTGAACACTTCGGTACCGGGGCTGCTCCTGGTGTTTGTGGGAGGAACATCACATTATGGCGGATGAATACGATGTAGGAAATCAAAGAGCTTTGGGGCCTTTTCTATTCCATCTTTGCAACTGTCCACCATATGGGGAGATAGAGAGTTGGACTGCTGGCTACCAAAGGAGGAAAATTAATCGAAAATGGGACTACTAATTCCCTTGATCATGTGGTACTGTACGCTTGTTTTAAAATCTGCCTGCCTTGAGAAGACACTATGACTTTCATTTCCAGGATGTTTCCTTTGGCTCTGTATTTGGAGTTATGCTCGAAACCAAAGGAAATCATTTTTTCTCCCTCCTGGCCTCTGCTTTCTTTCTCATAGGTGCTACTACCAGGTATGGATTGCACAGATGGCCCATTCCAGTCTCCAGGGAGTGTTCCTAGATCTCTGCTTTGATCCACAGGAATCGCCGTGGAAACTTAATTTTATTGAGAGTCTAAGAAATCAACTTTAAGATAACTTTGTGTTTTTGCGAAGAAAGGAAAACAAACGCCAGCAGGCTGTGCATACAGTAGATTGTGAATGCATCCTGATTTCAGAGCTGTTAAAAACACAACGTAAAATTTGTGTAAGAGTTGATGAAAGCATATATCCTTCATTTTCTTAGAATACCGTAAGAAAATTTGGAGTCTCAGAAATATAGACTAAACATACACATACAAAGTGAAATCGCCTCCTTGAGAAAGTTTCCAGCTAATGCTTGCCCCCTATTTACTCTGACAGAACTTCGGATGGGATTCTTTGTGGGAGACGGTGTTTGTGAAATGCCACCCACGGTGGTAGTTATTAATGGGACCAGTGAGTTGAGTTAATAAACCATGAAAACCTGTTGTGTTTTCTCAGTCTCTGATACGGCAGGAAGAGTAACAGGACAGAGGCTAGCAGCATGAGCAGTACTGTGAAAATGAACACCGGCGTACATGGAATTCTATTTGTATCCAGATTGCTATGGGCCAGTTTGCTGATTCCTTGTATCTTCTAAACCGGGTGGGAGAGGAAGGCAGCATGGCCTTTGGAGACTTTGGAGAACAGTTTTATTTGCTTGCTTGTTTGGTTGGCTCGTTAGTTTGCATGGAGACAAGGTTTCAGGTTTGTTAGGCTGGCCTTGAACTGGCTATGCTGCTGAGTAGGACCTGACATTTCTGGCCTTCTTTGCCTCCATTTTCCCAGCTCTGGGATCGTAAGTCTGAGGTGCTCCACCTGTTGAATGAAGTGCTGAGGGGTGAAACCTCGGATTTTGTGCATACGAGGCAAGCACCCTACCAACTGAGTTACATGCTGAGCCTGGAGAGCCGTTTTAGAAAGAACTTACTATGGATGGCTGGACTAGGCTAGAGTAGAAAGGTGAGATTGTGTATGATATGTGCTCTTCAATTGGTGCTAACGTCAAAATTTGCCATAAAATATTTACTTATATATATGAAATGCTTTTAAGGTCTATGTCCAACTTCAAGAACAATAAGGAGGCTGTGGTGGTATATGTCTGTAATTCCAACACTTGTGTGGTTAAGGCAGAAGGATTCTGAATTATTTCTTATAAAGCAAACAAAATGGAACATATTGAAAAAACAAACCTCTATGGTGAAGAGGAATGGTACTGATACTTTTGGATCCTAATGTATGACATCACCAAATATTCAGCCCTTTTGTCCGTGGGAGAAATTATAAGTATCTCTTCCTTTGTTTTCTTTCATGTATAGATATTTGGATTTTCTTATGTACAGATAGTCCTAAGTAATGGTCCTAGTCAGTGGCTTTATTGCTGTGGTGAAACACCATGACCAAAACAACTTGGGGAAGAAAGGGTTCTTTTGGCTTCCATATCACAATCTATTGAGGGAAGTCAGGCAGGAAATCAAACAGGGCAGGATCCTGGAGGTAGGACCTGATGTAGAAGCCATGCAGGAATGCTGCTTACCGGCTTGCTCCTCATGACTTGCTCCGTCTGCTTTATTATAGAACCCAGGGCCACCAACATAAGGGATGGTACCATCCACAATGAGTTGGGCCCTTCTACATCTATCACTAATTAGGCTATATGGCCCTATAGGCTTGCCTATAGCTCAGTCTTACAGAAAAAAAATATATTTTCTCAGCTGAGGCTCCCTCTCTCTGATGACTCTAGCTTGCGCCAACTTGAAAAAAAAATTAGCCAGCACGATAATCTATCACTTGATAGTTCCTGTTTTAGAATTCCAGGTTAATAAAGTACACAACATATCTATTTTTCTTGTTGTTAGTTGTTCAACATCACACATTTTAGATTCAGTTATGTATAGATATACTGTATTCCATTGTCTGACTCATGATGCAATCATGTGTTCCTCTGTTTATAGATGTTGACTTGATTTGTTTTACAGAACAATGTTGTTGGGTATATCCATATGTGTGCATGCATATATGTATATATGTTTGTGTGTGTGTGTATTTGTCTTGCAAATATAGATGTTTGTATATATAAAAATGTAATATATATATGCTGATTTGGGAGCGGCTATAATTATACATGTTTGTATATATAAAAATGTATTATATATGTGTGTGTGTGTGTGTGTGTGTGTGTGTGTGTGTGTGTGTGTGTGCTTATTTGGGAGTGACTGATGGGCTTAGACATTTTCAGTGTGTCCAGGTAATGCTCAAGAACCTTCCAAAGTATGTGTACCATTTTGTTCTAAACTGACAGTGTGGGGAATTCTCATCATTCTACGTCATTATCCTGTGTCTTCAAAACATCTGACATTGTCACACTTGAAAAAGGATTGATCACCTGATAGAAGTGCACAGTGTCTCACTGTGGCTTCACGGTGCGTTTCCAATGGTTACACTTTTTCTCCTTGGTTTAGTCAGGACTCTCTGGCTCTACCTATGATCTGACTCTGTCTCTTCTGCCTACAGATTGTTTGTGTTGTCTTTTTCTTATTGATTTGCAGAATTTCTTTGCCTTTGATAACTAGGGACTCTGTGGACTGACTTCTCTCAGCATAAGTCTTAATTCCTGGCTTTATTTATGAGTCTTCATAAAAGTTGATGTAGTTGTACTTTTTTTTCCTGTTTGTTTGTTGTGTTTCTTAATACATCTTCTAGTGACTTTTACTAGACTCTTTCCTGTCCTGAGACTTGAGAGTTTGTTTTTTTCTAATGCTTCTTCCATGTCACTGATCGGTCTAGTGTTGAATTTAGTGAGGGGTATGAGGAATCTGCTGCCCACTTCTCTCTTCCTATATCCTCTCTTCCCTCTCCTCCCCTCTCCTCTTCTCTCCTCTCCTCTCCTCTCCTTCCCTTCCCTTCGCTTCCCCTCTCTTCCCTTCCCGTCTCTTCCCTTCCCTTCCCTTCCCCTTTCTTCCCCTCTCTTCCCCCTCCCTCCCTCCCTCCCTCCCTCCTTCCCTTCTACTTACTACCAAATCATTGACCTATTTACTACTGAAGCATATTCCTTTCTCTACACACAGTTACTCTGAGTGTATTGCCTGTCTCACATTTGATTCTATTTTTTTTGTCTGACTCTGCACTATATTTTATTTATGTATGTAGATTTTGTTGTATTGTTTGTATTGTTTTGTTTTGTTTTGTTTTTTTGAGACAGGTTCTCTGTTGCCCACCTTGGGCTTCCAACTCATCATGTAGTTCAGGCCAGTTTTGAACTCCTCATTTGTCTGCCTCAGGTTCCTGAGGTCTGGGATCACAAGCTTGTTCAGTCATACCTAGCACTATGCTATTATTTGACTTCTTGATTTGTCTTCTCTTTGGTAGGGCATGCTGTAGTTTTCAAGTGCAGCTGAAATAAACTCAAACGAGCTGTGATACACTTTGTTGAAGATGTAATGCCCTGTTTCTGTCTTTCAGAGGCACAGAAAAACACTGGGTGCTCTTGCAATAGGAAGGGAGGAAGAGGAGCAAAGTGGGAGAACTGTGGATCCTCACTGTCCCGTTCCATTGCTCCCTGCTTGTCCTCTCCATGAGAAGGTCTCGTATTTAGAGGGCAGCTCTAGCTTGCTAAAGTGGATCTCTTTTTCGTTTTCTTTTAATGAAAGGGCGAGGGACAGAAGCAACAACAATGGAATGCAAAAACAGTTTCTTCCAAGGTTCTCCAAAGATGTCCCCTTCAGAGTTATCTAAAGTTTATCAGCAAAATAACTTTGACTAAGTTAAATGGCGATGTGTCACACACCCAAAACGTGTGAAGCAATTTGAAAAAAAAATATTTTAAATATGCCATGGATTTGTAAATTAATGCAGGGCTCACTGTGCTTGAATTTCCATTTCTAAACTGCTTCATTTGCATGCAAAGAGTGGGCAATTTTTGTGTGTGTGAAAATTTAGCCTTAAGAAATGAAAATCAAAAACTCAGCAACTTGAAAAGAGCTGTTAGGCATAGAATTGTTTAATCGGTTCCCAGCAGGGCCAATGGCGCTGGCATTTTGAAATACCAGATTGGATTGGCATCCTAGGAAAAAAAGAAACAACCCTCACTCAGCTCAGAAAAAGTCGCCTAAAAAAACCACCGTTGTACAGAGTGGTGAAAGAAGATCGCCTAGATATGACGGATGCCAGCGAGACAAACCTGCGATGGGGGGCGGGGGGGGGGGGGAGGGAGAGCCGAAGTGTGAAGTGAACAAATGTTAGAAGTGACGAAGCTGCTGTCAGGGCTCCTCCGATCACCCACTCTGACAAATACAATGCCTGATTGAGAGATCAGGTGCTTTTGTCTCTGGGAAAGCTTCAAGATGTCTCAGACGCCGGGGTACCGCTTCCCTGCCACAGTCTCCCTTTAAGGGTGCATTTGAAAAGGGGACACCTACAAGGTAGAGGGTCCCGGTTACAAGCACATCACAGGACTTTTAAGACAGAAGTTGAAAATAAGATGTCATTGAAATACAGCTTGACATTTTGAGTTGCCTTCTTAGTTCGTACCTTAAAAACTAATCAGAATAACGTCTTTTACTGGAGGCCAATATTCCTCACATTTCTTTATCTCCATTATTCCTAGTGGAAGACACTGTTCGGTCCACCTGTGTATAACACAGATGATGATGAACTATGGCGATCAATAACAATACTAGCAGTAAACTGTGTTCATTTAGTTATCACTTGCGTTTATTGGGTGCTTACCCTGTGCAGGGTACAATTCTGGGTGCCAAGGTTTCAAAACAATGAATAGAAACAAACTCTGAGCCATCACAATGCTTACAATTTCTGTGAGTCTCCATCTAACAGGCTCTACCCTAGAACATGACCTCTCTAGTTGTCTAGACTTGTTCCCCAAGGACCAAACACCCACAAAAGGCCCAGGCAACCAGCAAGTTACTCTTTTCTCAACTAGTTTCATACTAACTCTTGGTATTTGAGCTCCATGTTTTACTTATACGATTGTCTCTTATCTCCACGGTTCTGGCTCTTTCTTTGTGCTAGGAATGAAGCTTGTGAATCTGAACAGGGTATTGCTGTAATATCTGTCATGTCTTCACGATAGAATCCTTATTTGTGATGCGGCCGAGAAAGGACACAGTTTGTGGGGTCCCCCAGACACTAGTCCGACATTCTTTGCACAATGCTGAGTAGGCAACATGTGCGCAACTGAACACTGAGCGGCTCGGGGTCAGGAGCACAGAGTCTCAGAAAAGTCGCCTAGGTGTCTCAGTGCCACACTGTGGGTCCAAAAGAAGCCAGAATCAGACAGTAAATATAATGTGTGCTTGCCAGATATGTGCTGAAAATCGATAGGCATTAGAATACATATAGAAAACAAACAACAACCCAGATTTGACAACTTGCAGGAGTCGGTTCTCTCCTCCCTCCGTGAAACAGGACGCAGGTCATCAGGCTTGGCAGCCACGCTTACCCTCTGAGTCATTTTGCCAGCCCAACAATTAGTTTTTATACACCCGCAAATATGTGTCTCTCTTTTAAATTTAGTCTCCAAAGAATCAGATTTATTTTCCTTAGCCAAAAATCCAGGCTGAAAATGATAACAGATAAATATATAACAACTACTTCAAGATGAATATTCAAAGCTACAGAGCATAGCACTCGGTGTGAAAGCCTTGCACGGCTCCAGCAAACATCTCTATCGCTTATGAATGCTTCTGTCTTTTAAGAACAGAAAATGCCAACCGTGGTAGCTAGCCAGTAAATATTACTTTGAGAATGAGGCAATGTGGATGTACGCACCTTTCAACACAAGGGCTCAACAATGAGTCCAGGCACACAGGAAGCATGAATCTTGCCATAGTTAGGTCTGCCTGTCTTTAGTGTATTGGCCTTTTATCTTAGTGGCTGTCACTTCATCTTTGCCAAATGGCTGCCTGTACTTCAGGCATTCCAGGCTCATCTTCATTCCAGTATCCAAACAGAAACTGAATACCTGAGGCTAAAGTTGCATTTTCTGAAATTGCCTTTTTAGATAGTATGGAAGAACCCTCTTTACAGCACAGAGCTCACAGCGAAACGTTCAAACCTGTCTTGTGTCTCCTACCGTGAAGGATGTAAGATCACTGTAAGTCATTAGTAAGTCTTTTTTTTTTTTAATTTTTAACATTCTGGTACTTGCTAGAGGCCCTAGATCCAGTGACATCTATCTGTTTGCTGCCTGAATTCCTTGTTAGAGATGCCAGGAATCAAAGAGATGATGTTGGGACATATAAGACAGACTAAGGGTGTGGTTCCGATCATGGGCTGTACAGATGGACAACCCCAGACAGAATTCTGGATCTGTTGTTTCCCAACTATCTGGACTTGGGCAGGCTCCCTACCTTCCTGTCTGAAATAATGCTGACCTTAACGTGTTGTTTTGAGAATGAAGGCGTGTTAGTAACCTGGGCATTGGTATTGGATTAGTAAGCAGGGGCATCTTTTATTACTCCACAGCTAGAGGTACAACATGGGGTGAGTGCCCTCTATGCCATGCATACGAGGTTTAGGGGCTTACTCTTTCTTTTTGTCATTTTTGCATTTATGGACGTGTGCAGATGAATGTTGTGTGTGTGTGTGTGTGTGTGTGTGTGTGTGTGTGTGAGAGAGAGAGAGAGAGAGAGAGAGAGAGAGAGAGAGAGAGAGAGAGAGATCTTGGATGTGGAGGCATGACGTTGATGCTGGGAATCTTCCTCAGTCATTCTTTCACATTATATTTTGAGGTACAGACCTCCCTGACATGGCTAACTTGCTAAGTCACTTCTCAGCCCCTAGTACTCACTTGTGGAGAGAATATTGTCCTGAAATTTAGGAGGCCATGGCTTCAGTGCCGACTCTACCATGAGCTTGTGGTTTGTGGCCGGCACTTTCCGCTCCTGAGCTTCAGTTTCATCATTTGTTAAGATGGGGCTTGGAGCTGAATGGTCCTCTGAGTTCTACTGAGCCCTGAAGTCTAGATTATTGGTCTGGATGATAAACACTTAGTCAGGGTGTCAGGGTATCTTCAGGGAGGTCTCTTATCACATTCTTTGCAAATTCTTATACTTCCATTGCAGTCAGGATTTGCTATTGTGTACATGAAAGTAACCTATGTTAGAGGGATCCGTGTTCTCCCTAGGAGTCCCTCGAGTTGGCAGTTTCACTGTATGTAAATGTAGCCACCAGAATAAGTGAGACAATGCTCGGCTGCAGATGTGATGGGCAACTGCCCCACAGTGGCTCTCTATGGATGGAAAGATCTAGCGAGCTCTCTTCTGCTCCTTCTTAGAACCCGATTGTACATGTGGAGCTCAGCGGACTTTTCGGAGATGTTCTGAGTTAACTTTGTGCTTGTTTAGCTTCAATAAAAACAAGGCAAATGCATAATTAGCATCTTAACAATAAATAAATTAGAACTTGAGATTTGCTGTAACAATATACACTGTTAAAGGGAGAGTCGAAGAACACAGTCTAAAAATAAAGGCAAAACCATAAACACACTCTTTTTTCTCTGGAAATCAAAAACACACCAATGGTTTCATGACAAAGGGGACTAATGAAAGGAGCAGAAACTTGTATTCCCACCTAATAGTGGGAAGGTAGTTGTGTGGAGTTGGATGGGGAACAGTTGTACCCAAAACAATGAATGTGCTCTAAAAGCCTTGATTATTAGTTCCACTTAAAAAAAAGAAGGCAACCTCAACAAGGATAAATGTAAAACGGATGTTGGGAGATGCTTAAAAGCTGCAACCTATGAAAACCAAAGAGCCATTTGTAAAATGCTGTTCCAATCAACAGAATGATTTCCTTCAGACAAATGATCACATGCGCCCCATGCTCCATCCTGGCACAGCCTAAAAATGGTCTTTCTTCCTGGGGGACACGGAGCTGTTCAAAAGCTTCGCCAAGTTTGTCATGCCCTAGAAAATTCTGAGTATCATTGTGGAATAATGAGCCTCAGATTTAACATTTCAAATTTTCCGAGGCCTGATGCAATTAAGGGAAGTTTGGGGATAGTGAGGAAGGGCTTAGAAGTCCTCATTGAGACAAGATAGAGTGTCAGTAATGAGAGCCTGGTGACAGGAAGAAGCTCACGTTGGCATCCACCCTTTACATCTTTCAGACAGCTAGAACTCAGGGTACTTCGATAGTCACACTTAGGTTCAACACGGTACCAAGACAGCCTATAAACATGTGCTTCTGGCATCTCTAAATTCTTTATGGCAACGTAGCTTGAGGGTGGATAGCCTCAGAGACAGACCATAAATGTCCAAACACAAGCACACCCATTTATATCATGTATTTATAGGAGAAAATGGATTCAGGGCAGAGATAATAGAAGGATTATAACATTCGGGAACTTGTGCATTATATATGTGAATGTATGCTTGCATGCATATGCGCAAACATGAAGATTTACTTCCCTATCTCTTCTATGGTGAAGAAGATAATGACATTTATCTTATAGTGAATTTAAATTTACCACTTTATGTACCTTCTTCTTTCCATCTCTCCCCTCTGGACCCCATATTGGGAAGAGCTTTGGAGAAGCTATCATACTCAGTTAAGACTCATGGATGGATACTCTGTATATTCAGAATCTCTAAAGCCTGGAATGCACTGGAACTGGGTAAGAAAAAGGAAGCAAACTTGTAAATAAAAAAGTTTCTAGGTGTCTTAGTCATTGTTCTACTGCTTGACTGGGTGGTCACTGTGCACCCTCAGCCAAGGCTGTATTCCACCTCCTTCGTCTCTATCCTCTATGCCCCTCTATAGCACACTTTCTTTGGTGCAGCTGTCTGTGTCCTGTTGCCTGGGTGAGGATGGCAATGGATTCTGAGAAGGGAATGGCAGTTCAAACTCCTCAGACCTTTTCTCAATGCTCTTCTTGTCACAAGAATCTTCCTGGATCCTTTTTGTAAGATATTTTCTTTCATCTTTCTAATATTATGGTGTCAACCTCAATGAGGAAGAAACCAAGGCTCAGACAATGGCCTTCTTTTCCCCCAGATAAGTCTTTAGAAACGCACAGTTTTATGTTGTTCTGTACTGCAGCATGGTTTTTGTTTCCCAGCAGAGGAGAATTTTATTTTATTTTTTTTAAGTAATTTTATTAAATTATAAAAGTTTCCATTTACGCCCCTCTTCCCAACACCCTCCCACTCCCCCCCTCCCTCTCCTCAGAGGAGAATTTTAGAAAAGATTCCCCAGAAAGTCAAAGTATTTGGATGTGCAGGCTTCTTTGTTTAAGGCTGGGGGAAATGCTGCTTGTCCAGATCAAATATTTTTGGTTCTCCAGGTTTGGGAGAATAAGTATGAGAGCTAGGAAGTAGGTAGATGCTTGGATTAGATTTGAGTCTAAGGCAGGTGAATATGGACAGCCCCATGAATGCCACTGAGGATCCTTGGATCTGGAGTTGCAGATGGATCTATGAGTCTTATTCAGTGAGATGTCTTAGCAATGGCGGGCTAAGGATCAATTATTTGGAATTATTCGGAAGGATGAATTTGGAAGTCTTTGCAAATGTTCCCTTAGGGAATAGAGGTTTGCCAGAATTTTGTCTGCTCACTCATTCACTCATTTACTCAACTGACAATATTTCCGGAGCACCACACAGTCCAAGCACCGACACAGTAGTAAGCCACCAGAAGGAAGCCAACTCTTCTGAAATTGAGACTCTGATAGGTCAAAGTTGAACAGAGGAAGAAGAATGAGCAAGAGACCGAAATGGAGTATGCAGAAAGGTGGTTAGAGGAGCAGGAGGGCTTGCTTTCGGTCAGTCTGGAGAGGAGTCTTTGCAGACTGAAGAAAGATAAGCTAACATTATCTCAGAGCACAGGGACCAACAGAGAAGAATATGCGGAACTCGCCATGTGCCCTGTTGCTTTGCGCTCTGACAACACACGTCCTCTTCAGCTTTTCTCAAGTAGTCTTGTTGTGATCAAATGATACCTCATTTGCATAAAAGATGCACTCTACAAAGACACAGCTATGCATCAGTACTTAACGCTTGTTGTAGTGTGGATGCTCACTGCCTTCAGGGAGGCAAGTTTTATGAACTGTGGCACGCCTTTTACATGGAGCATTTGAAAACATGTTCTTGTTTAAAAGTCAAAGCCCATATGAATACTCTCTAGATAGGTGAGGTGCTGCGGACAGAGCAGGGGATTTCTGAGTAGATGCATGTGTCTGCCAGATCAACCACAGATCTTGCCAGATCCCTGTGGGATATGGAAGGCCAGAGAGCAGCTTGTCACTCAAAGAAAAAAAAAAGGGCAGCAGCAGTTCCGACGGCAGGAAATTCAGAAAACACTCCTTGGAAACCGATTCCCCTTTGTGTGGCCATGACAATACTAAGATACCAGCCCTTTTTCCTCCAGAGAATGGTTATAAATAACTTTTATATAATCCTAGGAGTGTGTAAAGTGCTTCTGTGAAGCAGCACTTTTGTTTTATATGAACCATAGAGTGAGGGACAGCTCAGCTCTGGTGGACTCCTCAGATCCTTGTGCTTCAACTTGTTGAAAATGGTCTCCTTTCTCAAGTGGAGCCATGGAAACTGGAGTCCCCAGAGGATGTGACAGTGTCCTGCGTTTAAATGCTTTCGCTCTCAGAAGTCTCAGAAATGAAAGAAGGTTAAAAAACAAATAAAACCAAGCCATCCCTTAGAGTCCCCATTATGGGAACTTTTCTGTTTCTCTGATATATTTTAGAGTTCTGTAAATTTTGTGATACATGCTGGTTTGGCTGGCTGATTTGGCTGAGCTTCGAGGCCCAGAGGAAAGAGTCTTGGCATTTTTGAACAGGGGCCATAGAGACATTCTGGTTGTCCCACTCAGCAAACCGAGCTGTGTGCAGAGAATTCTCCATTGGAAGCAATGCCCCACTTCTCTAAAATAGATGCTTGGAGAGCTGTAGGCTTGCAGAATGAAGCTGGGGTGCCAGTCCCTGTAGGAGAAGTAAGGGGAATCTGGATATGCTATTTCCTCCTTTAAGCAGTTCAGTTTTCATTAATTAATGTAGGCCCCTTAAACAAACTGTGCTGCATGAAGTGAGGAAACCCGCTACCTTCTCTGTATCCTCTAAACAGTACCACTAATTTTTCTCCAGAGTCTTTAAAGGCAGAAATAGGTGGCTATTTTCCCCTGCTATGATATGTATATTTAGACTTCTGAATTTTTTTTCTAGAATGAAGTCTTTCAATCAGAATAATTAAAAATGACAACTCACTAGAATTTTTATTCTGTGAGTAGTGTTAGGGATGGAATTTAGGATGTCCCACCTGCTAAAGCAGGCACTGACCATTGAGATCCACCCCCAGCCCTTAGGAAACCCTTGAGTCTTCTCCACTGTGAAAGAAACATTGCTGTCACAGCTTTGGGCAGTTCTGAGAGGTCATGAGTTCAGGTGTACATTTCTAAATGAAGAGCCATGTGACAGTCTAGAGATCTTCTGTAATACTGGGTTCCTAAATTAAACTCTTGCTTTAAGAGAAAAGTAGCGAGATGATGTATCACTCTTACCCCCAAACTTCATCTCTGTTTCGTCATTCAAAAGGATGACTTAGCTGGGTATAATATTTTTGGTACACTACTTGGTCCTCCTAAATTGTCATAGTCATTGTTGCTGTTGCTGTCACTGTGTGTGTATGTATGGATAGTATTTAGAATTATAAAGTATGAAGTAAGTCAGATTTTCATTTTATTGTATGACGATAGATTTTTTTTTCTGTGTAAAAACACAATATTTAAAATTTTATCATAGTGGTTATCCATTTACAAAAGCACCTGTGTGTGTTTATTATTTTGCAGCTAATTTTCTTGAAATGAGGTGTTTATCAACATAATTATATTTCTGTTTTTCCCACTTCTGGAGGAAGGTTCTCTTAACTAGACTTTTTTCCTTATTTTAAATTTTTTTCTTTATTGTATATTTTTATATCTGTTCTCTGTGATTTCAACTTTTTAATTCTAGGATAACTACTGCAGTTTCTTCTTCACATTAAAATTGTCCTGCAATGCTGTTCTGCTATTTTTGCCTCTAGAACAGTTTATATTGTGTTACTGCCTTGTGTTATTATTTTCTCTCTGAGTATATTATGATACCATTATATCATGATGCCAATTTGTTTGTTGCATTGATGCCTCAATGATTGATATACTGAAATGATATTGTTCTATTTTAAATGAGAATTCTGGAGAGTTTTTCAGAATTCTAGTTTTTTTATAATTCTTTTCAGAAGTCTTTGCATTCTCTGAGTTTTCTCATAGTGATGTTCTTTATCATTTAAATTAATGAGTTATGTGTGTGTGTCCCATCAAATAGAAAGTACAATTCCTTTCCTCTTGTTCAATAATAGTATTCTTACAAAGTGCTGCAAGGTTTAAACAAGGAGACGCGTGTGAAACACTTGCCTGTTGATTCATTTAAAACAATGATTGCTGTTCTCATTATCAGTATCACCATCGCTGTCTTGGAGTTACTTCTTCAATAATCACGTCTTCTCCAAGGTTCAAGTCAGTGTTTGACTATGAATTCCTGGTTTTCTCTTTCTACGGTGCTTAAATTCTGAGTTTTCAGCAGTAATCTTCCGGAAGGAAGGGATACATTCAGAGCATGAATCCAGTCATCATTAGAAGTTGGAAGCCTTCAGGTTGGCTCCTTCAGTTTTCAAATGCACATAAACAAATTTATCCAGCTAGAAACCTGGATTGAAAAATACTGCATGGGTAATTTCTTGAATTCCCCATAGTTGCTCTGATCAGCTAATTCTATTTGTAAATGTTCCTCTGCACCAGGCATGATGGAATCTTTATCTTTTGCATAATTACAATGTCGATATTTTGTCCTTCTCATACCAGACCATAATAGAAATGGATGATTTGCACACTTTGGGATCTCTAAACTTTACATCTCCCACAGCTTTCTTCAGGACCAAGTACGGGGATGAATTCAGTGTCATTGGCACTGACACCCATGCTTGGACGTCACTGAAGGATACAGCACTCCTGTTGGAATCGTTGTTCTAAAACATTGAGATATATGTGATTGCCCCATGTTTTGGAAAGATAAATTCTTAGTAGCATTGTTTTTGAGATATTATTGGTCTGGCTCACCAGAGTTCATAACTGAAGCTGATGTATTTTCCTGTTGCGGGAGAATGTGGGAAGAAGCTTACTTGGTTAGAAACAATAGCAGGTCTCTGGTGGGAGCATCACTGTCCAGCCTGAGTTTGGCTAAAGCTGTGTCCAATTATCCACCAATAAATTTAGCACTGACATGGCAGCTAATTGTAAAATGTTTTCAGTTCTCTGAAAAACTCCCCTCAAACGTAGGTTATTACCATTATCACCCTATTGTTTGCAGAGTCCAGTGTAATTCCGTATGTCCCATGGGATTTTGGTTTCTTTTAGTCAATTCATTTCCATTAATATTTACAGAGGTGACATTTGGTTGCTTGCGCCATGACAAATGGTGAGGGTAGAATGCCTTGTTCTGTGGTTGGAACACTGGGACATTGAGACATGGAGAAGATGATTTTCTTTTGAGCACAAGAAACACAAGGAAACAAGCCAATTAGCCCTTCAAATGAGTGTTCTGGATGCCAGGGACATGTGGTTAGGTTACATAATGGCGAGAAAGTCTTAATAGGTACCATTTTGAGGCCAGAGAAATGAGGTCACCACATTGGAGACCTGTCCTGCTCTTCAGGTATACTGTCATTTGTGGGGATGATTTGGCTCTAGCTTTTGGGGTACCCTTTCCTGATGATAAGTGAATGATACATGAGTGTTTAGGCAGTAAGTGAGACATTAAACTGAACTAGAAAAACCTCAATATGCCCAAAGACTTTTCCAGCAACGCTTTCCTGAAAGCTGTCAGTACAGTCTGCCTCAATTATCTTAATACTGTCTGGTGGTCAGAGAGTCACTCAAGAATCCAGTTACCAGCATTCAGAGTGCAGACATGTTGCAAAGTCTATGTGACAAGGCAGAGTCCACCTTACCTTAAGTTCAAGTCATGCTGTGGGAATCCGAGGCTTCGCTTGTAAGTTGTATTAGAAAGTGAAGCTAGAAAATCACCATCAATACTTACATAAAAACTGCTGTAGAGAGATGGTGCAGTGAATTGTGTATAGCATTGGTTTGTTAATTCTTACAACACTCTCCTGGTGATGGTTCGATTTTCATTATCCCCTTTTTGTGGGTAAGGATACTGTGTACAGGAGATGCATTACCCAAGGTTTCACAGTACTTACACAGGTGTACTTAGTCCTTGTGTAGCAAGAGTCAAACCAGTAGGAGAGTTCATTAGAAGAATGATTTCTAGAGCCTGCTGTAGTAAAAAGGAGCGGCAGGCTGCGTTCCACCACCCAGATCCCCGGCTCATGCATGGCTAGCTTTACACCCGAAATAACAACACACAAATTGTATTCTTTTAAACACTGCTTGGCCCAATAGTTTCAGCCTCTTATTGGCTAACTCTCACATCCTGATTAACCGATTTCTAATAATCTGTGTAGCACCACGAGGTGGTGGCTTACCGGGAAGGATCTTAACCTGCATCCATCTTGGAGAGGAGAGCTATAGCATCTAACTCACTTCCCTTCTTCCCAGCATTCTGTTCTGTCTTCCCCGCCTACCTATGTTCTGACCTATCAGGTCAAGCAGTTTTCTTTATTAATTAACCAATGAAACAACAGATAGATAGAAGCCCCACCTATATCATCCTGCCTCCAGAGCTAATGACTACTCTTTTGATCTGGGTTAGTGACTCAAGCATCTGCACTTGTTGCAAGTTCCTAGATAGATATGGTGCTGTTGGTCCAGAGATCAGTCTATGAGAAGCTCTGTTCAGTAGCATCTTGTATCTTCAGAAACATGAGTCTAACAGGAAAAATAGCTCAGAGGGTGGCCAACTTGTTTGATTTTCATTGTAAATACTTGTGTAGGCACCACGGCTTCTGCAAATGTCCTCTAGGCACCTGTAAAAGTCTTTACACCCTGAAATGAGTCAGGTTGGTGGTTGGAGTTCCCCTGAAAGTCTTTGAACATTTCATAAGTGAGGTCCTAGTTTATGGAACTAACTAATGTATAGATTTGTTTTCTTGATCTGGCCTTGGGTGACACTATTGTCTTGGCATCCCGTGTTATCTACAGTGGACCATCTCCAGGACAGCCAGAAGAAATTCAGCTGTAAGAACTTAAAAATACGACATCAAGTATTACACAACTCAAGGCAACTTCATGATGGCAGGCAAGTGCTGGAGTTCAGATATCAATATTCAAAAGAGTCAAGAGAGAGCTAGCTAAAAATCCAGAGGTGACAGAGAATATGCCTTGAAAACAGAGCCTCTCTCTGACCCTCTGTCACCTGTTTCCCTGCTCTTCCTTTTCCTCTGAGGTAGGTCAGTTGTAGAAACTGTAATTCCCCTATCCCAAGGCAGGTTATGGAAATGATAATTTTTTTTCTTTCCTTAAAGTCAGCCATAAGGGCCGGTGAGATGCTCAGCGTGTACAGTACTTGCTGCCAAGTCTGACAACCTGAGCTCAATTCCCAGGACCCACAGGGTGCAAGGAATAAACCAACTCCTGCCAATTGTCCTCTACTAGCACACACTCCCACTCTATCTTAAACAATTCTAATTTTATAAAAAGAATCTAAAGTAATCCTTAAAACTTAAAACATGTGTCCAACATCCCCACGTCTTTCCGTGTAGGAGCTGGCCATAACAAAACCTCCTGATTTACCTTGTCTGGTGAAGGTAATGAGACTTTCATTTCAAAAGGCATTCTGCTATGTCCTGAAGACAAAGGCTTCCAGCATTAGCAAAAACTCTTTTTACTCATCCATGTTTCTGCATGGCTGTCACTGCTTCATCAAACTGAACATAGAAACAAAATTACTCCATGGAGCTTTGGGTTTTTGTTTATGACATATCCTGTGTCACATGAAACTTTGATTAGATAAGTTTATTATATTTTTCTTTCGTTATCCCATGTTTTATTTTATTTGTGACTCTTGGGAGGGGTCATTCCTGAGACAGAAGACAGTCTGTGTATTCCAAAGTGACCAATAATCTATGGAATTCCCTCTCATTACTATTGACCATATTCCACCTCCCAAAAGGAAGCTGATTTCGTTTTAGGTGTAGATATGATTATAACTGAATCAAATTTGTCAGAGACAAATCTATGATTCAAACACAAAGTCGAGAATGTCTAATTTTCAAGAAGTGCCAGATTCCAATGTCTTTTTGTCTCTGTTCACACTCCAGAAAGAGATATCTTCAAATCTCTAACCTTAGCCCATGAGGATTGTGGAAGTTCCTGGTGACATATCTGTATCATCTATACATAAACATTTGCTCTCAGGTTACGGACAGTAGTTTCCTAAAAACAAATGGGAATCTATTAACATTAGGCTTTATTTTATACTATAAGCACAGCAATTACCAGTTTGGGAAAGTACCAGAAAGTAGTACATTTCTTTGACTTTGGCAACACCAATTCTGCTATCTTGTCAGACAAAGAAACTTTCCAATTTCGCAGATTACCTATTCTTGTGGTCAATAATTACCACCCTCTCTTTTCATTGTGGTCTTTAAAAGTACCAGTTAAAACTTTGATAGCTATATTGTCCCATCAGTTGATGACCACCTACTGAGGAAGAGCCACATTGGCCCATGTTAGGGAAGAAACTATTTCTGGACTTCGTCTTGGTACCCGAGTGACTGTGCCCACTTTACCTGAACAGCTCATTGTATGCAGAGATAGGCTTACTTACAACAGTTCATATCTCACTTCTAAATGCTTCTTCTAAATCTTTCTTCGTCACTGACATTATGCTAAATGTGGGAAAGAGAAAAACAAGCAAAAGAACTCCAGGACCTAACAGAAGTTGGGCTTTAAGGACCAGTAATGAAGGAGACACTAGTAAGATCTAATGGGTCAATATGAGAATGAGAGGTGGGATTGCCATTTTAAACCATTAGAATCTATTGATTCATCATTTATTTATTCACTTCGACGCTAGGAATCAGACCCTGCACGGGAGAGGCAAATACTTCTGAATAGACCTATCCTGATGAGTCCTGTATGAAGACTTCCTCTGGCATCTGAACTGACAACTGGGAAGTTTTAGAGAAGTTTTCAAAGTGGTTTGAATCTTTGTGTAATTTGCATGTTATCAAGAGAGCAACTTGGTTAGCTACAGTTCCTACCAGTAGAGTTATAGCTCTATATCAGGCCAGAGGTTTAGCATTTAATGTGGAATCTATCTTCTAATGGCTCTGTCAAAATGAACCACTTGAAATAATTCCCGTCTGCACCGAAGTTCCTAAGCTTTACTTGGTAAACAATGGTTATGAGGAAACATTTCTGTGATATGGCATTGCTGGTAAAATCATTAATTCTGCAAGCTGAAATGGAACAGGGTTGAGGAAATTTTTTCCATGTGAGAAAAAGATCTCTAATGTTTATTACAATATCTACTCCTGATGCTGCCCAGATTTTTTTTAGAGACTTGGGCCTTATTTGTGGGAAGCTGAGGTACTCATATCAAGTTATAGGACTTGGAGAAAACACATGAATAACTATGTTTTCTGGGTTAAATGCTGTTAAACCTAGCATATCAACATGGCATGGATTTCCTACTCACTGTTGTATAAAAGTTATTCTTGTCTAGAACATCCAAGATCTACTTAGTGTCAAATACAAAGGGAAAGCATTTTACCCTACTTGACATCAGAATTTAATATACTAATTTGCTTGTTTATTAGTCTTTTTTCTCCATCACCATGTTTAGCCCTGGGGCTCTAATGATAAACAAGGCAGACTCTGTACCCACCCTCATTGATCTTACAAATTCAATTGGGTGGATCAGAAATTAATACATTAGATGATTACCAAATATTTGATTGTACTATGATTTCAAGGAAGATCAGAGGAGCAATGAAAGGTTATTTAAGAACTCCAAACTTCATCCCAGAGGTATTTGAGTAGAGATAAGATGTAGTTGTCTTCCTTAGGTAGCCCTGTGAGTGTAAGCATTCTCTAGGCCTCAAGAATGTTTGGATGATTGGTTCTGAGCCATCTTGCCTAATTCCATGTGCTGAACTACTGTTCCAGAACATTGGGTCTGGTTTCTCTCAGGTGATTCAAACATGAAATTTCTAATTAGATAATGGATCTCCTGTGTTTATGTGTCCTATTGGCCAACCCAAACACACTTTGCTCTAGTTTTTATGGCTGTATAAAACAATTAACCTAAAATCCAGTGTCTAAAAAAATGTGACACTAGTCATTTTGAAAAAAAAATCATCAGTTTGGGTAGAACTTGACAAATTTGAATTCTCTCTGCTGCATCTCAAAGACTTAAGAAAATATTCAGTTTAAATCATCCAAAGTCTCAGGTGGAGGATCCATGGCTTCTCTCCGACTCTACTTTCTTCCTCTCAGAATTCAGTTCTGTCTTCCCCGCTTACTTAAGTTTTCCCCTATCAAAAGGTCAAGGCAGTTTCTTTATTTATTACCCAATGAAAGCAACACATAACCAGAAGGATCTCCTACACCACACAGGTAAAGTGAAAGTAGAAAACAGTACTCCCTGAGAACACAGAGAAGAAGGGGGCAGGTAAATAAATGGTATTTCCGATAATATAGTAACTTCTCCTTGACAGTACATTAACAGACATTGCTAATTACATCCTAAGAAGAAACTCAAGGAATTAATATGAGTGTATACACATATGCTTGACATGCTATGGCCTTAGGGGATTTTATATTCTGGGAGGTTTAGTAATGGTTAACCTGGAAAGATTTATGGGAGAAGACTTTTAGGGAGAATTCCTAGATAAGATGAAAGAAGTTGAAGAAGAGGACTTTGGAAAGTCTTTTGGGAAGACATGACATTAATGAAAGTCTCAAATAAGGGGAATGCAATAGGCGAAAAATTGTAAGTTGTTAGGTATAGAAAGATAGATACTAATGAATGAACAGAAAGGACTGTTATGTAGCAGCCACAATTCCTAATGAGGGAGTCTGATAGATTTGTGAAGCAGTGGAAAGCATGACAATGGTTTCCCAAGGGCCACGAGGGATGACTGACTTGAGGGATGACTGAAAGAAGAAGGATTTTGCTGGGGACAGACGGAAATGGAAGACCAAGAATGGGGTTTGGAAGCTCTTCATCCCAATTCAAAGGCAAAGAGCTGGAGTACAGAGTCCTCACTAAGACTGTGATCAAAGAGAGGACCATTAAAATGGAGAATTCTGTGGAAAGGCTAATGGAGTGTGTGGTGAACACAATGTCCTGTGCTTTGTGGAGTGTGCTGAAGAGTTAGAACCTAAGATTCCCTTATCTTCTGTAGCTGGTATGTGGGTGGATATTTCAGATAGTAACTCTATTTGGCATTTATTTAATTAGCCAGTCAAGCCAACATATTGTGGGCAAGTACTTAATCTTACATAGCTCAATGCTTAGCAGATGAAATAGTCAATAACTGCCTTGAGTTGAAAGTAGACTCTGAGATAAATGCTTGAGATAATGCCTCGATTATGGAGGTGAGCATATTCTATATTCATAGATGGGCAAGGAAGTGTCAAGAAAGGGAAGGGAATCTTTGAAGGTTGTGATCTAATTGGAGTTCAGACTGACAAGAGAGTGCTCAGATCAGTTAATTACCCAAATTATGGGGCAACAAAAGAAAGGCTATTTATCTACTCCTTTGTATCAATCTGATAGGAGTTATTTATAGGACATTGCTTTCCTGCTTATCTGACTTGTTCTGCTCCTAAGCATGGAGCAGAACCTCCAAGCAGAGTTGGTGGTCCAGGGTTCAATGTATGCACGTGTAATGTTACTGGTGTGAGGGCAGGTCTCAATCTCATTGTTACCATAGAAACCAAGAGACTAAAGGAAGGAATAGGAGAACCCAAAACATGCACAATAGTCTTACTGCCTCTCACTCACCATTTTCTTCTGGCATGTTCATGTGCTTTGGACTGCTGCAATGCAAACCCAGCCACTAGCAGGAGCTCAAGCAGCCTTCATGTTACTTCACAGCCCATGCACATATTTACAACTCCCAGCTTAGTCTCATTTGTAGATTTGATTGGCAGGCTCTTTAGCCCTATCCTGGATCACTAACGATGATATTAAAAAAGATCAGACCAAGTAGCATTTCCTTCAGCACCTACCCTACTACCCCCTCCTCTTGCATTTTCTCACAATTCAGACATGATTTTGCTGTCACTTTGGCTTGCAGGGCTTTTGAGCCCTTTCTTGGTCCTTGTCGTAAATTATAACCAAGATGATCCAAATGAATTTGTCAAAGAACATTTAAGGAGACAGCATGCTACTTTAATCACAGCACTGGCTTCATTTCCTTTTATCCAACTAAGTTTTCAGCTCGTTTAGCAAACAGTGTCCAGGGGTAAGCATTCAAGTGGATTGCAACAAATCCTAACATTTATTGTGGGAAAACCCATTGTCACTTCCTTTATAACCGTGATGTTTATGTGAGGGATAGAAAAACATATATTATTCTGTTTTATAGGTGGTATGAAGTGATTCATCCAGTGCCTTGAACAGGACATCTGTGCTTTTTTGTAAGTCCTGACTTTCCTTGCTGTGTCAGTCCGAACCTCTATGGTTCTGCCACAGCATGAATCCCTTTGAAAGCCAGTCTCCCTCTGCAGACAGCTGCTCCATCTGCCCCACATAATAAGCAGCTATACCCTGGCTTCATGTTACAGAAGTAATCATCTCTATCTAAAGGAATCTAATTCCGCAAACGTTTCCTTTTGAAGTCCTCCCTCCTCCCCTCCTTCCCTTCCTTTTCTCTTCCTTCCCTCCTTTCCTTTGTCCCATCTTTCTGACTTTCCATTTTAGAAGGCTCACTATGTAACACAGCCTGGTCTTGAATTCATGATCTTTTCAACCTCAGGTCTCTTCACGTGCCTATCCTGCACAGACGGCACAGGTTTCTTTTTACTCTCCAACCACAAATTATGAACAGGATGTTTTATCGATATTCTTAAGTGCCACAAACAGATGGACAAATAGAATCTGATAGCTAAGACTTTAGAAGTCACTTGTCAAGGCTTCTTTGTCTGGAGTCCATAACCATCTAGAAAACACGTGCACATGCCTCTATCCACCTGTGCATATGCTTTTGTGGCTTCCGTCAGCATTTCTGAGGAAATTCGGTTCTACTCCCTGTTCTCAACAAGCATAAGGAAACACTAAGAGGTAAAAAGTACTCCATAGTAATGAAACCCACTAAATGTTTCCAACTGGCTTGTACTCTGGCCACATCTATTTCAGTACCCAGATGTGAAAACAAGCAGCCAAACCATGGCCAATTTGGGAGCCTTCGGCAAACTGATGTTGGTCTGCTCTTCCCCACACCCTTGCCTCTTATCCCCTCTTTCTCTGTCTTTGTAACCTCTTGCCTCTGATGAGTGTTTTGTTATTATTTCCAATATGACCATCATTTCATGTATGTACAGAGGATTTTTTAAATCCAGTTTGTAAAATATTGTTTTAAAACTAGTCTCTAAGAATTGTTAATTGCACTCTCTCCCTCCTTTCTCATTTATCCAGATGTGAGAAAGTTCCCATCACAGCTGTTGCCAATTGCTCCTACAAGGTTGCTTTCCCCACCGTGGTGGATCTGTCCCCTCAAATGGTAAGGGAACAGGTGTCTCAGGTTCAGCCGTGAAGGCACGCAGAGCCCCCTGCCGCTGTCATAGGAGGGGGGCAGACTGCACCTCAAACTGATAGCAGAACCAGACGATATGGTCCATATGGTGTTGATCTGGCACGCAAGCAAAATGCAAGTGTCAAGAAGTCATGGGTGCTTGCACCAAGATTTCCAAACCCATTTAAGCTATGCAATGTCTGTCAGAAATTGCCTGCAAGAAGACGCTGAGAGACCATTGTATAAAGTGTGAAGGTGAAGGCTTAGTTGCTACGGAGACACTAGGATATTGGAGATGTAAAAACCATGGGATGTCCAGAGAGGAGATCTTCACTACTGAGTGAGGCTGGCCCAAGAAAGAGGTTAAACATGTTGCAGGTAACAGAGTTGGACTTGGAGAGCTGCACAAGCCTGTTGGAGTTCAGATAATATTGCCACAAGACCCAGATGCTTGACCTGGAGATACAGGGTTTGGTGTTTGCTCTGGAGGGTTTCAGTCTTACTTTGTTTAGGTACTTCCCTCCTATCCCCCAATATGAAATGGGAATATACATGTTGAGCCATTGTATGCTAGAAATATGGAACTTGTTTTTTTTTTTTTTCTTTTTTCTTTTCATTTCTTTTTATACTGGCTGACAGCCAAGAACTTGTCTTGAGTCTCAGAAGAGATTTTGAACTTTGGACTTTTTAGTAGTACTGCACCATAAAGACTGTGGAAGACTTCCAAAGTTAGACTAGACATGTTTCATTTTGTGTGATCAACTGGAGACTTTAGAGGCCAGAGGGGACATGTAATGATGTAAGCATATAGTCAGGAGGAGTCAGGGCGACAAGACTTGAGCTTGTCAACTTGCCTTGGTTTAGAATCACCTAGGAGATGTTCCTCTGCCGACATGCAGGAGGCATAGCTGAGGAGGCAATACTCGGGGAGTGTGAGGGGCACTATCCCATAGACCGGGTCCTGAGAAGAATCAAAGGGAACAATGAGAAAACCCAGTAAGCACCACCATTCACCTTTCTCTGCTTCCTGATCTGCTGAGATGTCATCACAGCTGGGGACCACTGCTGCCATGCTTGCCCTACACTGATGGGCTGTGTTCTTAAACTTGAGCGAGAAGGAGCCCTTTCTCTTCTTACACAAAAGGCAGCCTCTCAAGCACACAAGGGAACACTCTGTCTTTTTCCCACGAAACAGGATTCTTCCATTTTTTTTTTAAATTGCAGCTTGTATGTTCTCCTCCAGGGGAGCTTTTGCACGAACATCCTCACCTCCTGAAATACGTACTAGCAGAATGTGGTCGCTCTGACCTGGCTGAGCCTGAGCAGCCCTGGACACCTTCAAGATGTGCAGCTCTGCTCTTCGGAGTCAGCCCCTTGGAACACGGAAACCAGGTGTCTACTAACCTGTTAATGTGCAGATGATTTTTAAAGCTTTTTAAAAAATCAATCAAGCAATCAGCAAGAGTTTATATCCCATAACTGCTTCGTATAAATACTTAAATATAAAGTAAGCAAGCAAAACACGATCTGGAGAGATTCAGGCACAGATCAGCCTGCTTACATTTGAAGGGGGAGAAACCAGTTAATTGAATTTCAGCTCTTGAAGTTCTCATGGGGAAGGGAAAACACAGTTTTAGGAAGAGTGAAGAGACACAGAAAACAGGGATTCTCCAGTCCGGGACAGCCTGCTGGACCTCAGGACATAGCAGGGCGATGGTACAAAAGTTCACTGAGAGGCTATTCATTTGTCCCTGTCATACCTTTGGAAGAAAAAAAAAATCCAGTTTCACTTTATTATGTACTTTCTAATTAAATTGACTTTATTTCATGTTCATGAGTGTTTTACCAGCTTACATGCCTATGAACCCCCCCCCCCCCCCGGATATCTAATGTCTGCAGAAACCAGAAGGTACCAGAACCCAGACAACTGCAGTTAGAGACAGTTGTGAACCACCATATGAATGCTTGGAACTGAATGCAGGTCTTCTGGAAGGGCATTCATCAATCTTAATCTCTGATCCATCTCTCCAGGCCTAAAGAATATTCCTATTGAAGCAATCAAAGTTACCGTCTTTATTAAATCTCTGCTCTTGAATATATGTGTGTGTGTGTGTGTGTGTGTGTGTGTGTGTGTGTTGGGTGTGTCACAACTGCCTATAATTCCTGTAGTTCTAGAGAGGTTCTATGCATTTAATTCTCTCTCTCTCTTTCTCTTTCTCTCTCTCTTCCACACAAATAAAAACTTTTAAAAATCAAAAAACTGTAAAAAAACAATGTGTCACCTCACTATTTTTGTTTTGCTTATTTTTAGAGAACATATATATATATTCAAATATGTGTGTGTATATTAACATTTTGCCTGAGGTGGGAGAGTGAACAGGGTTACTGAATAAAAGGTGACAGTCATGTAGAGGAGAAGTTTTTGTGGGATTCTGCAAGCTGAGAACTGATATTCCCAATTCTTTAGTTGAACATAAATTTTACTTAAAAAAAATGACTAGCAAAGGAACCCAGAGTTACTCAGTTTTGTGTATCTGGCAGACACTTTCTCAGATGCAGGAGAAGTGAGCCTGTCACTCCAAAGGAAACAATTGACATTATTTGTTGCCTATGATAAACATGTGAGCTGTCAAGTAAACTTAGAAATTTGGAAAGCATCTCTGCAACCAGGAACTTGGCAGTTTCCCAATGCCTGAGCACGTTTGTGATGAGGTTGGTGGTGAATATTAACAAAAATGACATTAAAAATGTCTTGTGGTTAATGTGTCAGCCTTTGGAAGATCCGTGTAACATATGGAACCAATAATTTCCAAATGACTATTGCACGGAAGATAAGAAATCATGTGTAGGAAACCAGTTCATTCAATATAGAAGACAGATCTATTGGTGCTGATGTAATAATAAGCAATCTATTGACTCTGCTTTATATCCCATATTGCACCTGATATTTAGGAAACAGGAAATGGCTCTTGCAAAGCTGTGGGGAACGAGAGAAGAAAATCCATAATTATCTGAAAAGGGAATGAAAATACTTCTACATTTTCAACTACAGAGCTGTATGAAGTTGGATATGGATATTTTAAATTTTCTTCTTCCAATGTAACATGTAACAACTAAGCAAGGGCAGAAATGACATGATAATCCAGCTGTCTACATTCAAACCAGTATTAAAGTGATATGCGAGAATGCAAAACAGGGGCTGGAGAGGCTGTTGGGTGCTTAGGAGCCCTTGCTGTTCTTGCAGATTTGAATTTGACTACCAGGACCATGTCGGGTGTGTCACAACTGCCTGTAATTTAGTTCTAGAGAGGTTCTACGCATTTGATTCTCTCTCTCTCTCTCTCTCTCTCTCTCTCTCTCTCTCTCTCTCTCTCTTCCACACAAATAAAAATTTTTAAAAATCAAAAACTGTAAAAAAAACAATGAGTCACCTCACTATTTTTGTTTTGCTTATTTTTAGAGAACAATAAATTTTCATAAAAATGCTACCAATATTAATATGGGAAGGGACTGCTATTATTTATTATTATTACCATAAAATGCACTAACAGATATTTTTTAAACTATATCAATTTTAAATTCTAGAGCAGTAGACTCCAGAAGATGTAACCTTCAGAAATAAAAACTCATTGGCACACCAAAGACTTTTCTGTCTGTTTCAAGACATCTTAAGACAAAAAAGTTTTAGAGCAATTGACTTGAAACAGCAGTAAAGATGAATTACTAACCGAACAGGAGAAGGAAAAAAGTCACTTGGAAATTATGTGGGAGGTGGGGTAAAAATGAATTTAGGTGCGTGCATGCTAGAAAGGACAGGGTTGAAACACTTTGGGGTAAGGACTGAACAGACTCCAACAGAAATGTTGGAGTCAAAGTCAGAGGTGGAATAAAATAATTTCAGTGAAGACTGATTTTAAACAGTGGAGCTGTTCGTGTTGTGATAATAAATCAATATAATTTGTTGGCTATAATCTGCATGCAAAGTAATATACTAGGTACTCCATAATCTCCTAATTTGCTAGGAATAAAAATTTTGTACATATTCATAATGAAACATTGTTATGCCACAGAAAGAATGAAATCCTGTCACTTTTGATGCTGTGGATGGAACTGACTGTCACTATGTAAAGAGAAATACATCAGGCAGGAGAAGACAAGCATAGCATGGTGGCACTTGTACATGGAGCTTAGGAACGCTGCCGTCAGAGCGCTTGGTTTAGCTTTTCCCATTCATTTCCTTGAATTATAGGGTCTTCTAGTTTCATCCTTATTAGAGTGGTCTAATTTATCTCAGTGAAGAGGTTCACTTTGTTGTGCTCTCAAACATGGAGAACAGATCTACCTTCCTTGTGACCAGTGGCTTGTGACCAGGGCAGTCAGCCTCTAAGGCACCCCAAAGCTTTTAAGGCATCAAACATCTCCCCAGTCAGTGTTTTCTGCTTTACCAGGTGATAAGCATTGCCTAGAGGTCGTCCTACTTAATTCTTACAATGATCATGCTTCTAATTTTCCTGTGGTTCAAATGAAATCAGGGGAAGAACAGAGATCCAAATACAGAGATATTTGAATTCTAGAATTACATTTTTCAAGTCTTCACAAATGCTTTAAATAGAGTAGGGAAACAAACAAACAGACAAAGCAAAAAAACCCTCAAATTCTGGCAAGTTTTGCCAAAACCAAACTGATTTTATCTCTAGAAAATGTACTTAATGGGTATGGCTTGACATCCCATGGAAGAAAGTAAAAACCACCCGTTATAGGTGGTGAGGAAAAGTAAGTTAAAGAATGGATGTGGGAGTACATGTCTGTAATTCCAACACTCTGGAGGCTGCAATACAATGAGGAGCTTGATACCAGCCTGGAACTACCCTATGTCAACAAAACAAAACAAACATCTCACAGTGCAAACAAACAGAAGGAATCAGCCAGATATCTCTATTTACTTAAATGTTCTCCGGAGAACCGGAAGGCTGTGAAGAAAGCAAAGACAGGACATCTGAATTCCAGTTGCCTTGTTCTAAAAATTAGAATGTTGCAGTGGAACATTATGTTCCTTCTCTGATTTCAGGGCTTTGTAAAGAATTCATTTTTGCTTTCATTGCCTGAGATGGGAAGCTACTTTAGCTGATTGCCTATGTCCTTATTCCTGTTAACCCAGTTCCAGAGCAGACCCAACCTTTTGATTTGCATTTCGTAGGCCAGCAATGAGCAATGGGGATTGCACAAGTCACCCACTTTAAACATTCTCTTGGATCAGTGGTTCTCAACCTTCCTAATGCTGCAACCCTTTAATACAGTTCCTCATGTTGTGCTGACCCCAACCATAAGATTATTTTTGTTGTCACTTCATAACTCTAATTTTGCTACTGCTTTGAACTGTAAAGTAAATATCTGATATGCAGGGTTCCTGACATATGACCCCTGTGAAAGAGTCATTAGACCTCCAAAGGGATCGCAACCTGCAGGTTGACAAACACTGCCTTAGAGTGTGATTAATCAGCAGGAAATCTTTTCAAAAACATGTATACATAGGGGAAAGGATTCCTCCCAAGTTCTTAATTCCAAAAGAGAGGAAGAAGGAGAGAGAGAGAGAGAGAGAGAGAGAGAGAGAGAGAGAGAGAGAGAGAGAGAGGAGAGAATGCTCAATCTCCACATAAGCAAATCTTCTTTGGTACACATGGAATCTCTTAAATTACATTTGGATCAGATTAACTTGGGTGGTCCGAACGTCATCAGGCATGCAGAAAGGGTTCTCTTACAAAGCTAATTTAAGAAAGTAGTTAGGGCATTGACAATGGAAGCAACCTGTTCCCTTGTTGTCAATGTGTTTTCTTTTACGGAAACTTGCTCTTTCCTGCCCATGCTGAAAATATCTAAGGCTCTCCACGAGCTCAGCGTTAACATCTTCATGGGTGGCTTCAAGCGCTTGCCATTTTTGCCATGTGCAGAGTGGTAGCTTCTCCGGGCTGTTCAAAAAGCACAATGATTACAATTCCGCAAGGCAGCCTCGAACTTACACAGTGAAGTTGCGAAGAGCTCTTACCAACTTCTTCGCGCCAACTAGTATCTCAGCAATTCAGATATTCATGAGATAATAAATAACTCTGGGAGATTTTGTCTATTGTGCTGATCTTTAAAATCTAAAGAGTGGCATTGTACTAAGAAGCCAACCTCAGACAGCAGAGGGGGGCTGTGGACGTTTCCTGCTGTTAGAGGAGAAGCGGAAAGGGCTGGGAAGAGGGTTGATGAAGTAAGTATTTGCACAGGAGACTCCCAGCTCAGCAGGGGAGTCACCTACCCTGCATTCAACAAACCTAAGGACGCTGATCTCAGCGAGTGTTTACAAGAGGACATATTAAAACAAGACAGAAAGAAAAGCCCACGGTGTATAGTTTGCCTCTTTTTCAAAGACTTTTGGGAGTTGCATTGGTCTAGTGAATATAAGAATGGATGGATTTTTTTTTTCTAATTCATTTCCAAACTATGTACTCAGGTAAAACGCTGGGCTGTTTACCATTCTATGATCCGACAAATATGCAGAAAATGTTCATCGCTGCAAATATTTAGTCTCTGATATTATATCTGAAGCTGTGAATCCCAGTACTCTGTATCCATTGGTCCGTGTTGGCTATTAGCAATGTATGGCACTTCACAGATGTACAATAAACACAAGGAATCCTTTTAAAAATGTCATATGTACATTTATTCTTTAACTACTTGGCGGTTGCTGCTACTGGGTTCTTTATTTTCATTGAACTTATATAATCGCCTGTCCTCACTTCACAGATGAGCAAACTAAGGCTGGGCAGAGACAAATTGGTGTTCTCATAAGTCACTAGGTGAGTAGTAGGCTATGGATCTACAAAGCTGATGACCCCGTGTTCACACAAAGCAATGATGTTCCCCTCTGACTTGGCTTAGAGGGATGCCATGGTAAGACACCTTCTGTGTCCTGCTCCTCGGTTGTTCTTACTTCTCTGCAGTTCTCCTCAGGGAGTTTCTGCACAGTGGGCAGTTTTCTCCCATTTTCCATTTCACTGACTCCAGGAATATTCCAGTTACTATGAGTCTTAGCTAAACTGCAGGTCTTGCATGGCTTTGGGCTCTGCTAGACAAACCTGGGGATGTGTATGTGTTTTGATGAGTCACTTGTGGCTGAAACATATAATTGACAGTCAACACTGGGGAAATGAAAGTGATTTAAAGATGGTTCCAAAACTGGGAAGTGACAAATGCCTTCCAAGTGTTTCTTGGGGGGCATCCTGTACCTTGAACAGAACAGTCATCTTGTAAGACCCAGAATCAGCCTTTGTTTTGCTTCATGTATTTAATACTTATGAAACCTAGTGTTTTCGGGTGCCAAATCACATCCCCTTTGTCTACATCAATGGTGCTATAAACGCACCTTGAAAATGCCACCCTGCAATGCAAACCAGCAACAGAAGTATTCATTGTTACTTTTCATGCTTCTTCCAAGTATTGTCAGCTTCATGTTTGGCCTGTTAATAACCTTCTTTTGACATTTATCCAGGTCTTAATGGGCTTTGACATATTTTAGTTTGGGATACTGTATGTTACATGTAGCTGGCTCTAACAGTGAAGAGAGTAGGGGCAGGAAAGGGCCTAGGGAAGAAAGGTTGACAATGTCTGGTTCAGTTAGAGAACACGGAAGCTCTTAAGGAAGTAGTCAAGGCGAGGGTCAGGAGTCAAGGCAGAATCTGGGACTGTTCAGTGAGGTACCCAAACCACCTTTTGATCACTAGTGACTTAGATCCAGCACTGGGGCTTGAGATTTCCCAGGAAAGGATGTGCTCTGATGAAATGTGTGCTCTACCTCAGCAGTGGTCGATGTTAGAAACAAGATACTCACGAAGGCACCAGAAGAGGTAGAGTTTTGGCAGGGGCTTTGTGGGTGAAGGGATTAGGGGTGATGGATGGATGAAGCGAGAGTAATTAGAACATTTTGGAGCCCGTGTACAAGGCTCACATTGTTCATTCAACATACTCACATTTGCATGCTGTGCACACTCATGTGCTTGCATCTGTCAGGTCTGCTTTCTTCTGATACCACTGATGATGGGGCTGTACAATCCTACTGATTATTGGTTTTATTTTGCGGCCTCACCATGTTACTCTAGCTATCCTGGAACTTGCTTTAACTAGGTTGACCTCAAACACATAGAAAAACTCCTGCCCATTCCAAGTGCTGGAATTAAAGTATGTGACTACACCCAACTGAGTTGGGTCACTTCCGTGACGTCATCATCTACTTAAGTCAAATGATTTGTTCCTCACCAATTTGTAATTTGCTGTCATACAGACATGGCCAACATTTTAGCATTATGATATCATATTGTCATCTACAAAGTTAATACTGTAAAATTGAGTGAGGGTGTCACAAGACAAATGGTCAAGACAAAAATCTTACAATGTTATAAGCTCATGATTTTATGTTAGACAATACTCACAGCTATCCTGGGGCATGCGTGGTTTGCTGGTTGATCATCCTAGATGAGTGTCAACCCTGGGAAGGCAGTGGCTATCTTTATATACTACTGAGTCTCCAGCACACACTCCTACCTCTAAGAGGCTAGTTATTTAAACATGTACTATATATTTTCTTTAATGATGAAAATGACTTTTGTGGCAATTCTGTAAAATATTCCAGGTGAAAAAATGGCTATTATGTGGAACCTCCACATGATTTTTTTTATTTTTGCAAGTCCTTCAGATTTCATAACCTGTTGAGAAGCCAGTCTGTTACATTTTATTTATTTCATAACATTTGTTTACACAAATTATAGAATAAAATTAGTAAAATTTAGAAATGTATGGTTAAGCTATAGAAATGCAATTATAGAAATGTGGGATATGAAGTTCATGATTTGGTGCTTTTTGGTTCTCTCATTTAATGTAGCATGTTTTCAACTGGTGAGATGACTTGGTGGGTCAAGGTTCTTAATGTTCTGTTCCCTGGGTCTCACATGTGAAAGGAGGGACCTGACTCCTCCAAGTTATCCTTTGGCTTCCATATGTATTCAGTGGCAACACACACTCGCATGCACGCATGCAAGGCCTACACTCACACCCACACAATTATAATAAGAAAGAGATATATATTAAAAATAGTAGCGTGCTTATTAAAGTCCCTAAGGGTTTGTAAGTGTAAATAAATGCATAGCTCGTCCCATAAGTAATAAACACTAAAGGTTGATGATTGGAATTAGGCAGGAGCAAGAGGCCCTGCTGTGACCTTGTCTCCCGAGTGAATACAGAGAACAATGATTACTGAGCGGTCCAAAAAGCGAAAAGATTTAGAAAGATATTGAGGAAGAAACACAAAGTATTTGAGAAGATAGACAACACATTTAAGCAACTCAAACATTGCATGATGAGTACATGTATCAAACCATCGCATTTCCCTAATATACATAAATTTTGGTTATATGTGTCAGTAGAAAATAAATTTAATTTGCAGAATTCTCTGCCAAAGCATATCTTTGTCAGAGTTTTCCACAGGGAATGGAAGATTTAAAACGAATGTTGGTCCTTCCAACCCAAGTCCAAATAAACAGAATGATGGTACTCAGGCTCAGAATTGAAAAGAAAAAAAGCTAGACAGTAAAATCTGTGCAATTGTACAATAATTTGTATAACATTAATGTTTTTATGTCTACACTAGGAAAGGACGATAATTTGTATAAATGTTAGAGTAGTGATTTGTTTTAGTTTTGTAGCAGTCACTACCTTTGGTTATATTTATAATTTTTCCAAGGTGATACTTTCTTAGTCAGAGAAAATTTCTTCGCCTGTTGAAAGATTTTGGTAATCCCCTTCTCAATTCTCCCTCTCAGGTGGATATTAAAATGTTAAATGAAGGGGAAGGATAGAGAAGTTATAGAAGATTACGGGTCTGGGGAAGGGAGAAAGATGGCTTTCTGGAATTCAGCAGTCTGAACTCCAGCCAGCTCAATTAACGTTAAAAGGGGTGAGGTAGAAGCTAGATTGTTCACACTGCTTTGATCTGGTCCAGTTCCTTCCAGAATTCCTGCTCCTAAGGATATTTGCCTTCCCTAGTCTTAGGAAGGAATCTGATTTTTACTTTGAGCAAACACATACTGTATATGTCCTGAAAAACACAAATGCAAATTCAATGAAACTCCCCTCATATTGAGCCCATCTGTATTGAATCCCTGCGTATAGCAATCAAATTGGAAATCCAGGTCTATTACATGCACATGTAATATTTCTAGAGTATATCAAATTCCATCCTATATCAAATTTTTCCTTGGGTTCCTAGAAATTTAATATAAGCAAGTTTCACTCTATTTGAAAAGAACATGATGCAATATAATGTGTTTTTCAATGAATAGAATTCTTGGTAATTCAATTTGTGTTCAGAACTTCTTAAAGGCAACTTCCTTCCTAGGGACCTCACCCCAGACTTCAGTTCTTGGAACCTGATTCAGGTAACATTCCTTTACCTAGAAATTTTATAGAGTGAAATTGGAAAGAATTGGGGTGGTCCACATGTAGTAATTTTAAAAAGTCACCCATTACATCCCAGTTAAGTGGGAGACTGGGTAGGACCTTGCTTCAGGTTTTATGGGTGCTGGTCCTCTGAACAGGTAGCCTCCTCTGAGTAGAGCCTTGTCTTGTCTCTTCATTCTTTGCGGATTCGCAGCACCAGGCCCCACATAGCCAAAGCTTTAAAAGATGTAGTAGAATTATTGAGGTCAGCTGAGACAGAAGCATAGTCTTATGCACACTGAATGACAATAATTTCAAACTTCTATCGCTCCTCCCCACCAAGTGTTATAGATTGAAGTTATCTTTAATAATCCCAAACTGCTGTTTTCTATTATTTTGTATCTCCTGACAGTGTTTCTTTTTCCATTTTGGATAACTGGTCATTCTAGGTGATTTTCATTTATGTACAAATCTATGTATCACAAAATTCTGATTATGATTATTGTTAAATAAAATATACTCCTAAATCTTACCTTCAGTATCCCCTGAGTAGTAAATCGGGCCTGTTAAAAATGATATGCACTCATTAAAGAAATTCCATTTAAAATCTTGGAAAGCCTACATTAAGAATACTTTCTCGTCTGGCTCTGTCAATCTTTCTTGCACCTGTTAGCATGTTTAGAAAATGGCTTTTTATAATTCAGCCATCTTATTGCAAGTGGAAGAAGATTCACAAAAGTAATTCTGATTATTCAAATTGTTTTGTAAAACATAAAATTAAGAACATATCCTATAATAAGCACTAATAAACTAAGCAGCTAGATATAAATAAAGTATAGGTTATTAAGGTACCTTAATATGATGGAAAGAGTTATAGGCTCATATAATTATCCTTACTGGATGTAAACAGTTTCTGAGATAGTTTTAACTATTTTTAGTGCTTGAAATCTCGAAGCTTTCTTGGATCTGCTGAGAGCGTTGGCGCTGCTTCCATCATTACTGGCTTGTTCCTTAACTCCCCAACGCATAATAAACCTATGAACTCCATTAACTTTAATCGATATGCATGCAAGGATGCGAAGGCCTATCCTTGGCCCTCTCACTGCCTGGAAGAAGAAGCCAAAATGAGTGTGACGCCAAGCCCCATGCCAGTAATCAGCTACGTCATTTTTCATTTGAAAAGAAGTCCTCTCCAATAATAGAAATGCTGAGGAAGGTTATTACAATAACAAATGAGTTGGCAGCGTGATTTATGTTGGAAACAAATGTACTTTCGGATGGAATCCTCTTTAATTCCTAATAAATCTTAGACTTAGTGGACAGGCCAGACATTGGGAATTCGGCAGCTGAATGCCCCCAGTACTTTGAATTCGCTTGGTTCATTTCTTGTGGACCAAACAGCTGTTCCCACAGTCCTCCCGGCAGGTATCTGTTTGGGGATTAGTAATGCTTCATGTGGCCATACATCACAGGCAATGGATGTGTAATTACATTAAGGATGTTTCACTCTTTGAACTCACTTGTCCCAAGTCGCTGGTATTGGAATCATTCAATAATCATCTCTCATAGACTGGTTTACTTTCAAAATAATGGCATCTTAAGTTAAACGCAATGGTTTTTAGCTCTTCAAAATGCTTTCTCTTTTAGTTTGCCCTTAGTGCACCCGAGTGTTTATTCAAACAGTATTCTTGAGTGAGAAAGTCCTTCAACATCTGCCTGAACATCATTAGGCTATAGTTTAAATCTGGAAGAGAACTGAGGACCTGGAAATGGCCCCTCCGAGCAAATGGACTTCCTGGCTCCTGTGGAGCCTAAGGATGGTTGGTTAATAAGAAGGTCTCAGAAAACACCTCGCCCTCTCCTCAGTGGCATCATTGCCATGCCAGCCCTGTGCTCAGTGTGTATGATTGACAACATCTAATGCATTCTTCTCAGATTTGCTCAAAATCTGCCCTTCTTCACACAGGAGTGCTCTCAGTTCCTTAGGAATTCTGCAGCATTGGCAGCTCTCATCTCCTTTTGGTTTACTGTGGCTATCTGTCAAAGGTGCTTGTTATATACTCCAAAAGGCTTGACGTTACAATTCTATAGGGACAAACTTTCAAGAATACTTGCACAATTTCTGGAAACTTCTTCTTTTTTCTTTTCTTAGAAAGGTGAAGAAACTATGCCAACCTTTCACTCTTGTGTACACAAAATATACGATAGTATTGTGCACATTGGGTTTTCTTTTTAAGCTGTCTTATATTCAGTTACAGGTCAACAATAATTTAATGAGTGTTGCTTAATAGTGAATTTGTGGACTCTAATGGCTAAGATCAGGACAAGTTCTGTGTACTCGATTGTTGACCTCACTTACTCATTCAGTAAACATTTATTGAGTGTGCATTATGTCATTGACATAGCACTGGCACCCTGATTAAGAGACAGGTGAGATTTTTGCTCTTACTCCACTGGGGGAAGATGCAAGGTGATAAACAAATGGGGTGCTTCCAGAGTGGAAATTTCCAGGACAGAAATGGGACAGAGAAGTTGTGAGACAATGAACCTGGGTTAGGAAGTTGGGGAGGACAATGATATTAGGGATGAGTCCTGAATGATGGATTGAAATGACTATGTGTCAAAAGGAAAAATAAATCCCGACAAGCTTCTGGAATGTACGAAAAGATCACTAGGAATGGAAGGCTGCACAGGGCAGTAAGAGCCTGCCCTGACTCTGCTGTGGACCACAGTTTGGCTTGCTAGAGTGATGTGGGCAGTTAGAAAAGGAAGAAATGACACTGCTCTTTTCAAATCGTAGGGAATGTGGGGTGGGTCAAGGACTCCCTTCTTTCTCCATCCTTCTTTACCATCTTTCTTCCATCTTTCTTTTCCTTCATCTGTCTCTTGTCTCTCTATCTCGCATCATTTTTCAAATGGGATATGTTAGCACTTGCTTGTGCCCTAAAGGCAATGAACCAAAGCACTGTGGAGAACTGATAATGTGGGAGACAGGGAGATTCCAAGGTCAGCTGCAGGAATGCTTTAGAGACACGGCAGGATGGGAGTAGTGAGGCTCCCTCCTTATGGTTGGTTACTGGTGAGATGGCAAGGGATCTGCTATCAGTGTGGTCTTCTGTTCTCAGGATGTGAGATGCGACCATCAGCTGAAAGCGGGGTGATGGAGGAAGTGTAGGGCTTTCTGAACGATGAAGGTATGTAGTTGTCTTTTGGTTGAGTGGAAGGAGCAAACTTCCCAGAGCAGTGTATGCTCAGATTGTCTGGAATTGTTGACATGTAGGACTGGTTACTGTCTGTGGTTCACTTTGAGGCTGTTATGACCTAGCACAGGTATTTAGAGAATGATTGACAACTGTCTTGGAAATATTCAATATAGGAAAGGACTAAAAGGAAATTGTTGAGAAATAAAGTATAGTTAAAAGGCCTGGCCTGTGACATCTGAGGCTCTTGTTGCTGAAGCTTGCCTCTTCTGTCATTACCTCTGTGACCTTCAACACAGTATGCATCCCCCTCTGAGTCTTTGTCTGATTTTCACTTGTGAGCAACACAAACTTTTTATGGCTTTTAAAAATAGGTTCATCATATCAGAGACCCAATGATACTTGATGTGTGTGTGTGTGTGTGTGTGTGTGTGTGTGTGTGTGTGTGTGTTACTCTTTAAACAGACAAAGAGTTAATGCATGGAAGAGACCCTAGGCCTGTTTTGTATATCCGCAGAAAACATCTAGAACATGGGAAATCAAAAGGTGGCTTTGAAAACAGCTTTCTTGTTGCTGAAACACAATAGCTTGGAGCAGGTCCCCTGTAATATGAAGGGTTTCCCGACTAACGTCTTTTAAACCATGACAGTGTAGCCATCTGTGAACATTATGTAGGAAATATTTTTGCTTTGGTAGGACTGAAAATATTATAGTTCTATATCGAATGTTTGGATTTTTTGCATGTATAACTTCTGTCTAGATTTTACATTATAGGTTTGATTTGTGGCTATATAAATACATTGGTTCTTATGACACACAGATAGATAATATTGGGCCATCTTAAAAGTCCTATTAGGAAGGAATCTTTTATTTATTTACTTACTTACTTACTTACTTATTTTCCCCTTTTGTGACAGGGTCTCACTGTATAGTTCTGGCTGGTTTGCAATTCACTTTGGAGACCAGGCTGGACATAAACTCCCAGAGATTCACTTAGCTCTTCCTCCCTAATGCTGGTATTAAAGGCATGCAGCACCATACCTGACTTCCTTATTTTATTTCTTAGGCTAGGAAGGAATGTGCACATAAAATGAGGTGATTTGGCTATAAACTTAAAGGGGATTTGGTCAAGGAATGAAAACTCAGCCTTGCAATTTATGAAATAATTTCAATCTCAGGTCCCTCAAATTCAGTGACTTAGAATTCATAGTCTACATGGTAAGTATTATTCAAGCCCCACTCTTTATTAAATATCAACATAAAAATATATTATTCATTGTATATTCAACATGAAAATATAATTTTATCATGTATAGTTTTTCATAGTGCCCAATTACTTAAACTAGTTTATGTTATCAGTTCCCCTATGTTGGTGAACAATCTTAGTGTGAAACTATGGAGTGCTACCATGGCCACCTGGGCTCGCAGGACTTCTTCAGAGCAGCTCCAAGCTGATGATGCTGCAATGTGACAACGAGCAGCGGCCATTCCACTGTGTGAGAACCAGGTTTATACATACAATTAAGAAGAACACTTCAGCCAGGTATGGTGGTGCACACCTGGACCAAGGAGGCAGAGACCGATAAACCTTGGTGATCTTGAGGCCAGCCTGATCCACATGGTGAGTTCCAGGACAGTCAGGGCTGTGTAGAGAGCCTGACTCAAAACAAATAGATGGACAGACAAACCAACAAACCAACCAAACAGAATGAAATGAAGGAAGGAAGAAATCTTTAATGCGAACTGGCTAGTGCTTTCCGTAAACCAGAGGAAAAAAAATGTCACAAATCTCATTTTCTTGAGAAAACAACGATGCTCTTTAGAGGGATATGAACTTCTGATTTTTCTTTTTAAGAAAATTGTGTCATCCAAACCAAAGGTGCAGCTTCTATAGTCTGCGACCCACTGGGGCATAGCAAAAGATGGTGAAAGAGGAAATGGAGGATTATAGGCTCTGGGGAATGACAGTGTGACCAGCCACCTGATTGTTTTATTCAGTGACCAACTGGTCACTGAACATTCTCTGAACATAGTGACTAACAGAAGAACTCAGGGTGGGTTTTTGTGGGGTTTTCTTTAATTCATTTTTCCTTCCTCCGCTTTATACAAAAAATAAGGAAACTTTCCTTGTCATTGTAACAAGTGGGGCTTTATCGAGAGTGGTGAAAAGGCTATCTTTGATCCTTGGGCTATTTCCAAACGATGAGGATTCATTGTGCTAAAATAGCTAGAGATCAACTCACAGAAACCATTCAGATCTCCTGTATCATTTCCTTACTTTTGTGTTGCCAAAAAACTTCTGTGTTGGCAAAAATAAATTGAAGGAGGAACAGCTCTCAGTTTTTGTGATTTTGGACTATAGCCCTTGGCTCTGCTGATTTGGGGTCTGTTACGAGGTAAGAGCATCAAGGTGGCAGGAGCTATGACAACATGGCAGAGGACCCTTAGAGAGATGATCCCGGGGCAAAAGCAGATCGTGAGGAGACAGCCCTGTTTAACTCCTTCATCTAGCTAGGTCCTCTCCTAAAATGTCCAGAACCTCCAAAAATGTAGCCACTACCTAAGAACAAATGTTTAACACATGAGCCTGTGGAGGACTTTTCATAGTACCACCTCTTGAATAATAATAGAAGGGATACTAATAAAGTTCTGTACTAGTGCCACTGGACCAAACACTCAGAGTAGCCCAGAACCACTGGAGATTTTGTATCACAGTTCTGGAGGTCACTTGTAGTGAGGAGCTGCGGGCAGGCCTGTTTTTTGTCCCGCATGGCTCCCGCATGGCTAGCTTAGCCCCGGAAATAACAACACACAAATTGTATTCATTTAAACACTGCCTGGCCCATTACCTCTAGAGAGTTAGTTACTGGCTAACTCTCACATCTTGATTAACTCATTTCTAATAATCTGTGTAGCAGCACGAGTTGGTGGCTTACCGGGAAAGATTCAGCATGTCTGACCTGGTGGCTGGTTCCATGACGTCTGCCTCATTGCCCTCCTCCCAGCATTCTGTTCTGTTCACTCTGCGTACCTAATTTTCTGTCCTATCAAAGGGCCAAGGCAGTCTCTTTATTAACCAATGAAAATAACACATAGACAGAAGGCCCACCTACATCAGTCACTTAAATCCAAATTCAAACTTCTGGCTTGGTTTGAAGGTTTTAGGGAGTGGTGTGATCCAAGATGCTCCCCTGGATGCAAGTATGATCAGGCATTCCTTGGTTTGTGCATCGGTTTCACCAGGTCATCATCTTCTATAACTTCTCCCCATGTTCCCTTAAGATATCTCTCTGTCTGGCTCACATTCTCCTTCTATGCCATATTAGGGGCATGCTCTGCTAATGATCTTATTTTTACTTGGTTGTTTCTATAAAGATCTCATTTCCAAATGAATTTACACTTTTGAGATAGTAAGGTACGATTCAATATGTTTGTGAGTGAGTGTGTGTGTGTGTGTGTCTGTATGTGTGATGTGTGAGTGTGTATATGAGTGTGTGTGTGTGTGTGTGTGTGTGTGTGTGTGTGTGTTTGGGAGAGAACTTAACTCATACCAAGTACCTTCAGCATTTTATTGTTGGGAAAGGAGCTGAAGAGTTGGTCATGTGTGGAAATTCTTCCCACTTCTCTTTATAACATTGGAAAGGTATTCTGTAATTTAAATTTCTGTTTAGTGTTGTTATGAGAGAATGACCTTAAACATATGCCTGAGGTTCTTGTTTTGTTTTGCTTTGCTTTGATGGACCAAGTGAGATCATGAGAGATGGCTGTTCTTTGAAGCTCTTTGTTGACTTTATTTCTCCTGGCACCATTCAGGAATGAAGTCCCTTGATTTATTCTAGAGCCAGAGAGAACTTTCTCTAGCGCCTTTGTTACCCACTCCCTCAAGCCCTGAGCTGGGCATAAGAAATTTATAGTGAAAGGATACAGATGAGACATCTTCTTAAGTTCATAATAATTTTCATTTTTATAGTTTTATGGAATTAAACAACATACCTTGATCATATCTACTCTGCACAAATACAATTTATTTTTAGTATATCTATGGATACCATCATGGGACCAACCTATTATTATTATTATTATTATGGTTGTTGTTGTTATTTAGTTCTTAAATACATGAAGGTTTTAAATTTCTGTTTTTGGTTTTCCTTCAAACCTGATTTTTTTTTCCTGGTCAGAAACAGTTTATTTCTCTATCCCAATGAACTGGTAATTCAAATTGGAAAATGAGACTCACTCCGAAGTACAGGTTTTCTTTGTGACTTAATACACACGTTTCTAGATCTCAAAACCATCACCTGCCAACAAACTACCTTCTCAGAGACACTCACATTCTTCCTTTTTATTATGTCAGATAAACCCTTTAAACAATTCTCACAATGAAAGAAGTGGTCTTTCCTACATCCCTGACTTTAGGCTTGATCATATCATTGAGACTCTTTCCCAACATCCTGGAATTCTTGAGTACATAAATAAGTAAAAGTAGAATACTTGATATAACTAGAACTATAACTTGATATATAAAAAGAACTGGTTTTGTGGCCAGTTTGCTTTAGGCTCAAAACAGAGCAGAATTAGATGAGTGAGCAGCCAACTCTGGATGCCACTGCTCCTAAGGCTTTTGCGGTGGTTGAGGACTGCTCTATGTGACTCTCTGGGGTTGAATTACCATTGCCATGGAAGAGCCATTCACCAATCGTATATGTAGTCACATGTGTGCATCTTAGAAGTGGAATTAGACACGGTGAACCTAGATGTTTTAATTTCCCAAGGTGTGTCTTCTCTGAGACTCACAGAAGTGGTAATGTTGGCTTGATGATCCACAGAAAATGGAAATAGTGAATTTTTGGTAAAATATGAAATGATCCCGCATACAGAGGCTGAACCTAAATGGAAAACTGAGGAACAAATCCTAATTCCTTGATTATAAAGGTCCTTTTCCCCTGAGCACAGCACCTTGCCATCTGTCTTTTTAATCTCTGCAGAGGAAACCCCAGGCTGATTCCAGACCCTCTCTCTCCATAATGGGAAATCTCTCTGTGTTTGATGAACCTAAGTGGAAAATGCAGTCTCATATCCATGTATTTATTAAATCTCCGACTGCATAAAGGCCCCACTCCAAACTCATGTTCAAAATAAATTGCTTCCATGATTGTATTGTTAGAATGCACACATATGATGTCTTCTCTCTGCATTCTAAGATGACAATGTATCTTGGAGAGCATTAATGATACAAATTCAAACTACCGGGGCAATCAGCAACAGACAGGTCAGAAAATTGTGGCGATTGGTCGAAAGACTTTTTTCTGAGTTCTTTGTGCTGGAAGGACCCGGCAGCTTCCTCCAGGAGATCTGAAATCTCGCTTCTCTCTCTCTCTCTCTCTCTCTCTCTCTCTCTCTCTCTCTCTCTCTCTCTTTCTCTCTCTCCTCCACAGGGATTCTGAAGAAAAAAAAGTCATTCCCCACCCACCACCCAATGTGTGGCAGTTTTGCTTTTGGGATTTGCTCGAGAGCTTCTTCAAGATATCAAATCTTCCATCCTAGCTAACAAATCTTTCCATGCATCTCAGTCGCTTTTCATCTCTGATATTCTGCAGCCTTACTACAAAAATTCGGGGTTGAAGCATCTATGGTTCATCATTTTCAGCGGTGGTGCTCTTCACAGTGAGAGAATCACCCACATCTCGGAAATGGACTGGGCAAGTCCACAGAATGTGGATGTGGGTTCTTGTTAGGATGGAAGTAATCATAAACGGTAGTACAAGGTCAGTATCTTTTATTGGTTAACAGGTGTCAAGTGCTCTGCTTAGCTAGCACATTTAATTCCTGGCTATTCCGGCAAGGGATAAATAGTTACTATCCAATTGTATAGGTAAAATATACACACTTGCTCAGTTGATGGGCAGTAAAGTGAAATTTGGACCCAGGTAGAAGGATGCCAAAACGTGGAGCTTGACTACCTTGCCAAGCCTTGGAGGCAATATAAGGGGTCATTAGTAGTATTGCTGTCTTGAACCAAAAGCCAGCCCTGCTGTTCTCATCTTCTGAGAACACAGGCAGGCCTCCTCAACTGTCAACTCCCCGTGCTGTTGTTAGATCCCTGTGAAGTGAAACAAAAGGGAGCTATTACACAGGGCCAAAGAGAGAAGCCAATGAGGTCACACAAATAGCATACTTGAAATAGAATGTATCTCATAAACGTGAACTGTGTTGATCTAAGGTTCATTGCTAGTTCTCGAGTTTAAGGCTTGTCCTGGAAAGGTGAAGAATTGTTTGACTATGTTGAGAGATCTGATTAGGTTTTCAAGGCCTCTCATGAAAGGATACAATGATATTCTTGCATAGGGAGAGTTTCATCAAAGTGTGCTTTCAGGAATGGTAACTCTAACCACCTTCATATCTCATTTGAGGAGCAGAGGGGATTGCCTGGCAGAGATGCTGTCTGAGAGCAAAGAGACCTAATTGTGTGAACCTAGACCTCCAACGGGTCAGTGTGAGCAGGAGTTGGTGATTTTGCTACTCAGGGTTCTCCTGTGCAAACTGAAAGAACAGAACTAGGTGTCACCTTAAATTCTTTCGATTCCTGGAGTATAGGAAGTTAGTTCTACGTCTCTCCTGAGTACCTTTGTCACTGTTTGTCTTTAACAAGAGTCGTGTGCTGAGACTATGGAAGGTGGGAATGTGGATGAAAAAGAATAGACTAGAGAATTCAGATGTATATGAAATGGCAGGAATGTTTTGGTGAAGGCAGATGATGAGAAGAAAGAGCAAGAGGAAGACGCACCAGAGGAAGAAGAGCGAATTTACGGGAAAGCTCTGATGCAAACAAGGGAAGAGCTGGGAAAGGGCTGAGGTGTGCTGGGTCAGACAGTGGGCTCTGGCTTCGCACTTGAGTTCACATTTGCCTCATCGAACTAAGATGATGTGACACCAACATATTTTATAATGATTGAAAGAAATGCATGCACAAATAAGAAATGAGAACGTTGTATGTGTTAGATGGCAACCCTATCCCCCTCCAATGTATGTGTTATAGGTGGCTTCAAGATGGATTGAAAGTTGAGACCAAAACTGGTGAAAATCTACATTTCATAAAATAATTGAAAAATTATTATTTTTTGGTGGACATGGTGGTGCAAACCTGTAGCTCCAGCTACTAGGAGACAGAGGCAGGCAGGGAGTCTTAAATTTGAACCTAACCTGGTCACTAGTGAAACCATGTCTCAAAAATAAATAAGCAAATACTATCAAAATAAATGGTGGATAAAAGTTATCATTTCATAAAGATAATTTTCAAATAGGTAGGAAAGTGATGTTTTATCAGTGGACACTAAAAAATTATTGAAATTTCAAATATTAAAATTTTAACTTAGTAAAAAACTTGAATTTTTTTAAGATTTAAAAGTTTAGTTCACATTTTTCCCCTAACTTCTGATTAAAGATTTTTAGTGTAAAAATAAAATAATTAAACTAATATTCTAAAGTTATATTCTTATAATTTTGAGATGAAAGGGCCTTGACATATCTGATTTCAAGATCAGAAATCATACAAAGAAAAGATTGACAGGTTAGGTCACATAAAAGCAAAAATATGAAAAAAACAAAAATATTCTGTAGTAAGAAATATATTTTAGAAAGCAAAAGAACAAAGTAAATAAAATGTGCTTATCAAATGGATACCAAATGATCTAGCAATTCCACTCATGGAAAACTCCCAAAGGACTCCAAATCACTGTTCAACAGAGATTTCTACATATCCATGTTATTGTAATAGTATTATTACATTATGTATTATATATTTTATATAATATTCAATAAATGCATAAACCCAATAAATGCATAGTCACAATAACCAAGTTATGGAATTAGCCTTGCTATACATCACAATATAAATGGATAAAGAAACTATGTTTATATATATATATATATATATAATTTTGCCACAAAGAAGAATGAAGTTGTATTCTTGGCTGAAAAATGGACACAACTGGAACTCATCATAATTAATCAAGACTCATATAATGGACATCACATATTTTCTCTTACATGTAGAACCTGTATTTACATGTGTACATAAAGTCACTCACCTACACAGGCTATGGAGGTAGAAGGGAGATTATCTGGGAAAGGAAAGGGACTAGAGATGGATAAAGATGAAGGAGTGGGAGGACTGCATGGTCAAAGCACATTATATATTTGGATGAAAATGTCTTCCTGAAACCCATCACTCAGTACAATGTCCATGTACCAGCAAGAAGGCACACCCTTTTAAACATATCACATCGAAGTATATCAAGTCAGTTTGAAAATCCTCCAACATGAAAGACAGGAAGAAGAATAAAAGGAAATTTTAGCTTTTTAAATGTCCCCTAGATTTATGGCAGAATAGAAATACAAAGCTGAGATCGCATTTTAAAAATGATTATAATCCTTCAAAATATCAGTGCTACTGTTATGAATAGATCAGGAAATAGCCTCTACTTCTACTTTTAGACCATTAACTGTTCTGCCATTCTGAATGATGCAAAGACAAAGGCACCTTAATCTATTATTTTTTGTTTTTCTAAGAGAATACCCAATACGTGCATAAAACAAGGACCCTTATTTTATTTATTTAATTATTTATTTATTTTTAATTTCATTTTACATTCTCACCAAAGTTCACCCCCACCCATCCTCCCACCTCTCAACTCCCCCACTAGCCCACCCACCATCCACTCCTCCCAATGGGTAAGGACTCCAATGGGGAGAGATCAAAATCTGGCACAGTAAGTTGGTGCAGGGCCAAGCACTCACCCTGCCTTAAGAGTCAGCATGGCATCCCACCATAGGATATGGCCTTCAACAAGGTAGCTCATGCACCAGGGATAGATCCTGGTCCTACAGTCAGGGGCCTCTCAGATAGTCCAAGCTTCACCACCGTTTCCCACATATGGAGGACCTAGTTCAGAAGGATTCTTATTTTAATTATAACCAATTTAAATGGCAATCAATTAGTAATAATTGATTAATAAAATAACAGCTGTAATAAAATAACAGCCTACGTCTATGCAGTATAATGCTGTGAAACCATTGCAATGCTCAGCTAGGTTTACCTTCTTTAAAGATTGATTTATTTGTGCGTGTGTTGAGTGTACACTTGTACATACAGAAACATGAGTACTTTTGTGCACAAGGAGACCAGAAGGCAGCGCTGAGTGTCCTCCTCTGTCACTATTTATTCCTTTGGAGGGGGTGGTTCTCTCTCTGTCTCATCAGTCAGAGGAAGGAAGGCAATTCTTTAAAGGTTAAAACAAAATTGTCATAGACACAAAGCCAAGCCAATGAATAGAAGTGCTATTGGTTAGATGTATTGAGTTTCTGAGAACCTGGAGAGGACATGGAGTAGTATGGAAGGCAGTATCTCAATAGCCCACTCAACTCATAGCTGAGCATAGCTTGACTCTGTTCTACTAACCCTCTGTTCCATGGCTGCTGTGATGATTCTATCTGTATCTGCAAAGCAAACTTTGGCATGTTGCCAAGGCAAAATTTAATAAAGCACCTTTTAAGATGCGAATCAATGCAAACCAAGAGGACAGGTTTCTAACGACTTGGTTTGCAGTAAGGGTAAATAGGTTATTCAGAAAAACGAATAGGATATATATTCTTCAGGAAATATAGTATCACTATTATTGTCCACAACCAAGCTTTTGATATAACTCTTAGTAAAGATTTAAGATAAAATTATCTGGAAGTGATATTTGATGAGAACACATGTACGTGCATGCACATGTGTGTGTGTGTGCATGCAGTTAAGGGCGGGTTTATATTTTCTGCTGGTCAACAAAACCAAACTGACATTCTGACACTTTTAACAGAATTTAAAAAGTGTAAGATAATTGGCGGGGCAGGAGAGATGTTTCAGCAGTTAAGAACTCTGGCTGCTCTTTCGGAGGACCCAGGTTTGGTTCCCGACACTAACATGGAGCCTTACAACTCTCTCTAACTCCAGTTCTGGGGCATCTGGTACCCTCTTTTGACTTCCCCAGGCACCAGACACTCAACTGACACAAGGAATATATTTAATATATTAAGGTAAAATATCCATACACAAAATAAAAAGCCTGGTGTCGTATCATGCATTTGTAGTCTGGGACAGAAGCAGGTGGGGCCTGGAGGTTTGCTGGTCAAGATGGAGATTTAAAAACCATGGTGCTCAATATAAAAGTGTTCAGCTGAATGAAATCATCCAGAGAAATCAGAGGTGAGGAGAAAGGGCAGGACCAAGGCCAAATGCCTTGTAAGGCCAAGCAGAGAACCTGAGTTCAATTTATAGCACTTACGTTGAACAGCTTACAGACACCTGTAACTCCAGCTCCAGGGAATTTAACACTCTTTCTGGCATTCTTGGGTACTTTCACTCTCCCCATACATACAGACACACAAAAAAAAATCTTTAAAATATATCATTATGGTGCATGCCTTTAATCTCAATAAAGGCAGGTGGATTCTGTGTCATGGCCAGCCTCTTTATAGTGAGTACTAGGTCAGCCAGGGTTATATAGTGAGACCTTGTCTCAAAAAATAAATACAAAATAAATATATTTGCTCAACAGATAATGCTGACTGTTTTTACAGGAAGTTTTCAATAGAGTCTATTGGAATGATAGCATTTAAGGTACTTCTGGAGCCTGAAGAGAAGGCTCGGGAGTTAAGAGCACATAGTGTTCTTCTGGAGGACTAGAGTTCAGTGCCCACAACCCACATCAGGTGGTTCACAACTATCTGCAATGGGGGCATCTGTTGTTTCTGGCCTCCACACATCATTAAAAGTAATAAAAGTAAACCCTTCAAGAATGCTGGTAGTGGCACATGCCACTCAGGAAACCCTCTCTTGAAACCCCCCCAAAAGATGTCTATATATTTATACAATGTAACTATACTTGTATTTCATCTTATTGACTGCAGGTCCTTGTAATTGTTATTATTTGAGGAAGAGTTGCTCTGATATGCTGCCCCAAAGCAAAGCATTTGTAACACAAATGTGTATGGCAAGAACATTTTGATATCTTTTTAAAACCTGTACCATGAGTCGGCTTCCCAGCCTGGTATTTTCATTGAATGTGTGAGCTAGTAGCTTCATTATTGATAAATATTTTAAAACACGTGGTATTTACTTGGAGGTCTCAGTGGCTCAGTGTGCCTCCTGCAGAAATGGCATGTAATAAAAAAAAAATCTCCAGAATGAAATTTCAGAGGAAAGAAAGGATACTGCACTTAAACAAAAATTCAATAAAAGAAATGTTATAAAATCCCCAAAGCCTTCCAACCAAGTTATGGATTAATTGGTTGGCACGTTTCCTTTTTTAATTCCAAGCTGCCTTTTTGTTAGCTGAGTAAACAAAGCATCTAGAATGAGTCAACTTCAGCCAACAATGACAGCCCATTAACATTATGACTGATAATAATGATAATTCCCCAAGGCCTCAACAAGGTCTACACGCAAGCCATTTTTGACTATCAGGAATTGCATGAAGCAAAAGGGAAAAACAAAAATGGACTTTATTTCCCTTCCGAGGGAGAAGAAAAATGTAAGCCACATAGACAGAGTGAGTGGGGCCCGTCTTCTGTCTGGATATCCGTGTAGTTGTTCCAGGGATTTTGTGACTGGGGCAGAGGACTGTCACATCTTGCTTGTCATCCGTCCCATAACAGACAGGAAAGGGCTTAAGCAGTTCTGAAGCCTCAGAGCCAAAGACGTTCCTTACAAGGCTCTTAGACCAGTGAACGCAACTGACTGCTGTATCACAGAATTGCTATTTGTATGAGGCTTGTGCTTCAAGGAAGATGTTTTCATTAGAGATAACTTTATTTACATAATGTAGATCCTATCTCCTCTTTCTTTCACTGAATTCTCTCTGAGTTCCAGGAGAGCCAGAGCTTTGCTTTGCATCCTGTTGGTGGAAAGCATATAGTGAATGTTAAATCGCACTTGGTGACAGACCAGCGACAACCACGCAGTACTCTGCTTCTCACCTTCAAAAGAATCGTCAATAAATTAAAACTTAAAGTTCGAGTCTCATATTTTGGTAATGTCTTGTCTACATTACTATTCTTTCTACAGTCTGATTCCTCACTAAAATATCAAAGAAGAGATTCACATTGAGAATCTTTAAATACTTTGGAAAGCCATCCTCAGAGAAATGATGTCTTCTGATTATCCATTTTCAGCCAATCTAGAAAATCTCTACGTTCATATGTGACCATATATTTTAACATGAAAACTCAGCTCAGACATGTCACACAGAAACAGAGTAGTGCCCTCCATTCCTCCATTTCAAGACTGAGATGCCTCCGTGTGCTCGTGAATACTGAGTTGTTGCAAATTTGGATGTGGATTCTTGAACCCTCTCTGTGCATTCAGTGTGAATGCAACTATTTATTAGAAATCATTTATTTTATTATTACAATTGGTGTGGCTGTGGATGTGTGTGCCCTTATGTATGTTCTAGCGTGTGTGTGTGTGTGTGTGTGTGTGTGTAGTAGGGAGAGGAATGCATATTTCAAGGCACACAGTTGTTGGGAGTGAGCACTCTCCTGCCACCACAGGTTCTGGAGATCAAACTCAGGGTGTCCAGCTTTTCAACAAGTAATTTTACCCATTGAGGCTTGTCACCAGCCCATGGGCATCAAATGAATTTATACCCTCCCCAGCTGCTTTAAGATAGGCTAAAAGAAATATGGTCAAAAATAAATCCGTCTTTGGATTCTCCCATCTGAAAGAGATTTTAGAAACTGGTCCAGTTCTTTAATTTGACAGATAAGGAGATGGTACCGGTATTACTCAGAATTCTGTAAAGAGTGTGAACTGATGGAATGAATATATTCACAATATAACACATACACACACACATACATGGGATTATTATAGGCTATGGTCCAACAATGGCTGTCTTCCAACAGAAACTCCTAGAATCCAATAGTCGTTTAGTCCATGAGGCTGTATGTCTCAGGTGGTCTTCAGTATACATCAGACTATCCAAGTAGTAGGCTGTAGTGCCAGTGAAGGAATTAACATGCCAATGAAAGTGAGGACAAGCAGGCAGAGAGCAAGCGCTTCCTGCTTCCCTGTCATCTAAATAGGCTGTTTTCAGAAGTTATGGCCCAGAATTCCCACCTTAAATGATCTCATCAGGAAAAAACTATCATATTTGCACTCAGTAGCTTGGGTTTGAGTTAATATCAGGTATAGTCAAGTCGACAGCCAAGAGTAGGCTTCACAATATCAAAGGGGCTCTGTACTGGATCAAAGACCATGGAGGTTCTAGAAAACAGAGCTTAATAACCATGTCACCCACAATAAATATGTGAGGGCAGTTAAGGCTGGAACAGCAACAAGAATAAACCTGTCTTTTAGAAGGCACCACTGATTGTATATAATGGGACTTCCATATTTCAGATCCTTTTAAAATGGTATTGTCATAAGGTTTAAATTAAGCATTAGTTTCTGTGTACTCCTGGAAATCTCCCAGTAGTGTTTTATAATACATACTTCTCTCTCTTTGGACATAAGAAAAACTCTGATGACCTTCTTCTCTAGCAAATACTATCCAATGACTACTGTGTGTGCAGCACTATGATAAGTGGTATGAAGCTGTGCACCAGTACAGACATGGTGGCATATCTGAAGTCACAATGCACCATGGGAAACAACAAGAAGGGGCTGTTGCATAACATAATTAAGTGCCATAGATTATGGATTGTGGATTATGCTCAAAATATTACATATTACAACTGGGAAAGGGAAGAAGTAGCTTTTAATTGGGAGAAACTAGAGAATAATTTCTTTGAAGATGTGCTCTTTGGCCAACATCAAATGAAAGTCTCGAACTTGGTGGAGAAAATCCTAGGGAGGAAGCATTGAGTAGACACAGATTGTTTCCAGTTGTGGAAGGGGCAAACTTAGTGATGCAATGGATGCAAAAGAGACGAGGAGATAGGCTGGAGACTAGATAGTAGAGCTTCCAGCTCTTTGATGCATCGCTTTCCATCCATTACATTTGCATTATCCCCAGAAACAAAGTGAGCTGAGCAACTTCAAACCCTGTCCCTCTGAGGCTCCTGAGAAGTCTAAGGTTCCAGAAAGTTCTAGTTTGCTACCTTGTATCAGCGTAGAGTAAGAGGCTATAGCTTCAAACAGGATTATTTCACAGTCGCAAACAAGCAGCTTAGCTGGCCAGGGTACATTAGGAGGTCCGTAGAAACCCACACGATCAACCTGCAACCACACATCAGAGGTTCAGGGCAGGGAGATGGTGAAGCTAGGTTCCGGAGTTTGTGTATTCCTACGCCATCAGTTCATTCATTATTCATCAAACAAAATTTAGCAAGCACTTTCAATGAGCCAAGCAATGTGCTAAGAAATGAAAGGCAAGCCTTGAAAAAAAGAAAAAAAAATGCAGAAAAACAAGAAAAACCAAGGTATGGTTCTTGTCACTGTACAACTCGGGAGTCTACAAAGGAAGGCAGTTTCAAAAGCTGTAAATACCAACCCTCAAATGTCGCAGGGCCACGTGCTGGATTCAGTGGCACACAGAGCTTTGGCAGCACTGGTTGAGTTTCTAGAGTGAGCCTCAAACGAGAGGAAGAATTCACAAAAGGAAAGCATGGAAAAATAGTTCTGACAAGGGAAACAATGACGGAGACTGAAGGAAGCAAGCGTTTGCCTCTCTGAGAACTCAAGAACCTTTGTAGACCCGGAGGGAGGGTCGAACTCAAGAGAAAGTGGAGCTGAGAGGAATGGGAGCGCAGAGATGAAACGGAACGAGGGGCCAGGGTAGGAAGCTCCATGCTAATACACTTGGGCTAATCTTATCTTCTTTCACTGTTGGTCTTGTACCTTTAAATAATCCCGGGACATCACGTTCAAAACTTGAGACATGCACATATTTTAAAGCCAAGTTCCTTCGAGCTGTGTGGTTCCATTCAGGACCACACATCACCATCACAGATAACACAGAAGTATATACAGCGCTCAATAGTCGCTATGTTGACTTTAGAGAAAAATGATAATGTTTTGGATATATTGGATTAGAGAAAAACATATCCTTAAAATCAGTTTTGCCTATTTCCCTTTACTTGCCCAGCATGCATTTTGGAGCAATCAGAATGATACATATGGTGGCTGGAGGGACAACTCCATGATGAGGAATACTTGCTGCTCTTCCCAAGGACTCCAGTTTGCTTCCCGGCACCCACATCAGATGGCCCGCAGCTGACTGGAGCTCCGGTTCTCGGTTATCTGACACCGTCTTCTGTCCTCCAATGGCGCGTACCCATGTGCGTTCGCGCACCCACATGCACAAATAAATATTAAATTAAAACCCATAATATTTAAAAGGCTATCTATGGTTTTTAATCTGTTTCTCTTGGACAGTGCTGTATCCAAAAAAGCTGATGCAATTTTTGAGGGTAAGGCAGGCAAGCGTGTGTGGTTAGGCACTTCACCCAAGCATGCTCCCAAGCCAAACCAATGTCGTTGTTAAGACAGAGATGTCACTGTCACTTCATCAACGTCAGGGACTTAGACAGGAGCAAGGCTGGTCGTCAGCAGCATTTTCCAAGCAAACCAGCATGGCGACTGGTTTGACCACAGGCTTGTGCTGGGTTAACAGCACTTATGTGACAGCTGTCTTTGGAGTAACCTCAGATCTGAGCGAATGATGGAAAATTATGTGTAAGGCAAATATGCATTTATTGCCAGTGAGCCTTTACTTGGCCATAATTTACTCCAGCTAAATTTAATATAATTAGTAGTAAATAATGCCTTGGAAATTTTATAACACAGACTTCAGAAAAAAATCCATTTAGACTTCTCAATAAATCTAAATGAGAAGATTTGAGTTTATTTCCTGTGGCTTCCTCCTTTGCCCTTTCCTTATGCACAAAGCAAAATACTATTGTTGCAAAGACAAAGTCAAATAAATAGCAAAATATCTCTCAATTAAACCCTGATTGACCAAATGAATCTGATAATACCCCGGCATAATTTAGGTTTAGAGAACGGACCCACTGGTTCCCTGAACATGTGAGGATCCTGGAACGGGCTAGAGACTAAATATTATTACTATTGTCATTTTTATTTGAGGCAATTTCCTTTAGCTGTAATGGAAGCACATTTTATAATGCAAGCATATGCACATGACAACTGGAACGGCCAAAGCAGGCCTCATGCAGGCTCCATGAGAAGCTGATCCCTGAAGAGGTTGTGTGGCGATGCTCTCAAAGATTCCCCAAAGCTTGGAGGGTAAGGGGTCTTGTCATTCTGAATCTCAAGCGCTTGTTTTTCATTTTGCTTCATTCCATTACTTTATTTCATTTGTGAGCATGTGCGTGTTCACGTGCTTACCAGATTCATGTTTGTGGGTGTGCCTGCCTATGCACTTGCACTAGCACAATTGTGAGGTTCAAGGGTAGACCTCAACTGTCACTCGCTCCCAAGGAGTCAATTATCTTGCTTCTTGAAGACAGGCTTCCTCGTTTTTCCTGGAACTCACTGCTTTGGCTTGACTTCTGGCCAGTGGGCTCCCGGGGTCCTCCTGCCTCTAACAAGTGAAGGTCGCCACATTTGCCTTTTTACCTGGATGCTGGGAATCAAACTGAAATTCTTAAGCTTGTATGGCAAACATTTTACACACTGAGCTGTCTCCCCCATCCTTTCAAGTGCTCTTTAAAAAAAAAAAACAGCAACAGTATTTATACTTTACAAACAAGTTCAATATTCTGTTTTCCTATGAAGCCTAACAAAATGGTTCAGGCTGAACTTTACCAAGACATCAGGACTCCCATGTAAGAGTTTCGTCATTATTTTCTCTACACCAGCTCAGGACTTCCCTCAATTCCTTCTCAGGTCTAAGCACCTTGAATTAAATACTGATTCATTATTTTGTTGTTTTTTTTTTTTAAATCTAAGCAGAGAAAATAAAACTGGAGAGTTTCCTAAAACGCCACCATACAGAAGCTGCAGGAATTGATTACAGAGAGGGCTGCATGGTGCTCGTATTGACATTTCTTACAAGAACGCCTGGTTGTTTCAGGGTTCCAGCACATTAAATGGATCCCTTTGTTGAGTACAAGTTCAGTGCATACAATAGGGGGTGGTGATGGCCTATTCTTTTATAAAGTAAGACATGTAATAACGCAATAGTCCTAACATTTAAACCTCAGATGTCTTTCCATGCCCAAGTGGCTAAGAACTCAAAAACAAGTAATTATCAGTAGCATATGTACGCAATAAGAGAAGCAGCAGCAGCAAAAAAGTTATATTTATGACTTTGGCAAAGAGGATGCATTAATTGACTGCAGAGAGGAGCCAACATAATATTTACGCTACGTTTTCAAAAGGGAGATGAAGAAGATTCCAGAAACTTAAATGCACTTGGCCTTGTTCTGTGAAGGAAAACTTGGAGGAACACTAATCAGGAGATGAGTTCTGAGGACAACCTCTGACTTTTGTTTTAGAGAATGATCTGTTGGGCCATTAGACAGCCTAATGATGAACGTACAAGTGACGTCGTTGGGTATGCCTAGAGAGCTGCGGTTTTCAAAGTGGCAGACAGTAGCAAGAGACCAGAGCCTGCAGATATCTGCGAGCTTATAGCAGTGTGATCCTGCTTTGCCTCATACACACTTTTGCTCTGTTGGATTTTCTTTATGGAATTGCTTTCCTTCTCTTCCTTGTTCCTGTGTATTAAGGTATATTTTAAGACTTTGCAGCTTTTGAAACTCTAGATTTGGTTCTCAACCTTAGTTCCCCTGTCGATTGCTCTCTTTCTCTCTCTGTCTCCCATCTCTTTTTCTTCTCTGGCTCTTTCCTATCTCCTACTCCCTTTTCTTCTCCCCCACTTTTGTGTTATATTCGGGAATTGAACTTACTTAGTCTTGTCTTCTGCCTTTTCCTCTTAACCCCAAATACTGAGCAGGAGTCTTACAAATACCTGTGTATGTTTCTATGGAAAGAATAATACATCAAAGACCTGGTTTACAATTAGATTAAATCTGTGCATCAGCTTTAATGATTCCTAAACAGAATGATTGCTGGTTTTGAATAATCACAAGTTGAAGCTGTCAGTTTGACTCTCTGAACTCCCTGCTGAATCCATGAGCTTATTCTACTGAAGTGCTGAGTAGATTGGGGGGAAAATCCTTGAAATGAAGTAAATTTAATATATATTTAAGGCCTTGTTTATTTTTATCTTATGAATGCAAATGCACTGTATGTGTGCCTGGTGCATTTGCAAAAGCAGTAAATGTTCACGACCAATGAGTCATCTCTCTAGCCTTTAATATATCATTTTAATGTAATACTTTTATTAATTCTTTGAGAATTTCATACATATATACAATGTATTTTGGTCATATTCATCCCCTACTACTCCTCCTAATTCCTCCAAGATCCATCCCCAACCTACTTATAACGTTGTGTTCTTTCTCTCTCTCTCTCTCTCTCTCTCTCTCTCTCTCTCTCTCTCTCTCTCTCTTTAATAAGCCACAGAGTTCAATTTGTACTGTCCACACTTCATGGATATGGGGCCATCCATTGGAGAATGGTTGATAGCAGTAATAGATTAAACTCTAGGGCCCATGAGCTTCTAGTCATGAGTTTTGGCCATATCTGTAGGACCAGGTATGTGTTTCCTTCTCTAGTACAGGCCTTAAATATAATCACACAATGGACTATTACTCAGCGGTAAAAAAAAAATAATAATAATGACATCCTGAAATTTCAGGCAAATGGATGGAACTAGAAATAAACATCCCAAGTGAGGTAACCCAGGCCCAGAAAGACAAACATGGTATGTACTCACTCCTAAATGAATAGTAGATGTAAACCAAAGGATAACCAAGCTACAATTCCCCAATCCCAAAGAAGCTAGGCAAAAGGGGGACAATAAGAGGGGTACTCATGGAGGGCCCCAAGGAGGAAAATAGTTAATATCTCCTGGGAAAAATGGGATGGGGTAGAAGGGAGGGAATGGGGGATTGGGAACATGAGGGACCCAGAATGCCGAGCTGAGGGAGGGGCAAAAGCAGGGAGCCATGAATTATCTTGATAGAGAGAACCATTATGGGATTAGAGAGAAACTTGGTGCTAGAGAAATTCTCAGGAATTCACAAAGATGTCCCCAGCTAAGACTCCTAGCAATCGTGGAGAGGGGGTCTCAAAGAGCCTTCCCTTTTAATCAGATTAGTGACTACCCTCATTGTCATCATAGAACCTACATCTACTAATTGATGAAAGCAGATGCAGTGACCCATAGCCAAGCACTGGGCTGAGCTCCTGGTGTTCAGTTGAAGAGAGGGAGGAGGATCATAAGAACAAGAGAGGTCAAGATCATGAAGGGGAAAATCACAGAGACAATTGGGAGCTCACTGACTATGGACTGACAGCTGGGGAACCTGCATGGGACTGAACTAGACCCTCTGAATGTGTGTAACAGTTATATGGTTTGATCTGTTTGGGGGGTGCTGGTAGTCACACCAGGACCTATCCAAGGTTTTGGAGCCCATTTCCTATGGTGGGATACCTTGTTCAGTCTTGCTAGGAGGATGGGCGTGGTCCTGCCTCAAGTCTAGTATCTCAGACCTTGTTGACTCCCCAAGGAAGAACATACCCTCTCTGAGGAGTGAATGAGGGATGGGAAGGGGTTAGATGGGAGCAGCAGGAAAAGAGAAGGGAGGGGAAACTGGGGTTGGTATGTAAAATGAAAAGTAAAAATTTTTAATAAAAAATATGAAAAAAGTGGTTGGTTCTTCCCATAGCATTTCATATGTAAATATGCCACAGCTGCATCCATGGACATATGGTACCATGCTAGTAGTTAAGAATTCTGAAATCTCTTTTGAGATAATGGACATACTACCAGGGTGTGGCAAAAATATTGAGAGTTCATATTGCTCTATAGTCACCTATTAATAAAAATATATGACAATGCTATTTTGAAGCGTAAAGGCTAAGGGCAGGGGAAAGGAAGAGGCCTCAGATGCTGTAATCTGATGCTTCCCAGGTAGCCTGTGTCTATACTATGCCAAGCAGCAGTGTTGCAGAAACAAGACAAATGCTCAGAAATTTCTGAGATGGTTTTTGTTCATTGTATATAGCTAGTTGTCAAAATTGCTTTAAAGGAATCTCCAAATTATTTTGATTTTCTTAAATTTGCCCTAGTTATTATAATAAAAAATTTAAGAACCTAATTGTACCACTGAGAGAAATGGTTTGGCATCTCAGTTTCTGGAGGAAGGATGGTGCATGCATTTGTTTTATGAGTACATGGCCAACAGCCCAGGTGACAAAGCTAGGGGACAAGGGGAAGGCAGGCATCATCTTAGGACCACAAGATCCTTTCTCTAGCTGCAGTCTTAAGTTAACCGTCAGCTTCCTCATGGACTCTCCCATCCTGTCTGTCCTGTGTGTCTTATTTCCCTTTGCTGCGTTGGCTGGGAGTTGCTCAACTTGACTTCTCTATTGTCTCTTCCCTTGCATCCTATGCCTCTCTGAATATAGACCTCATTTAAATCAGGCTAGCCAATGTGGTCAGAAGGTACTTGTGGTCATTCATAAGCCCATGACTGGCTTACAAGAAAGACCTGACTTGTCACTGTCCTCTTGGTGTAGTCCTGGGAAGGGCCTTACTTGTTTATTCATAGAATTCTCTAGAACTAAGGGCTCAGTTACCACCGTGTGCAATTTTGTAATGCTACACATCATAGTTCCTGTTTTCTGAATTAGTGTCATAATTTTCACCAGAAATAAAGAACCACAGTCCACAATGGCAGTGGGAAACAGCTTGCTCAGAAGGAGTAAGGATTTTCTTTAAGCTTCAGTTTGTTAAAGGACGTGAAATATCTGGGATGCTGGAGGTCTGTTATCTCATTTGGCTGAAGCCCAGTGATAGAAAGGCCAAGTTTACAGGGTCTCATCCCAGATGGACTGATTAGTAGAATTTGCTGTAATTTTTTTCAAATATTCTCTTCGTTTTGCCTTCTCAGTTACAATATATAAAAATAGTGTTATGAACTTCCTGGGGCTGTTGAGGACTAAACGAATTAATAATTTTATATTTCAGGAAACAGACACACAGCAAGCTCCCCATCAATGGTTGACAGTTAATGCTAACTAGGACAATAAAAGAATAACCACCATTTATCACACTCATCTGATAAAAGAATATTAAGTGAATAATTGTCTTTTTCAGGTTGGACTGTGGGTATGTCTGGGAGGGATTACATTGATGGTTGATTGACACACGTAGGCCTAGCCCACTGTGGGCAGTACTATTCTCTAGGAAGGTTTAAGGGAGTCTACTAACCATGAGCCTGAGTAAGTAAAAGAGAAAGCAGTGCTTATTCTTGAATGGTTTTGGCTAGGAGCTCCTGCCTTAACTTCCTTCAGTGAGACCTGGAAGTGTATGCGAAATAAATCCATCCCAACCCTAAGCTGATTGTGGACTTTTATCATAGCAATAGAAAGGAAACTAAAGCAATTATATTGTTATTAATTACGTATTTCAACAACTTATTAGCACTTCTTGTGAACTAGGCTGTTAAGGGTTCTGATCATTCTAGGTAGACTGACTTAATATTGGGCTAAGTATTATAAAGTCACTGGAGCTGTCATAACCCAAGCTTAGTCCAGATGATGGAGGAAAGACTGCTGGAAGAGTGGAGCTTGGCCATTAGAAGGCTCAAAGGATGGCCAATAGGGAAGGAGCGAGGGAGGGGGGAGAGAGAGAGAAAAGGAGGGAGTGAGAGGTGGTATAGAGAGATAGACAACACCCTGGGAAGGCATCTATTCTGGTTTACTCAGACTATTCTTAGAGTAGGAACTGCAAAGCTAAGCTCTCAGTTCTTCTGTGTCTCATGGGAACCAGGATAGTATGCCATTGTAGGCCAACATGCACACAGACATGTCAGTCATCACTAAGACAATGGCCTAGGGTTCAAAGTAGTAAAGCCAGTTGGCCTATTATCTAAAGGAAAGAAAACTTGATAGAAAAGGATTATAACAATGATCATTGATATGGAATCGGAGGCATAGAAGAAAGGTATGGCAAGGCTTCACAATTAGTTTGCAAATAAAGGATCATGGATTTATCAATTCATTTAGGATGACTCAGTGTCCCTTACCTCCATCCAGATTTGAGATCACTTATGTAGAAGGGACCCGCTTCCACAGGTGTTTGCCCAGCTTTCTCTCTGCGTGTGTTCCATGGTTCTTAAGAAGGCGGGGAAAACAAGAGAATGAATTGCTGGCTAAACGATGCTCACACTGGTTTCTAATTCTACTCAGATGCCAGTTTCCCAGCTTTTCTCGCGGCCCTCAAATGAGTGGAATTGGTTCTTCTCTACCTTGACAGCTACTTTTCTGTGTCAACTTGCCGTGGCGAGTTTCAAGGGAGTTGTGCTCTGGCCACGGGCTGGAAGGGAAGTGAGAAATTTGTGCGGTGTCCAGCCCTTTCCTCCTCTGATGAAATCCAGAGCCCCAGATGGGAGACTGAGGGCTGGGAATGGGGAGGCAGCAGAAGTCAGTGAATGAACTGAATCCCAGATTGTTGCAGCATTCTTTGTCATGCAAAATATGGGAGGCCATACTTCTCCCTCACACAGGTTCTTTTTAATAATATCAAAGAAACTAAAAACACCACATAAGGCATACTTTTTATTAGAAAAATATGAACTTATAGTAATTTTATAGATGGGGAGAAGATTTAAGATAATAGAAAAAGTACACAATATCCAAAAAATATTTAAAAAGCAACAATGCTTTCTCTTAAAAGCAACAATGCCCATATCACACCCACATCTCCCTAAGATTTATTACCAAAATCTGTTAATTATTGACATATAATTTGCATGCAATAAAATTTATCTGTTTTAAATGTACATTAAGTGACTTCTGATAAATGCACCTGTAAAGTCACCCTCTCTGTCATATGACAAGCCATTTCCATCACTCAGAAGTTTCCGTTGGGCCTTTGCATGACATTTCACACTGGGTGTTTTTAGCCTCTGGAAAATGCCACCCTCTTTCCGTCACCAGCATTTTGCCTTTTCTAAAGTTTCCAACACATCAATTAAAGCATAATGAAGTTGATTTAGGCTTGCTTCTTTCATTTAGCCGAATGCATTTGGGTTTCACGAGTCCCTAAAAGTTGCCCGAGTCTCATACAAATATCTTTATCTCTAAATATCTATAGCTATGTGAATAAATGTCAGATGTGTATTGGCATTACAGACCTTTCCTTTTTCACATGTGTATGTTAATAGTAATTGTGTGTGTGTGTGTGTTTTGAATGTATGTGGCATGCTTTTCTATAGCAGTTTTTCTCAAGTAGTGTGTCTTTGAGATAATCTGCTGTCATTTAATGGATCTGTCTTGCTCATTTTCAGTACCTTGTAGTACTCTACCGTGGAAGTCATTCCTAATGTACGCAGCTATTTCCATGATAAACCATGGCCCCCTGACCACCCATGCATGTGTTTCCGTGTGTTCAGCGCAGGGCTTCTTTAGGCAGACATTTCAAATTGGAATATCTGGGTCAAAGCATAAGCTAATTTTTTTAGTGTGAAATGACATTGCCAAACCAAATGGCTTTGTTATAAGCTTTGTAAATATGTCATTAACTTGCTGTCAGCTAAGTAAATAAAATTTGTAATAGGTGGTTCTGTGAAATTTCCATGTTACATTCATTCACTAAATGTTTATGAAACATTGACTCTGGGCCAGAAACTGCTCTGAGGGCTGGGATGTGTTGATCTATTTCTGGATTCTCTTCTCACATGGAATCTTGCTTTCTGAAAACACTGGACAGGGCTGGCATAGAGCACACAGCCAGAGCTGGAGACTTTGTGTCCCTCTCCTTCTTGCCTCATTGACCCATGTTCTTTCTTGTAACTCATACTATTTGTTCAACACTTGGTACGCACTGTATCACCCTTGCTTAGTTATTGCTCTGTGCTTAACATCAGGATGGCTATGGCAGTGCTATATTGGGCTATTGCTGTCAGTGTTTGGCATTCTGGGGCTGGTTGGTAAGGCTTTGGATGTCGTTTTTCTCCTTTTATTGTGATGAAACAAGCAAGTGATAGGAAGTCTAGCCTCTTGACAAAGTTTGAAGTTTAATGCTACATGGAAGGTCTGTAGAATGTTGCTTCTTGCATGTCTGAAAATCTGCCCCGATGTGGCAACTCTCAACCCCCACTCCCGGCCCCAGCAACGATCATTCTACTTCCTGCCTCTGGATGTGACTCCAGTAGATGCTCAGTAAGTGCGATCACGTGATACTGGTCCTCTGTTCTGCCTTATATCATTGACTCTACCACTCTATTTTCTTGGTAAGGGTTATAGTCAGCGAGACCAGTGACCTCCTCTACAGAATACACTTTCCTTTTGGCTAATTCCATGAAGCCTAACAGGCAAGCCAAGTTTGTTGAGAGACCATTTCTCGGATAGACCTTTCCTCTCCATTACTTCATTTGAGCCCCTTAAGATTCTAAGAAAAAGACTTGGGGATTCATGTTGCCGATAACAAAACAATCAAGAAAGGTTGAGGACCAGCCTCTGCTGTTTCTAAGGCAAGGCTGGTGGGGCTATGAGACCCGGGTAAGGTTCCCTCACACCAGAGTTTGTTTTTAAACAAAGCTGCGAGCTTCCTTTCCATGGAAGTCTAAATCTTCTAGGAACAAGCTATATGTGGTCTATGTCTCTAGCTGTGCCTTTGAAAATAGGAATGTTACCTACTGGATCTACAATTGCTCTGAAGCACCAATGTCAACCTAGTCTAGAGGCCTGAGAGTCATCATTTTCTCTCTCTCTCTCTTTCTCTCCATGGCTGAGAAAGGGTCCTTTACCTACTTTTAACAGCCTGGGCTGAATTAGTTGGTGTCACACACTTTTTAAAATAAATTTCCAAGCCAAGTGGTGGGGCACACCTTTAATCCCAGCACTCAGGAGGCAGAGGCAGGCGGATCTCTGTGAATTCGAGGCCAGCCTGGTCTACAAGAGCTAGTTCCAGGACAGGCTCCAAAGCTACAGAGAAACCTTTTCTCAAAAAGCCAACATAAACAAACAAACTTCCAGGATCGTAAATGGTCTTGAACGAGTTCTCCTCTGCTCTGAACATAGGTTAGGGGACGCCTACCAGCTCTTCACAAGCTGGCCCTTGATCCCGCCTCAAGCACTACCCTTGTGCCGCTCCTGACATTTCCCTAATGGTTAAGCTCTTCATGCAGTCTGGAGCAGCCTTCTAGTTACTGTCCTGGCAGACGAGTAAGGGCTCTGTGTGCCTGAGCCGCAGCAAACTTGAAGACTCATTAGCCTTCCTCTTTTGTTTCTTCATGATTTCTTCCATTAAGTGGTCTATTATCCTGTCCAAATCAAAAGTACACTCGAGCCGTCCTCACACAGCCAAGTATCCTATGGGCCCATTCATTCAACATATTGTCGTTTTCAGACTTTATGTCTTGTCAAAGAAAGACACAGAAATAAAACAAAAGAACAGAAGTCTCCAAATGAATGGGCTCGATTCGTGGAGGAGAAAAGTCGAAGTATTAAAATCGCTCATCAGATGTTCTGAAAAATCATTTCAGCTGCTCCAAAAAAGAGGAAAAAAAAAGAAAAAAGAAAGAAAGAAACAAAATTTTATTTTGAAGGCTGTGTTCCAAGAACTTCCCCTTTGATTTTTTTAAAAAACCATCTGTCATGTTTGTTTCATTCCAGCCTTGAAGTAAATAGATTTAGAGAGTGTACCGCGGCCATTGAAACCTTCCGCAGAAGGACAGAGACAGCCTGCTCTGTCAGTGCCCTTCTGGTCTACTTTAATCAAAAGGCTTTGAAATTAAGAAAAAAATTACATTTTGCTTGGTTTGGAATATGGTGTGCCTGACACGGGATGTTATTCTGACCTCTTGTTGAATGTCTCAAAACTTTTGCTGGGAGCCGCCAGGGGAGGTTTGTCATTGGCACGAGGCAATGTGTCCTCCCTCTGCATGATATGGTTTAATCACCTGAATGCACGGCTTTATTTCGTTAGTAGCAGCAAGCCTCGGGAACGCCATTCTTCACTGAGTATAAAGGACCCGGGCTTTCCCATTCATCTCGACTACTTAACCTCCTGGTAAAATTTGTGCTCACTTATTCTACTTCAAGAAGTTTACCCCACTCCGAGGAGCCACAGCCCTCTCCCGTAATCATCTCCAAGGTGTTTGGGTGGGTTCCCTGATAAGGAACCCAAAGGGGAGGCTCTCATCCTTCAATGCCACGTGCAAAGAGGACCCGTGAACTCACTCCCCCAAGAGACAGATGAACTGTTCTCTGGAACAGGGACACTTTCACAGATCGATAACTGTTGGGGAGCAGGAGAGAAAACAAGAGTGTGAGAAACTCATTATAATATGAAAATATTCTAAATAAATAAATGGCAAGTACTAACACGCTCAAAATAATAGTGTGGAAGTGACTGACAGCGTGCGAGCTTGCAAACACAGATCGGGGCTTGCAGAAGTTCCACCGCGATTAACAGCAATGATGCGTACAACCCTACTGCTTTGAGGACGAGTTTCAAACTGCTGGGTCGACCCTACCTCTAAGAGTATCTGTAGCCAGAATGCACACTGGCAAGCGATCTAGCATGAGAAGTGGCCTGACGTACCTGAGTGTGTCAGAGATTCATATACATGCAGAAGAAATCTCAGCATCACTTTGACAACACCGACGTCGTTACAGAGATAGTAGGATGTTTGGGATGAGCTTTGGAAGGATCCAGCCTAAGGGTTGGAGGAGGGGGCAAGTAAAGAATCAGGTAGAACAAGATTGACTAAGTAATGATAATCAGTGGAACTGATTGACAGGTGGGTGGCAACACATAGCCCCTGTGTGTGTGTGTGTGTGTGTGTGTGTGTGTGTGTGTGTGTGTGTGTGTCTTGTGTCTGTCAGGACCGGAGGTCAGCCTGGAATCTTCCTTGATCACTCCCCGCCTTGCTTTGTGAGGCAGGTTTCTCACTGAACCTGGAGGCCATGCATGGGACGAGGCTGGCTGGCCAGCAAACGGCTTTCATCCTCCCGTCTCTAGTTGTAAGCACTGGATCATAGATCCATGCCGCCATGGCTTTTATGTGGTGCTGGAGTTCTGAACTCAGGTCCTCTTGCTTGTTCAGCAAGCACTTTACGTAAAAGCTGCCACCCCAGATCCTATATGGGAATTTTCCAGAAGAAAATGTATATATGTCTAGAAATTAAAAGGGAGAAGTGACTGTAATAAAAAAAAGTGTGTGTGTGTGTGGGGGGGGATTAGGGATACCAAAGCATTTTCACAACAATTCGAGATAGACAAGCACCACCTGTTGGTAGATATCACTTATTTTAAAAATTTCCCCTAAATGTCAACAAATGACAAGATAGGAACACGTGACCCTGAGAAGCCTTCATTTTCCTATTGACAGGGATGAGAGAGAAAGAGACATGTCTACAGAGAGTTCTTATTCAAGAAGGGAGCCTCAGAGGATGAGGCTCCTTGCCCCTTTTCTCTTCAAATAGACTGAATTCCTTAAACCGGTGGCATTATTTCTTAAATAATTCCATACCCATTACAAAAATCTAGCACTGAACGCTGTCCACAGCAACCCCTTAGTACCCATTGATTCTGGATGAATAAAGCTTCAAGGAAATTGTGCATCTGAGAGAACATTTTGGATTCATGGGAGCACCTGGATGACTTGCTCGTGACTACATCTGCCGGAACAGTGTTAAAAGCCGCCAGATGCCATTGTTTTTAGTGGTAAATAATAGGTGCATAAAAGGGAATATATTTTAAATACAGTTTCACGGTGTCTCAGAGTGCCCGGTACAACAACATGTCGTTTAAAGCCGTTTCTGGCAAGGCAAAACCACGTTTTCAAGTTAAATCAAAAGGGCTGGCTTCTGTCACAGACAACCCACCAGGGCTAAAACAGCCTTCTTTGAAGACTTCAGATTTTGTTTTTCAAAATGCCTTCAATGCAGTGATGTTGTTGAAAAAGTATTTGCTTCCAAATCAGTGTGTGGCGCCACCAGAAGGTCCTAGGCCTGGCTTTGCATTCACAGGGAGGAGCCTTGCACCAGCAGCTCATTCAGACAGCCACCCCTCTGTGGGGGGGAGCTCAGAAGGTCTGGTGGAAAGGGCCGGTGACTGGGGTTAACCTTAGCATCATTTTTGAAAATACCAAAGCTTGTGTTTTAATACTGGACAGGTTGATAACTCACAATACTTTAGTGAACATCTTGATGATTTTTACATTGTGTCTAAAATAAAATTTGAAAAATGGGGCCTTTCATGCTTGATGGGAAGAGCAAGCAGCTGCTAAGATGGCAGAGAGCAGTGTCTTCATTTCCAAACCCAGTAATGTTTTTCCTGGACCTTACTCGGGAGCTTAGAACTTTGGAAGCCTTTAGAGCTCAACCAACTAAGCTGAATCCCACACAACCTGTGTGCTTTCTCTTCTGGAGGGAGCAGATGAGAATACTTATGGTGATCAGTCTCAGAGCCAGGTTGAGAACCAGGTATTTTCACTCCCAATGGCTATACCTTTGCCCTGAACATCCCGGGAGGAAGAAAGGCAGAATGTTCAAGTGTCTCAAAGTGCATTAGAGGGCACAGGGCACACCTGCCTGCACCTCTCTGTATGTTCCCCACTTCAGTAGCCAGCATGGCAGATAGAGCTCCTTGCCACAACTGTTCTCAAAAGCAACATTTATAGGACTTCAGAGAGGAGATGCAGGCCCAAGGGGCTGGGACAGAGGGAGCGGCACTCAAATTGTGTTTTTAAAAATGGTCTCATGATATAGTGTGGGAGAATTGTCTGTATTCTGTCAATCATATTTTAATAAAACGCTGATTGGCCAGGCAGGCAGTATAGGCGGGAAAGCCAGACAGGAAGTAGGGGTGGAGCAAAGAGACAGGAACATTCTGGGAAGCAGGAAGCTCCCTCCGCCATTCCTGCCCAGATCACCAAAGAAGTAACATGTGAGCTGCCATGCTGAGAAAAGGTACTGAGCCGTGTGGCTAACATAGATAATGATAATGGATTAATATAAGTTACAAGGACTAATAAGAAGCCTAACCTAATGGGTCAATCAGCTTTATAACTTACAGAGATCTCTGTGTGATTGATTTTCCTTGGAGTATGCCAACTATGGGGTACCGGGTGGGACAGAAACCCCAACAAGCCGACCCCTCATGTTACAATGATACTTGTGGACTTGACTCGGTTTTAGCCATTTGGGGGAATTTGTGCATCTAGACTAGAAATAAAATTCTTTGCTCTGGAAAATTTCTCTTCAGAAATAAATGAGACAGAAGGTTCAAAAGTTTCTCTTTTTAAAGGTCATCCATCCTTGCTGTATTCTGTGGTGACTCATTCTGTGCTCTTTTCTTTCCTGCTCTTCCTGGCCCCATGGCTTCTGTAGCTATAGTTTATTCTGACTCTTGAACTTTTCTCATCCATCCTTTTCCTTCCTTCTTCTCCCCTTCCCTCTCCCTTTCCTTTCTTCTTCCCCTCCTCCTCCCCGTCCTCCCTCTTCTTCCTTCTTCCTCCTCTCTTTCCTCCCCTTCCTCCCTCCCATCCTTTCTCCCTCCCTTTCCTTCTTTCTAAGCCTCCTCCCTTCCGTTCCCCATCCCTTCCCTTCCTTCTTCTCTGCTTCCTTCCTCCCCTTCCCCTCCTTTCCCTTCCTTTTCCTCCTCCTTCTTTCCCCTCCTTTCTCAAGACCCTTTCCCCTCCTTTTCTCCTGATTTCCTTTCTCAGTTATATTTATTCTTCTTATAAAATCAACTTCCTTCAGAGCATCTGAAAAAAAAACCCACACATGTCACACTTGTGTAACCTAAATGTTACTCCCTTTGAGGCACAGGTAATCCTGAATTATTTGAAACAGATAGTTAAACAACGCCCTAGAGTTTCAGATGTCAGAAATAGTGGCCAAGAGGGCTACATCTGGGGACAGAAGATTTGTCCACAAGGCAACCAACCTGTTGCTTGCAGACCTTGGGGTATTAAGTTGTAGCTACCTGCATTGCTAAGCTAAGATATGCTTGTATGTACTTGTCAGAGGTAAGGGCATCTCAAACTGACAGGGGAAAGCAAACAAAAGAAAGCAGATGTATGGAGAGGATGACTTTAAATACAATGAAAGTCTTAATGGTTGATCTTATTTCAGAAATATTTATAACTAGGCAGCAAAGGTCAGGGGAAATTTTATGGCAAGCATTGGAAAGGCACAGAAAAGTTTGCTGTGTGTTTAGCTGTGCCCCTGGGGCTCTTCTGTTGATGTGCTCAGTACGTGGGGCTAGAGATTGATACACCTCAAGGGCGCCGGCCTGCCCAGCCTGTAAGGAGGAGAGTCTAATCAGTATTATCACAGAATCAAGAGTACAGTAGACATTCTACAAAACCACAGATGCAAAAGCCAGGTTCCTCCTCTGATCGCTTGTGTCCTGAGAGCTCCTGTCCTTTGTCTACGAAAACCATGCCTTTGATATAGTCTACAGAATTACAAAGGTTCCGAGGCAGTCCGAAGCAGGCCCTGCTCTTGACCGCAATCCACATTCATGCTCACTCACAAGGCAGGTTTTAAAGCAGTGGAATGAGACTATGCCAGAGACATTGGGTCCTTCTAAACATGTGGAACCCGAAGCCTTCAGAAATAGTCTCAATGAGAGCCAGGGAAGAGGTAGGCAGAGAGATATGGATGGATCGAGGCAGGGAGGGAGAGAAAGAATGCAAAAAAAGAGGACGACCTTTGCTACTCAGAAATACTGGCTTTGGGGCAGCAGCAAGTTCTGCATAAGAACATGAGACTTCTAGATATCCAATTGATAACTGCTCCAATGGAGTCTCACTGGGATACAAGGCACTCCTAAGGGCACACTCCCAGTAGATGACATACACAAAATGAACTCAGTGGTATTTGGGGAGGTTCTTTGTCTCATAATGCTTTGTCTAGGCTTTTTTTCCTATTCCAGTTTGTTTTTGTTATGTCTTATTTTATTTCATTTTATAATTATTCTTTTGTTGCTTGTTTTCCAATGAAGGGGTGTGGACCCAGATGAGAAGAGAGGTGGGGGGGGGGAGATCTTGGAAGAGTTGAAAAAGGGGAAACTGAACTGTAATCAATATACGTTTTGAAAAATATCTATTTTTGGTTAAAAAAACACAAGGCTTCTGAAATCAAAGGCTGACTGTGAATGTATGTTTTAGGAATTGCATCAGACTTGTTCTTTAGGTCAACAGTGACCCTTATAAATTTTAAGGTTTTTGTTCTCTGAATGAACTGCTACCTACTTCAGGAAGAATATTTAGTCCTAAGTGCTTATATGTGCATAATTTTCAATTAAAATATTTTTTCTCATTTCCCTTTCCATTTAATTTGCATTGGGACATCTGCATTCAGTTTCCAGTTATTGTTGTGTGTCCCATCTACCTGTGATTCTTAGTGTGCTTTCCTCAAAGACAGTGCAGGGCTAGTGAGCTTGTGGGGAGCGAGGAGAAAGGAAATTCGTACTGGGAAAAAGTGATGAAAATCTCAGCACTTGCTCCTTTACGTTGGCCAATAAAAGAAATATCTCAGGGTCTCTTCCAAGAAGTTCAACAAAGACACACCCTGAGCACATCTTACCTTAACAACACTCACTTGTAATCTAAATCTGCGCCTTAATACCTGTTTTTCTTGCACTCAATGACTCTGTTTATTGCGGGTTATTAGCAGTAACCCCAGTTGAGGAATGAAACAATTTCCCCTGAATCTCAAGCCCTTCATCCTGTACCTTAAACCAAGCTCCTCTGTGCTATAAGGTGATATTCCATGTGAGAAAAATCATAGGAACTTCAGGAAACAGGTGAGGCCATAAAACAGGATCATGCATGAAATCACCTGCTGACAACGGTGGAATGGAAGATATTTTGAACATCTTCAGATTCCTTCTAGAGAATTCAGGGCAGAATGATTTGAGGTTAGTTCTCGTTGGAAGTTTTTTCTTTTTTTCCTTCTGCTTGCCTCCTTTGGGAATCACAGGAATCCCGAATGGAAGAAAGGAGTTTGTAAGCTCGTGTTGGTTGAGTCAGAATGCCTGCCCATGGATAGTGCACAAGAAATGTGATCAATTAAGACCATGCTTGTTTAATGTGATGATCTTGTCACCAGATGGGTTCTCATTCACTGTCACCTGTATCTGTAGTAAACATCTGAAATCCTGGTAAGTTTTTGTTTCATAATTATTTTAAAAAGAATAACATTTCAACATTAAGTTTTATGGTACACAATAGACCTTAAGAAGGAAATGTCAGTCTCTAATCACTAATTTTATTTGTCATTAATATTTCTGGCTGTTTAATGATCTGGTGTTCATAGATTTTTTTTTAAAAAAATCTTGCATCAAAATAGAAACATAAATATCAGCTTTTGTTCTCTAATTAAAGAACTGAGATAGTTATCCGGAGACATTTGAAAGACAACTCAACCAGCTAGCAGATGGAATCATACAAATTTTAAATAGCATTATAGTACTTATTAAGCATTTTATAAAGAGAAATGACAATGTGAATTAGAAAAAATTGAAACATTAAGAAATAATTCCATAATTTCAGAGCTGGGGGAATGAAAGTTATTATAAATAGATGAAGGCATTGCCTCCTGCTACTGCATTTGAGATGTTCAGAAAGCTCTTGGATTTCATTGTTATGTAGTTTTTTCCATGTTTGGGGTGATCTAATCTAACATTCACTGTTTCTATTGTCTAAATTTAACTGCCAGGACAGTATTGTTCTTATAGTTGATGCTCAATAAATAGATCTAAATGACTAAAGAATGCATTATTTTTTCATTTCCCTCCTATAGAATAATCATCCTGGTGTTTATCCTGAGGTATGTCAGTGCTAATCTCAATGGTACAAAAGAAGCAAGCACTAATGGTCAGTTATCACAAATGCTGTGTTGTCTATGAGAAAAGGCGGTGGACATAGAGCCTGTGCTTTAAAAACTGGTGATTTATACCACATCCCCTCCTCAGAAGCCTTAAGTATCATTGACGAAGAGGGGTCAGAAAGATTGTAAAAGCCAGAGGCAATGATGACGACAGAAGAACTGTTTTCTGGCTGGAATAGGACAGTTGCATGTATGAACTCCACAGCATTTGTGACAACTGACCAATAGTGCTTGCTTCTTTTGCACCTTTGAGACCAGCACTAACGTACCACAGGATAAACACTAGGATGATTCTCCTATAGGAGAGAAATGAAAAAATAATTAACATTCTTCAGTCATTTAGATCTATGTATTGAGCATCAACTATAAGGACAATACTGCCCAGGGCAGTTGAATTTGGACAAGAAAAACAGTGAACCTTAGATTAGATCACCCCCGAAACATGGGAAAAAACCCAGAACAGTGAAATCCAAGAGCTTTCTGAACAAGACCCAAACTAGCTCAAGCCAGGACAATACACGCATAAAAGGAAGAGACGACTATGGCATGCCTGTAGCTGAGCAGCTAAGGTAATTATTAGCTGCTAGGAGAAGGAGAGTTAGCTTTCTTTAAGATTCTGGCCCTTGCTGGGTTGAACACCCTCCAGCGTCTGCATGTTCAAGAATACATGGGCAGTGCAAATTGGATTAAATGAGTATTTAAAAAGCAAGCAAACAACAACAACAACAAAAAATGAGGACATAAAGTTAGGTGAGTATGGACAGGGGGTGAGACTCAGAAGAGTTTGGAGGGAGTAAATATGATCAAAATACAATACATGAAATTCCCAAAGCACTAATAAAAACACTTTAAAAATGAGTCTCAGAGCCAAAAGAAGCCCGGCTGTAAGGACAGCAGATTTTCATGTATTCTTCCCTTTGTATTTATTCTTGTAAAAGCTTAGCCTCGAGAAATGTGCGTTGTGACGCTGTGAGGTCTTCCGCCACGCATTCTTTTCTGAGAATGTATTTGTCTGGCGTATCAAGTTGTTTAAATGAGCCTGACTCTGCTCTGGAGGACGTTTGGAACAGATGTTCTCGCCTCTGTTGAACTCGGAGCAGCCAGCCCTTCCTTTGTGTACCTCTGGGCTGACGTGTGGGTTTGTACCAGTTGTGTCCTTCCGCCAGTTTCGTAGCCACGGTATGGAGAACTCTCTGGCCATTGTTTCCTCCTCAATATTATTACCTAAGATGCAGCTATGCTAGAAAACTGCGAGCTTGGCAGCAGACGAAACTCAAGACTGTAATTTGGAGGAAACAGAAGCAAAAGGACAGGAGTAAAATGAAAAGCTTTTTCTTAAGCCGTAACCGAGCTCCCTGAGGATTCGGAAACAGTATCTGGTCCTGTTTCAAACTGAACACTGCAACTTGGGTTGGAGTTATTCGGAAGACAAACATTATTATTAAAGATAGCAGAAGAAAGCCTCAACTCCTTTTGCTGTACCTTAGTCTCTATACAGTAGCTGTCACCTTCTCCCTGGGGAAGGAGGCAAGGCTCAGTTGACATGTCCACCCTAGTTTCTGTGTTTCCTCTTTGAGCTCAAAAGAGGGCTTGAGCGCAGACTCTTGCACTTCCAGGTTTGGGGTTTGTCTCACTGAGATGGAGAAGAATCCATGTATTCACCCATCTTTAAGACCCTAGAGCTCTGAGATGTCCTTCTAGTTACTATTAGTACAAATCAGCAGACAGATTGATCCCAATGAGGACAAACAATATGATCAATAAGAAAAAAATACATTCATTATTTCTGCTGTTGAGGTCTGTTTTGGGAAGCCAATCAACCTTAATAATTAAGTATGATAACTAATGCCTCTAAATCATCCCGTGTTTCTTATTTAGCAATTTTAATATTTAGTTAGTAAATGATGAAGCTTAAAGCAGTAAAATGGGAAGTTACCCTTTAGTCGGAGATTTGCCTAATGTCACTGCCTTCATTTCAAAACCGTGAGCAGTGCGTACCTGCAAATCTGTTTATCTGAGTGTGTATGTATACTTATTTAAATAGAATGTAATAGGAGGCATTCCTCAATGACAATCACATTGAGACTTTGCAGGGGAAATGTCAGTTTTCACAGTCCTCAATTCGAAACGATAAGCCACACACTTGCAATGTGCAGCCATTCCAACGTTGTTCCTTCCGTGTTCTTAGGCGATCGGTTTTTCAGAGCTTAACCCTAAGAGATAAATAATAATAATGATGACAACAACGCCCCCTCCCCCGCTCCCGTGTGGCTAAATGAGAAATCTGCTGGCACTGATGAGCTGCTCATCAGCTAGACTTGACAAGCTACAAAAAGACCATAGAAGAGATTAGAAACATCTACAGTGTTAGCTACAGGATATTATCCATAGAGCATGTAATCCAATCCAAACCTTCCCGCAACAGTTTCACATTGCACCAGAATTTTCGGGATATTTTCTATTTTCAACCTGTGATCCCATGTAATACATAGTCTTGGCATTTCTTATCACTGCCAGCCATGCATTGCTCATTTAAAAAAATGTTTGTTCCAAGTTTCAATACCGCACATCCTTTTTGCCTTAGACCAAATGCCTATCACACATTCTCATCATTTTAATTAAACTCGGGCCAATCCAGGGCAAATGTTTGATTTTGACTCAAAAGGTGCATGCAAATCACGAAGCCTCTGCTGTTCAGGTTGAACACTTCCTGTCGCCCTCTTGCAGCATGGGGAAGGAAGCAGCCTACCAGGTTTGGGATTGTTCATCGTTAGAGGAGGGACCCGCTGATTCAAAAATAGAAAGAGAAGCCCAAGTCCACCCACCCAGTGTGTAAACTTCTGGCATCTGCAGTTTTAAGAGCTCCAGTCTAAAGAAACAAAAGGCGAGACCCAGAACAGGCCACTCTTCATTTTATCCCAGCATCAAGCGAACAAAGCGCTAACTGGCCACAGATGTCAGACCCCAAGCCCGAGGAAACCATCCATGGCATTGGCAACCAGGAGCTCCGAGCCCCTCTGCTCCTCTAGTGTTCTCCTGCATAGCCTTGAGCAAGGAAACTGTTCCTCTCATTGGCTTATAAAATGGGGGAACGCTGAGGCCGTGTCTGTTACACATTTCTTACAGCTTGTATGGCCAATTAGAGATTTCAGAGAGGAAGTTCTACAGTGGCAGGGTTCATTCTCATGAACCAGAAGTTTTGGAAAACACTGATAACCGGAACTCATCAAAGAGAAATCTGTAGTAAATATGAAACAAGCTCCTTCAAATCCTTTGTGAATATTTTTGCTGCTCATACTGATATACACTTATTTATAAAACATGGTGCTTTGTGGAGAAAGAGCCCTGCAATGATGATTTGTGGGGTGGGGGGATTGGAAATAGTCTATAATTTAAACTATAATCAGAATCCTTATAGGCAAAGTAACCAAGAATCAATCTCTGTCTCTCTCTGTCTCTCTGCCTCTGTCTCTGTCTCTGTCTCTCTTTCTCTCTCTCTCCCTCTCTTCTTTTTTCCACTGAGCCCAGGAGTGGTATGGAGGTTTAGTGGCAATCTCAGTGTGTAGAGTAGGATATTTAGAAGTTACAGAGAGATGAAAGCGGACAGGGGCTATTAATACCCACCTAAATGAAGGTCAATGTTTGAGGATGAAGAAGAAGAAGAAGAAGAAGAAGAAGAAGAAGAAGAAGAAGAAGAAGAAGAAGAAGAGGAGGAGGAGGAGGAGGAGGAGGAGGAGGAGGAGGAGGAGGAGGAGGAGGAGGAGGAGGAGGAGGAGGAGGAGGAGGAGGAGGAGGAGGAAGAGGAAGGAAGTAGGAAGAAGAAAGAAGAAAGAAGAAGGTGGTGGTCAAATTTTCAGTTTATGAACGCTTCCTTGGCTTTAATTACAACCTCTATCTGTGGTACTCTGACCAAAGTTTTCAAATAAAATAAAAAATTTCAAATAAAACCCAACAATTCCTCATACTTAAAGGATACAGTAAGCTTTCTGAACAAATGTGAACTCACCATCGTAACTGGGCTAACAAGCATTTCTATCACCTCCAAAGGCTTCCTTGAGTGCTTTGTGGTCTTCTCTCCAGTTGGAACTCTTTGGAGACTCATGTGAAGGGCTTATCAATGGACTCTTCCTTCCTGTTGCTGAACCTGGTCCATTGCATAGAATGAGCATTAATTATGGACGTTTGGAGGGTTTCAAGGTTTTGTCCGTTATATGTAAGCTTCTATCAGCATTAGTGTTCAAGTCTTAGATGGACACAAGCTTCTGTGTATATCTGACTAGTGACCTAGCAGCAGAGGAATCAGGTCACATGGAAGGTGTACAGTTTTGAAAAACAAAACAAAGCTGTCACTGCCCTTTCCAAGTCAAATGGCACTACTATTTAGCTTCCTAGTGGTCCCAACATTGGCACAGCCTTTTTAGTTTCCAATAATTAGTCATATTCCATTATGGTTTACCCAGCTTTAAAAAATAATTACATTGCTTATTTACTACTATATGCCTTTTGTGGAAAAGAGCCTGCTCAAACCTTTTCCTCACTAAAAGTAATTGTGTGTTGGGGTTTTTGACTATTGGCTTTTGTTGTTGCTTAAAATCTCTAGGTACAGGCTATGAAGATTATCGGTGTTTTTCAATGGCCTGCGCTTTATTTTCTGTACCTTTACCAGTATCTCTTAAAAGAACCGATACTTTAAATTCTGATGCTGTTCAAAATGTTCCCATTCCCTTTTGGGTGATGTATTTAAGAAACACTTGCGAATTCCTAAATAGCACAACAAGGGCTGCCTTCGACTTTTCTATCTAGAAAGTTTTCAATCTGAGGTCTAGATGTTAAACTTTTGCCCAATGATCCATTTCTGGGATAATATATGTATATAATATAATATGTTTGTCAAAGTTGACTTTTTCATTATACATGTGTATTCACTATTTCCCAAACCATTTCTTGGGAAAATTATTCTTTTGCTAGTGAATTGCCTTCCTAACTTTATTTTTAAAGTCTCATGTTTTTATTAATATGGGTTAAGTGCTAGAGTCCATTTTGCTTTCCATGGATCTGTCATTCACAGCTTTTGATGCTAAAAATATAACAATCAAATATGATTTGTAATATGTGATTTGCAATATGTAAGACCTTTGCATCCACTCTACTGAGCTTTGAAAATAATTTAAAAGCATATTTTTCCCCAAAAACAGTTTGTAGGGTTGACATACAGTCCCTATGAGACCAAATATTATTGAGACAAATTCTAGATGTTAATTTTATATAATTATTTTATATCATACAAATGGTATGAGCCATGTACATCTTGCTAAAGTTATTTATTAATTCTCTATTTGACTGCCTTTTCTACATAGATTAATATTTATCAATGGATAACTGAAATTTAACTTCCTTCCAACCCTATTTTCTATTGTTCTTTTTTCTCTCTTTGCTGCATTGGCCTGGACCCCTAAGACAGTATGAAATAGAAAATATGAGCTCAGATATCCTCATCTTGTTTGTGGCGTTTGCATTTCCCATTTTGGAGGGACAGAGGCCAAGTTTCTTTTGCCTTGTACTCCTAGTCTTTGGCCCCATGTTTAGTGTAGAGCACACATTCTAATGCTTGCTAGAAGAGAAACAGGTGCTGGAATACAAAATTATATTGCCATATAAAGGTTTTTTTATGGAAAGAAGTGTGCAGAGCTAATGGATGCAGAGTACCATGCTTATGACGGGATAAAGGAAGGGAGCGGGGGCTCACTGAAGGTTGTCTGGATAGGGGACACTGAGTTGGATCTGGAGGGATGGAAGACCAAAAGAGGGGAATCGAGTTTTATATAGAAGAACCTATCCGGACGGTGAACTCATAGAATACTTAAGAAAAAACCTATCCAGACAATGAACTCACAGAATCCTTAAGAAAGCACGAGAAATGCAGTGTTCAGAAACAGCCGAAACTTGGAAAGCTGCCTTGCATACTTACCTTTCTTCCATTTTTTCTCCAGCCTTGTTATCCCTGCGCCGATTGTGTTCCTGTGAAATAATCCCTGAATGATTCCGTGGTAGTTTTTGGCTTAGACAAGCTGGCTCATCTCTGTTGAAGTGGAGGTCCCAAACTGAAGCCCATTCTGGGCGTGATGGCTGGCCGAGGGTGCAGGCACACAGCACCGCTCCACTCGCCGTAATTGCTGAAGACAAACCGATGTGACCCACTTAGCCGCACCTGCCTACCCAGACAGAGCCTTGATGTTTTAAGGAAACTAAACCTGGCAGTAAACTTTATGGCACTTTCACCGTGTTTAATTCAGAGTCCCGAGTGGTCTAGCTTGCTTTCTAACATCTCTTGTTCAGCAATACAGCCCGAGTCTGTTTATTTGCTTTACCCATTATCAAGGTGCTGCGCTGACTTACTAGAATGAGGCAGACATTTAACTTCAGCGGGAATGCCAGGAGATGCCTGGATGAAGAAACAGGGCCATTGGGAGGTTTCCTGTCATTCCTTCTAGCATTTCTTAGGGAACTTAGGATGAGCATGTAGTAGTTTTGCTCTAAGTAAAAGAAAAATGGCTCTGAATCATTTGATATAAAATAATTACAAGAGATTAGCATTTATAATTTGTCTCAATAATATTTGTTGTCTTATGGACTGCATGTCACCCCTACAAGCTGTTTTTGGAAAAACATGCGTTTAAATTATTTTCAAAGCTCAGCAGGGTGGGTGCCAAGGTCCTACATAAACACACTTGATTATTATTTTTTTACTTCTCGTTGACTTTTATCTCTCTATGTAGTTTGCAACCCAGCAGGTAGTTCTTTAAATAAACATGAAACTTTCCCACACATTCAGGCACATGTTCCTGCATGCGCTCACACCCACAACAAACAACAGAAAGCCCCCTTTAGCCACCACTACAAGCTGATATGCCTTAAAAGATGATGTGTCCTTTTTCCTCTCTCTCTAGCAGATAACCTAGTTCTGGGAAGGATGAGTTTTTTGCAAGAGGCTCCAGTGTGATGTCTTCTCAGGGTGACCGTTTTGTTTTGCTTGAAGTGAGGTTAATTCCCCAAATGCCACTGATAATTTTCTCATGGAAACATGTTTCAAACTGTATTGCACCATACTGAAAGCAGAGAAGGGCCAGTTAGTATCTGACTATGTGTGTTACCTTCACAATTCTTAGCTTAGCTTGCAGGCAACATTTAAGCTATCAGCTGTGTTCCTTGACATTCTGGACTTTAGGGAGGAATCAGAAAGATGGAACAGACCCTTAGACCCCCCAACTTGAGACCATCGAAGGCTTTTAGGTTCCCTTAGCAAAGACATAATCAGATTTACCACTTCTTCTTTTCCTTCTTTTCTTCCCACGCTGTTCACCTCCTCCCAAGTGCAGTTCACACAAATTCATTTTTCTGCCTTTATCACAAGCACCCAGTGACCCTCTTAGCAGTCATATCAGTCTGTAGAGGTTATGTTTCCAACTTCAGATACGCACACTCCCATCTCTTCTCACCCTCACAATTGAATGGAACCACCTTGATTTGAAGAAATTGTTGCCATCTAGTTCTGAATCAGTCACATCAGTCATATATATTTGCTGCTGCTGGCCACGTGGAACGGTCACCTGTGTGGGGGGGGTGTGTGTCAGGGGGTCTACTCAACCTATTGCTTAGAACTTGTATTTTTGTGGGGTTTTGAGGGGCGTAGTGGATTTTCTGTCTTTTTTTGAGAAGAAAGATGAAAGATGTTATGAGATACTGAAGAATAGAAAAATTATTAAGGTGGAAGAAAGAATAAAAAAGCAAATCTTTCTTACATAAGTTTCAGGCATTCCTTACTCCATGCCATGGCAGGAGCCCGCAGAAGGAACAATGAGAAGCGGAATCATGCACTTATCCCATCCACAGTGGAACCCTTTATCCCATCTATAATGGTATCCTTTATCCCGTCCACAGTGGTATCCTTTATTCCATTCACAGTGGAACCCATTATCCTATCCACAGTGGTACCCTTTATCCCATCCACAGTGATATCCTCTATCCCATCCACAGTGGTACCCTTTATCCCATCCACAGTGATATCCTCTATCCCATCCACAGTGGTACCCTTTATCCCATCCACAGTGATATCCTTTATCCCATTCACAGTGGTATCCTCTTTCTCATCCACAGTGGTATCCTCTATCTCATCCACAGTAGTATCCTTTATCCCATCCATAGTGATATTTTATCCCATCCAAAGTGGTCTAATTTTTCTAGCTGCAGACTAATGGACCAAATCCAAGGAAGGGATGTTGAGATTTTGGTTTGTCTCAAACTCACTGCATTTGGTAAACTGTATATTTATGCCTATTCCATCTAGGCCCTAGTACTGCTTTCCATAGCGTCATAAATGCCTGCCTGTGACTACCATCCTGTAGAATCTCTAGACACATATTCTCTCCAGTCAGCCTTGTCTGGGAAGACAATGTCCCTAAAATGCTACACTGTAGATTTTTCCCTGAGTCTAATGAACCCAGAGTGCATTAACTCAAGGAGAAACCACTTAAGTCTGTTTCCTCCTGGGCTCTCTACTATCTTCCTATACTCTCTGCTGAGCATCCACAGATGCTACACCCCATACAACTCCCATTCTCATGCCAACTAAAGCAGTGTGTGTGTGTGTGTGAGAGAGAGAGAGAGAGACAGAGACAGACAGAGACAGACAGAGACAGAGACAGACAGAGACAGACAGAGACAGACAGAGACAGACAGAGACAGAGACAGACAGACAGAGAGACACACACACACACACACAGAGAGAGAGAGAGAGAGAGAGAGAGAGAGAGAGAGAGTTACTATGGCTCTAGGTACGAAGCTTCTGACTCTGTCGCACCCCCAACACAACAACCACAAGAAGCCCTAATTTAGTAGGCCACTCTATAAACACATGACAAATAGTGACTTCCATAAACCCCAGTCAACCCCAGCTGCATTAAACTGATGACCCGAGAAATCTGGTATTTTGTTATCATATAGGATGCAGCCCAATATCAACACTCTGAAGGGAAAACATGTGTGAGAGAGGCACTGGAGTGTCTGCCAAGCACGGGGATAAAGGCTAAATAAGCAGCTAGTGATTTAAGACAGAGATACAGGAAACACGGGGTCAGTGACTCCTGAATGTCTGTTCTTGCAATAGGCAGAGGAAACTGACAGAAGGGTTCTCATAACACTGAGAGCTACTCCTTTTACACAGTAAATCACTGAACTATGTGTTTCACAATCTTCTGTGACTATAAAGCCTCTGACTGGGGACACAGCACTTCACTTCGGAATCATTTCATAATCCGGCTCAGCTCAGCCCTGTTCAGATCAAGTCCTCAGTGCAGACCGGACTATGTAATAAGAAAGGGATGGGGCTGAAATGGCTCCTTCCAAGAACCAAAGACTGGCTAACAAAAATTCCCACACCAAACAGCAGCCCCCTGTCGAGCTCTTGGTGTTCTTGGTGGGGACTGTCCAAGAGACTTTTAATGAATTAAAAGTCATTGCTATTGCCCTTGGTTGATCCCAGAGGTGTTAGTTAAATCCCTATTGCTGAAGATACCATGTACTTCAGAGGCCCCTAAGCTGGAACTGACCTGAAAGCCTCTTCGACAAGGACACCCTACAAGTTTCCTAAGGAGTGAAGCAACCAACAATCCTATCCGGCTCTGATATCTATGAATTATCTATGAATCACATGACTAGCATGGCATAATAACCCTAAGGATGCACTAGTCGCACACGTACCCTAGTGAAAACCAACAGTTCTCTAATTGGACTTAACACCCACTCAACAAGAGGGAATTCATATTTGGTACTAGAAATCTAGCTCACTGCCCAGGGTTAGTGAAGTCTCGGAGGACAACCACCACTTTTCACCCAGCATAATCCATAACTGCATTCTAAACTAATGCCCTTATACCCATGGAGAAGTGTAGTCCTCAGTCAAAGAAACTTTTCTTCGCGACATATGGAGACCATCACAACTACTCATGGTCATTCAAAATGCAGAGTTATGAAGCCGAGGCTCATGTTATACAGCAACAACACAACTCTCACACCTAAGCATCAGGGATCCTTTCAGAAGACAGGAGAGAATGCCTGTAAGCGCCGGAGAACCAGGAGCTTTGCTGTGAGATGCATCTCCTAGGAAGGTCAGAAGTGATAGTCATGGAGTCTCACCAATGTGACCGTTTCAACATGAGCCAAACAAGAACAACAATAGACATGCTAACACGGACATGGAAGGTGCAGGAGGCCTCAGCCTTATACAAAGTACATCACGCCACTAAGGAGTGCTGAGAATGAGAAAAATAGTCTTTCTCAGGGAAGAACATACCTACCAATTGGTTATACAATAAGGAATAGCTCCAAAAACGCATAAAAGTAACATACAGACTGAGCAGGTTGTATTTAGTAATATATGTATATAAATATACGTGTATGTATGTAACAACAATTAATGCAAAAGAACTCTTGAATTTTAAAGAGAGTAAGGAGGGCATATGGGAGGGGTTGAAGAGAGAAAAAGATGGGTAAAATGATGTAATTATATTATAACCGCAAAAAATAAAAAATTAAGAGATAAACAACAACAAAAAACCCTCCAAAATTGTGTCTATTTTCTACATTTTCTGTATCTATTCATTTGTTAATAGACATCTAGCCTGGTTCCATTTTTGGGTTATTTGTTGTGATAAATACAGATGTACAATTAGAAAACAAACAAAACAAAAAACAAAAACCCAAAACAAAACAAAGAAAGAGATGGCCCTACTTATTTCTTCTCTAAAAATATCAGCATATCCGTAGAAGCAAAAGGTGAAGACACCTACTTATAAAATGACTAAGGACACTGCCATGTGACACAGGCTGTTCTGGAGCCATAGAAAAAGAGGATGTTTGGGATAAGCCTGAGTATCAAGTAGAATTTAGCCAAACAGAGCTGGGGATAAGGGTGCCGGGCAAGGTTCAGGAAGGATGTTTGAGGATGGAGTCAAGGTCTGATAGATGGTAGTGCTCATAAAATTTCATTGTGTGCTTGGAGAAATAGTGCAGAGTATGATATGACTTGTTTAGCACATTGAGAGGCAGGCTATGATCCATTTTAGGTTCTAGAGGCTTGGGAGGAGCCCTGAATGGCATGCCAATAGCTTAACTTTCTGAATGATTGAAAAATGTATTCTCTCAATGGGTATTTATGGAAGACATGCTGTATAGATCATGGCATAATGGTTACAATGGTGAATCTAGAGATGAATTGGCATTTTCAATGGGGTGTATAGTCTAGGAAGGCAGCTAGGCCACTAAAAGGTAGGCAAGTAATCTAGGAGATAATTTGAAAGAGACATAGTTTCTGGGCAGAGCAATGTGAAAGAGACAGAGTAGGAGGGTCAAGAGTGACCTCCATAACGATGTGACAGCTTCTCTGAGATCTGACTTCTGAGATGTTGGAGATGGTCCCACATAAATAGGAAAACCAGCAGCAGCAACAACAACAGCAACAAGACTTGAGAGGGAAGAGCGAAAGTGGTAAGTCTAAGGAACAAAAGTCTACAAAGTCCTTGTCACAGAAGGTAAAACAGCATTGGTATAAGTCATGGGCACCACTGACTTTGAACAGAAGGTGATATTCTTGGCTTACGTTTGAGGTTTATGCTTACGGAATTAAGTTTGAATTCCGTGTCAAGAGGAGGAATAGGGTAAGCAAAGAGAACCCCAAAGGTCTTAGATTGAGCAAATAGCTATGTTGTTTGTGCAACTGGAAAGACTAGAAGAGAGACTGAGTTATAAGGTACATTTAGGGTACTTTTCTCAGGTAGGGTTATTAAATTTGAGCTGCTTATTGATTGTCTGGATGGTGACGTCATGAGCATGGCTATCAAGACAGCTGTGATTCTGACCTCAGGAGAAGTCAAAAAATTAGAAAGGAAATTAGCTCAGATGAAGAAAAAATGGTCAATAAAGTAAGTTTTCCTTTGTAGAAAACAAACAAACTGTAGTGTCTCTGCCTCTGTCTCTGTCTCTGTCTCTCTCTCTCTCTCCCTCCCTCCCTCCCTCTCTCCCCTCTCTCTCTGCTGGAGGATTATTAACTGCATTAAATACTCCATAAATATTGACATCTTTATAAAAAAAAGTTTGCTTAATCCCCAGACAAATATTCTAAGCTTCAAAGCAACATTATTTTAGTAAGGAAAAAACTAAAGGAAGGCTGAAGAGATGATTGGGTGCTAAGAGCACTGGTTGCTCTTCCATAAGACCCAAATTCAGTTCCCAGCACCCAAATGATGGTGGTCTGTGACTTTAGTTCCAGAGTATCCTGTGCCCTCTTATGATCTCTGGTATGGAACTCATGTATGCATGTAAAATAAAACAAATCTTTAGAATCTAATAAAAATGAAAATCTTGACTGTTTTGTAAATGCCCAAGAAGGTGCGCATTCCAATGCCTGTCTTAACTTCTGTGGATTTATCGTACTTTGGTGAGATACAAGAATCTGTTAGGCCACTGAGGTCTCATTACAGACTTTGGGTATTTTTTTAATATAAAAGTCAATTAGTACTACTTATAAGCTTGTATAAGTTACAAAATTCATGTCAATAGAGGATTAGAACAATCCACTTTCCATTAATGTCTCACAAGGAAAGGACTTATTTTTTGAACTAAAGGAAAAATTTGCTCAAATAGACACTGCTAGGAGATAGTCACAGAGATGAGAATTCTAATCAGAAGAAATTTATGTTCCGTACTAAATTTTGTGTTTTCATTGTGGTTGCACCGCATCAAGTATTGAGGAAAATATTATTGATAATTTATGATCTATTCTGCGCTTATTAAACAAAAGACCATAAGTATGCTAGACTAACCAATATAAGATTTATAAAATCCAAAATTACAATTTCCCTTTGTGTCTTCTGATTTTCTAATTATTGGTCCTGTTAATTCATGTAGAGAAAAATGATTGACGAATACTGCCAAGATGCTCTAGGGGAACAGATAATGCCATGTTAAGGCTCCGTAAAGCTGAGACTATCATAGAAATGCTTTGTCCATGCTCGATAATAATTATACAAGCAATAATAAGCTTTTTCATCAGAAATTTATTAGTTCTTCAATCGCCAAGTGAAATCTTTCAAAGGATTCTTTATTCAGCTGAGAAGCTGTCTTGCAAGATGTGCAAATGAGGATGAAATAAGGCCCAAGAATGTGGTCAGGGAGACTGGGATGGAATAAGCAGACCAAAAAATATTGAACCAGAATGTAATGCATGAACTGAGGTACATCTGGTGGGTGCGCATGCCATTGCTCTGTGCTAGAAACCATTATAAACCATTTGAGGTGATCAAAAAATTGCTGCCCAGGTGCAGCCATTTATATTTTGAAAATGAAATAAATCTAGTGGATACCGTGGACGAAGAACTTGCAAAATCTTATTAGAAAAATAAATCTGTTTTGAGTTAGAAGAGTGAAAAAAACCTAACAAATTACAGGAGTAGAAGCATTGCAAAACTCAATACATTCATGTTTATTCAATAATCACACACATGTTCCATTAAGAAATGCAAGAAAAGAGTGCAATAAATATTGACTTTCACAGCAAAATGTAGAAGTATATGTGCAAAGAATAATGAATCTTTTTCTTGGCAGTTTGAGAAAAACAGAAACTCTGAGCCATTTACACAGGTTGAAAAATAAGAAAGCTGTTCTGTTGATTAGCAAACGGAATATTCCAACTTAGTTTATAGAGATTTTTCATTGAGTTTTAGAAAGTCTAGTTTGTATTTGGTTCTTTCTTCAGTGTAGGAAATCATGAGGTAAGACCAGGGCTCAGATCTTTTGGTTTTGAAGGTGGGTGGGTGGATAGGTGAGTGGATATTACTTCTATGAATACTTTGCATGCTTAGACTCTAAATGGAAACCCTAGTATTTTCTAAATATTCCTTGGCAACATTTCTGGCCAGGAGAAATCCCAGGAGAAGTAACCTTAGGGGCACACTTGGATAGGAATATAATCACAAAGAATTCTTTGGAAAATTCTAATGGTCTGCTGCTGATCAGAGTGCAATTTGGGCCATTCATAGCAGATGTGGATCAAAGGGCTTTAAGGCAGGGTTTCTCCACCTTCCTCATGCTGTGACCCATGAATACAGCTCCCCCATTTTGCGGTGACCCCTCAGCTACAAAATTACTTTTGGTGCTACTTCCTAACTGTAATTTGGCTACTGTTATGAATGGTAATGTAAATGTCTGTGTTTTCTGGTAGTCTTAGGTGACCCCTGTGACAGGGCTGCAACCCCACAGGTTGAGAAGTTCTGCTTTGAGGTGTTTGTGGCCATTATTCCATTAGTTACCAGGGATCCGAAGCAAATCAACAGAGACAGATAACAGCTTTCATGCAATTGATATTTCATACACTATCATGGTATTGATACTACGTTATTTATAACTATAAAACCTTGGGATTGATCCCAATTTGCCCTCAACATTATAAGAGCATACACGGATACTTGGATGATCATACAATGATACTTGGTAGACTGTTTTGAGAACCATGGGCAAATGTGCCACCCCATCGTTAGTCTGTAAGTGGTGTATATTTACTCGCTTAGGGGATGCATTGCTAAATAAGAGGATAAAACCGTGTCTATACAGTGATATGAGTTGTTCCCTATAGTACTGTATTCAGTTTGTTTATTTGCAACCGGACAGAAAAAAATAAATAAAAGACTGGAAGGAAGTATGTAAATAACATTAATCACTTAATTCTTCATGAAATACTTGTACGTGGGATAAATGCTTCCATCGTTCTTTCCTGCATTTCCAAGCAAGATATGTCAGTAATCGCTTTTGTACTTAGAAAGAAAATACCAAATAATTATTATTGGGGGTGGGAGAGACCATCCAAGGGAATGGTTCTGCCATAATAATTGGGAAAATTAGGCTTCTCTTCTTCTGCATCAGGGAGGTGTATGAGGCTTCCCTACAGTCTCCACTTGGCCAACAGTAGAACATCTGAGTGGAGGATCTGGGTCAAGAGCTCCAAAATGCTGTGCACTAGTTGAATCTGAAAGGTACCCATGAGCTCAAGCGGAGGGTTCTAATCTCTGGAAGGAACCAGTCTGCTGTGTGATTCCTGGTGGGACCACTGAACGGCAGCTTTACCCTTTAAACCCCTGCAGTGCCAAACTTCCTCCAGCCTCCCTACTGATTTCTGAAGAGTTCCCAGAGTTATCGTCAACTTGGTGGGGCATAGCACAGTGAGAGAAATGGGCCCTAGGTTTCTCTGGGTGCCTAGCAAATACGGACCCTATCACTTGCCCTCAACGTTAGAGGATCATATAATGATGCTTGGTAAATTGCTTTGAGATCCACAGGCATGTGAGCCAGTCCATTACCAGTCTTTAATCAGTATTTCTACTCACTCAAGTAAAAACCATTGAAAGCCATTGATCCTGAACTTTATGCAGTCATCAGCAAGAGGGGTTGGAAGAGTTTAGGTGGCAAAACCTCAACAAACTCACGAGATAAACAACTGTGATAACACTGAGCTGGAAACCGAATGCAAACTAATATTAATTATGACAGAAAGAAACGTTGTTTTTCTTCCTGAGGACATGAACATGTGGAAGAAATGAGTGGAGATAACTGCTACTGATTTCTTTATCATTTCCCTGATCCCTTTACTGTAGCATGTATAAGAGAGAGGATTTCTGCCACTTTGATCCAGGCCTGGGATTCTTGAGCCTCCTGTCCCAGTGTTCTGATATTTGGATTACAGGTGTTCGCGACCATACACAGTATGGTAGAGTGAATTTTGCCATGGTTATCCTGAGGTTGTCTTGGATTGAGATCAGCCAGAGTTAACCTTTAAAGAATGCCTGGGGTTAGGAGTGAAAGAGAAGCATAGAAGTTGGGATCCTAGGTGGCTATGCTGGTGTGCTGGGAACTCAGCTCTCTAGAGATGAAATGATGCTTTCGAGAATAAGGATAGAGAAACAGAACACGAGAAGAAGAAATGGTGTAAATCTCCAGGTGATGCTGAGCATCGCGTGATGACATCTGCCAGTGTCGACTATGATGTCAACCTCACCACTCCATGACATGGCCAACTTGCATTTAACGTTTCATTGTTTGTTAGGAGAGGGAAAGAACACATCTTGCGGGGGGGGGGGTTGAAAAACAAACAAATGGATAGACAGTAGATGGCAGCTTTCACAATAAAGGTGCCCTTCCCACTTCACAACAAGCTTCTTTCTGTCTCTCTTCTCTCTTTGTGTCTATGTCTCTATCTCTCTGTCTCTCTCCATGTGTGTCTGTCTGACTCTCCTCCCTCTTTTCAAATACTCTAGCATGATTCTATGTGAGACTGCTTTTTAAATCTTAACATATATGTGAGGGTTTTAGGAAGACCTGCTTTTGTAGGTGGCCTTTTGTGGTGGTCTCCTGGGTTGGAGCCCAGGTATCCCTTAGCTTTCTCTCTCTCTCTCTCTCTCTCTCTCTCTCTCTCTCTCTCTCTCTCTCTCTCTCTCTCTCTTAGCTTTTGCTCTCTTAAGTCTCTCTAAGTTCTCTTTCTCCTCTCTCCTCTCTCTCTCTCTCTCTCTCTCTCTCTCTCTCTCTCTCTCTCCACACACACACACACACACACACACACACACACACACACACACCAAAACCAGGTAATCTCCTTGTCTCTTTACTTGAAAATAAAGTAAATAAAAAATAAAGTAAATAAATAAAATAAGAATTCCTTGAAAATAAAGCATGTAAAGCATGGTTTTATTTTCGAAGACTCCATGAGTTACATAGCTTTATAACATCCCGGAGTGGGGGGAGAGAAGCAGGATAAACTAATAAAAGTGTATTTGAGGACAAGGGAGAAGCGGGCATGAATGAAAGTGAAGATTATCTATAAGAGGGGACACTCATTTTCACTGAACGGCCTTTCCTATATTTTGAATGAAGGGTACCAATTATCTACTCAAAAATTAAATAACAAATAACCATGGAACAGATACTCTAGTAAGATGAAAGTAATATATCTTTATACATATAATTGTTATCTAGAAGACTTACCAGCCTGTGGTCCTTGGGTCAAATGTAGCTTAAACTTCTTAAATGAAGTTTCATGGGACTCCTGCCACATATATTAAAAAGTTATCCCCGTCTCTGTCAAATTGAGTGACAAAGTTAAGAGTCTCAGAGTTGAGTAACAGCAGCAGGTTTTTCACAAAGTCAAACTACTTACGACCTGGCCCTACAGAGAAGCAGTGTTCACCCTCTACTCTAGGTAGGTGTTAGACAATGCTCTGTAGTGTAAGGATATCTTATTTGCCTCTTTGGAAAGTTAATAATTTTTATTTGTGTTTTATTTAAATTCTCTCTTTCCTCAAAAAGAATGACCTCTTTCCTCTAGATGTTCTACCCTCAGTTGATTCGTTGATGTTCTCATTCTAGTGAACTTGGGGATGTTCATATAATTAGATTTGCTATGTTGAATGAATATAATCAAAACGTTCTATTACAACTCTGTACGACTGTGGTTGTTTCTAAACATATTTTATTCTTCCTGCTTATGGATCAGAAGTCCAGGCTTGTGGTCAGAAAGCACTGCGTGCTGATTTAATGACTTAGGACTCCCTGTGTACTGTTGATTCGGTCACATTTCCATATCTATGTAGTGGAGCTGACGGTGACCAGAAGATCATTTCTATTTATTCCAGAGAAGTGTTGTGCAGACACCCAGGGTAGAAGCACTCAGTCATTTAGTGACTTTTTCAAATGACTGGCAAGATAAAATGCTAACATAAATTTTCACAAAGGTGAGAAACACGTGACTATAAAATGTTCTCCAATCAATGATTAAGAACATAATTTATAAGAATAAACATAACTGTTCATACATATCAAACTTTATATAGAGAGCAAAATTACTGGCTTTTACAGCATCCTGGCATCAGCAGAGATGTAGTCCTCAACAACACTGCCCTTTCTGTGGGTCCTGTCTGATACCCTTCATCCCAGCTGCCTCCCCCAGCTGTCTCCCCCACTTAGACAGCAGCTCTTCTTCGGAGTGGAGAATCTCGTGAGCAGAATCGGGCTTCTTGTGTTTCACCAGGAGGCATAGCTACGCAAAATAGCACTAAATAACCTGAGAACAGCACCATGGAAAACGCAAGCATCATACATCAGGTTAAGGCCCAGTTTTGTTAACTCTGAAAATGCCTACAGTCTCACATGGGTTTCGCAGTTGAAGTGGAAAATCCAGCTACATTGTGTCTGGTGACAGACAGGTGCCGAACTGCGGTTCCATGTGCAGCATGTAACCGTAACATGTCGTAAGCCAACAGCAGGAAGAGGGTTGGGAGACAGAAGGGAATATTGACTAAGTTCATTCCTAGATCTTAAAGTGAATTACATGGACGATTTCCCATGATTCACTGCAGTTCCTTCCCCTTCAAACCGCAAAAACTATCAGGCAAAGGTAGGTTGGTATAAAAATTGTGAACTACAAACTTTTTCTTTTGTCCCTACAATGGATAATATTCCCTTCATAAGAAGCTATATTTGCTGTTATTATCGACACTAAGAAAATCAGCCGCAGCTTCAATTGGCTACTGGGTGCCCACGATTATAACTATCGGGACTGGGTGCAGAGACGTGAGCATAAGGATTCCTTCGAACAGGGCTTCTCTACACCTGGGCCTCCTTTGCTCCACTGTCTTCTTTTAAATTATTAGGAGACCAGTCCATCCCCAGTGTTTTTGATTTACTTCTTATGCATGAGGCACAGCACTGCTTTAAAGACACTAGGATGCACCTGCCCCGCCGAAGGGCTTGAAATATAGTAGTTGTTGTGTCTTTAGCAGCATGGCTACCGAATACCAGTACTGTATGTGAACTTAGATGATTAGTCCACACTCTGTTTAGATTGTGCCGGGCACAGCAGGGAGACTGAAGATAATGATAATATTCTCTACACTTCAAAACCACTCAAAGAATATTTCTAATGCCTTTGCCATAAAAAATGATAAATGTTTGAGGAAGGGAATGTTTACCCTGACTTAAATATTATACAAAATATACACATGCCAGAACATCACATGGTATGCCATAAGTATGTATAATTTTATTGTTTGTATGTGTCATTTAATAGAAATTAAATAACCACAAAAAGACTCTTAAAGTTGTCATTACAGTCATTTAAGGCAATTTGTTTTTTTAAAAAAAGCACAGCTAGTGACATTTCTAGTGTTACTTTATATTAAAACAAACCAGAATATCAAATATAATGTTTATTGTTTCCTTATACAAAAGGGAAAAAACACAAATTCTTTTAATTGCATCTTAATAATAAAAGGCACATAATCATTACTAGCAGGATATGTATTACTTTCATGGGGTTTTGAACACCAGCGTTTTGTCCTGTTATTTCTCTGTTAGAGTATCCCATTAATTATTGGGGCCTAATTAGACCAAATTATACTGTATTCCCTGATGAACTCTCTGGATTCTTAAAAATTCCTGTCTTTCCATGGCATTCTGAAGTTAACATTAGCGATGAAAGTCAGCCCAAACTTCCTTTTCTGTTCTACTTTTATTTAACATATGCAGTAGCAGCAGCAGCATCTCTCTGTCTCTCTCTCTTCTCTCCCTCCCCTCCACCTCCCCATCTTCATCCTCCTCTGTATTGTTAAAAATGATCCCCTGAGAGACTCAGCGGATTTTTATTAGAGATATTTTGGAGGGAAAGAGTAGAACCATACTGAAGACCTTAAACAGGCAGGGGAGGAGCAGGGTGAGAGACCTAAGAGAGAAGTCTGTCTTCTGCTCCTGTCTCCAGCCTCCGTGCCCTCAGACCACTCTGGGCTTGTCAGCTGCTGCATGAGGCAGGCCTGAGCCCACAGGAAGACTCAAGCGGGTTTCCCTGTAGAGCTTTAAGGCTGAGTCAGTGGGGGCTTGTGGTCCTGTTCTCTGGAGACCACGTCTTTGTCATTATCCTTAAAGATAGAATGTTGTCATCTCTAATGCAGCCATTTGTCCCCACTCCTTTCCTGGGTTCCTCTTGTCAGTGTGTCTGTCCCAGTATGGAGTCCTCCCTCTTGAATGTGGCCATGGTTGCTTCTGCGTTCTTTTGTTCACAGTGGCGGACGCAGCTCTGGCCCCCACTGAAGTGCTCGGCTTGCCCAGCCCATGAATGCAGGCTCAAGGTTTCTTTTCCTCCTTTTTGGCAGCAGCTCTTCCTTGCTTTTCCCCTTTCTTGTCTTTTGATTCATCTTTCTTTCTACTCATCTCCATACCTGGTCTGCACTCTACTGCACTGACTTACTAAGGTGACCTTGCTTCTGAAATCCCTAACTTCACTTTGCCTCTCTGTAACTTCTATGGTGTATGCCTTTTCTTTTTATAACCATGATTTTTGTTTTCAGGCAGGGTCACACTATGTACTGTGTAGCCCTGGCTGGCCTTGGACATGCTATGTAGACCAGACAGACATCCACGTTTCTTTGCCTCCAGGATGTTGCGATTAAAGGTGAGTGCCATCATGCCCAGTGCTTAGGAGCATGATTTCTGATGCTTAATGTCCTTTCTCCTTTGGAGTACAAACTCCACCAAGTCAGAACTACACCTTTTTGTGATGCTAAACAAATACCAGGCTGTCATCACTTACTTCTTACACAAATTAACTTATGAGCCACTTATCTAGCTATTAATCAGAATGGTTAGTTTAAATACTTATTTATTACTGACTCTGTAGCCCACACTGTTTGTTACCATGTCAGTAACAAATTCAGAAGCTGTCCCATTTTTCACGTTTTCTGTAGTTCAAAATTTCCAGTAATTCTTTTTACTCTCCAAATAACTATTCAAAAACTCCTTCTGGCATGTGAGGCTGAGCCAGTTTTGCACAGTACCTTGAAGAGGTTAGGCCCCTTGGCAACCTGAATGCTTTTTGGGTTTTTTATTTTTAAGAAATGCCTCATATTTTCTGCTCAGGATTATCTAGAGAAACACATGTGTCTGCATATACATCCTAAAGTATTGGCTTCCATGGCACCAGAGGCTGAGAAGTCCCACAGTCTGCCACCTGCAAGCTGCAAGCCCAGGAAAGCTGAGGGAGCACCTCAGATGGAGTCCGGTGGTCCGAGATCCAGAGGGAACACACACACAAACCCAAGGGGGAGGGCAGATAGGGTGAGCTGTGTTGACTCAGCTTAAGCAGAAAAGCAGTTAAAATGGGAAGATGGACTCCCTCATCTACAGCCTTTGCTTCTCGTTAGTCTTTCAGCGTTGAGCCAGATATGCCAAATGACTAATTTCTCATTAAAAATTACTTTCACTGTCAGTTGTTTAAATTGTGATTTTTAAAGTTGAAACAAAATTAAACATATTTATGAGGTACCGCATTTTTTAAAAGCATACATATGTATTATATTCAAATGTTCAAATTAGGGTAAGTTTATCTTTGTTTTCAAACATTTTTCATTTCTTCATCGATAAGGCAATCAGAATCCCTTCTTGTTTTATGGCTTTCTGAAATTCAGAGTACATTATCATTATCTTCGGTTGCCCCACTGTGCCATGGAACATGACAAATTTCCTTATGAAAGGCCATTAACTATGCAATTTGTTTCTCTGTACATAATCTGTAATCAAGGCGGAAAGCGAACAAATGCCACCGTGTTGGGTATCATGACTTCCTTGCGATCCGAGTGTTATATAATGTGATATCTCAAAAACAGCTGTTCCGGGCTGGGGAGATGCTCAGGGGGTCAGAGTGCCTACCGTGCATGCATGGGGATCCAAGTTGGGGCCCCCGCACACATGTACAAAGCACGTGCTAGTGACCCCAGGACTGGAGATGGAGAGAAAGAGAAATCACTAACACTTGGCTGTTAATCAAGTTTATATGTTGTTCAAATCAAGGTTATTTCAAATCAGTGGTAGATAATAAAAGAGAAGATTACCCAACATCCCCCTCTAGGCTTCACTCATATGCACATATGCGCAGAAGTACAGACAGACAGATATACAGACAGACAGACACACACATGCACGCAGGCACGCACACATACAGAGCTCTTTTAAACAAACCTGCAGTCATGTTGTACAACTGTGGGAGGGACACACTAAGTGAGTCAATAGTAAAATGAAGATTTAGAGAAGCATGGCCCGTGGCCCATCTCGGTGCACTGGGAAAATTCCTTCCTAAATGAGAATTAAACTGACACATGGAATTTCCTGGGCAAAAGGGAAACCTAGTTTGCCTTTTTCCCATCATGCCATTTGTGCATTTATATCTTAATGTCAAACTCAGCTTTTTGTGGAAACAAGTAAAAGCATTGTTTTCAATAATGCATGGTTCCTTCTGCGCATTCTTCCTTGTCTGGTGAGAATGGCAGCTGTGAGCATGTATCCCCACACATGCGTACTATTCATGGTTGTTATGACTCGAATATGAAATGACACCCCCCCCCAGGCTCGTGTTTTGAATACTTGGTTTTGTGATAGCTGGTGAAACTACTTTGAGACATGACAGAAACATTTGCCAGGGGAACCCAGTGGAGGCAGCAGGTCTCTGGGAGCAAGTCCCAGGAGTACATTATCCCTGTCCACTTCTGGTGTTGTTCTGTTTCCCAGCTTATTATCACTGGGTCTGCTTGGCTCTGCCATGGCAGAATGAATGCCCTAAAGTCAAGAGACCAACTAGTTGCTTCTTCCACCAAGTTGTCCGTGCCAGGGTTCTGGTTTGAATGTGAAATGGTACCCACAGACTCTCGTGTTTAAACTGTCCCCAGATTGTGGAGGCATTGTTTCCGGGGCAGGGTGGTGGAAGGAATCTTTGAGACTCTGGCTCATCTAGGAGAAGTGGGTCCTTGGAGAGGGCCTTGATGTTTCTTTGTGCTTCTGGCCAGCAAAAGCCACAATGCAAACTCCTGTGTGATGTGCAGAGTCACTTCAAGTTCCAAGCTTCCCTAGTAGGATGAACTAACTTCCCTGAAACCGTGAGCCAAGATAAATAGCTCCTTTCTCAAATTGCTCGATTCTCCTTTGTCAGGTATTGGCCGTAGTAACAAGAAGAATTGAATACAATGGGCTCCACTTAGTGTGTCTGTCTAACTTTGCCCACTTCCAGCTTCTGGGTGGAGTCATCATCTCTTATCATTATGCCCTTGCCAGGTTTATTCTGCCCAAAGAAAGCTTTAGTCTATTCTTGCTGACTTGGAGTCTGATCTTCTTGGTTCTGATGGCTCCCAACACCTGACCCCATCTGTTTTCCCTTGTTCCTGAGAATTCCCTTTCCCTCATTCTACTTCTGTGGCAGGCTGCTATCTAGTCTGTTGCTCTGCATACTTCATGCCTTGCTGTTAACTATTATTGAAGAAGGACAGTGAAGGGAAAGACAGTGCTCACAGCTGGGAACTCCTTTAATTAGTAGATTTGGTGGTGCAGAAATTGTCAATTCTCTTGAAAAGGTCAGTCCAATACCAGGATATAACAGTTTGAATCAAAGGGATTTATATGAAGAATAATGATGGAATCAGTCCTAAGTGAGGAAGAGGGGAGGAGGAGAGAAATGTGAGAATGAGAAAGAAAAAGAGGGGAAAGAGGAAGAAGAAAAGGAGGAGGAGTAAAAGGAGGAAGAGGGGAGGAGGAGGAACAGGAGGAGGAAAGCTTCCTGGAGGTGTGGACAGAAGTGCTTTCATTTTTCAAGTAATAGAAGGCCATCACTCACGTTAGAAATATTCTCCCAACATTGGTGTTTTAATTAAACATCCCGATGGCTTATAATAGCCATAAATAATCACCTATATTGGCTCCATTGTATCTGCTTTGGAAGCCTGCGTAAGCTCTGGCACCTCGAGGTTTAATTACAGAGTCCCCCTTCACTGTGATTTTCATAGGCGGGCCCCTGCAATCAAGCCGATTCTTGGCAACTCTTCAGTGGAAGCTCTTTTGACATCCGTCAAGTTGCTCTTCATTAATGCTTTGGTAAGTCTTCAGAATCAAAGAATAACTTAAAAATAGACATGATTTCTGAGACCAGAGCCAAAAGGAGCCCTATGTTAAAGAGTGTTTAGTATGCCAGAGATAGGAACCAGATAAAGCTGGCTACAGAAGAACATAGAGATGCAAACTCCAGAGAATCGTGAGGGGTTTGAAGTTTGAAACTGAGCAAACTTATGGCAACCAGAAGTTTACCCACTATATTTCCTATAATATTTTTTATCACTCTTAGAGTTGCAAAAATTTCGAAACAATGATTTTAAAATTTTTCAAAGAAAACAAAGTGTGTGTGCCATGGTGGGAGGTATATGTACTTGAGTTCAGGTGCCTTTGGGGGTCAACATCCTAGGATCCTCAGACTCTGGAGCTGCAGACACTTTATAAGCTAATCATTATGAATTCTGGGCGCTGATGTTGGGCTCTCTATGAAAGCGGTATGCTCTCTTGACTGCCAAGCCATCTCTCCATCCCTCAAAACAGCAAAATTGGAGACTATTTACTTCTTTGGATTAGTTAGAATCTGAGCTATCACTAAAATAGAAGAGATGGGTAAAGGCGATCTTGTAAGAGCTTAGGTCACTGTACACCATTGTTAAAGATCCAGGAAGCTGCAGTTTGAGTGGGGTCCTCAGAAAGGAATTATTGGTAGCATTTGACCCAACAGATGCTCGAAAAATTATGATTTTAGTTCATACAGATGAAATAAATCATTTTAATAAATAAAATACAATCACCGCCCAGATCCGAGCCAGACTCAATAGTAAAACGAAAGTCATTGAAAACTTATTAGTATCTAATAAGCAGATGAACTTGAAAATAATTGTTTTCTTATTATGATCATTAGAGCACAAGATAATAGATCATTTATTAGGGAGAAGTCTTTCACAAAAGAATTTACTTCCCCTACTGTTTTTATTCTCTAGATTTTAAAAAGTAAATGCATTACTATTTTTAAAGGAAATGTAAGTCACTTTAAGGAACTCTCTGCATTATTCCTAACAAACTTTCAAAACTATAAACACCTGTCCCCATTCTTGTCTCTGGAATCCCTGGGGGAGGGATGGATTATTTCTTCTCTCTGAAGCCACGCACGTCTCTCACATCTTGCCCCGTACCGTTCTTGCTATTTCATCATTTTTCACCAATATTATCTCTAGTCTCTGTTTCTGTGATTTGCTTTCTGCTAAGGACTGACTAGGAAATGATGCTGTAGACTCATTACTGAATACGTAGTAACTTACTCAGCTGGTGGAACTAGTTTGGAAATTCTGAAAGTTTTAGGAGATGAAGCCTAACTGATGGATGGCGTGGGTCACCGGCATGTTATTTAAGTTTGAACCTGGTCCAGGGCTCCTTCTGTTATCTGTTTCCTGTCTGCTAGGAGGTGAATGGTCTCATTGTCCACATGTCATTTGCCTGTGTTATTCTGCCTCACCACAGGATCAATCAATAGATCCACTATGAAGGGAAATCTCTGAAACCATGAGCCAAAATAAGCCATTCCTCCCTTTTAGCTGTCTATACTGGGTGCTCTGTTGTAGTAATATGGAGTAAATGGCAAGCTCCTGTTGATTTTCTCCACCAGCCAATGTTCGCCACTATAAACATCATCCACTTCTAATCGGTTTCCATGACAACTCTGTGTAAAGCATAAGGAACCACCCTCCCTTTCTTGCCCATTGGACACTGTGGTCCCTTCGGACTCAGTGCTTTTTCTCTTCTAATTGTTCTTCTTTTCTTCGATGGTATCTCTCTTCTCTTGGTCTTCCGTTACCATGTATGATCATAGACTCTCAAATGTTCACATACATGCTGTCATGTTACCTTCAATAGCAGCAAGTTGCAGAGGTATCTTGACCCCCAGTGTGAGTTAGCCTGCACTCATAATCCAATTCTTTTGTTTTTACTACATTATAATGTAGTGTGTGCGTGTCCATGTGTGTGTTCCTGTGTTTGTGTATGTGTGTGTATGTGTGTGCTTGCATGTGAGTGAATACATGTTATGATGTGCACATGGAGGTTAGCTGTCTACTTGCTGGAGTGGGCCCTCTGCTACAATGTTGGGATCGTAGAAGCCAAATTTAGGTTTTCAGACTTGGTGGCTGGTACCTTTACCAACTGAACCATCTCTCTAGGCCCATAATTCAATTTTTGAATTATAAAGCATATACAAAGGCTTCACTCCTTCTAGAATTCCCTGGCTTACTAAAAAATTTCTGCTATGCATGCCTTTGTCTAAATTAGGTACCTAAAAGTGTTACTTCATAATGAACCTAAGCCCACAGCTCCATCTCTTTAAGAAAATTATGTGTGTGATTTATGCACATGAATGTATGTAATGGGGTGGAGGTGAGTCTATGTGTATGACTTTGGGTCTATTTTAAATGTCTTATTTTTTTCAGATAGGGTCTCTCACCAAGTCTGGAGCTTGCCAGTTCAGCTAGTATATCTAACCAGTGAGCCCCTGGTATTTCCATTTCCACCCCTCAATGCCGGGGTTGTAAACATGCACTGTGATACCTGGGTACTCGGGATCTGAACCTGGGTACCCCTGTTTACCCACCAAGTCATCTCCCCAAACCCCTCTCATGGAAGCTTGTGAGCCGAGACTTTTAAATTATCTCTGGAGACTGTCCACCTGTTTGCATCTCTGTTTCTATGACGACACTACTGCGATCTCTTGTCTAATACACTGTTTTCCTAACTGGGATCCTGTTGCTTTCAGACTCCAGTCACAATGATCTAGGAATCTAAACTTGGAGCTGGGTAGTGGTGACGCACACCTTTAAACCCAGCACTTGGGAGGCAGAGGCAGGCAGATCTCCATGAGTTTAAGGCCCGTCTGGTCTATAAGAACTAGTTCCAGGGAAGACTCCAAATCAACAGAGAAACTTTGTCTCAAAAAAAAAATCAAAAACAAAAAAAATTCAAATTTGATATTATGCTTTGTCTAAAGACTCTCAAGGCCTTTATAATGTGACACTTACGTTTCCTTAGATGTTATCCCTCTCTTGATCCTTGCCAACCAGCTATGTTGGTTTTTTCCTTTCCACATCCTTATACTGCTACTAACATCATTTAGGTTGAAGCTCAGACAACACTTCCTCCACCATGCCCATCTTACGTAGTCTCAGAATCTTCATTTTAGGCTTCTGTGCCGCCTTTGGTTTCTCAGTTCAAAAGAACACAGCTGTGATGGTGTATATGTTCACAAATTGTCGATAAAGGTCTCTCATTTGGAGAACAAGAACGATCAATATTTATTGGATAAAATGTACTAGATCATGCTTGTTAAAGCACGTGTGTAGGCAGGAAATACTCTCTATGGGTAATGAAGGAGTTTAGAGGTTCAGGGAACATGTTCATGTACACGTACAGTTTGTGGACAGGAGGGAGCCGATCCGGGTCTTGAGTGAACACTGGAGATTACACAGAAAAGAGACTAGAAGCCTCTAACAGCACGATCTGCAAAGGAGCCAGGACCCTTGGCTAAGAAGTCTCCGAGAAAAAAGAAGTTAAGTTTACATGTATGATGGCATGCTAAACGACCAGTCCCTGTCACAGCTGGACCCCGCCCCCTGCTCTGCAGTCAGTTTCTCACGGCTGCAGGCTCGCTGGATCCACTTTGCAGTCAGCTTAGATCTCATACTTGATACTGTTCTCTTGACACTCATCCTGAAGTGACTGATTGCAAATTACAAGCCCCAGAAGGCCTTTCAAATTTAGGCTCAAACAATTGGGCATAATTCGAGATGATTGAATGGTAAGAGAAGTATGTATTCATGGAGTGTTGGAGCTGAAAGTGTTTAGCCCAGTGACATCAATTTTTAGATGAAGACATGGAGGCCTGGACTTTTGAGGGAATATTTCTCTCACAATGAACTTGATGGAGCAGGTATGTCTGGAACACGTGTGTTCTGGAGTTACCCACTAACCTTCTAATCCTTTGACTCATTATGACAAATCCAGAGAGAAAAACCTAAGTCCTAACCAACTTATGAAACAGTCTTAACTTTGGATTCAGACCCCTGACAGCAAAGACAAAAGAAAAAAAATTAAAGGAAAAATGTCAAGTTCTGAGAAAAGATATTTAGTCAAATCTTTTCTATTTCTGTTTTTAAGTAGGATTACTCACCAGCTGGAAAGATATGCTTGGGGTTGGAGAGCCTTTGTTCGTGGCAATGATTGTGAGTTATGTGAGGATGTGATTCTGAGAGGCTGGAGAGATTACTCAGAAGGTGAAAGTACTGGCTGCTCTTTCAGGATACCTGGCTTTGATTCCCAGCACTTGTGTGATGGCTCACAACCAATTGCAGCTCCAGTCCCAGGGTACCTGATGCCCTCTTCTGGTCTCAGATGGTACCAGGCATGCACGTGACACACAGACATACACGCAGGCAAAGCACCTGTAAACGTTAAAATTACAAAACAGACGAACAAAGAATGTGACCCTGAGATGTGCCAGATACAGACTAAAGAAGGAGGCTCATAAATTCAAGGCCAGCCTGTGCTACAGAGTGAATGGGTACATAACTTATTGAAACTCTGTCTTATAATAATTCAGTGACAGAGTGTTGGCCTAGCATACCCAGCTTTACATTTGTCCCTCAATACCCACCTCCCCTCACAAAAAGAGAAATCAATGTAAACTTTATGGAACGATAATTTCCATTTAAATGAAGAAATGGGTTTGATAAATATCTGCCTTTTCTCATAAAAGCAAAGATTTTTATGTAAGCTAAAATGTTTATCCTTTATAGTATAAGTGAACGCTTATACTATACTTATACTATAAAGGATAAACATTTTAAACCAATAAATGGTTGGGTTCTCCTTAAAGGTGAGTCTAAATTAATCAGGTGGTAGAAAATTTGGGGACAGATAAACAGGGTCATGACAATTAGAGATTCTGGTTTCTCACCTCCAGCACTGGAACCACTCTTATTCTGAGCTGGTAGGCAGATCCCAGTGATACATTTCTTTTCTTCTTGTGGTCGATGGACTCTCACACAGTGGTCTGCAATTGCTCTTTTGGGCATTCATTCAGCTTGTAAAGCCTTCAATTGCTTGTGGGGTTGTGAGAGCTGTGACTCACAGTGAGGGACCAGAAGGCAATGATGGTGACGCCACACCCAAGACGGCACCTGAGAGTGTAACTTCCATTTTGCTGGTACATTCTTTGTCTTGCTTCCCCTCGAAGAAACAAGCTCCCATGCTTTGATTTGCCTTTCAGAGAAGTCCAGTGGCAAGATAATGGTAATCCCCAGTCAATAGTAGGAAAGGAATTGTGACCTGCAGTTGAACAGTCCTTCAGGGCCTAAACGTTGCCAAAGATATGAAATTGGAGCATATCGGCTCCACCCTGCTAGCTTCCCCGCCAGCCTTCCCAGCTTCCATCCAGAGGGCCTTCGGAGTGATCCTTCATCTGGCGAAGGACGGCGATACAGTCGGAGACCCACATTGGAGCACCGGACTGAGCCCCCCGAGGTCCAAATGAGGAGCAGAAGGAGGAAGAACATGAAAAACGAAATCAGTACTGCGAGGGATGCTATCACCCACTGATACAAGGGAACGGATCTGATGAGAGTTTACCAAGGCCAGTTGGACTGGGACTGAACGAAGACGTGATCTAACCAGATTCTCGGAATTTGGCCGGATTCTCTGACTGTGGCTGGCCCGAAGTCTTTCTGAAAAGCCATTGACTATGACACTGGGACCTGTTTCCTCTACATATACTGGATTTTTGGGATCCAGTCTGTTTGGACACTCACCTTCCTGGACCTGGAGGGAGGGGGAAGGAACTGGAACTTCCCACAGGGCAGGAAACCCTGACTGCCCTGGGGGACGAAGAGGGAGGAGGAGGGGGAGTGGGGGGAGTGGGAGGGTGTGGGGAGGGGGGGCGGAAATGGAAACTTTTATAATTTAATAAAATTTACTTAAAAAAAAAGAAATTGGAGCATATCTCCTTCTAGCAAGCTGCCAATGAGATCTTGGATCTTACTGACTTCTCAAAGACAGGCTTGTGAGAGGCTCCTTTTGTAAGTGAAGGATAAGACAACTCTGTGCCTGGATTTCTGACCCATAGGAACTGATCCATGGTCAATGTATATGATTTTGTACAGTCTATGATTTTCATCCTGAAAATGTCCTTCAAAAACAAGGCCAAACAGCCATGCATAAAGGAATACAACGACCGAAAGCATTTAGCAGCACCATCTACCATACATGAAACATTAAGTCTTTAAAGAGAAAAGAGCATCATCTGGTAATATTTGGGTTCTAAGTTGAAGGTTATCGTGCCCATGTCTCTGGACATTTGGAAGCAGTTCACCAAGGAGTACCAGTTAAGAATGATCATGCCATCCCCTCAATATTTAGTAATGTCTAGAGCTATTTTGAGGTGTAAATTTTGTGTAAATATATGCACAATGAATGCTATAGCTTCTAATGACTAGCATCTAGGGATAATACTAAGCATCCTACTGGGCACAGGACTTCCCTCAACAGAAAGGAATTTCTTATTAATGAGATTGAGAAACCAAGAGGGCATAGCTGTTGGCAGGAGGCAATTGCAGGCCATGCTGAGGGGAGATTTAGGGACAGGCGACATTGTCATGCCTGGTTCCAGTCTCCATAGGGGCAGAGGGCTGAATATCTTCCCAAGGATAGACTCAGTGGGGTGAGGTACCTTGGACAAGAAGCAGGAAGACTTATGTGGTGGCTCCATCGCATCCCCTATTGAGAATTTAGGATACAGTGGAAGGGCTTCCAATGAGAGGGGGACGTCTTTTGCTCAAGGTTGCCTGTGACAAGATATAGAAGAGTCGGGTTAGTGGAAATAGCCGCTGTTTGAGGAGAACGTTCCAATCCAGGAAGGGAAAGGGGATTCAACCACAGTTGAGCAGGCAAAGCCTTTCAGTGAATTAAGAAACTGGCCGGTGCACTGATGCTCTTAACTGGTGGCCATACAGCGAGACGTTTAAGGGAGAGACGCAGAGAGAAAAGGTCCAAAAGTTCACACTCCAAAGAGCGGTCAGGATTCCTCATAAAGCAAGAGAACCTCCAGACAACCCCAGGCAAAAGTCATCAGTTGCTCTCAGACCGCAAGGTAGTCCGTGCAAGGCAGAGCATGGAAGGGAAACCGAAAGTGGTGTTTGCGGACCAAATGTGCGGCTTGTAGTGAGCGACTTCCTCGGTTTATTAGGCCTATTAGGCCATGACTGTACTCTCACACACTGTCTCCGTGTGAAAAGGACCCGTCGGAGTGTCCTTTATTGGTTCTACTCCTGGGTGGCCAGCCCTTATGTGGAGGTACCAGGATGAACCCAGTCATGATGGAGAATTTCTAAACAGGAAGACAAATGGGGAAAACAAGAAAAATATAGAGATAGAAAAGAAAGCCCCAACTCACCAATGGCAGAGAAAACGAAAACGCAAATAGGGGTAAAGTTAATGGATGGGGCTGGAGAGATGGCTCATAGGTTAAGAACACTAGCTGCCCTTCCAGAGGTCCTGAGTTCAATTCCCAACAACCACATGGTGACTCACAACCATCTGTAATGAGATCTGGCGCCCTCTGCTGGCCTGCAGGCATACATGCAGTCAGACCACTATACTCATGATAAATAAATAAATAAAATGAACAAAGGGGGTGAGCGCAGAAAGACATGCTATCAATAGCCAAAATTGTTGGAGTAGCTGTATTATCTAAAAGAGTATTAATAGGTAGAAAGAAGAATGCTTTGTAAGGATGTCATAGCCAGTTCATGAAGAGAGCATCATAGCCCTACACATCTTCCCCTCATGGCAGAATTTCAAGATATGTAAAACAAAAACTTGAAGGATTTCAAATATATAAACTCTCCATCATTGCCAGAGATTTTGATGCCACTATCTCAGTAACAGAGCAGGTATTCTTCACGTCGGCGAGTAATACAAGCCTGGGTGACGCCGTAAAGCAGTATGTATGATCTATTTGACACAGAATATTTCAAGGCATCAGAATATTGCAAACTCATCTCCAGGACATACAGAAAGCTTATCACATTTGGAGGCATAAAAGAAGTGTCAAAGCATTTAACAAGTGTTGGCAATCATTCAACGTGTGCTTCAGGGCCCTGCTGCATTTAAATTAGAAACTGGTAACAGACAAATCCTTGAAAAATTCTCAAGTGTTCCCTCTGTTCCTCTCCCCTTCCCCTCCCTCCCTCTCCCACTCTACCCACCTCCTCTCCCTCCACCTCTCCAATCATGTGTGGGTAATGTATGAGAAGGCATGCATGATTCTACACTCTCCTCTTTTGTTTTGAGACAGGGTCTCTACCTGAAGCTACCAGTTTTGGCTAGGCTGTCTGGCCAGTGAATTCCACAGATCTACCTGTCTCTGGGGTTACAGGGACAGGTGGTCACATCTAGTTTTTACTCGGGTATTGGGGATTCAAACTCAGGTGCTCTTACTGGCACAGAGATAAGACATCTTTCCGGCTAAAAATTCCCAAATATTTTCAAACTTACTGGTACATGCTACCTATTTTGGGTTCAGTGGAAAGCGTTAGGTCACAGCTTTTTCTTCTGCTTTGGGTTAAAGTAGACGAAACAATGGCAACATGATTTAGAGTGAATCTTACCTATCCAGGAGCGCCAAAAGCAATGGTTTGAGGTTCACACTGATTTTTTTTTTGCTGTCTTCGGTATTTAGAAACATACAAAACTATTCTAATAAGCACTAATTAAAATTTAAAATACATTATAACACAATACTTAGAGAGTGATATAACTTCATCTTTTCAAACTTAATGTAGACTTATTCAATCAATGAATTTCAGATCATATACATTGGACATTGGTTAATTATCGTTGTTGAGAAAATTCTCTCTACGTAGTTCTGGCTAGCCTGAACTCTGTATAGATCAGGTTGGCCTCTAACTTACAGAGATTTATGACAACTTCTAACTCCTGAGTGATGGGATCAAAAGTGTACTCAAACATGCCCAGCAAGGGGTTTGTTTTAAAAAATAATTTCAAAAAATTCTTCATAATGAGTAAGCCGCCCCCAAGCTTGGCAAATACCTCCAACTGGTGGCATCATTTATTTTACAGAAACAGCTCAGCAGCTAGAGTCTTACTCTTTCTTCCTCAGGATTTTCCAGTGTCTCCATGCTTGAGGAAGATTCTGTTTTGCTACCCTTCGAATATGGAATCATTTTATTGACCTGCATGGTTTCCGAGATCGGGTCATAAAAGTCGTGTGGTATCCCTGGATTTCCCTGTGTTAGGAAACTGGCCCTCAGAACTCAGTACCTGCCACAAGTATACCCAGTGAGATCCCATGGAGATGTGGAACTGATCCCCCATTGACAAACACCATCAATCCCTAGACATGAAGGTTATGGGCTTTTTATGAAGCCGAGCCATGGGTGTCAAGTCTTCTAGTTAAGCACCCAGACACAGATGAAGATGTATTGCCCCATTGGGCTCTGTCAAATCCTAGACACATTGAATTCATGCTGTTTTATGCCACTAAGTTTTAGCATACTATATTATTTGACTGTAATTGTAGAAACAGTGGGTCTTATTTACTTACCTCTTTATTTTAATAAATCCATTTTAATTAAATGTTTCTTCATAAATGATCACAGATGTTGAGTCTGGAACCAAAGCAGACCTATACAGAATGTGCACAGCAGCCTCAGATCTGGTTATAGGTCTATCGCTTGACAGTTACTGAATACCACCAGTGAAGAAATTTTACATGTCGATTTCAGAGAAGACCATACCCTTTCATAGATTTGTGTGTGGCTATACCAAAAGTTTTAGGGACAAGACCAGGCACACTATGCCCTGTTTTCATCAGCGTCCTAGAGCAAGACGTGACTAGATGCAGATTCCCAGCTCTGCTCTGCGGAAGCTGTTTGTAAAGAAGTTACGTCCACAACAGCTCTGAGCCTCGTTTTCCTCTTTTGACTTTTGGACATAACAGTATTAACCTATAGGGCTATTGCAATGATTAAGTTACATTGGATTTGGTAGACGCTCAATAAATGTTGGCTTATTGGAGTACTGAATATTAAATCTTCCTTTTAAAGATGGGATAACAATAAACCTTATAGTGGTTTAGCTTCTAAATCTGGGAGATTTCCTGCAGAACTGGGCTTGTCAATTTGATTTTGCAGGACTTCACTGTGGCCGTTGATTGGGATGGCTCCTAGAACATTATGAGTACTAGTGTTGTCACATCTGCAACCTCTCAGAAGAGTGATCTGGTCTCAGGGACTCTAGGGTCCAGTTCACTGCCCCCAGCTGAGCTGACTCTCCTTTGGTCTGGAGACTCGCTTCTCTTGGCTGCTCTCCCTAAGGGATCCATGGGGCAATTTTGCAGGACCCTCAGTTCCTCCAGATTTTCTCTCAGAAGCCCCACTGTTTGTTTTGAAAAGGAGTTAAAGAAAAACAATAAAGCCCAACGATTTTATTTTTCTCCTTTGAGAGTTTGGCTGGATTGCCTCAGTGGCACCCAATTTGGGGACATGCCCCGTCTCTCTCCTTCAGCCCTTGCAGGGATAACAATCTTGTGTGTTTTTAATGTGATCATGTCTTTACCATGTGGTCTATCAGCTGTCACAGACAGTGTGTTTGAGAGTGTCTAGAAGGGGTTTTAATTGGCAAGGTTTTTAGTCAAATTTGCAAATTAGTGATCCACCGGTTGATGTTGTGACAATGTCTAAACACTATCGGTGCCATTTTAAAAGAATCTTTCATCGATACAACATTCATTTTAATTAGCCAGAAAATGTTGGTCTCAAAGGAAACTGCCTACAGTTTTACGGACTCAGCATGGCACTATGGGATGGCTTCTGAGCTTCACTGGGAAAACAACAGATTTATTGAAGTTATTTATATTTTACTCAACTTACAAATGTGCTGGTCAGTGCTCTGAATGGTGACATAGATCCAGGCATATGAAGGGGGAAAATGCTCTGTTTTCCAACGGAATGGCATGAAACCCTTGTGCTTTTTAATTCTGTCTCATACATGATCCTGGGCAAGTTCAGCAGCAACTGAATGTGCCTGGATACCCACTGAATACCAGGATTACCGCATTCAGTGTTTTATAATTTGAGCAATAATATAAGGTGAACACTATTGGCATCTCGGTTTTTGACATGCGGAAACATTTTTCTGGGGGAGAGAAATGAATTTGACCCACGGTGTATCTTGGAAGTAGAAGAAACACATGCCCCTGCCAGGGAACACAGAGCTTTACGTAACTGTATCAGGAAACTTGCCTGCAGGAGCTTCACTTTCCTGAGCTGAAATTTTTCTCGTGGACATTATGAAACAGTGGAACTAGATGCTGTTTTACTTGTTTCTTAGAAAGGGGGTTTCTACATAACTAGCATCACCAGACTTCTGGTTGTCCACGGTGGGGTTCTATATTGCCTATATTCTCATCAAATCTGACATGTCTCTATCATATCCTTGGGAGGGTGCCAATTTAATACTATGGTACTGATTATGTTAAGCAGACTATTAGCCATGCAAGGACCATTGTTCCTAGGTAAGTTCTGCACCTCACCATCCTCACTAGCTTATAGATGTGAAGTGTGCCAGTCAAAAGATGCCATTTTCTTTCAGTCTAGGAATATCAGCAAATATTTGGTTCTGGTCGATGTCCTACTAGTATTTGCTGGACAAGCCTTTCAATATGTTTTATTGTGTATCAGAATATGTGTTTATTTTACATGAGGGTATGGAATGCCTGGTTCTAACCAAAAGTACAGAAATATACCACAAGACATTTTTTCTGGTAAGAATTTCTTCCCTGAAGAATGAATTAAGAATCAATTCAGTCCAGACTGCAGGATGGAGAAGCCAGGCGTCTGTTGACATGATCCTTTGCTTAGCTTTTTCTTTGATAAAAACTACCCTGTGGCCTGCTTCTCTGAACTTTTCATTGTGGCAGGCTTCCTCTCTAACTATCCCTAGCTGCCTATGTGAGGACACGGTCTGACATGAGCCTTAATATGTCAAGAGAGGAGACTTTGATATTGGAATATCTCACATCATCAAAGCCTCATACATCAGGTTTCTTCAGGATTCAAAGCATGAGTTAAATTAGCAAGGTAACTTAGGAATATTTCCCCTCAGTTCAAGTATTTTAAAATATTTCTCCAAAATATTAAGATTTAGGGAGATGGAATTCTATCCCAAAAGACCTCATGTGTGTGGGACCCTGATGAATTACTGGGGGCTTTGATGTCCAACTCAAACAAGCCCCCTGTCTTTTTGGGAAAATGTGCTCCAACTCTCTTCTTCCTTCATCTTTCTCAGGCATCACCAGCAGAAAGGAATTATTTGGGGGTTTGTTCCCATTTCTATTGCTGCAGACTAAGCTTCTCATTTCATGGGGTCAGACATCAACCATCTGTTCTTCACCTTCCCAACAATAAGATGACAAGCACTTGCCACTGGGTCCAATTTCCTCCTTGGAGGCTGGGGACTGAACATGGATCTTCATGCTTATACAGCATGTAGTTTAATGATTAAGATATCTCTCTGGACCCAATTTATGTTCTTTAAGAGTCTGTTGTAGGCTGTTATGTCTTTAGAGATGGTTTAGTGGGTAAAGTGGTGTTGTGCCAGCATGAAGACCCACGGTTGGATCTCCAGCACCCATGTGAAAAAGCCAGGTGTGTGGGCTGGATGGTTGTCCCGGGGTCTAGTAAAACCGATTTCTTTTTCAGAGAACTCAGGTTTGATTCACAGCACCCACGTGGTGGCCCATAACCATCTGTAACTCCAGTTCAAGGGGATCTGATGGCTTCTTCTGGTCTCCTTGGGCGGGCACCAGGTACGCACTTGGTATACATAAATGTATGTAACCAAAATATCTATACACATAAAATGAAATTTAAAATTCAGAAAGCCAGCCAGGTGTGCCAACCTGCATCTATAATCCCGGTGATGGGGACAGAGGCAGTGGGGGTTTTGCTGGCCAAGGTGGAGGTTTAGAGTTAAAGCCACGATGCATGATATAGAAGTGCAGGGCAAAGTGAGGTCACTCACAGAGAGACTTGGTGAGGAGAAAGGGCAGGACCAAAGCCAAAGGCCTTCCAGCAAATAGAAGTCAACGAGATGTTCTCAGCTGTTGCCCCGGTGATGAGCTCTGGCGCTTGCTCTGCTTCAAATATTTTTTGTTCATCTGCCTCCTTTCTCATGGATCCGACATTTGAAATCGTGGTTAGGAGATTAGCTGTATGAATCAAAATGGACTGGTTGCCTTTTACCCCTGTTTTTGAATGTCTGGGGGTAGGAAGCAGTTTCCTCAAGGACAGTCCCATCTGTCATGGATCTATGTACCTGAAGCCACATGAGGCATGGACGGCTAAATGGACCTGTCTTTTCCAGTTTGTCATCTTGTTCCTTTTCCTACATCCTGTGTCCTGGACTTGTGACTGGAAATGTCCACACACTACACAAGCATTTGTTTTTGGAGATGCCTGGGTCTCTCCTGCTCACACCAGTTACACTAACCTTGGAAAAAGCTGGTTAAATGGTTTTTGGTTTTTAAAGGTTTACATCCAAGTCTCTACCTTCTCCAGACTCTGAATGACTTCAGTCAACTTGGATTTCCCGTCTTTTTGGCTGATTTGCCATTTAGTGTTGAGACACGTTTATGAAGGAAGGAGGGAGATTTAGTGTGTGTGACTGAGTAGAAGTCTGGATAGGAAGAACAATGAGAGTCTGAGGAACAAGGTGAATTAAACTGTGACCGTGACATATTCAATGTTGTGGACATATTATCCAATTTCTATTATGCATTCATGAAATAAACATTCTATTTCCCAGCATAGCGGAGATGTGTTTTTTCATAGATACACTACAAACAGACCATACTATACCCAGAGAGACTCTCACACACTACTCATATACATATGCAAATGCACAGTACACACACAGAGAAACACACTCATATCAAACCTCTCATTACACACACACACACACACACACACACACACACACACAGAGCCTTTGCCAGGACTGACTTCTTCTTAAGTGCCTTGGATTCAGGATGAAAGAGTACATAAGAATAGAAACCTTTTCCACCCCTAAGCATGAGAGACCTCAGCCTATCGAAAGTGTGCTGGCATGATTTCAAACACAAATACATACCACAGCATAATTCCCTCTAGCTCAAAGCCAGGTTGCAAGCAAGGTCTTAGAACTGCGTGAACGTTGCCTGAACATTTATCCCATTACCTGATAAAATCCTCACCAAACTCAGCCTTAGTCTTTGGGTAAAGAACCTTAGATGACACTTGAGCTGGTTTTGGAAGCAGTGGATTTTGAGAGAAATCTGCCTAAGTCCGGCTTCTGCTCAGAAGGCTGCTTTTCTCTACCTTGTGCCCGTGCTCCGACAGTTCGGCATTCTCTGAAAGAGCTATTACCCCCTTTCAGTCTCCCTGGTCCTCCCCGTGTTTAAACTGTGAACCCCGGAAGATCTGGGCCGCTGTTGCCTCCTTTCGTTCTGCCATTCCTCTTCTTCCTTCTGTGCCCACGCTACCTCCATATTGTTTTGTCTACCTATGGGCTAACTACTGTCAACTGCGGGCAGTGGACTTGAACTATCCCAGGGTATAAGAAACCCAGCCTCAGTTTCAATCCAGACTCCTGGAGACTTGCGTTGTCAGTTGGTGATATTCGTAGTCATTGACCCCAGGGAGATAGTTTAAGGGGTGAATGGAGCACCCCCAGCCCCGCGATTCAGTGCCATGTCTGTGAATAGCACCTCTCTTTGCCCCCACATCTCTCCCGAGCTGCCAGAATGAGGCGCCTCACCAAACCTTTCCCATGTATTCCCGTGGCATCTCTCTACCCCTCAATGGCATCATCATCACACCTGGATGTAGGAACATGAGCTTGTTTCCCAGATCCTCGGTCCGTATTTTCTGTCACATTTGAGGTGTAGCCTGAAGAACTGCGCATGCTCGAAGGAGGCGTTCCAAAAGCCTGCATTCATTTGGTCTTTCGCTTGCAAACATTTATTGCTTGTTCTATGCCAGATACTGCTTTAGGTGCTGAATAAATGAACAAAGGAGAAAAAGTGGGTAGAACTGCTGCCATTCCCTCAGGCTGCTGCCCTTTTACGTTCCCCCTTGAAGTTCGCATTAAAGTCATTTCACGTATTAATAAACCGATCAGGTGTTGCTCTGGTGAACTTTGGCTATACTAGGCGTGGGAACTCCTGGGAACACTCCGAGTTTCCTCTTCATGTCTCATCCTTACTCGGACAAAACTGGAGTCAGATGATTTGAGGGCAGACACAGATTGACATGTCTGCGGATCTGACAGGGTGAGAATAAGGAGAGGCAAAAGCCAGTGGTAGAGGTACCCTGTGGAGTCTATGGAAGTCAATGAGGCCTTTGCTAAACCCTGGGTATCCAAAGCGCAGCTAAGGGGCTGCTCTCCGGCAATAAAGGTATTGACAAGAGTGACTTCAGCTGTTTGGTATGCTGTAGGACCACAAAGATGAAGCTTCCATCTTTGGGGGATGGATGAGGAGATTCACACCCAGAACAAGAAATAAATCTGATGCCTCGTGAATTTGAGAAAATTACCATGGTCTCTCGAAATGCTCAGGAGGGTAGAAGCCTCTGGAGGGTAGGGTCATAGGCCCTGAGGCCATACAGGCAGACATCAGATAGTGAGAGTCACGATAAGAGTATCTGGGGTCTCTTACACAGCCCCTATGGGGTCCATCCTACACAGACGGGCCTTTATGTTCAGACTCAAAGTGAAAGCAAAGATCCCCTGGGTTCTGTGTCCTGGTCCTATTCATTTCATCTCTGGGTCATTTTGATTTGCCTGCTTAGCTCTCATCATCAGTGGCTCCCTGGGTTCACCCCTCTGGCTTTGAACTCTCCTAAAGATGCCTGTCCATTTATGGAGGCTACTTGCTAGCTGTTTAGAGTCTGCCCAATTCTTCTGTCATGGGAATTCTGCCTCATCAGTCCATCTCAACCCAACCACCATGAGCCATGTAAATAGCTCCCACTGCCTCATGAAGACAAAACCAGGGTACCTTTATCTGTATATTGTTCTAGAGAATTCAAAGCATGAGCCAACTCTTTTCTTCACCCTCATACATAGTTTCCATAGGCAGAAGCAGGTCCCTTCTGTGGGTGCAGCTCTGTGCAGCTGATTTGTATGAAATTTGTACTTTATAAAACAAACTGCGAGGGTTAATATCTATCCTGTGATGTTCCCAGAACAGGAGGGATAGATTGCCAGGAGAAAGGTTTTTTTGTTGTTGTTGGTTGGTTGGTTGGTTTGGGTCGTTATGTTTTGTGTTTGTTTGTTGTTTGATTCGTTTTTGTTTGTGTTTGTTTGTTGTGAGGATCAAGCTTGAATGGGATGCTCCCATCAATGTTACTATGGTCCTCAACCTCTGGGGTGTTGCTAAAAATAAATATCAGATTAAGTGGGTGAAGAGAGTAGGCTGGGATCCTAACGTCTAAGCCCCGCCCCCTCTACCAAGGATGATGTCTGGCTTAGGACAACAATATGAATCCTAAGGACTTTAGTGGCCGCACCACCTCTTTCTTCCGACTCACCTGAGCGGCTTTCTCCTTTGTGTCTGCGATCTTTCTCTGTGGCCCGAGTGGTGAAAACTCTACCCCAAATGTGACTTGAGCCTTACTAAGACAAAGGGAAGTTTCTTAAAACCGAAAAGGCAGCGATTCCCAACTGGAATTCAGTGGCACAAACAACGTTTGGCGAGTGCTGATCTTGTTTTCCCACAACTGGTATTAATACTGTCCGCGAAACGCTTCGAAGATGGCAAGAGAGGCTGGCGGGCATGCACGTGTGGGGAACGGATAGTATTAAAACCCGCAGGACCCTGGGCGGACGTGAGAAGCTTTAATCAGAGAAGCTTTAAAACAGGCCATGGCAGTAAGGTGAATCAGGAGTAGGAGAGTCTACCACGATGGGAAAATGAGGCATTTACAGAGCCACAGTGGGACCAACAGTTCTCTTGGCTCCTTTCATTCCCGCATCAAGTTGCGTCCTTGGAGTGGTGTTTCTCACTCACCCGTGAGCCCAGCTGGCTGTCCAACCTCCACCAGGGTGCATCATTTCCTTTTTATGCTTATTCCCCAGGGCTTCCTCTGGGTGATGCTAGAAGATAACATCTAAGCATCACTTAGCTCTGCCATTGTCCCTTGCTTGGTAACCCAGCCACTGGTGCAGAGCCCTGCGCCCGGGCCCAATGGGGGTTGGAAAGCAAAGGGAAAAGAGCTGCTTCTCGCCATTGAGGATCTCAAACGGTAGCTGAAAAGAGAAGAGATGCACTCTTAAGACCACGAACCATAGCCAGCAGGAAATAAGTTTCAAGTGAGCAATACGTGGGATACGGGCTGAGGAGGACGTGGGGGAAACGTAAATGAGGTGATCAGAAAGGCTTCATCAAGAAGGTAGTAATTGATTCAGTCCTTAAGGGAAGAGAGAATTAAATAGTGCCCGGGAGGTCTGCAACACCAGCCTTTCCAGGAACATTCTCTCGCTCAAATCCCTTTCTGGGGACAGCTCTGGGAGGAGAGGAGAACCGCCCGACAGATTCATTTTGATGAGAAAAGATGCCAATGGCCCTGGCTGCCGACCTGTTCACGTTGCTAAGGGCTTCCCGCTGGAGCTGGATAGACTCAGGTGCAGGTCAGGACAGAGTTAAAGCTTATGTGTCCTCTATTTTCTGAAAAAAAGAAAAAAGTGCTTTGGGGGGAAATATTTTAATCAGGTGGTCTGGATTTCAGAAAAAAAACTTGTACTTGATTCCCAGGTTTAAAAAAAATCGTTTATGTTTCAGACCTCAAGCAACCTCGAGCATTCAATTATTTAAACATTGTCAGAAACAGATTAATAATGGTAGTGCTGGGCAGAACACTGAAATGCTCCTTACACACACACAGACACGCACGCACACACACACACACACACACACACACACACACACTTCCTTTTATTTTAAATTTTAGGCTTCGTATTTCAAAGTTTTATCAAACTACCCCCACCCTCTAATCTAAACCATTGTTTTCCAAGGGAAATTTAATAATAAGATCCGCCATGTGTTTCTGCTTAATTTTGGAAGCCTGTGTGATGCAGTCAAAGATTCTCATTTGAAAATAATTCCTGTTCTTATTCTAAAACTGCCAGGGGGATTAAGATTTAAAAAACATGTCACAGCTCTCAAGTTTCAGTTTTGCCTAAAGCCAAGCAGGGCTGGAAGATCAAAGTTTGGAGTGTAGTTCTAAACTTAGACCCAGTGCCTTGCTACCCGCTCACAAGCGGGGAGCAAAGGCCCCACAGCTGTCTCTTCAGGTCCTCTGATGATTAGCTTAGGGCAGGAGGAGACTCCTTCCTGGCCACAGGCGGTCCTCAAAGCCCTGAGGCACAGTAGGTCACAGGCTTCCGGCTTTGTAAAAATCTGAGCTTGGGAGGGGTAGAAACTGATCACGATGGTGGGTACATCCTGCCTGCTGTGACTGCCTTTAGTGGGGGCTGTTTGTCGACTTGACCTTTCCGTCTAACAAATGCTTAACGATGGACTAACTGGGGCAGGTTTACTATTTGCTACTCTTAAGCCACCTCTTCTGCTCTTAAAGTGATGAGTGTGTGTGTGTGTGTGTGTGTTTTCTCAAGCCAAAGGCCTGCTTCCCTCCTATTATTAAGTCCCTAACTTTCCCCTTTCAATCTTGAATAGAACTAACCAGAAATACTTAGAGCATTAGATGTTCAGATATAGTCGCAGAACACAGAGGCTGCTTGTGTCTCTACATTTACCCTTCCAGACTAGTAAGTTAACTTGTCTGTGGGGAGTAAAGCTGCAGAGTTCAATTCCACTCTCAAATTCTAGGGTTCATAGACCTTGGAAATCCACAGAGCTATGTGAAGCCAACATGAATATGGTTCTTTACAGTAAAGACACCCCCATCCCCAGTTTTGCAGAACCGAAAGTGAACTTGATGTTCAACAACACCTTAACCTAGCCAGATACAAACTCAACTTCGGGAAGCTGGCAATAGTCATGGGAAGTTGTAGCCTTTCCCCATGGCGTGTGCCCTGCCCTCATCTCTCATCTTGCTGATGGGCACATTGTACAGTGCAGTCCTAGACATGAGACAAATGCCACCGTGTCTTCCTGTGGAGTGCTGGTCCCCTAATAGCTGTTCATGGAGAAGTGCACCATGCATCTGTCTGTTTTCAATCAGAGCCCGCTCCTCGCCACTCCTCGGTTTCAGGTAGCCCATTTCTCCGCAGAACCTGGGTGCTGCAGTGGCTTCTTCCTTTGGAGACTGAATCTACTGTTGTGCGATTGATCACAGGAGAACGGGCGAACTGCAGTGTTTCGCTCAAGCTGTCCACTTAGCTCTTTCTACCCTGGGAGCGCTGAATCAGCTCTCTTCTCTCTTCTCCAGAACACAGGAGATCAGTGCCTTCTGTGAAGTCAGCACCAGGAGATGGATTCTCTACGGATGCCTACTTAATCTGTCCTTCAGGTTTTACATGGTGAGCTCTGAAGGAAGAGACTCCGGTTTGAGTGACTGGTAGACTGTCTCTTTGTGGTATCTGATGCCAGTCTTAGGTGAGAATACCAATTCCATGTTAATCGTTTTTTCAAATTTTGAACCTAAAAACTGCTTAAGATAGAACCTTGGTGCCAATGGTGTGCAAATTAAGGTATTTAGGAAGTGTTGGAATGGGTGAAAGTATTTTGCATATGAGGATACACATGTAAGGTGGAGCCCAGGCCTCGGTATTGAGAACTGAGTTGTCTTCCCTCAAAATGCCTGCAAAAACCTTTTCCTCCCGGCATCTCCAGATAGGACTAGCTTCAGAGGTAATTTTCAATGAGTGAAGTGACTCTCAGGGAGACCAGCAGGGCGGGCCCGAATTCAGTGTATCTGGTGCTCTCATTGAAAGAAACAGACGGGCAGTGAATTGTCTACAAGCCAGGAAAGGCAGCCTCGGGACAGACTAACCCCTCAGAACCTTGAATTTAAGCTGAGAGGAAGAGATTGATATTATATCTCTCGTTGTGTGGCACTTAGTGACAGAAGCCCTAGCAGACGGACACATGTGGATTTGATGTGGACAAGTGGGACACAAGGCAGCGCTTCTGGACATAGCTGCTCTCTAAAACACCTGGAAGGATATTGCCAGAAGACTGGGACTGAAGCGTGACCTCTTCCTTTGGTAGAAATAGTCTATTGTTTTGCTTAGTGGGGGGACTCAGTTTTTAATGAAGGGGACAGTTATACCCTAAGGACATGAACTCCTGTGCAGTCTTTATTGTGTGTATGTGTGTGGTGGGGGGGAAGGGGCTGACACTACCAAACTGGCAATCTCTCACAATACCAGGTGCATTACAGATTGGTGTGTGGGCTTTTGTGAATTGGTTGCATATAAATGAGGAACATTTAAATAAAAAGGAGATCTAGAAACTTTCACTAGTTTGGGGTTTTTATTTATAGCTACTTATGCACAAGGCTGGCTTCCCTTCCCTGCGGGTTTGTGTCAGGTCCACCTAATAATCATGGGCAGAAAGTGCTGTGGGCTTTGGAGTCGAGACTGCCCGAGACCTTCCCTGATACGGAATAGAGAGCCTGCAGGTTGAGGGAACTGGAGTTCTGAGAACATCCACCTGGCTCCGTGGGAAGAGACTGGACGGAAAACGGAGAGCCTGTGCTCATTCCTAGTCCAAGCAGAAAGCATTGGCTACAGGACACACTGACTGGGGCGTGTTCTGGAACTTTTCTGCGTGGGTCTTTCCTCAGATTCGAAATGGAGGGCTGTGCTCGAGAAGGCGAAGGCCCAGCTTCGCTTATTCTAGGACCTCAATAGGCCAAGAGCAGAGGTAGCCATGACTTTGGGGGTGGAAAGACAGGCTTGCCTCCTGACCCATTCTGCCAAGTGTGTGTCCTACCTCGCCAGGCAGCAGCGAGGAAAGGTCAGCTCCTCTGCCAGCTACAGCCTGGAGCCCCTGCTCAGAGTCCATCAGCCTGTGTTTGTTCTTCTAGGTCTCTTCTCTTTGGCCATGATCCCCACGCTTGCTCAGTGTCCACTGTGAACTGTCTTCATTTCTGTTTAGCTGGGAAGTCTCTTACCTGCAGCCTGTTCCTGACCCATCCTACAGCAGCAAGCGCTGCTAGCTTGCTTGCTTGCATCAACACCTGCTTCTCTCACTTCTGAATGGGCGAGGGCTGGAAACCAGAGCCAAGCTGGAGAGAGAGGTGACGAAGGGATAAAGGGAATCGTGCCTATCCTTGAGCAGATAGTAGGACCTGTTTCTCCGTGTTCTTACCCTCTGCACATCAGGGCTACCCCACACTTCTGCTCCAGGCATCCATACTAAGTAGGTAAGGTCTTGGGGTCGTCAATACGTGCCTCAACGCCACAGCTAAGTGGCACTTTTTAGGGCAGTCACTTTCAAACTACCCTGGCCTATACTCGGACCAATTATTATGGGTAGCACAGGGTGGATCCTCAGCACAGATTGTTGGCTACTTATTGGCTCACAGTTCAAAGCCTCTGGTGAAGACTCCCCAGCACAGGGACTCTGTGGGGGGCTCAGAGAACGCTGCTATCCGTATGTGTGTTCATTTAAACCAGCATCACAGGCCTCTGGCCACCTTTCTTTGCCACACGGAACTTTCAAACACACTGCTCAAATGTTCTCACATGGAGAGTTTGCTTATTTTAAAACAGACGTCCCAGTGTTAAGCATGCGTCTGAAATCAGCCGCTGGGTGGTAATTGTAGACCAAGACAGCCCGTATCAAAACAGCCTCATTGTTTGGGATGCTGAGAGAAAACCAGACTATTTGGAGTGGCAGGTCGATTGTACTCTGGCTGTAACTGGCTGCAATGATTTTCTAAGAACAGGCTCAAACGAACAGGTTCCTAGGAACACAAACTGTACACCAGGCTAACACCATGGAAGTGCTAGTCAGTGGAAACGTGCAAGGCTTGCGGGACCAGGGGAAAGTCGGGATATCAATGTTCTTCTAGACTGCTCATTTCCCACACAGGTCACGTTCTGAGAAAAGGGCTTAGACTCTTCACTTTATAGCTGAGGGAACTGGGGTTTCAATATGGGGAAGAGAAAAGTCTGGGTTCTACTGTGGCAGTCTTAAAATGTCCACAGGTTTGGCTTGTGAAAGAGGAACCATAGTTTTTCGGGGAGGCACCAGTGGGCAGAACTACAACCTGTGGGTTGTGGGCAGGAAGACAGACTCCATTCCAGTACCCGGCAGAGACTTCTAGCAATGAGCTCCTGACATTCTGTGACAGAGATATGATGGCTGGACAGGATGAACAGAGAGTTGGAGGTTAGAGTCCCGAGACTCCCAAACCCATCCCCAACCCGGGCTCTGTGGAATTTGAAATCTAAGTATCTATTTCTAAAAGGGGGAGTTAATTCAAACAGCTCTAAATCACAGGATGTCAATGTAATTTGAAATAAAACAAAGTGAGGACTGCCATGTGGGTTAACCGTATATTTCCCTCCATTTATTGTTAGCTTCTGGCATTGTAAAGTATCTAAGAATCAATCCATTCTCCAGGAAACGGTGAGATGGGATGAGGGTCCCGCATTTACACTGAAATCCTGTAGACAGCATGTTACTGTAACTACCTCCCTTCAGGGTTGGGCAGTCTCAATGGACCCACGTTTGGATGTGAGTATTTAAACTAAAACTCGGCTCATATGATCGCCAAGGGGTGAGAAACCCCAGAGGCCATCAGCTGGAGATTCAGCAAGAGTTGATGTTTCCTCTAAATCCTAGAGGTGATCTGCTGCAAAGTTTTCTCTTGCTCCGGGGGAATTCATCCTGTGATCTCTTCAAGTCTTCAACTGATTGGGTATAGCCCACCCATGCTATATACAAAAATTGGCTTTTATTTAAAGCCCACTGATTTAAATATCCATCACGTCTAAAAGTACCATCACTGAAACATCCAGAATAATGTTAGGCCAAATAACTGGGCATTGCAGCTCAGTCCAATGGAAATGGAAGATGAACTATTATGTATTCTTAGCACCAGACCTTGCAAAATAGATAGCAGGGAAGACTTGACCCTGGGTGGTCTCTGCAGAACCTCTACTGAGGTTTGTGTAGAAGGTGTGGACAGGCTTGTTTCTCTTGAGACTGGACTTTTGGATTACAGCAGCCAACGAACAAGACATGAGGACAACGGGCACTCAATCAACCTGACTCTGCGAGGTCAAAGCTCTAGGATATAATGGCTCCCCTCTGAACATTGTACTGGGAACAAACTTTAAATAGTTGACTATGCGGGGGGGGGGGGCTTTTCATGTACAGGCCCTCACAATTACCCTATGAGCCAAATACAGACGTTAGCTTTCTGGTTCATCTGGCCTTTGTTTGGGGTGATGTGACAAGTAATTGGGTACTGTGCTAGGTACTGGGTACAGGGAATGTACTGTGCTAAGTACTGGGGGATGTAGGTTTGTAGGACAGATGCTCGCCTTCCAACTCTAGAGACAAAGGAAGATTAAAAAAAAACAAACAAAAAATATCATCAAGTGGTTTTCAGTTGTGAGTATTGAGGAGAAAGTATGGTGTCACCTTAGTGTACTTTTGGACCTGTGCAAAGGGGTGTTTCTAGTTTCCACAGTAATCAGAGACTGCCCCTGACATTTGGTCCCTGGGTACAAGGATGTCAAATGTCTTACAGTAAGGGTCAGTCCAATAGAATGTAGAACATCCCGCTCAAGATAGTATTCGCTTCTGTGGAGAAGAACTAAAGGATCAGATTATGAAATATCAGGTGGTGGTTATAGAAAATCGAACACCAGGCTCTTCTCCAAATGAAGAGTACTGAGATCTCACAGCAGGTGAGCTGACGTTTAACATTGTCTGGTTTGGTGTGGCCTCATGTCTCTGCTGAAAAATCAGTAAGGGGCTAGGGATAGCCTTGGTGGGAACAAGGGACACTCCCGGTTCGAAGCAGGATTGTGGATTGTGCGGCTTCCACAGAAGCTGCTCAGATTTATCGTTGCGAGATTTAAAATAGCTATTACTGCCTTTTTCTGATAGATGGCAATAAAGCATCTTGGAGAGGGCATATTGTTACTTCATCCTAAGTTAGTCGGACGGGACTGGAGGCAGGAAGAGAGCACAATGTGCTATAGATAGTTTCCAGGGCGGAGAGAATTTGAGTGGTGAGATGTGGCAGTTGGTGACATCACTGTGGTCAGGTCTCCAGCCCATGACTGTCAGCAGCAGAAATGCTACATGGCTTCAGCAATGCCCTCCGGATAGGGAACCTGTACAGGTTTCTAACACCTGCTAAAGAACCCAAAGATCATGACTCTCTTTCGTTGACCTCTTTGGGCTAAGGGTCATGGGCTGAGGTGGGAAAGAAAACACACTGTACTATATACTTTTAAACCCCATCTAGGATGCAGTGTGGCTGTCAGGGTGTGATACTTGTGCACACCAAGAGGGCATACAGAATTCGAGCACATTATCAAGGTCTTTGGGGAACAGCAAAGCTGATTCTAGCAGGTCTGAAGTGATTCATGAAGTCAACGAGAAAGGAAGGAGGCCAGTCTGAAAGTTTCTTATGGTTAGTAAAAAGGGCTTGGTGAAAGGGGGTTATCAGAGTCAAGTCTTCCACTGGTGCCCAAGGAGAAAGCCCCTGGACTTCCTACTCATGTGCCCCAAAGATGGGCACCACTAGTAGAGGAAAGGATGAAGTTCAAAAGCTATTATCAATCAAACAACAAGAATGGAGATATCAGATTCTTCACAAAGCAGATCCTTGGACACAGCCCTAATCAATCACACATTGCACTGTGATGTCTGAGCAAGAAGAGAACATGGTAAGCTCTCGGGCACTTCATTCTACATGGTGCCTTATTAAAGAGCCAGCTAAAGAAGCTGGCCTCATTTAGGATAGCATGGAGCCTAGGGGCTACAGTGCAGGAAGGTATTCGAGAACTCGCGAGCACGGGAGCCAGTGCCATTCAAACTGGAGATGCTGAGATCTGTTTTAGCCTCTGAGTTCTATAACTCTCTTGGAGGACAGCTAAATTCCCTTGCTTCTTCCACTATTCGGGACAAGAGTATTTTCCGGAGTCAGGTTCAGGGTGGCGCTCTTACTGGGCAGCGCAGTTTAGGGGAGGCAGGCTGACACTTCGTTTCCACACCTCTGGAAATGAAAAGTGTCGCTGCTCTTCGCGTTTCTCCGGAGGCTAAGAAAAATGATGAGCAGGGCCCTTAATGTAGCTCCAGCTAAATACACTTAGGGATGTAAGAGAACAAGAAAAGAAAGAAGGCAGAGTTATTGAGGCAACAATTCAGATTTAATTGCATTTGCTATAGACCACCCTTTAAAAATAGTTTGGTTGTTTAAAAGGCTGCAGTAATTTATGGAACACTCCGCTTGCTTCCAGGGAAGTTGACAAGTCTGGACTGAATCAAGAGAATCAGCATAAATCTCAGCCGATGCCTAATTTTAGAGATGTCTGGTCCTCGAATGAGTCTTGCCACAGCCAGATGGGGTGGGAGACAACATTTGAGGGTGGGAACGAGTGAGGTGCCAAACTGAAGCTCAAAAGGTTAAACTCATTTTTGTGGTTGATATTTCCTAAGCAAAAATGAAATCGGGTTGTGGGAAACATCACATTCCGTGATCTGGAGCTCCTGGGGGAGGCAGCTGCTGTCCCAAGGATTCAGGTATTCTCTAGTTGATGCTGTGTGTTACCGAGCTCCTCCAATAACCTACACCAAGGAGGATAACAGCATGGCCATGGGCAGGTCCCTTGTCTCCTTCAGGACAGTGCTGTCTTGTGTGGTCAATGCAAACAGTTCCCTTTTCTACGTGTGACAGACCTCACAGCTTCCTTAGGTGAGAAACTGAGAAACTTCTAGATGAAGCTTCCAATTGATAGCTTCCTGTCCTGTTCGTCTCTGCAGTACGTACTGGGTCCAACACCCAGTGTGATGACCGAGTTGACTTTAAACTAAGGGATACATTTCTGAGTGTATGGTGGGTCATGGTTCGGAGCACCTATCATTTGAATCCAGTGCACAGCGGACACTGTGAAGAAGGGCATGTTGAAACTCTCACAACCCTCATTCCCTCCAGACGACTGCTTCTCCTGGTCCTTTTCACTCTGGTGATGGCAGTAAATATAGTATTTTGTCCAAACCAAGGACAGGAGTAGAGACTTTCTAAAGTGGATGAGTAACTGCTTATTCATTTATGGGGCTTGATGCCAGGAACCAGCGTCTAGGATCATAACACATTTGAAGTTTAAGACCGTGATGGATTTGGGAAATGTTTCTTCAAGCTTTGTTCTTTAACCATCTGCATGAGAATCTTTGGCTAACAGCTCATTCCCAGGCTCTGGTCCTAGCCACAGAATCATAAACTCTTGGTTGTGTATGTATGCGTGTGTGGTAGTGTGTCTGTGTATGTGTGTGTGTGGTGTCTGTTTGTGTGTACATATGGAGGCCAGAGATAAACTTTGGGTATCTTCCTCTATGAGTCACTTTGGTTTATGAGGATGGGTCTTTTGCTAAATTTAGAGCTCACTATTTGCGTAGACTGGCTAGTCAGCAAGCCCCAGGAATCATTTGTCTCTTCTCTCCCCTAGTGCCGGAATTAGATGTCTGTGCTGTGTGCCGCTCCACTCTTTTCACATGGGTACTGGGGATTGGTTTCGAACTCAGATCTGTCTGCCTACACATCAAGCATCCTACTCACTGAGCTCTCTCTCCAGGCTAGCCTTTCTCTCTCTCTCTCTCTCTCTCTCTCTCTCTCTCTCTCTCTCTCTCTCTCTCTCCTTATCTTTCTTGAAATTTTTAGGGATATTACAGTAATCCTTATGAAGATAAGACAACAAAACATTCTTAGAGAATTGCTTTCCAGGAGTCTCTCTCTCTCTCTCTCTCTCTCTCTCTCTCTCTCTCTCTTTCTCTCTCTCTCTCTCTCTCTCTCTCTCTCTCTCTCTCTCTCTGTCTCTTGCAAATTGCCCAGGTATCTCTGATACCTACTTAAGTTTGAGGATCACTAATATCAGGATCTATCAACTCAATTTTCTTTCCTTGGGGACAGAGAAAACTGTCTAAGTTATGTTGTCAAGTGTGGGTTTTGTTTTGTTTTCTTAAACCATGCTAAGGACCAACTAGACTTTGAAGCTAGAAAGACTTGTGCCAGAGTCTCAAGACAGTTAGTTACGTGGCCGTGGAACTGATTTCGGTCGCTTCAGTCTTTCTCTCCACAGCTGTGGAACAGGGATGGCAATGTCTTCATTATGAAGATTGTAAAGATCTATAGAGACAGTCTGGTGCCTAGAAGCTGCTCAGTAGGTGAGGGTAGAATTTTAGGTCCCAGCATGCCCCTGAATGAGCCGATCCCAAGAGAACTGAGCATTGACCTACAGGAGAGGAGTCTTTGCAGTACCAGGATAGGTGAACGCGTACCTGTAGAGCAGGGAGGAGCTAGCTTCCTGGAGAGTATTTCTAAGACTCCTGGAAAGCATTTCTCTAAGAATGCTTTGTTGTCTCATCTTCATAAGGATTACTGTAATATCCCTAAAAATGTCAAGAAGTGAAAAATGCCATCCACTTCTTATTTGTTTTTACTTTTAGTTTGATTTAATTTGAAAGGTTTTTGCTTCTTCTTGTTATTGTTGTTTGTTTTTTTGAGACAGGGTCTCGTGTATCCCTGGCTAGCCTCCAATTCACAACATAGTCAGGGATGGACCTCAAACTTCTGATCTCTCTGCCCCTACCTCCCCGATGCTTGTAGCACAGTCATACACCATCATGCTTAGCTTTTTACATTTGTGTTCTTAGGAATTTTAGAGTTTTCTTTTTGTAAGTTAATTTTCTTGATGATTATGTGATATATCAATTTAATTAACCTTCAAAATAAAGTTAATCAAGTAAAGATTTTTCATTCTTTTTCTGCTACCCCATTCTTCTATGTAAGAGGCAGTGTTTTCTCCATCGTCATTTCATTTAAAAAATATAAGCAAATGAAAGTACAGCTCGCTTGCTCTCTCCCTCTTACCCCTCTTTGTCTCTATATATTTACATTTCTGTCTCAAAATTCCTGCCTCCACAGTCCTTTGCTGGAGTGAGGGCTGGCCTGTGATTGGCTTACACTTGGCAGCAATATTGCTGGCCTCTTCTCACCACATGCCTGTAGCAACTTAGTGATGACAATTCAAAATAAATGTCTCCAAGATCTTGGTGGTAGAAGCACCTGCAGCTGAAGTAAAGATAGAGTCCAGACTTCTAGAACCCATAAATGCCTGGTGAGATCCTCAGCCAGCCTGCAGTTTCAGTGCTCAGAAGACAGAGACAGCATCCTGGAGGAGGCTGGCTGGCCAGACTAGCTGTGTTCATGACAACTGAGTTTGACTGAGAGACTTTGCCTCAATGTAGACAAAGTAGACAACATAGGCAAAGTAAGGAGATACTGAAGAAAACGCCTGAGCACAACCTTGGGCTTCCACATAGACTCACATACTTGTTAATATGAACACACAGACGGGCAAGCAAAATATCTGTAAACGAGAGGCTTGAAGGGAGGGAGAGAGAGAGGGAGAGAGAGAGATCCATTCACCGCAGTGTCCTTAGATGCTAGTCACTAACTGTGAGGGTCTAGGCCTTATTCCGAGTCCCCAAGTGGGGCTCAAATTCAGGAAGTTAGAGTTCCCAGCTGTTGCTCTCCAATAGCAACTGAAGCCATTTGTGTCCTCTGAAGAACAGCAGGCTGAAGAACCGCCACAGGACGTGCGGTGGGACAGGGGCTCTCTTGGTGCTGAAGGAATCCTGAGGAGGATTCGGAGCCCAGCCTGAGAAGCCCCCAGCTCAGAGGGCCCAACAGGAGGAGGGACCAGTTCTCCCAGGGTTTCCCAGAAGCTTTGCAACCTGCTCTCACCGACAGATGAGCGAGCCAAGCTCACATTTGTTATTGTGACACCATTTTCATACAGACTACTTTGGTATATTTATTTAAAGCCCAATATTAAAAGCCATTTATTTTCCCTTCTTGCTCATTAACCGCCCTTCCCCTTCTCCTCATAGCAAGATGCACTATAATAGGAAAGAGCTGGCGTTCAGAAACTTCTTCATTTCTGTATGAATATTGAAGTTGGAAAAGCACAAAAGTAAAAAGTGTAGCCCATTCTGATGTGGTCTCTTCAGGGGAAAGAGCTAGAGGGGGTCTTTTTAAGGGGGCAGGATTGATTAAAAATAACATTTAATGAAGTATGTGATCTTTCCTATTTTTAAAGGAGAATCATTTGTACAAATGGGGCATGCAGCTCATTTGAAAGGAAAGCTGAAGACACCATTTCCCCGTCGGTGTCTGTATTAATTCATTCCTTTTTGTTTGTTTGTTTCCTGTCTAATTAAGTCTACTTTTTTCTTACAGGATTATGTGTATTTTTTTTTGCCATCTGTTTTTAGAATGATCTCCTGTCTGCGGACCAATGATAGCACCCCTGGTCAAAGGCTAAGTCTGAAGTATAACTAACTCTGCACAGTGGCAAAGGCGGTGATTTCTTTGCCCCCTTATAACACCGTACTGAATAGATTATTTGTTCTTTGTTGATTTTGACCTGCTCTTTGTTCCTTCAGAAGACCAGATCTGCTTTTGACTGCTTCTTGCTTGTTTTTAATCGTACATACAGCACCTAGCCCTTTCCTCCACCTCCTCGCTCTCTCACCCTTCTTCATTAGACAGCTCCCTCTGTTCCCATTTCCTCTTTTACTTCATCGTGAGCAGCTGGGCTATGTGCTCACAACAAATTAGCTGTAAAATAAAGCACACACACACTCTTTCCTTCTTTCTTTTCTTTCTTTCTTTTCTTTCTTTCTTTCTTTCTTTCTTTCTTTCTTTCTTTCTTTCTTTCTTTCTTTCTTATTTTCGCCAGGGTATTGTGGGAGAGAAAAGATGGTTAGAGAAATTCTTCTATGCTAAGCAACTATGGACAAGGATCAAATAGTCAGAAAATGTACACGTGCTGGAGGATTTACTTAAAACCGTGAACCATGGAAGAGCATCTCTCCCTTGGGGTCCTGACTGCACTACTTTGGATGTTCCCGCTCAAGTTTCCTACCAGGAGCATTTTCCCCTTAGTTTCTGGTTTACACAGACTCTCGCCACCCAGTGAAGTCCCAGTTGGAACATGAGTTCTTTAAAATATTATACTCTAACTGCAGCCCTAGTGTTTTTGGCTCTGCTTTTCTGTACATGTTTAAAAATGTAACAACAATTGTCATAGTTATTCATCAATTTAAAAGGCATAAAGGCATAGAGACTGGGCACGGTCTCAAGAGAAAAAATGGTTCTTTAAAAAATCTTATGTGTACAATTTGTATGCTCACGTACTTTTGTGTATGCGATTGCAGACATATGTGGAGAGTTCAGAGGACACACTTGGGTATCAGTCCTCTCACCTTGTTTGAGTCAGGGTCTCTTTGTTTTTCCATTGCTTACAACATACTAGCAGGCTGGAGGCTTCTGGGGATTCCATTGTCTCCCCCTTCCATCTCCCCAAAGTTGTTCTAAAATTACAGACTTGCACTAAGTTGTTGGCAGAGGCTTCTATCCCACCGGGTCCCGCAATGATCACACAGAAAGTATATCAATTGCAATACTGTTTGGCCAATAGCTTAAGCGTACTTCTGGCTTACTCTTTTATTTTAAATTAACCCATTTCTATTCATCTCTGTATCTCCACATAGTTGTGGCTTACTGGCAAGGTTCCAGTGTGTCTGTCCCCAGCAGCAGCTACATGGCTTCTCACTGACTCTGCCTTCTTCCACTCAACATTTAGTTCAGTCTTCCTGCATATCTCTATTCTGCCCTGTTTATGGGCCCCCAAACAGCTTCTTTATTAACCAATAAAACAACGCAAACACAAAAGGACTTTCCACACCACTAAGTGTCTGGCTTTTATGTGCTGTCTAGGGTTTGAACTCAGATCCTGATACTTGTGCAGCAAGCACTTTTAGCCACAGAGTCATCCATTCCATCCGGGAATTAGTGAAAAGGTGAGGAAACGGAAACAAGTTGGCTGAGAGCAAGGGTCATGGTTAAATAAATCCTTAGTACCTCCCAATGGGCTTCTTGGCTCTCTGTGTCCATGGTGGGTGGTGTTGCTTTTTGATAACAGTCTGTGGGGGTTTGGAGACGTGACCTCAGTTACTTCCTTGGGACCAGCTGAACCATGTGCTCAGTGACCTGAGCAAGCAGAATGACTATAGGCAATAGGATTCTTCAGAAGGTCAAACGAAATCCACTGTGTTTGGTTTTCATTAGCAAATTAATGACAATGATCATTACAAAATCTGAGTGTAACACACCATTTTATTTTTATTCTGTGACCCACAACACATACTCCAGGTTAGTGAACGAGAAGGAGTCCTCAGTGCAGGGCCCAGGGAGTCATGGCAGCACTACTGCCCACTCTGCCCACTCAGAAGTTATCAAACTATTTAAGCAGTGGTGCAATATTCCCCTTTCAAAGCATTATGGCTGCTTAAGTATGTCTGACAGCAAAGAGGAAGTGTCTCAAACTTACTTTGTACCTTTCAAATGTATGCGAAAAAACTTTAAAACTAATTTGCTTAAAAGGGACTCAAAGAGAATTCTGGTCCTTCTTAGGGGAACACACACACACACACACACACACACACACACACACAAATACACACAGGGATCTGAAGAGATGGCTCAGCATCCAAGAATACTTGCTGCCCCTGTAGGGAACTTGGGTTCTGTCCCCCATACTCTACATGGCAGCTCACAACCCAGTTCTAAATGCACGTGATACACATACACACCAATAGGCAAAGCATTCATGCACATAAAATAAATAAATCTTTTTTAAAAAAGAACTAAGAGTGTGGATTAGGAATGACTGTAATCACATTATGTAACAGCCTAGTTCTACAATTTCCCTCTTTATAAATTTTAGTTCTGGTTATTGAGTATAATGAAAAATTCTGATTGAGCCATTTAAATACAGGAAAGTAAGAAGTAAGATACTTCTTTTTCTGTTTTAAGTTCGTTGTAATTTGTATTCTGAGTATGTGTTTCAGGATATGGCTAGCAAAGAGAGTTTTTGACTTCTCCTAAGAAGTTAGAGGGCCTAGGGTAGAGGGTTGAGATTTGCTCATCACAATACAAATTAATTGTGACCCCCTTTGGTGAACTTGGAGGATGAGGAATGTGATATGGAGGGCGTTGTGGTAAGGGATCTTCATGGGGGTTGAAGGCTCTGACAGCACCTTGTAAGAAAAGCCACCAGGATGTACAGGTTCTCGGGGGTCTAGAGCTGTGGGGTGCCCTGTAATGGGTAATCAGTAGCCCCATGTGGCTTTTCAGGTATCAATTTCTCCCAATTCAATCTCCTTAAAATTAAAAATGAATGCCTGTGATTCATCCTGGTTAATTTCAAGAACTTCAGCAGCAGCATGTGGCCACTGTGTATGCCGAAGCACTTTCTATGACCACAGGGAATGCTATTGGATACTTTCCACTGAATTGCTTATGGGTCTAGCTGGAATTTTGAGATAGCTTTTAAAAAAGAATATAGGGTCATTTCTTTGGTCAATACAACTTCTATGAATAAAATCAGGTAAACGAGAACTGAGGAAGGAAACACCTTGCAATAGCGTTTGGTCCTGAACAAAGTTGTCATTCTCAATATTAGCATGGTGAAAGAGTAAAGTGGGGTTTACTTAAAGTCTAGGGGTTCCATTATAGAATGCTAATGGAAAATCAAAGTGATTAAGAAAGTATGCTGGAACCAGGCCATGGTATTTAGATCAACTAGGACTCTGGAACTGTGTCGTTATGGGAACCTGACTTCTCAATGGCTTTGTTTCCTTTCGGACGGTAACAATAAAACTTGATCATCAAGGTACTGTGAAAATTAGGTAGGATAATGTATGCAAGGCCCTCATCACAGTTCCTGACTCTTATGAGCATCTAGTACATGTCAACCATTATTATTACATGGAGCATGAGAACAATTACTGTTAATTCTGCTCTTATAAGATTAGAAGGCTTCACATGCTCACAAAACCTTCTGCGTTGAATTTCTTTAATTCATTTCTCTAAAAGACAGATGGGTATTTTTAAGGGAATTTTCAAAACTCTTGCTTTGTTGGGAATGGCTTTCTGTTATTGACACCTATGAATCATGACTTGGCTGACTTGGCTGAATGTTAAATTTATGGGCCCCAAATCATTCTCTCTAAATCGGAACGAAGTATTTTTTGACCATCAGTATTTCAAAACAACCTGGTACTGTTTTGGTTTTCCAATTTGAATTCTCAACTAATTAGATTCAGAGGCAAGAGTTCCAAAGCAAATACCGTGTTTGAGGTCATGGCGGCAGGGAAACGAAATAGAAGATAGCCAAGAGAGGGTCCAAGATAGAGAAGATGCTGTAAGCTCAACCCAACTGCACACACCTGCAGCTCAGTCATGCCGAATCAGCTGGAGGGACCATGGTAGGCTGCGAAAGCACAATTCTTAGAGACAGCCTAAGTGAGAAAAAAAAATCCTGGTGTTTATTCCCTAAATGTTGTTTCTCATTGGTAGGTCTTGGAGGCTACCGATTCCCTGTCGGAGTGTGCAAAGGTGTTACCTGTAGGGATCTACACTCTCCACCACTGCGGATAGTCTCTCCCTTTTATGAAGGTGCTTCGTTCACTGATTGCAATTTCACACTTTTTTCTTTATCCTTTCTTGGTCTGGTTATTTCCTCTAGGTCGCCTAGTTTTTCTCTGTCTCTCATTCTCCATTCCTCTCATCTCTTTTTCTTTATTGAAGCGGTATTGCTCTTGGATTGTTTCCCCTTGTTTGTTCACCTGTATCAACATTTTGGCAGGTAAACTTACTCCTGAAACTTTTTATCAAGTAAGTTCTTGATTATTTCTTAGGCTCCAACAGTTTTCTCTTATTTGGGATTGCCTATAAGTTCTCAGTATATGTGTTTTGGCTATGTATCATATTTCTTCAGTTTGGGGTCTGTTCCTTTCCTTTACATTATGAAAGAATTTTTAGGCTTTCTTTCCATATTTTATTTCTTACAGTAGCAGATCCTCTTGTTTGTTATAGTCTCTGAATTAGATTTTATTTTTCTATTTTAGCTCACCTTTCTTCCCTAAGGCATCCAGTTCTATTTTTAGGTCAACGTATTTTTGTTCCTGCTTCATAAAGACATTTACGTCTCTAATCTTGTTGCTGATATTGAAGAGTTTTCCAAAGTTTTCTTCTAGATTTTATGATAACTCATTTTCATATTTTGCTTTCTCCTTAACTTTTGGGAAAGTAAATATTTCTTTCAAGATTTAGGGTTTTGCTCCTGTTGATAAGTATGATTTTTCCTTTTGTTGGACCTGAAATAGTACCAAGTTAGTTTATACTCATCATTTCCCATGTGAAAACTTGCATGTATTTCCTTGATTCAATTTTCTGTCTGCCATTGACTAAATCCTAATAAAGTGTGAAGTTCATCCGCCAAGGCTCCATTATTGTGTTAACTTTTATCTACAAGGCCTTACTTAGCCTGAGAGAAATCTGTTATTTTCAAAGGTTAATTATCTTGAACCAAGAAGTCATAATGTAGAGAAAAATCTGGATTTTCAAACATGTGATGAAACAAAAACTTCTGTAATACCTGACTTGTCCTTTGATGAGAGTATGCCTTCCAGGATCTATCTTGTCTATTGGACCATCTATCTATCTATCTATCTATCTATCTATCTATCTATCTATCTATCTATCTATCTATCTATCTATCTATCTATCCACCCATCCATCTAATCTATCTGTCTGACCATCCATTGGTCTGTCTGTCTATCTATATATCTATGTATCTATGTATCTATCTATCTATCTATCTATCTATCTATCTATCTATCTATCTATCTATCTATCTATCTATCTATCTATCTATCTATCTATCCACCCATCCATCTAATCTATCTGTCTAACCGTCAATTGGTCTGTCTGTCTATCTATATATCTATGTATCTATGTATCTATGTATCTATGTATCTATGTATCTATCTATCTATCTATCTATCTATCTATCTATCTATCTATCTATCATCCATTATCTATCTATCTATCTATCTATCTATCTATCTATCTATCTATCTATCATCTGTCATCTAGCTAATGTGTGTATCTGTCTATATTTTCTTTTGTTTCTGTGTGGAGGTAGGAAGATGAACAGAAATGGTTCTGTCTAGGCCATGTAATATTTACAAACACAGGTCCTCTACTTCTGTCTCTTCAATTTTATAATACAAGTTACAATGAATCTCTTATCATATTGGGTTGTAATGAGTATAAAACATGTTAACATACATTAACCGATTGGCACAGTGCTAACTATAACATAATTACTCATTAAGTGTTAGCTCTAGTTGATATCTCACAAAGTATCCACTGTGTAATTAGATAAATGTCCACCATGTTTATGGTATAAACATGTAGAAATGAGAGAGAGGTAGGGGTGGTAATAAGAATTTTATTATGTGCTTTTGGGTAAATGAGGCTGTTCCTAGTCATGCCACAAAGTGTGAGAAAACACTGATACCTTTCTATATTTTGACTCCCAAAGAAACCCCAAGGCAAAACTTCAAATACTAGTACAGAGATTTATTCCCTTTTCTATACATATATATTTTTAGACACAGCCCAGATGAGCTCCAAATTCACTATGTAGTCAGCTTGATCTTGAGTTTCCAATCCTCCTACTTCTTTCTCAAGATCGCTGGAGTTCGAGACTTGTACCAGCACACCTGGCTTTGTGGTGCTAGATAGTGAACCCATGGCCTCATGCCTGTTACACAAAGCGGTCTACCAACTAAGCAACAGCCTAGTCCTTGAGGTTTATTAAAACAAAACAAAAGAAAAAAAACAAAGCTCTAGTTCTACTAAGCTTGTAATTAGTGCAAGAGTATAATTACTAGTATTAGAATTTTGATCACAGGGCACCTGTTGAACTTAGGTTTTGATTTTGGGTGTGGAGGGGTTCCCTTTTATTTGGTGTTTTCATGTTTATTTTTATGGAATCTTAAAGGACATTATACAGACAATGAACTAGATGCCATATTAGCCTGGACTAATGTGGAGAGCTTTTTACCTTCAGGTCTGGCAAATTACTCACTTCCTGCCTTGTTTTATGTAACAGAAAGCAGGGGAGATATTGTGGAGTGGTCCAGCAGCAGTCGATCTCCGTGTGCAGCTGCAGAAAGAGCCCACCTGCTGCATCTCTAGGAGTATGTGCAGTAACAGGGTGCAAAATTAGCACAGATCAGGGTGGGCATTGGGCATGACACATGAGACCCTTAGGAAAATGAGGGTAACTGTCCACAGGTTGACTTGTCCAGTGTTCAGGGGGGTAGTTTATATATATGAAGTTCTATTCTTGAATCCAACACCTCTGGTTCTGTGTTCATTCACCTAGGGAGTACATGAGCCTTACCTTAGGCAGTATAGTTCTAGAGCTCCCCTTCTTGACCTATCAATAATTGTCAACTAGAAAAATCACTGAGTGTAGTGTCGTTTCAAATATGTTTTAATAAATAAAGCTTGCCTGAAGATCAGAAAAGTAAAACAGCCTCACTGGCCAGTCTTACAGGCCACACAACAATGACACACACCTTTAATCCCAGTAGCCACACTAGTTTGTCATAGAAACAAGGTGGTAGTGTTGCATGTCTTAATACCAGAAATAGAGAGGATTATAAGACAGGAGGAGACAGCTCTTAGTCTCAATCTCATTCCGAGATTTCCTGGAGGCAGGATCACCATTTTTGGACTAAAGAGAGGTACGAGTCAGTGGCTGGCTGCTTTGCTCTTCTGGTCTTCAGACTGAACTCCAATATCTGTCTTGGAGTTTTTATTAATCATGTTTCAACTGAGGGTTTGCCCATGAACTCCATTGGAACTCTCTGCTCACTTCTAAGTGAGAAATAGGCCATAGCAGATGCTTTGTTCCAGCCAAACAAGACCTGAAAACGCTCTTACACTATTGTAAGACCTTTTCCTCCAGGCCCCTTTGCTCCCGTCTTCACAAGTCCCTCTTTAACCTTTCGGAGTTCATCACTATCAGGTCTGGACAACTGATATCCCCTCCTACAAGGAGGGGCCAGGGAGAGCCTTGGACTCTCATCTGAGTATCTGACCACTCCTTCCACCCACCCATTTGTAGGCAATGCTGTCCTAACTGCTAGTGACTTAGACATCTCAGGGAGGGGCTACATTATGGAGGCTGGGGAAGACTAGTTGAATGGTCTTCTATTTTTGTAGCTACCAATCATCTCTCTATTATCTGTCTATGCATTATCTATTTATCATCTATCTATCTATCTATCTATCTATCTATCTATCTATCTATCTATCTATCATCTTTCTTCTTATTGACATACCTATGTGTGCTCTCCTTCTCCAGGAACCATAGACAGCCTGATCACTTCGGACAGATTCTTCTTCCTTGATAAATTACAAATTTTAAGTATGGCGTTTACCTGAGCCTCAGCCTCTATCTCTCCGTCTCATCCACACTAGAAGGGTGGCTGCATCATCATTTGATGCTTAGGTATGTAAAAAGTCAGCACAGGTCAGAAAGGCCTACCTATGGAGACACCTGCTCCCTGCAGACCCATGAGTAATAGCCCGGCTATGGAGGGAGTGGGAGAAAGTCCTACTCAGCACAGAAGCCGACTGCTGTGCAGGCAGAACCAGGCCACTGGGAGAAAGGGAGCAGATCAGTGACACTGGGCTGCAGGTGGCCAGAGGCAGCATTCTGCAGGCAGCTTCTCCTCTCTGCCGCATCCCTTCCCTAATAGGAGTAGAATCCACACTGGGATAGGTGAGATAGCACACAGGCAGATTGTCCACCAGATGGTATAATCTTCTATTTAAGAAATATTTGAAAGGGCAACAAAATACAGCAGAAACCATCCGACAGTCCACATGGCTAATGCAAAATTAGCCAAGATGATGGTGGCAGCAGTGATGGGAGTGCTGTAGGGTGAGCTGCAGGAGCGGCTTAGGGGAGACAAGCCTTGGGATATTAGGCAGAGCAGGTATCAGAAGGTTCAGGGTGCTTCGTTGCTGCTTAGTGATTGGCTTAGATGTGCTTCTCAGTCTGTAGTTATACAGAACCAAGGCCAAGCATGCAAGCCATGGATACGGAGATTCAGTCTGGTCTGTCTCCTGATGTGGACAGATCTCTTGTGTTCCCCCCTCTGGGTGCGGCATGAACCTTCATTGTCAATGGTGTTCTGCCATTTCTCTCCCTATCTCTTATCTTCTTAGAGCGACCTTTTCTTCCTTGTTGCTCAGTCCCATTAGCACAAGATTTCACACATTAGCATTATCAACATCATGGCTGTGACTGCAATCTACTTTGTCCCAGGCATTATGTTAAGACTTTAGGTCATAAAGTCATACACATAGAATAACTGCTATATGCCACACAGTGTTTGAGTAATTTGCATGTATTACCTTAGTTAACCTCTGTTTGCACATATTACCTTAGTTAACTTCTATAAACAACCAATGAAGTAAGTACCGTTATATTATTGTCATTGTATACATGCATGTTGGCACGCATACATGTTCCTGTCTATTGTGTACACACATCTATGTGCATGTGAAGGTCAGAGGTCAACCTCAGGGGCTGTTCCTCAGCATGTGTTTTAAGATAAGGTCCTTCACTGGTACTCATGGCCTTGAAAATGAGCCTAGGCAATCAGGCCATCAGAGTCCCAGGATCCATCCACCTGTCTCCACCTCTTCATTTCTGAGCTGACAAGCTCATGTTGCCAGAGCCAGCTTCATGTGGGTGCTAGGGATCAAACTTAGGTGCATATGTTTAGAACTATAAAGTCATTTTCTCAGTCCCTTCTTGTCATTTCATTTCCTACATGGGTGAGAGAGGCATGGAGACCTTAAGCAAGTTAGCCAAGGTTATGTGGTGTGGTGGTTTGAATGAGAATGGTTCCCACAGGCTCAAATGTTTAAACTTTTGGTTCCTAGTTGGTGGAACTGTTTGGAAAGGGTTGGAAGATGTGACCTAATCGGAAAAGCTATGTGTGGAGAAATTTTGAGATTTCAAAAACCCGCACTATTTCTAAATAACTCTGTCTCTGTCTCTGTCTCTGTCTCTGTCTCTGTCTCTGTCTCTCTCTCTCTCTCTCTCCCACCTCCCCTTTGTGTTTGTGGATCAGGATGTATGCCCTCAGCTGCTGCTCCAACACCATGCCTGCCTGCCTGCTGTCATGATCCCCACCGTGATGGTTATGGTCTCAGCCTCTGAATCTGTAAACTCCAATAAATCCTTTCTTCTATAAGTTGCCTTGGTCATAGCCTTTTGTCAAATAAATTTAAAATTGACTAAGACACAGGATGATTATAAAGAGAAGCAACTTGCTGATTGCCGAGCCAATGTTTTCGAAGACCACGGCCGAGAGAGCTTCTGATATTCTGCTACAGACTTTTTCTGTTATCCTCACATGACCCCATCATCATTCCTAAATACAGAGTTTAGAAAGCTATAACGCTGAGAGTCTGATGGATTTCCACAGAGGGCGATTTCAACAAGAGTTATGTGTCTCACTCCAAAGCTGGGATCACCTACCATGTGAGATCACTTCCTGCCCACACTCTGCTTCTTACACTTACCTATCAACAGACACGTTTGAAACCTCAGTCACATAACACCTTTTCAAGTCTTTTTATTCACTTTTCACAGGGTCTGTTTCTGCTCCTTTTTTTTTCCTTGGTCCTCAATGCCAGTTCACATGAAATTTCTTGGCTTTCATTTTAGGAAATACTTTGCCATAGATTCTCACTTCTTTCCCTCGAAGATCACATTGTCCCTCTCTGTATCATGACCTGTATGTCTGAGTCACCCAGGCAGACACTACCTACCCCATTCTAGGGAAAGGTGAAAGATAGAATGATTTTTTTGTCTATGAACTAACCCCCCAAAAAGAGACATGTGTGTTATCTGTGTGTATACCACAGTGTAGAATTAGAAACTTAGGGCATGCTTTCTTCTGGCCATAAAAATTCATCTCTTTATAAACACATTGAAAAAATAGCATTTCAAATAGAGTATGTAGGTTTTGTTTTTGTGGTAGATTCCAAAGGGAGAGGCAAGTCATTTTTCTGACTGTTCCTTGTCTTTGACCTGGACAGAGGGTAAGTTGGTGATTTGGATGTTTAATTTTGGGGAGGTGCTAAGGCTTTATTATTCATGGTTGACTTCCTGGGAATTACAAAAGACAATGGAACAGAAATGGGATTGACAGACCGATTGACCCCATATCACAAGGGCAGAGAGAAATAGAAACCGAACAGACCCCTGCATTTTTCAACACTCCAAGGGCTCTGTCTGCTCTCACACCTAGGCCACTTCCTGTTTTCCCCTCTGGAGGGTTCCAGTGTCAAGTGTCTTTGTGTTAATTAACTCAGCATGTGGCACAGAAAGGCTTGACAACAGATAACTAACGTTTTTTGATATGCTCTCAGTTTAAGAATTAGCTCCATTCCAAAGGACAACTTAACTTTGCCACAGCACTGCTGAAGCTTAGTGATTAGAGGTGAATTTCCATTTTTGGACAATTTCTTTGTTTTCTACCATCATCCAAGTGGGCTCCCACTCTAGACTCTGCTATTAAACTCTCAGAGAAAGCAAATTTATTTGAATATTTTGATCCAAAGTAAATAAAATCAGAAAGGTATATATTACAGCTGCTAATAAAGATGAAGAGTAAATAAAACCCCATAATGCATTGTGTTATTTGTATTGATGTATGTTTCTCTAACCATGAGAATTTTATATATTTTAAAGAGTATATAGAATGTATCACTTTAATTTGAAAGACAGTTTCACTTACATTGGAACTTCAAATCTATTTCCATAGGAGAAATGAATATTGAGAAACCAATATGGCTTCTCCTTTGACCTGAAGTATCTTTGAGCATGGAGTAGTATGAAGTTGCAAAATAGCTGCCCATAGGCCTGGAGCAATCTCCTGACCCACTTCATTTGGTTTTATGTATTGGGTATGGGAGAGGGCAGTTGGAGGAAATGGTGGGTGGATATGATCATATTTTGTTGTGTACATATATGAAAGTTCAGAATAAAAAAATTAAAACATTTAAAGATGAAAATCAGGGAGATTTTTGCTGTATAATTTGTATGTTTAGGTTTATTTCAGGTCTGCATCTTCCAAAGCACAGATTGACAGGAGCCAAGTGGCCAATGCCTCTCATTAGGTGGCGTGCATGCAGCACATTGCCAGCCGCAGTCCAAGAGGGTGAGGTTTGAAATGACAGTGCCTGAACTTTGCATCACTTTCTCCTCTTTTTGTCTGCTGCATTTTCTCTGAGTCCTCTTCCGGTTCTGGTGATTCGCTGGATATTTTGCCCAGAATAGGCTGTGAAGTTAAGACAAGCTGGATAGAGTTGGGCATGGCTCATTGTAGATTCACATTTTACTCAACACAGTGCTATTTAGTATTGATCAGCTGCCCAGAAATCACCTGGTGAGTTCCTTTTCCAAACTCCAAACAGTCAAACAAATGTAAAATACTGTCTGTGGAAAGGTTGAAAAGTTTAGCCATTTGGCATGGCATTCAGGAATGTATACAGCAGTATTTTTAATTCTCTTTCAAATGTCATCAAATTTATAAATTTGAAGTATATGTTATGTTATCACAAACGTTTTCTATACCCCTATCAAATACATGACTAATATGTGAAAGTAAATATGTCTGCCACTTCACTGACTCATGCTTCTGGAGATAGTGAGGAGACTTTTGAGGGACTAACAAGATCCCCTCGTGACTGGCTGGAGAGACCAAGGTTTCCAATCTTTCTCCAGGAAATTTGTCCAGGAAATCAGATTTTGTCTTCACTTCCGAATGCAGAAAGAGGCCACAGAAACAGCAACAGTTGGATGGAAAGGACCCATCTCTTAAAGACCTGATAATAGTTCTCGAAGTCAATCATTGATTCATCCAGTCATCTCTCAGTGTTATTGAATACCTATTCCACCATACCTGTTATTAGACCTGATGCCATGTGGATATAGATAAGTGATCAGAGATATCTGTTCTCTAAACAGTTTTGTTAATTCCCAAGGCTGCTCCAGCAAAGCAGTGCACTGAAATGCCTAAACAATATATCCTCCTTGTCTCGCAGTTCCGGCAGGCAAAAGTCCATGGTCAAGGCACCAGCAGGCAACTTCCTTCTCAGAGAAGAATGTCTTTTAGGTCTCTTTTGTGCATGTTGTGTGTTTGTGTGTTGCTTTTAACAAAATCTCAATCATTCAATTTTACCAATAAAGATTTCAGAACCAAATGCTGGGGTGAAGGTCTGCTAGCTTAGAGAGGAAGAGACAGTACCTGGTTGACCTTCCTCCTCTTCCGACTTCCATTTCTCCTAGACCATCTCAAACAAAACCCCTCAAACTGAATGTTTCCTTACACTCCCTGTGCACCTCTCTATCCGCCCTCCTGACTCCCTTTTACTCACTATGGTCTTTTCCTGTCAACTGGTTGCTTGCTCCACCTCTTAACCTATGGTTGACTTTATTTTAATCCTGTTTAAACAATCAAGCAGAAAGATCTTAGATTAAAGGTGTGTGCTAGGGCTGAGTCACATCACAACCAGAAACATTACATTTTCCCCCCAGTAAATAATGCAATCTTGGGATTCACAGTGTGATCAAATATCCTGCAACATTTTTATTTCGATGTGTTCTTGTGTGCAGCCACATGTATGTGGGAATTAAAGGTTGGTTCAATTGTTTTCTTTAATCTCTCTTCACCTTATATTTTAAAACATGGCCTTTCACCTAAATCTCATCAGCTGGGAGTACAGGTGCATATCACCATACCTGTTTTTTGTTTTGTTTTGGTTTTTTTGTTTATTTGTGCTTTAGGGAACCCTAATTTAGGTCCTCTTGCTTGCATGGTAAGCACTTTGCTGAGTGAGTCATTCTCTTGCCTCCAGGCTTGGCTTTGTAACTTGTAGATGGCCTTTTCTTCTTCCTGTGTCTTCATGCTTCCTCCAACCCTGTCTTTCTCATATTTTAATTATATTTTTTCTAAAGACTGAAGTCGTGCTGGATTAGGGCTTGCCCCAATGACTTACTTTTAACTCAATCTCTCACTTCTCCAAGGACTCTACCATCAGATAAGTTCACAGTTGAGGTATCTGGAGTTCAAAATTCAACATGCATTTTTTGATAGACTCAGTTGAGACCAGGAAGGAACACACATGATTGTCTCTGTGCTGTAAATTAGAATACTTCTTTTTGTTCATTGATACTGCTGTTTCTGCTAGCTGAGAGATAACTCTCTCACTGTTGATAATGACTTCCCAATTTATCTCTAATCTGTGGTCTGGGCCATTCTGAAGTTGATCAAAATGATGATTAGGTTATCATGACTCTGTAGACAGAAAAATTTAGGAGTCAGATAAAGACTAGAAGTTCAAGGGGAAGGTATATGCTTGGAACTGCAGAGCCAGCTTGTGGCCAAGAGTGGGACCCAAAGGTCTCTCTGGTGCTTTCTAGAGGGATCACTTGCCATGAAATATGTGTGATCAGAGGTTTGAGTCAGCCAGGATGACTTCTGAGAACATAAGAACGTTCTGCAAAGTTAAAATCCGGGTAACACAAGGACTGCGGCATGACCTAGAAAATATTTTTTGTGCAAGGACAAAGAGATAAAGAGCCAAAGAGAAGCCAGAGAAGTCAGACTGGCAGGTGGAGGTAGTGGGGAAATGTGCCACTCGACCAGAACGGGAGGGAAGCACAGCTAGGAGTAGTTGGCTGACATCCTTAGGACAGATCCTAACACCGGTGCCCTTAGAAAAGATCATATGGGACAGACCTTTCTTGTCTCAGCTCTGAGGCAGCGCTGTGGGACAGGGCGGTGGCCGCTTGTACTCTTTCTTCCAACCCTTTTCTTGTCCTGGAAGCTTTACTTCACCCTCTTGGTATTCTCAGCATAGGGGATAATCTCAACCTCTTCTTAGATCACAAACATTATATGAAACTGTCCTAAGTCAACATGGATCCATAGACAAAGGCAGAAATAGTAGGTAACAGACATGCTGTGTTTGTCCCTGAATTCTTTCTGGACTCACAATCCTTTTACACCAATAGTAAAAATATTCTGACTTCACTCAGCGGACAGCTGGCTTTGGCTCCTCTTCTGTAACAGTCTTTCTTAAGCCTCCATGGACTTGCTCGTCCCCGGAGTATTGCACAGCACTGTCCAGGTGTGGCACAGCCATTGCTTTCCCAAGGTCTTAGCACCTATAATTACCTACAGAAGAAAGGCAAAATTTGAACCTACCAATGGTTCACCACTTTGGAGGATAAGGGAGGAGGAGCTCATGAGGCCTCGGCTTTTCCTGAGTGTCTGTAAGCAGTGACAGTCTCTGGGAGAGAGACTTTGATGATGTTGCCCCCAACTCCACACACACACGCCCATGCTTCTGCAAGCAACCTCCTTAAAACCAGTAGTTCACCTAACTATTATACTACTAGAGAATGACTTTTTTTTTTTCAGTCATTGGTGTCTTGTCTGGGGTTATTAAAATATTTTTTTCCTGGAAAAAAATCATACAACAATGTGGATGCTTTAAAATATGAACTCTCATTCAGAGGGAGTTGGGTGGACCTGGGCTTGACAATGGCTACAGATGGCATGCAATGCTTATGGTCTTTGGAAAGATGGAGCCCGCAGAGGCTCAGTGACAACCCTGTCCTCTCGTACAAGAGTTCAAGGCTCAGGGACCTTACTGGTCAAGCTCCCCTCTTGGCTACTGCCATCACCTTGACTTTTGCTAGTGCCTGCATTCATTAGAAAGGGTTAGGGGAAAAAGAAAAGTAACAATAGCATTCTTAATTGGATCCCTGAAAGAGATACTGCATTTCCACTGATTAAGGCAATTAAAGGTGCAGACACTGCTGCTCAAAAGCCGACATCTTCAGGTGTCTCATAACAAAAATGAATCTGCTGCTAGCTGTGTGCCACCTAGTCATGCTGTAAAGTAAATTAATTACTGCAACCGAACTAATAATAACAGTGCAGGCAGAGTTGTAGCAGTCCTGTGGCTTACCATTGGAGACTGAGCAGGGACTTTTGCCTCTCTGCTACCCATGAGCGCAACCCGGCAATTGCTGACTGTAACATTTCTATTGTATGGTTTATGCTAAATATGCATATCTTAATTGCATTAGTCAAAATAATTAGCTAATATATTTTTGCATAATGACGAGGTAAGCAAATATCACCATAGCTCAGTGGTTCTTGCATGAGTAAATTTGGAAAATTAATAGACTCCCAATTTCCTAATTATGTGTCTTTTATTCCATGCTCAAACAAAGAAATGCTACTGCTTACTCCTGGGCATCGTGTAATTTAGTCTGCACCTTGAAATTTTTAAAGCATCTGTGTTTGTTTTCTCCCTCTTTTGCAAGAAAATGACATAAAGGGGAAAATACACATTGCCTTCCCGTTATCACCCTTAAGCTGAAATGTGAAAGAATTTGTTGGTCAAAACATTTTCACTTCTAGATGCCAGCAGGACCTTGGCTTATTAGACATTTCGGATACACCAGAAAGCAATGATCAAAGTGCTCTCTGAAATGGCAGTGTGCAGCAGAGTCCCAGGTTCTGGAGGCGAGGTGGCATCTCCTCCCACTGTCTTTCCCTTGGATGGAGCAGTTACTTTTGTCTAGCTCTTTCTCCATTTCCTCACACCCACAGGGCAATGGTACTTGTCCTGCCACTGAATGCAACAATCTCCACCTGGTTGAAGACAGAAGCTTGCTGTTTTGATTAAAATGCTTGGTGGACCAGAGCTGGATTCCTTGGCCTGCGATTGTGAATGGGGCTAATACACTGAGCTACCTATGGCGCATCCTGATTTAACAGAATCTGCCCATTCCCACAAAAGGTGTCAGCTCTTCCTGCTCTTCATGAGAAAGCATATCCTTAGCATGCTAATCGAATGCATGCACGCACAGAAATCCGCCCAAGAGGGCATTTGAGCAATATGCTAATATCCTCTACAGAGCCTGCAAGCGCACTTGCCTTGCGCCTTTTGATGGCAGGTTTCAGGCCACCACTTAAACAGAAGAATGTTCTGGGGGCCTGCTGCCCACCACATCTGGACAAAGCCCTCACTCCAAGCCCGAAGCCATCAGGCTAATGATAGGCAAGTCGTTTAGGCAAGAAAGCAGCTGGGTGAGGATTTCCCTTAAGTTTCTGATGAGTGTTTAGATATCTAGGGGCTTATGGGAAAGCAATCTGTAACCTGATAGGGGAAGAGATCTTCACTTGATGTCTCTTTGCCTCTAAACAAGCTCTGATTGGATCAATTCCCCAAGCAGCTGTGGTGCTTATCAGGCTTCCGGCTCTGAGAGCTCTCCGATTGACTGGCAGCCTTCCTCAGGTAGGCATCTACAACAGGTCGGAGCTGTAAGCTGGGGCTTCATCAGCTCTTGTCCTTGATCACATGCATGTCCTTGATCACATGCAACCATGAAGACATCTGTATAACATAAGTCTAATTTGTATGTGTGCAGCGGGCTGTCACGGACATGGTGGAAGAGATGAATGCATACTCATTTGGGTGAACGCGGGAGACCATGACACTGTAAAGTCCAGTATTGCAGGCTAGTAGCTGGTACAAGAATAAACCTGGACACCAAACTCTTAAGTATATACCTTGCCAAATCGGGAGAAGGCGAGCCAGAAGTTACTGGGTATTCGCTAAATTTCCAGAAGTTGCAAACAGGATGCGACTTAGACATCTGGCAAGTGGAATTGCAGAAGAGAAAGAAGTAGAGGCTAAAGAAGATATTCCTAGGGAAAACCCAAACTTCTTAGAGATGGAAATAGAGAGGCAGAAAAGCAATTGGATGTTAGATCAAAACGTGGATGAATATAACAAAAGCAGAAATAACTGGCCAAAGCATCCTGGCAAAAGAAACCAAGGAAACAAAGACCAAGAATGATAAAAGAAATTCTTGCACCACGATTCCTCATGGTGAGTGCTAGGGTGTTACTTCTGATAAAAGAAAACAGGCCTGGGTCTGGATTATGAAGAGCCCTTTGTCAAGACAGGAAGATGGCAGAAAGGGGAATCAACATGTGTTTTTCCCTTCCCTTAGCTTCTCGTTGTCCTAACAATGTCTTATATAATTGGAATTTAGCACCGAGACCTTATGCGTGAAGAGGCAGCCTGTGTGTGACAGCAGGGCATAGTGCAGAAAGTGAGGGTGGCGGATCTGCTAGAGGTGACAGGGCCAGGTCATGCTTGCTGCTTTCAGCATGGTCTAAGGAGTTTGAAATGAATCCTGAGGATATCTGAGGGCCCGAAAAGGCTCAAAAGCACAGTGGAGCATATGGTTTAGATGGAGTGTGTTGTTGGTTGTTGATTATATAACTCTCACATAAGAGATGCAAGAGTGGGGGCAGACTCTCTTTAAACAGCTTATTCGTTGTGTCAATAGCTAATTTCTTTTAAACCCAAAGCATTGGCTAATAATAGACACCCCGTTTCTGGAGAGGCACACGACGATACCACTTGGATCTCTACACCCCAAAGTGAGGTGCAGTTTACGAGGGAGCTTAGAGGCAGGCAAGTTCGAACCCACTCCAGCAGAATATGAAACTCCCCAAGAGTCCCAGAAGACCTGTTTAAAATCAAACAACAAACAAGCAAACAAGCAAACCAAGACAAGTGTGAAGTCACCATGGGTGGCCAAGGGCATTATGATGGAAAAGGTAACACAGATTTGTTTAACTGATTATTTTCCTTGTCTGCTCAGCCTGGTGCTTCAGGAGGTTCAGAAGAGCATTGGATACATCCCCTACAAAAATCGACCCACAAGGCGCTCACCATGAGAGAACTTAGAAACATAAGAAACAGAAAGAAGCATCTGTGAACCCAGAGAATTAAAATTGAGATGGGCTAATGTCTTCGCCACTTGGCTTGGAGAAACAGTTCCTAGCTGCTGCACAAGTCAAACTCAATTCAGCTTTGGGAAAGGCAGGATGGTACCCCTTACACTCTACTTTGGCAGTTATCCGAAAATACAAATGGACTACCTAACCTTCCTGGGTTAGAGATATCTTCAGACCCTTTGCTAGAATCTTTCAGTGGCTTGCCAAACCAAGCCTTCTCTTACCCTTCTTCAGTCCTCCGGGCCTGGTGCAACCATAACAGGTGGCACCAGTTTGAAACCCCGGGTTCTCCCATCGCCTCTATTTCGTTTCAGTTCAATGATTTCATCCACATTGCTACTGTTGGCGGCCGCTCCCATTTCTACACACACTTAGATAAATTCATACTCAAGTTTCTAGTGTCGGTATCAATCTCCTAAGGCTAGAGTTAGGGGCAGTTGTGAGCTGTCTGCCATGGGTACTGGGAACGGAACTCCTATCTTTGCAAGAATAGTAAGTGATCTTTCAGCCAGCTCTCCAGTCCCCGTGTAGTAAATAACTTGTCTGACAATCAACCAGGTCTTAGCCCTATGTCCTTTACGGAAATTGCTGTTCACTATGTGTGCTTCATGCTAGGCTCTAAGTTTTTGGTGCAAACAGAAAATCTTTTCATGTCTTTTCAGTCCCCACCATTGCACTTTGTGTTCAATAGACACTAACGAAGAAGTGGACAGACGGACGTGAGGACGAAGAAGTGACTGTCACCATGGAGGGCTTTTGGACAAGACTCGGAGAAACTGGAATTCCTTGTGTAGCTACGGTGGGGAACACTGCAGGAGGAAGATGCTTGGGTTTCACCCACATGTTAAGACGTAAAATTAGAAAGGAGGAAAAGGAGAAACACGTGGACAGAGAGAAGAAGGGAAATGAACAGGGGAAATGGCAGTACAAATCTGCTCGCTCATTTTCCAATAAGAATGTCCTGCTTTTGTGTCTGGAGATTTGAGCGGTTTTAGGTGACAGAAGAGCGAGAGGACTTCCTCTGAAAGAAATGAACAAATAAACGTCCGAGAAAGTTTTTCTGGACCCCCCAGTCGGTAACAAGCGACACGAAGGGTGGTCTTTATCTGCGCTTGCCTTCTCTGCTGTGTCCTGACGACACGTGGATGCGAATTTTAGATTGCCGCACCCTTCTCTTATCTTTCCCGAGACACGTTTGCTTCTGTCGTTTGATGCCCGGAGCCCAAGTGAAGGAGACGCCCCGCTCCGGGGTGGAATGCTAACAAAGGCGTATGTGGGTTCCTGCGAGCTTACCCACTGGCCAGCTGTTGGTGCTGTTTGTGCATGGCCCTGCACTTTTGCAGCTGCGAGAGCAGAACCTCTGGGTAGCTTCAGCTTCTAGTGCGTCGCAGAGGTCTTGAGAGTGTACGTGTTTAGCAGACCCTCAGTTAGCTTCCTTCTCCTTCGAGGTAGCCCTCAAAGTATCATTTCTTACAATACAATTATTAGAGCGAGGAATAAAGTCAGGGACTTTCATTATCAATTCCAAGTTTCAGGAACCATGCTGGGAATTTGGCAAAGGAATTCTGTCTGGAGGAAGCTTGGAGAGCTCTCAAGACGGCATTCCTAATATAGGGCCTCCGTTGCCACTGCAGCTTTGACTGGATATAGGATTCTTAACTCAGTCTCCCTCTCCCTCGTCCCCCCTCCCGCTTTTTTCAGACTGTTGGACTGGGCTGTTAAACAGCTGCTGCGCTTCACCAAGATGCTAGTGCGTTTTATAGATATGAGTCTTGTGTGGATGTGTGTGTGTGCCCCGGTAAACAAACATGTGTATATTTAAAACCAATATTAACACAGTGTTAAGACTGAAATCTTTGCAGTCAAATCAGGAAATTCCAAAGTTACTGAGCTGTAACAGTCTCCTGTTGGTCGCTGGCGTAGCCTGCACATTGCTCCACAGCCATCTGAACCCCGCCAGGGGCTGGACCATTCCAGGCAGCTGGTCAGCACAAAGCCTCCCGATGACCTCCCTGATTTTGGAAGTGCTTTAATTTTACATCTCACACTCACGATAACAAATTGAACTTAATTTAGAAATGTGGGAAAGGAATAAACAAAGAGGGGATTAGGAAAGGTGTTTCCATTTGGAAGTCAAAAGGAGACAAGACTGCTTTTCACTTCTGCCTGATGATCATCATCCAAACAGGAGCTAAGAGAGGAGAGGAAGTGATCCTCATCTTAGTCTCAACACTTATTGTTTAAACCCTCTCCACTCAAAAATAGGAAACCATCTTTCTTCAAAATTGGCTCCCATTGCCTTCCTTAATGAGGACTACGGGCTTGCCAAATTTGAAGTTCACAGCTTCAGTCATTTTGAATTGCAGAAGCAGAGACAAAAACATTTTAATATTTTGTGTGTGTATGTGTGATTTTAAAAAAATGCAACTTGCCCTATCTAGGTGTGTGGCGATAGATCCTAAGATACAGGGTGTCTAAATTTAGATTCGATTGACTTCTCTGGGGTCTCAAGTGTTGGGTTAGCTAACACAATTGGCTTTTGTTCTATTACTGTGTGCTGTCTGCCGGTTACCCTTCCATCTGGTTCTCTCCCACGGCCATTATCTGGGTGGAGCAGCTTGTCAACAGGTGTGGGGTGGCTAGGAGACAGGGTCTGAGAAGTTAGCTACCTGACACTTAACTCTTCACCCAGCACGTACTCACATTTCAGTCTTACTTCTTCAAGCCGTTCTCACTCCTTTCCCCCTCATTCCAAAGCCTTCTGAGAGCTGCCAAATAATAAGAGACAAATTGTGCAAATTAAATGTCAGGAAATGGTGCATTCATCAGGGGGCTTTTGCCATCCATGGTACAGTCGATTCCCTCTCGAAGCCAAAAATGTCTCCAAATTGGAAGAGGCTTGATGAATTTCTTCCCCCTTTTTTTTAAAGTTAAAATATGACAGCTGCTTATTTTCATTTTTGTTCATCTGGTGAAACCAGAAGGGGCCCAAAGAAGTCATTAATGTCCACTGTGTGAGGGCTCTAGGAAATGCGTTGAGGGTAGAACGCATGAACAGTATTGTTCACCATATGTAGGCTAGAAACATCCTTATGTTCAGGGTCCATGGGTAAGGGAGGCAGTGTGTTATAATTAACTGTATAGTACATATGGTGGACTAGAAAGTTTACTCCTTGGAGACTAGTTGAGTTATAAAATCAAACAAACAATGAAAACAGAGTCAATTAACAATGGCTCTATCAAATGTTTGTCACGTATCTCCTGTGGCTCCTGTCGATGCAGGGTTAGGAGGCATGGACATGTCTTGATCCTGGATGCCTACATTTCTCGATCAGAAAGAACAAGCCATTTCAAATGAAGTTAACAGACCCAGTTTACAAGAGAGTTGTAGTATGTGTGTGTGTGTGTGTGTGTGTGTGTGTGTGTGTGTGTGTGTAGCGGGGAGGGGGGATTGAGTGAAAATACCTCCCTGCCGCTTTGCCAAAAACAACTAGAGAGCTTTAAACTGAGTCCTCCTAGATGCTACAACTGTCCACCCTAGAAATCATCGGTACACACTGCACTCCACCCAACTCCAGCATCAGTTGGACCTGGGTTGAAACACATCATCTTGTCTGCAGTTCTGTTTCCGGAGGGTCTTCCTGACTAGCACTTCGATAGAGAATGATTTCTGGCTGGTGATTTTTGCCCTAAAGAGTGATGAATACTTTTCACCTGATTCGTTCCTTCTTCCTCAAGTCAAGGTAAGCGCTTCAGCTCCTAAGTCTTGTACCTTCCCTGGCCTTCCAATCACAGCAGCATGTGATTTCGTGAGGCAGCTAAGCAAATGGGACTTTGGATGTACGCACGTGTACATCCGTGTGTGTGTGTGTGTGTGTGTGTGTGTGTGTGTGTGTGTGTTAATACGTCTTTCGGATATTTCTTGACACAAATTTAATAACCGGGAATACCTCATGTATATTAACAGGCCTTTCTTTAACATGTAGCCTCTCAGGCCAGCAAGCTAGCTCAGTGGGAAGAAGCACCTGCTGTACAAGCCTGATGACCTGAAACCCAAATAAAAGGGATAGGGAGAATAAGTTCTACAGAGTCGGACCTCTGGTGTGGGAAGTCCTTCTGTGTAGGTGTTGCTTTTAGTGGTTAATGAATAAATCTGTTTCTGCCAGTGGCTTAGCAGAATAGGGCAAGGCGGGAGTTCCAAGCAGAGGAGAAAGACGTGAGTTACCAGTTACTACTAACCTTGCCAGTAGGCCATGAGCCTCATGGTAAAATATAAAATAATGGAAATGGATTAATTTAAGATGTCAGAGCTAGCAAGAAATATGCATAAGCTAATAGGCCAAGCAGTGTTGTAATTCATATAGTTTCTGAGTGATTATTTTGGGCAGCCTCTGACTACAGACCCACATGCATGAATTATACCTCATGTGTGCAAATATGTGTGTGTGTGTGTGTGTGTGTGTGTGTGAGAGAGAGAGAGAGAGAGAGAGAGAGAGAGAGAGGGTTTTGCTTCCTTGTCTTTCTTTACTCAGTAGGCTCTCCACTCCTCCTGATAGCCTGATGAACGTCTTTAGTTTCCAGAGGTTCTGGAGTCTTTCTTAGCCTTTCTGGTCCCCTTTCCACCACCCCCATCTTTTTAGTCTACCATTCGTGTTCCATCTTCATATGCCCATGATTATCTCATGCACGTAGACTGGAGCATTCACAAGACGTATTTCTGTGGCCTGAGTATCTGCTGATCCTTCAGGGCACAGCTGTGATCCTAGGGCCCACTGATCTGCCTCGTCACCTTTGGAGTTCTGCTCCGAGCTAGGCAAGAACTGGGCACTCAATGAGCATTTGTTAAACATTCAAGCGATTATCTAAACACTAAGATTAGATAAGCATTCATCTAAAATCCCCCCCCCCCAAGTGGCTCACTTTGGAAGCTTGCTTCCTTGTTAACTTACCTTTCCTTGGTTCTGTGTTTTTGTTTTGTTTTGGTTTTTAACCTTTGCCCCCTTTTTCTCATAGTCTCAAAGAGGCCTTTAGACTGAAAGGTTAAGACTGCAAATAAATATGAAATAAAAGTCCCCTGGAGTCCAGACACACTGTTTATAACATCTACACCCATGGGTTGCTTTGCTGGCATTACTGGCTTCTATATAATGCTTGGATCACAGAAAACATTAGGCCCCTGAGTTATGTTTGGCTGCTTTAGATAAAGTTCTGTTGTATAGTGGATATCTCATGTCATAAAGATACGTGCTCAGAGAGTCTGGCAGACAGCACTCTCACATGCGAGTCCTGTAGCCTAATGAACTCTGGCGAGAAGGAGGTATGCTCCAGGAAGGGCGTAGACTCTCCAGGCGTCAGCTCAGCCATCTCATCCTCAAGTTTTGCCTTTTGCCAATTATGACACTTGAAATCTCTCTCCCTATGGTCTTCTCAGATTTTCAGTATTCTATTATTGTGCTGAACAAAAGCCTTTTTAGCTCAACACATAGTAACGTTGTGGATTAATTTCCGTCGGGATGAACTAGGACATCTCTAAAAGAAGCGGGCAAATACAACGCTGAAGAGATTACCGCAAGGATAATCATCTTCACGAAGGAGAGCTTGCGCAAATCCCAAAGAAACGCTAGTGTCCTGGGGGTTTTATATGGACGGTGGCCTGAGGCTGTTTACAGCTAGCAAAAGGGATGAGATAGGGGCAGTCTTAGGTTATTTCCCTATGTGTATGTGTTTGCGTTTGTGTGTGTGTGTGTGTGTGTGTGTTTGCGGTGTGTATGTGTGTGTAAGACAAAGAGACAGAGAAAGACAGAGATGAGAGAGACACAGAGAGACACACAGACAGAAGGGGAGAGGGAAGGGAGAAAGAGGGGATGGGAGAGAAAACGAGCTCATGTCCCACAGAAAATGAGGAAGGTGGCAGTAACAAGCTTCCCTCTTTAGTAGTCAAGTAGTCAACCCCATGCCTCTTTCAGACAGGGACCAAGAACAAAACACTAATTATGCTCCAGGCTTTCTTTGTAAAAATCAGTGTTAATCATATTGTGGTGAGGTGAATGCCTGTGCAGAGGTCAGAGGACACCTTCAGGGAGTCAGTTCATGTCCTCAATCTTGTTGTAGTGGGGGAGGGTCTCTCGTTTCACTTTTGTCCTGTGTACTTCAGGCTTGTTGGCCCATGTCTCCTGTCTCTGCTGACCTCTCTGCTCTAGGAATGTTGAGCTCACAGATTATGTCACTGTATTCAGACTTTTACGTGGGTCCTGGGGCCTGAACTTGAATTTCAGGGTTTTGTGCCTGTCTTAGTTAGGGTTTTTATTATTTTTATTGTTGTGAAGAGACACCATGGCCACCACAACTCTCATAAAGAAAACATTTAACTGGGGTTTCTTGCTTATGGTTTCAGGAGTTTTGGTTCGTTATCATCATGATGGGGTAGTGATGGCATGGAGACAGACTGGACATGCTGCTGGAGCTGAAAGTCCAATATCTTTCAGGCAACAGGAAGTTTAAGCAAAAGAAATCTCAAAGTCTGGCCCCCACAGTGATACACTTCCTCCAACAAGGCCACACCTCCTATGGGTGACACTCCCTTTGGGGGGTCCTTTTCTCTCAAGCCACTGCAGTGCCTTTTGCAGTGCCTTTACTCGTTGAGACATTTCCTTAACCCCAGCCCTCTAGTTTTGCTAATGTCCTGGCTTACAATTGGGTGGAAATCAGGCTGCTATAAACTCTCGGGATGGATTACAAACATCCACCGCTTAATCTCACACCTTTTGATCTTCCTGTCAAACGATGTTGCCCGAATAAAAAATGAGAGGCAGCTCTGTATTCATGGAGCATGCGCTGAAGTCACCATCAGATTAAAGAGTAGCATTGTCCTTGATCTCGCTTGCTTTTAAAACAGAAAAAAAAATCTGAATTTCTCTGGTCCAATCCCTCTTTCCTTTTCACTCATCCGGTTGCTGAAGTGTTTTCCTCCTCTGATGGACATGTTTTCCAGGGAGGGAAGGAGCAGAAAGACTAGCTGATGCCCAAAGCAGATCTGCCCAGTATTTAGAGTCTTAATTCCAGGGACTCATGAGAGCCATGCTTCTGGAGCGTACGAACCAGCTGGCACTAAGCAAAAGTGTGAAGATAGGCTGATGGAGGGGGGCCGAAAAGGTTTGTGGGTGTGCTTCAAAGACTGTTGAATGCAACCGGCGTAATTGCCTTTATTCATTTGCTTTGGGGCTCACAGCAATGGGAGAGGGTCCGCTTCTTCTCGCTCTGACATATTTGGTCAAGTCTGCTGATCCCATGTCACTAGGGAGGCTGTCAGCAGTGGTCAGGGTGGTCTTCTGCTTGTATCAGGACAGCCTCTCTGACAGGACAGGGCAAGGCATAATGCGGCTCTGTCTGGGGCTGGTGTTTTTGCAAAGATGGAGACGGAAGTCAGAGAGTCACACAGACAAGAGAAGAAGTCAGAGGAGATAGTCAAATGTGGTGTGAGAGTGATTGGGGGAGCGAGGGGAGGAAGCAGGGAGCGAGGGAGGCAGGCACAGAGGGAAGGGGAAGAGAGACACAGAAAAAAATATGAATCTGAGAAAGATACACAGAGAAGTCTATTTGGGGCATGGAACTTGGAGAAAAGAGAAGAAAGGTGAATAGGAGGCTGAAATGGAAAATGGTAGAAGGGAGACTAGATCTGATGGACTGGGGAAGAGGGGTGAAAGATGGGGAAGAGGAAGGGGGGGGCGCGAGAGCATATGCCGTGAAGACCCAATCTTTTCCTTTGAACACTGCTGCGCTGGCTTTACACATTCACCCACATGTGCATGATGTTTTATTAACAAATCAAACCAACTCCGAACTCTTCAGTTACATACGCTGAAGTGTGGTAAGTTAAACATGCACAAAAACAAAATACTGCAAAAAAAAATTATAAAAGCCAGCCATATTTTTTGTACCAAATTTTCTTAAGAAATGTTTTCTGGGGGATGAATTTCACATACTAAGTCCAGAGTTCCCTGAGTGATGTCAACGAAGATAGTTCATGCTGGACAAACTTTAAGTTCTCTTTCCAAGAACCTGTCTGTGTTGTGTCTGGATCTTGTAGGTACTTCTGGGGACATAACACTTTTCTTTTTATTGAAAAAAACAGGAAACCCTGAAATCTTCATTATTTGTTCCTATTTCTTAATGTGTGTAACTCAAGAGTTGAGGAAGGAAGGAAAGGAAGGAAAGAGAGGTAGAGATGGATAGATAGATAGATAGATAGATAGATAGAAGAGAGAGAGAGAGAGAGAGAGAGAGAGAGAGAGAGAGAGACTCTCCTCCAACAGAGATTATACACCTATGAGTTCTTATTCAATGCAGATAAGTTTTGACCCAAACTAAACATTTTCTTCCCATGTATGTTTGCTAGCTGGTGCCATAAGCCAAACGCAAAGTCAAGTGAATACAACCCACACCTACTCCTTCCATCCACACAGCGGGGAATCCTAAGCCATCCTGAAGATGGATGATCTTGAGCTGCCCAGTTCAGTATTAGATCTGCAGAGCACAACTGCCCTGTTTTGTCCAACAGCCACCTGGCTGACACTTCATTTTCACGACAACACTAATGGGCAGTAGTGTTTGGGGACCTTAACGTAACCCTGGTTCACGTAGGCTTTTGGGTATTCACGAACATTTTATAATAAGATCCTGCTGAGTCGAAGAGAGAGAGTCAGCATTTATTTTAGCTACCAACAAAGGGTACATGCATTTAGCAAGCAGGGTGGGGAAGAAAACATAAGCATCTTGCATTTAAATAGCACAGAGGGGAGATGGTTCTTTTAGTGCTCTTTGAAGGTGTAACATCTCAAGATAGAATCTCTTACTGGAGGGATTTTTAAGGTTGCTTCTAGTAGTGACTTTTGGGAGATCACAAAAGGATTTGTGGCTTTTTCTGTTCTTCCCATAACAGTGAAGCTCTTCTGTTCTATCAAATCAGAGAAACAGAAAAATGAGTTCTAAACTCCATGGTGTTCACTAATGCACTTGAAGGCCCAGCATATTTTTGTAGGACAAAACAAGGCTCTGGATTGAACTCTAACACTACTTAGTGTTAAGAACTTCGTCATATTCCCTGACTCTTAGGGCCTCCATTTTCCCAACAGTAAAGTGATTACTTTGATGATCTCCTTGTCCCATCCCACTGGAGTGTTCTATGATCCTAGGTCAAGTTGTTGGTGCTGGCCCCAGAATTAATTTTGATTCTCAAAAACCTTCCTTTCCTTGTTTCTGGCATCTTCTGTCACCTTGGCATAAAGGTGCAAATTTGTAAGAAAATAATGACTATATAGTCACCAAATAGCTTGTCTTTTTGATTTCCTTAATTTTCTTCTTTTTTTGTTGCTTTATTTCTTCCTTTTATTGCTCTTCAATAGGCATAGAGGGGAGTTGGCAGATATGCTGAAGTCCTAAGACTTTCAAGTGACCTTAGATTACATGTTTTAAGCAGAAGGGGGGGGCTTAAGAGACGACTTTGTCAATAACAGCACTCACTATGCAAGCATGAGGAACGGACATGGGATCCCAGGATACACATAGTAAGATAGGCATGGTCCGGGTATCCTTGGAACCCCAGTACTGGACAGAGGTACAGACAGCAATGTCACTACAGTTTTCTGGCTGCCAGCTTCACCAAACACCATGAACTCCAGGTACAGAAAGAGATTCTGACTCAAAGGAATAGGGTAGAAAGTCATAGAGAATAACTGATACCACTCTCTGGCCTCCTGGAGGCTCCCTCCACACACACCCCACACACATATCACGCACACACGTGTATATCACACTGATATATATTTATACATGTCACACTCACACATGTGTACACACAATACACATTTATCACATATACACACATATACATCACACACACACACACAAGTTAAAAAGCAAAAGAAGAAAAAAGGAAGGAGGCAGGTGATTGCTGCTCTGTAGAACAAAGCCCAGATCTTTTTGCTGGGGAAGAGCACGCTCATACCTAAAGCTTCCACGAAGATTTTGGATGGAACATATCCCCAAAGGAAATTCTTTTTCCCATTAAAATGTCTAGAGTAGTGTGAACTGCTCTTCTTGTCTGTGCATTCCTTCCCCTTTGTGACACTAGAATTGATTCAGAGAAATGACTGTCCCCACAGTACATAATAAACATCTCCAGGAGAGCCGGGGAGGATGGGCAGAAGCACGGAGGAGACGAAGGAAAATCAATTGCTTGGCGTTGACAACTTCTTCTTGTAATAACACTCTTCTGTCACATTGCATTAGCAGCACTTTGCAATTGTATGTGTTTTTGCTAACAGGCTGTAAAAGTGTAATCATATGAGCACTGAATACATTGTATTAGTGGGGATGATTCGAGGAGATGTGTGCTTTATTATACCAGTATGGCGCATATTGCGTTGTTTACTGAAGTGAGACGCATCATTTTAGTTCTAGAATATTTATTATTTGTTTGTTGTGGCAGTAGTACCTTCCAGGAGATATATACATACATACATATATATAATTAAATCATATATGTTATATATATATTACATATTATAAAGGACCAAAAATATATATATTTAGAAAGTTACAAATACAACATACATTTGGTTTTTTTTCTCACCTATATCTCCTCACTGTGTACATCTGACCCGCATGGCCCAAACAATGGGATTAAAAAAAAAAGTCACCAAGTTCTAACCCAGCTGAGAAAGCAATGGCTCTGTTTGGGCTCCTGGACACTGTTTGTAATGCTGATGGTATTGCCACTGCTTAGCATCTTCTGCCAAGAAAATTGAAGGGACCAAAGGGGAAGAGGCTCACACTTGTATGGCAGTGACTGTGGTGCATCCTGAGCACGTGCTGAGGAAAAGACAGAATGAAAGAAGGCATGCAGGATCCATGAGGATGGGGTTCTTGGCTTGAAAGAATTTTGCAAGAAAATATTCCACCCTGGGTTGCACGGAGAGACTTAAGATAGACTCTTCTCTGACTTACTGCTTGCTTAGTAAACATTGAGTTTGCATTGATCTCTCTCTCTCTCTCTCTCTCTCTCTCTCTCTGTCTCTCTATCTCTCTCTGTCTCTCTCTGTCTCTCTCTCTCTCTCTCTCTCTCTCTGTGTGTGTGTGTGTGTGTGTGTGCATTTCTCTCTTCCATTAGAGTATCTGTCCTTGAGCTCAGAGACTGTGCTGTCAGAAGCTTCTTTCTCCACTAAGCCTTGTCAAAGGTGGTCAATAGCAGTTCTTCCTTAACTGCATCAACTACAGTCGGCACCTGCGTCCATACTTGAATCTGTTTGCTCGTGTTGCTGCTGTAGCTCAGTACCAGACAGCGAGAGGCTCATACATTAGAGACCTGTGTTCTCTGAGTCTGAAGGCCAGAATTCTCAGTTCACGGTATTCCTTTGAGGCGTACCAAGACTCTCTCGGATCATAGATGACCCTGGTGGCTTTTGGGCAGTCTTCAGGGTTCCCAGGTTTGTAAGCACATCGCTCTCACCTATGCCTTCGTCTCCACCTTGCACCATGTTGCATGTGGTCTCCATGTCATCTTACAGTAGGGCTCATCGAATTCTAATATGGTATCTTACTTGTTTGTATCTGCAATGGTCCAATTCCAAATAAAGACATGGGCTGAAGTACCAGACAGACATGGGATTTGGTAGGATTGGTAATTTTTGATCTTGTTACGTGTCTCAGGATACTTTTAATGCCTTCTTGTCCTATTCATTTACCCTCCCCAAACTGGGGTTTTAGGTATGGACCAGCATGCCTGGCCTATGAAGGAGTTTTATGGGGAAACAACTCAACACAGAAAACTATTCTACCTATTTGTAGTTGCTTACATAACACATTTTTTAAGGTCAATACAAATTTCCTTTTTGAACCTGGCTTTGTGTACTATTATGGTTTATATCATCAACATTTCCAAAGTTTGTGTGTTAAAGTCTTCACCCCTGACTGGAGTGGTACTATCAGGAGGCTATAAACATCAGAAGATGGGGTTTACCTGGGGGAAATGGACCACTGAGTGTAAGCAACAGTGCAGTAAAGAAACCACCAAAACGGCCACCCCATATCTAGGGGAAGCTATCTATTGTAGGTAAGACAGAGATAAGAACTGGAGGCATCTGAAAGAGCCCAGAACAGAAAGAAAAAGAAGCAGACAGGCAGTGACAAGGGCTAGATGAACAGGGTATTAAAAAAAAAAAACAAAAAAACAAAAAAAAAAACATGTGAATTATAAGATGGACAAATAGCTGAGGGGAAGGAGGCTCGTGAACTGGAGTAGCCTGGGCACTAACATAATGGAGGAGGCAAGATGGGCCAGGACTAGTGGGAGGGGCTTAGGGATTCATACCAGGTGTATGTGAATAGTAGAGACCAAAGGAGTCTGGAGGTTAGCATGGGCTTTGATATGTAATCACAGGTATAGGCCAAGGGAAGCAGCCCTTTCTGGCAGGCAGAAACACATTTCACAGGTTCTTGGGGAATGCTTTTATCTCTTCAATACCGGTCCTTCTATTGTCCAGTTTGAAATGAGCAGAGGCTACCACTTCCAGGTTCCCTTTCTGTTGATGATAAAAATGTGTGATGGAGCCTCTACATCACAGCTGGTGAGGGTTGTCTTAAGGGGCCAAAGAGTCTGGAATGGAGGTCAAAAGTAGGAAGGGGTCAGACCGGTAGGGTCCTTGTGGTGGGGAAGGTGTGGGGGCAGTTTTTGCCCAGTGGTCAGTGTCACAATACTCAACGTAAGCTCCAGGTGGAGTCTGCTGGTCCCCATCTTTTTGAAGACAGCTACAATGCTGCTACCAAAATGCTGGTATTTCTGTCTATCAGGGAAGCAGTTTTCCTCAAACATTTTAAATGCCATACTCTCCGATCTCTCTGGAGTTTGAAGTCATCATCTAGTACCCGAGTTTGACTATTGCTTTACGTTAAACAAATGTTCCTGGTTTCCAATTATTTGCTTCAGGCTTAACTTTGACAACATTTACAAATGGCTAGCACTTTCCCCTATAAATGAATTACATTTGTGTTTAGCATGACTACAGACATAGTCTTGAGTACATTAAATAATTTGATCATTTATGGAGTCTTTAATAGTTTTCAAGTCATTATCTTTCATAAAATTAGGATTTTACATTTTCACCCCTGTTAAGTTTGAACCTCAAAAATTTTAGATTGAAGAAAAGTTAGCATCAAAATAAAACAATAAACCATGAATGCAATCTACAAAGACTGGAAACCTCATGATTTCTTAAATAGTGAACCTTTACCAAACAACAGGGTTTTTTTTTGGTATGACTCAATTTATCCAAATACCTAAAGCTGAACAAAGTCGCCAAAGTCACAACAACTAGATAGACATCTTCAAGTCAGCTTTTGATAGGCTGAATAGACCTTAATCATTAAACTTATATTGTTTCTTATAAGGTATCTTAGAAGCCCTGTGTTGAATAGTTAGTCAAAACTTAAATGGGTACACATACATTTCTAAGTCAGTTGTCAATTTGAGTAGACCTTTATAACCTTTGGAGTTTATAAACCTTGATCCAACATTTGTTGTTAATATATTAAAGTTTTCAAAAAAATTAAATCCAAGTAATACATAGAGTGTGTTGTATCAAATTAAGATTGCCTATGCATAGTTTTTTTTAACTATCCAATCTTTCGTCACAAGTTTTAAACTCACTTTTTTGTTACATATTTTATAGACTTTTTAGCCACACCTAATGAACTTATAAATCTTAAGATAAAAAAAAGTTTATATAATGGTCTCACAAAGTTTACATTTTAGCAAAAGTTTTAGAGATATAAGAGGGGGAGTATTTAGAGAATTAGACATCTGTGTTTAGCTGTTTTCAAAGATAGTAAACAAAACCAGGAAAGTGAGTATGGGCTAAGTGGCAGTCATCTCTACTGGGAATAGTTTACCTCCTAGCTGGTTTTAAGTGCATGGTGTTTTCCTGGGCTGTTCGGCTTTGCCTTCTTTCTCCTTGTCCGAGTCAGGTGTCCAAACTGACTGTCTTAGCCACCGTTCTATGGCTGTGGAGAGATGCATAGTCAAGGCAACTCCTATAAAAGAACACATTTATTTGGGGTCCTGCTTCAGAGTTTCAGAGGTTTAGTCCATTATCATTATGGTGGGGAGCATAATGACAAGCAGGCAGAAGAGGAACTGGCATAGTAACTGAGTATCCTCCATGCTGATCTGCTGGCAGCAGAGAGAGAATAGCTGGACCTGGCATTGGCTTTTTTAAAACCTCAAAGCCTGTGGAGTTCTGCACTTCCTCCAACAAGGCCACACCTTCTAATCCCGTTAATCCTTTCAAAGAGTTCTACTTCCTGGTGACTAAGCATTCAGATAGAGGCGCCCACAGTGGCTATTCATATTCAAACCACCACAGTGGCCTGGGAGAAAACATTTAAACAGGCAGGCTTGAGTCTGGAGTGAGCAGGCCGTATGTAAACTGCACAGCCAGCTTTTTCAATAGAATAGAATAGCATGGGACTATTTTTAATATTACCCACTCCCAAAAGACATTAAATCTTTATAAAACTTGATCTAGTGATCAGAGGAGGGGTGAGAGTAAAGAACAAAGAGGGTTTGGAAGCCGGACATTTTGGGGAGTGGAGACTGGAGGAAGCTTAGAGATAAGGGTTTTCCAGATCATTTGCTTATGTGGTTGCAGAAACTGTCATAAACTATGAGATTTTGAAAACTGAGTATGCCATCTTTTTGGTCATTGAGAGAGGTTATCTAGTTTATGCCAAGTTGTTTGCCCTAAAACGGTGAGACTGACCTCTGGGTCGGAGGAAGGAAGAGATTAGAGGAGGCAGGTGTGAGGAGTTTATAAGTTCAGAGGAACCTGTGGTTACTTCAAGCTATAGCAGGCAGGGGGGGGGGGGGGGGAGACAGAGAACTCTCCGTGAGAGGGATGAGAGACAGATCAGATGAGGAGAGAGCCAAGTGCAGAGCAAGGAGATGGGGGGAGTCTTAGGAAAGGGGGTTGCAAATAGGAACTCTGCAACAGGAGGATTCTAATAATGTAGGAATAGAGACATAGGGAGGGCAATAAGATGAGGAGTAAGTCCCATGGGGCAGAATAGAAAGGTATCCTTTTCCATGTGGTGGGTGCTCAGATAGGTCATATGGGGGCTGCTGCTGTACCGGTGCGGTTTTGGAGTAGGCTCCAGGAGCTAAGAAATAACAGGCAGCTCTCAGAGTGGCATCCAGTGAGTAGAAAAGGAGAGTTGAGTAGAAGAGGAGAGGACTCTAGAATTTGGAGTTGAATATGGTGGATGGCAGAAGCCAGAAGACACAAATGATCCATTCTTTTGAAGGGCCAAATCAGCTGCTTGATTCTGTAAGGAGGGACTAGCTCCTTTGGAATAGTGGTCCATGGCCCTCTTCTGTGTTTTGGCACCAGATGAAAGTGAAGACACGGTAAAGAAATCACCAAAATGGCCACTCCATAGTCAGGGGTCAGGTTTTTGTTGTAGGTAGTAGAGAGAGAATAGCCAAAGGCATCTCTGGACAAGTCTAGTAAAAAAGAAATAGACTGGCCATGACCAGATTGAAGAAGTGGGGCATGGAAAAATCCTGTGGGTTATAATGAGGATAACTGGGCAGGGAGACCTGTGAAGCAGAACAGCCTGAGAGCTAGCATAGTGGAAGAGGTAAGAAAGGCCAGGACTAGTGTGGGGCTTTGTTGTTCATAATAGGGACGTGTGAATAGGTACCAAAGGAGTCTGGAGGTTAGCATGGGCTTTGAGATGTAACCATTGCCATATGTCAAGGGAAATGGCTCTTTCTGGCAGTCAGACACCCATTCCATGAGTTCCTGGGGAATTCTGTGGGAGTTATCTCTCCCACAGCAGTCCTTCCATAACCCGGCTTGAGTTGTGAGTCAGGACAGGTATGAATAACCTTTCAAGTGTATTCTCGCCTCTTGTCCTTTTCCCTTCCTCTGGGTTTGCTTTCTGACTGCCCCGGGATTCTCAGATTCCTTTTCTGCCTTGTACTCACACCATGATGTACTGCCTTTACCCTCAGTGGTCATGAACTGTTCATCTCAGATAGTTTGACTTAGCAACACCATGCATCTATCACATGTCAGTAGTCTGCAGCTCTAGGAACTATCCTTCAATGCTGTCGCCTACCAAGTGGCAAGCGTTTGCTTCTGGTTGCTTTAGAGGCATTAATTTATGAACCCGTCCTGGTGAAGTCCGTTTCTTAGCTACTTTTCTATTGTAGTGCTGAAACACCATGACTAAAGCAAACTGAAGAAGGAATGTTTTATTTTGGTATTATGGTTCTAGAGGGGAAAGAATGCAGCCTAGTGGGGCAGCACTGCAGCAGGCAGCAGGCAGCAGGCACGTTGGCAGATGCAGCAGCTGAGAGCTCGCCTTCCTGTGCTTAAGATTCGTGAGTGATTAGTTTATCTTCCCGCAGTTTCTCTTATTCAGAGGCCGCATCAAATTCTCCACAGCTCCAGGCAGCTGTGAGCACACGCCCCTCCCTATTCCCTGAGAAGGAGTTCTTGGCAGAGCAGAGGTGGACAGTGAACCACGAGTTCAGATAAATCTGACAGAGCTTCTGCTCAATGACAAACCGAAAGATGGGATCGAAGCAAGTCTGCCTTGCTTCCATTATTTATTTATGTTTCTTTATTTAAAAAAAAGGATATTTTGATATTCCATACAGCATTTAATTGTGATTCAGTTCTCTGAGATAGGTAATGAGATAGGTAATTTCAGAGCCCTTTAATATCACAAGTCTCTGGTGTAGACTATCCAGCTAATGAGAGTTGATACGGGGTCTGTACTCGAACCTTACTGTAGTGTGAGGGCCGGCTTGTTGGGGTTTCCGTCCTGCCCGGTACCCCAACAGCCGGCAAATCCCAAAGAGAAATTACACACAGGACTCCATAAGGTTAAAAACTGATTGGCCCATTAGGTCAGGCTTCTTATTAGTCCTTGTAACTTACATTAATCCATTATCATTATCTATGTTAGCACATGGCTCCATACCTTTCTCAGCTGGGCAAGTTACGTGTTGCCTCTTCGGTGATCTGCGCAGGAGTGGCTGAGGAACCTTTCTCCTCCCTAGCCTTATCCTATTCTCATCACTCCGCCTCTACTTCCTGTCTGGTTGACCCTTCCTATACTTCCTGCCTGGCCAATCAGCGTTTTATTAAAATACATGATTGACAGAATACAGATAATTCTCCCACACCACCTTACCATCTTGTGCTAGCTCTCATCGTGATAAGTAATCCATCCTTCCATGTGAGAAACTCCCTAGGTGGCTCTCAGGGGAAACTCAGGCAAATGGCGGAATCTTCACAAGGATGATAAGGTTGGCAGAGAGCTGAATGCTGTACCACACTTGAAGCTCTTGATTGTCGTTGCCCAATCAAGGCTCCCAAGTTTGGGTCACTACCAAGTGATAATAAAGTCAAGGCTCAGTCAGCTCTGTAGGTTTGGTTCAACTGTGCTCTTAAGCCTGGATGGTTATTTTTGCCCGTAGTGGGCAAGAAACAGTCAAGAAGAGAAATGAGAATTAATCAATTGATCTAACTTGACAACAAGGGGAAAACGACATAGAAGTAGCAACCGACAGTTCCCTAATAAAAGGGTTTGATGTTTGAAAAGGAAGGGTGCAGAATCTTAACCACAACATTTCGTGGTATTTCGATTCAAAAGACGCAGACTGTCTCTTTTGGATCCATAGTGTCCATGATAGTTTGGGGTTGAATATCTTCAGACCCACATTTCCTTGACTCCATTTAGATCCCGAAACTCCAAAGCTGTCTCTACACTCACAAATTCCTTCAAAGGAAAAACAACCAAAGTATCTTGGGAAGTCCTCAGACAAACGTGCTTTGTGGTGGGTTTAGCATGCTAGAAATGGCAGTCGGACTTGGTAGGATGGCCAGAAACTCGATACTGAAGAAACGCTACCACCAACCATTAGAACATTAGGGTGGAAACAGTCTGTTCATCAATGATTTGGGAACTCATGAATATTTGTATGACTTTGCTACAGAGAAAGCCCACTAAATGTCCTTGCTCAGATGCCCAAGCCGCAGCAGTGCAAGAATGAAAATGTCAGTGAGAATGGCGTGTTTGCCTCCTCAGTTCCTACCCCAGGACCACGCTTAGATGAATCAAAGTGGAAGGGACCCTGCGGAAATCTCACTTTTCCTTCACTCACCTCTTCCAGACATTTGTTTACAGCGTTTACGTCTCTGCTGCTGAGGGTCATATTCTCAACCCTTTCTGCTTCTGCTGCAGCTGGATCTGGAGCTTCCTCTTGACTATGCTAGGCTGCTTCTGAGTGCCCCACCTTTCAAGGCCCCACATCTGGAAGTAGATCACCCATTTCACTCCTGTCTCGGGGCTCTTAGGTGATGACACAGCCCATGTTCCTCTTATTTTTACACCAGTTTTTTCCTCAGTCATCTTTGTAGCCTGCAAAGGTCCATGCTTGCTTTAAATATTCTGGAAGTATCTTTGCGCAAGAACGTGATCATTGACTAAATCCTAATTTCAATCCTATAAGCCTGAACTTCAGAAATTTATTTCAAATTATAGGGATCTTTTAAGCCCACTTTAATGACATTTACCTACTAGCCCTTTAAAAAATATTTATTCTATAAAGTAGGTTAAACATTCCTTTCAAATCTCTTGCCTCCGAATGTATTTTATGGACTCAGCCAATGCTTTCTTTACAAACAGTATAAACTGTTTTAAATCAGTTTTTGTCTGAATAATAAAACATCAAAGAGGGTAAATTAATGCAGGTCTTAGTTTTGTCCAATATATCCTGAAGTCATTTAGATTTTACATTCAAAGTAAATATTTAATACAACACTTTTTCCTCACTTGCATGGCCTGTTTCATTTTAATACATTACTTAAAATATCTTCCCTGACTAAATCCTGCTGTAGTATCTTAATTTGTCCACAGCAATGCTCTCTTTTCTTCTGTTTGCTCCCTACATTTTAATGATTTGATTTTCTGTTCCTCAAGCTTATAAATAAAATAAAATAAAATAAAAACAAGTGCTTCAGAGTCTAAACCTTAGAAAGCCCTGACAGCACCTTCCACTTCTCCCCACACTGTTTCTTACACATCTGGATGGTGACGTTTTATTTAGTGTTGGGTGATGTGGGAGTTCCCTCTGTATGCTGTGATTGCCATTAATGAATAAGGAAACTGCCTTGGCCTGTTAATAGGGCAGAACTTAGGTAGTTGGGGAGAACTGGACTGAATGCTGGGAGAAAGAAAGGCAGAGTCAGGAGATGCCATGAATCTGCTGCTGGAGTTAGAAGTGCTAGAACTTTGCGGGTAGACCACAACCTCATGGTGATATACAGATTAATAGAAATGGGTTAAATGTAAGAGTTAGCCAATAAGAAGGCAGAGCTAATGGGCCAAGCAGTGGTTTAATTAATATAGTTTCTGTGTGATTATTTCGGTTCTGAGTGACCGGGTCGAACAAGTGGTTCCCTGCAACAGTTGGGCCCTCTACCAGACCCTTTTGTGAAGGCAGTCTGCCCAATGGCTCAGCACAGCGTAGTCAGTACTATGATGTTCAATGGTTGGCGATAGACTGCTCCATTAATTTTTCACTGATGGAAAAAGCAGAGACGCTATTATCTAAAGTCTTACCTTCTATCCTCTGGAAGAGACATACTGAGTATAGTACATAAGCATGACAAGTCTTCAAAGGCTTGAAGGCTGTCTTTATTTCCCAACTGTTGTTTACAGAGTCTCAGTCATTTGGTCTTCAAGCTAATCTGAAATACTTACCACTTCCCTTGTTCTCCACGTACCCTCCAGCTTGTGCCTTGCTATGTAAAGCCGTCTCAAACCCCAAAGCAATATCCCTTATATCGTTTGGTGTATATCTCACCAGGATTGACCTCTTCCTTGGACGTCTCTCTGGGAGCCCACAGAAGCCATGGTGTTGCTGCACTAACCGTCACCTTGCTGCTGACTTGTAAGCATGCTCTCTCCCAAGAAGTATTGTGGGTGTTTGGATCCATTTCTAGAGCCTGACCATTATTCATATACAATACAAACATTGTACTCTTCTAATTCCTAATGTCGTCATTACCAGAATCATTCATTGTAATTTTTGTATTTATATTATCTGCAAATTTTTTACTGATTTTCTCCCACCTCACAGATTTTTGTCTACTCTTAATATAGCCAATTCTTAAATGAAAGCCTTACTTTCTGCTCCCTTTACCTTTAATTGGGACCAGCACTGGCATAGTCACAATATAAACATCCTGTTACAGGGCCTACTACCATATATCTTAATTTTACTTTCTTTTCCTCATCTTCCTCTTCCCTTCCCTTCTCTTCCCTTCCCTTCCTTTCGTTTCTCTTCCTCCCTTTTTCTGCCTTCTTTCCTCCTTTCTTGTCTTTTTTTTCTTTCTTTCTTTCTTCCTTTCTCCCTCCCTCCCTTCTCATCTGTTTTCCTTCTTCTTTCCTTTTTTAAATCCTAGGAGACTGGTCATAAGTCTGATGACATATTGTCTTCCCTTGGTTAACCTTGTCCTGTCAAGAGTGAATATCTTATAGGGCTGGTTAAGCTGATTAAAAAGAATGGAGGGTGTGGGGAGGAAGAGAGACAGACAGACAGAAAGACAGAGACAAAGAGAAGCAGAGAGACAGAGACAGACACACAGAGCTCATGCACATAAACACACACACACGAACACACGGTGGGGACAGTTTGATATAGCAAATGTATAGTTTAGCGTAACATTCATCATTGTTAGTTTCTGCTGAGGCAGCAGCCTGCCTCTGCCGCCAAAGCAATTACATCATAACCTGTCGCCATTGCCTTTCCATCATCAGCTATGTGTCTTGTGCACCCTTTAAGAGTGCCCACCAGGCACAACTCACTCTATTTGCCATTTCTTTCCTCTTTGTCTCCCACTCCTTTCCTGCCTCTCTTCTTCCTCTTGTCTGTCTGTCTGTCTGCCTCACTCCTATTCCCTCTCTTGACATGGTCGTTCACTCTCCCCCTCCTCCACTAAATCTCTTGCATTAACTGTTGCACGTGTGTGTTTGTTTAGTGGCATACTTTGGCAGGACCGCTAAAAGGTACCCACTTCACCTTCCTTTATTATTCTTTCAGTTGTATCTCTGAAATCTAGATAGACTCAGTCTATCAAAATCTCCCGAGAGCTTTAACAATATCACCAAAGGAAGTGAGATTAATCTGGCAGGGATTTCTCTTGATGACTTTGCTTCTTTGATTCTGTCTTCTTTTCTAAAGGAATGGAAACTCCACTTTAACAACTCACTTTTGAATCTTCCCCAGTATCAGCCTTCTTATGCATGACCCAAGATTTATATTTGCACATCTCTAGAAACTATAGTTCCTCATTAGTAACAGACAGCATGGATGGGTGGCGATGGAGAGGTCCTGTTTAGCTAACCCCTGAACTGAGGACTCATCTGGTTGCTAATAGTACAGCTGACAGGAAGGCTCCAACTCTCAGCTCCTACAAAGGTTACTGAAGCTTCAGAAGGTGGATTAAGCAAGGTTATGCCCTGCTTGGAGGACTGAGTGTATCAGCCTATACTACAATCTGACTTCTCCTTGTCTTCACTACTGATTCTTTCTAGAGATGTTGATACCAAGGCCAATCCCTAACAAACAGTTCACAAACCAAACTCCATTTTACAGGCCAAGGTTCAAACAAGCCAACTTGTGGCAATTGAAGGATTTGCCACCACGTATCTTTATTGTCATTTAATCATCTGCTGCCATTCTGGTATTGCTTACTGTCTTAGTTCCTTTCCTGATTTGGACATGTGTCCTTTGAGGACAGCATTCCCTTGTTATACTGCCCATACAACACTTGGCATACTTCAGCGTACCTTTACTGAATCCTCATTCAAATCCTTCTTTCTGTGACTACCTCTGACCACTATAACTTAATTGCAGCCCCTCACTGTTAATTAACCTCAGATGTTTGACAAAGATTTAGCCAGTACCTCAGGGTTTTATTTACTTTAAGATAAAATGCATTTCTTTATGTAGTAAAGTTGTAATTTTATTAAGGATATTTTAGTGTAAGGGTAAAGACACACTCACTCCAGAACATAGTTATGATCTACTCAAAGAAGTGTCAGAGTGTATAAAAGGACATAGACATTTTTAACAGATTTTCGAGGATGAGGATTAAGAAAAGGAAAGGACCTAAGGGAAAAGGAGGCTGAAGCCCTATCTACTGGAAAGGATTTCTGAGAGAGAGCCGCAGCTGGAGAGAAACTTAGGAACTCATGGTTTCCAATGTCCAAGAATTCTACTGGGAAAATTTCATAGACACCTGTGACAAGAGGAAGTCTCCTTTCTGATAGGGTGTGGGGGGGGGGGCGGCTATAGGAAGCTTTGCAAACAATAAGACATGGCACCCCAAATGGTACCCCAAATCTTAGCAGCAGGAGAGCAGGAGCTGGGAGATAATCAGAAGAGCATCACGGCTGCCATATGTCTCACGTTCACGCTCTCCGCGTCTTTGAGGAGATTAAGATGGCTTTGCGAATGAATCTGTATGTTAATAAATCTAGAAGAGGAGGAGATACTATTTCAGTTCTCTAATTCCTGATCTGAGTGTGGCTTTTGCGACGTTTCCTCTGCGTTAGCCTTCAAGCCACTCCGAGAAGATTCCAAGACAGCGAGGAATGACAGGAGGGCTCAGCATTCAGAGTCTGACTGTTGTTGACACTTTGAAGCTACATCTGTGGGTGCCAATCTGGTGCCCCGATTCCCCTGCCTGCTGGGAGGGCCCCCGCGGTATCATCACCCTCCTGACACCCAGCCACCTGCCAGTTGGCATTCAGTGGCAAATTAGAGTCAGAACGGTCCACCTTCCTTCTGGGTGATAGAGAGAAGAGGGCTGCAAAAAGCCCTGGGAGCCACCCCTAGCGCCAGACACGCAAACAAAACTGGCAGTGTGGAAAGAAGCCGAGAAGGAATGTAAATGAGGGTGTGTGAGACGGAGCACAGAGGGCCCGGGGAAATGGCACTCTTCATTTCTGCTTGGTGGAGGAGTCACTGTGCTTTCTGAACCCGGGGCAGAGTGGTGAGAACAGTCAAGGCTAGTGTCGGCGTAGGGGTTGGAGTTAGAGCGCCGTAGGGCAGTGGAGAATGGCCTGGCTTCCATCAACCAGCTAAAAGGGGATGAGCAACTTAAACTCTGTGCAGAAGAAAAGAGCAGAAGGAGGCACAAAACTTGTAAGAACCAAGTTTGCTCTTGAGTATCTTCAGTTTCTAAGCTTTAGGATGGTGACTCTCAACTAGATGTGGCAGAAGAGAGAGCATCCCCAGAAGACAGGGGCTTGCCATGACATCTGGCAGAATAGAGCCATCCTCTTGGTGAGAGTAATTTAGCAGGTAGTAAGACCTGTCATCTCACCTAGAAGACAAAGTCCACACTGTGGTGTTTGGATGGTGGCAATCATTTCTGTGAGCTCACTCCTTCCTCTCTGGGGATGATTCTCATACCAGATTAATGGAAACTAGTGTTTCCCATCCCTAATCTCAACCCTGAGATTTCAGACAATTTTTTTTTTACTCAACTGAATATTAGCAAGATTATACTCAGTAGATACTTAATAGCTACTCCATCTGTTTCTAAAGCTGTGATTAAACACCTTGCCCCAAAGCAGCTTGAGTAGGAAAGGGTATACCAGGTACCATCATGCAGGGGACTCAAGGCAGGAACCGAGAGACAGGAGCAGATACAGAAGACATGGAGGGTAGCTGCTTAAATGGCCTGTTCCTCACGGTTTGTTCAATTTACACCAAGGACCACCTGCCCATGGGTGGTCCTACCCACAGTAAACTGGCCCATCCCACATTAATCACTAATAAAGAAAATGCCCTACTGGTTTGCCCACAAGCCAATCTAGTGGGAACATTTTCTCAGTTTAAGTTCCCTTTTCTCAACTGAATCTACCTTGTATCAAGTTGGCAGGATGGTAGCAAGTACACCATCCAGTGTGGACATCAAGTCCTTCATCCTTCACTTGTCTTCACTGCACTACGTTCCCTTCAGTATTCAGGCCAGATCTCTGATCACCGTCAATTCCTCCTCCCTCTCCCTATCTTTATCCAGCACATCACCAAGCCTAGTTCACCTGACCACAGCCTTGCCTCATCCAAGATTCATTATCACATCCTTAAAGTTTCATCCTTTCTTATCTAAATCATGGCCTCCTCTATTAGCTCCGTTCTTCATGAACTCAGTTTCTGTGCTGTAGTCAAAGTTATCTCTTGTTCCTTGTCTCTTCTGGCATCATGAAACTTCCCAGCAGGCATCAGATTAAAGGTCCTGATGTTATAGTTGTGAAGCAAGGAGCTACTGACTTAAGTTTGGCCACTCATTCCACTGAAGCTTATCAGGTGTGTGATGTGGGATTCCTCTCTGTGTGCTGTGAATATCATTGGTTAATAAAGGAACTGCTTTGGTTCCTTTATTATAGGGAACAGAGTTATAGGGAACAGAGCTAGGTGGGGAAAACTAAACGGAACGATGAGATAAAAGGAGGCAGAGTCAGAGAGAAGCCATGTAGCCCTGCCGGAGACAGACACCAGAACTTTAGCCAGTAAGCCACAGCCACGTGGCGATACACAGATTAATGAGATGGTTAAATTAATATGTAAGAGTTAGCCAGTAAAAAGCTAGAACTAAAGGGCCAAGCAGTGATGTAAATAATATAGTTTCTTTGTGATTATTTCGGGGCTGTGCAGCCGGGAACTAACTAGCGGCCTCCTCCAACAGGTGTGTTTCAGAGTAATTGTGAGAATCAAATAAGAAAGTATATGTGATCTGATTAGAAATGTCCATGGCAAATTACAAATGTTCAATCACTTCTACACATATACACGTATACTACACATTGGCTTACATACTGACAAGGATGTTCCAAGACCCTCCAGTCACGACTCTTAGGCCCACTCATCTCCCTAACTGACTCAGCTTGTTTAGAGATATGGACAAGATATGTATACTTCTTAAGTAAATGCTATATTCTAGAGAAACTAGCTGCTCCCCTCGAAGATGAATGTGAACAACAATGGAGATGCTGTCTACTTAAATGCCTTTGGCACTGTGATGGGTGTGCACAACTCTGCTGAGTGGCAGTGGGTGCTGTCTGCTGGATGGCCTGAGTCAGGGACACTGTTATCATTGCCAGTAGCTTCAATTGCCCAGAAGCTAATGTGTGATTTTTTGTATGTATCAAAGACTGCCTTTCATTTTAAACTGATTCACTAATCGTTACTTCTCGGTGGAGTCTAGTTTCTGATTTAGGATAAAGTTGATCCATATCTTCCAAGCCTAACAAATTGGGAAGTCTCCAGGCTCCAGGCATCTGTCTCCACTCCAGCTCAGATAGCCTGAGAAGTTCTGTAAGAACCTTCAGTATCTTTTATATTGTGTCTTAAACACATATCAGTGTGTCATTTTAAGAGAACTGTGTGCTACACAATACTATTCTACCCGTTCACCTCTTGCAAATGCAGAAAGGGAAGGAGCAAATGAGGGGGCTGGGATGGAATGATAGAAGGAAGCGAAGAAGAGATAAGCATTGTTTATATTCAATATATATATTGAATCAAAAGCTTTTCAAGTTTGATCTGACAAACCAGATCTTCTGTTGCTGTTAGAGTCCTTTGAATAGCAGCGTCTTCAGACAGACCTACCTGTGATCACTGAGTCCATATAGATCTATCCGTTCCCTGGTATCAAGTCATGCTCTCTACACCTGTTTTCTACAGCTCTAAAATTTGAACAAATCCATCCATTTGGATGTTTTGGCTCCCCCTGCCCCCCTTTGAATTTTTTGATATTTGCTCCCAGTCTGAAAGATTGCATGCCAACTTCCTGCCAGGAGCACCTTCCACACAGCTGCGTTATAAATATCTGGGATGAAATCAGGGAGGATTAGATTGGAGATTGCAATAATCTTCCTTCTAGTGCCAAGGAGTCCTGAGAGGTTCGATAATAATATCTCACATTGCCCAATTAGATCTTGAGCCTACCGAGCTAGGAGTGGATCCAACTTTTGTTGGCCTTTCCCAGGGCTGATGGTATTTAAGGAGGTGGATTGCTGGCTAGTGTTAATGTCTCTTGTTAATTATTCTCTATTATTAGATTATTCTCTACTTAAAGGCATTGTGGGTTTTTCCCCCAACGAAAATAGTAGATACGTGATCCCACCAGTATTTTTGTTATATTTGAATTTCTTTAATGATAACGGTTCCCTTCCAGGGTCTCTATTTTAAAAGACAACAAAAGTGTTTCGATATTATAGGAAGGCAGGTAAAATGAGGAAATCAATATGAGACACTTGGATACTGGTCTGAAAATGAGTTTCCATGAGACACGAGCAAGGCACGTCCCTGGAAAGGGGGCAGAACACAGGCTATGTCTGCTTTAGGCTGGGTTTTCCAGAGAAATAGGAATTTGCTGATTAAATTTAATAGGATATTTTCTTATTTTAGGAATGGCCTCATGTGATTGTGAAGGATGAGGTGTCTTACAGTTTGCATCTGCAGGCTGGAAACCCAGAAAAGCCTTAGAGTTGAGCACACTTGTGCTCACAGAGGACCCAGGATCAGTGCCCAGCACCCACAGGGTGGTTCATAACCATCTGCAACTCCAGCCCTGAGGAATCTCATGCCTTCTTCTGACTTCCTCTAGTACCAGGTACCAACATAGCGCACACACACACAGGCAAAACCCTTGTGCATATAAAATAATGAAATAAATAAGTCTAAAAATTAAAAAAAGAAGGGGGAGTAAATATTTGTTTCCTTTTTTGCTCTGTCCAGGCTCTTGATAACTGGTTGAGGTCCCCTCTCACAGGCAGGGGAGATCAATCTACTAATAGCCGATGTCCGTCTCTCCCAGAAACATCTTCACTCTCACATGATTCTTAGTTTTCCATGTTTCTTATTTGTTGTTACTTGTGAGTGAGCGTGTATGTGTGTAGGCTTGTGTGGATTTATATGCATCTTGTGCATATGCCTGTAGAGGGCGTTAGATCCTTTGGAAATGGAGTTATCAGTGGGAGTGAGCCCCCATGTATGTCCCAGGAACTGAACACAGGTTCGCTGCAAGTGCAGCAGACACTCTTAATCTTTGAGCCATCTCTACAACCCCTGTGTCTTATTTCTGATTATATTTTGCTCATTTTAAATATTGAGGTTTTTGGGTTTTTCTTTCTTCTTCTAATTTATGAATATACTAATTTTAATATCTATTATGTGGCAGGATCTAAGGATACAATAATAGGTCAGAAAATGTTTTTTTTCCCCCTAAGCATCATTTTCTTTGGTTTCCCAGAGAGGTAGTTTTAAGTGGTATGTTTTTTGGACGTCAAATATATATTTTTTTTCCTGGCTTCATTTTTGTGGTATCATGTTTAGGAAGCCTTTTCCAACTTTAGGATTACAAAAAGGCTCATATTTTCTTCTCATATTAATTGAATAACATATCTTTCCTCCACAGATTCAATATGTCATCTTTATCATTTTAAAATTTTTAAATATACATCAACTACTTTGCATTTTCCCACTTCATTTTTCTGATGTGTCTATGTTGGCACGAATTTCAAAATTACTTAACAATTGTGGTTCATAACATGTTTGGTTATCTGCTAAGGAAAACTTCAACTCATCACTTTTTGATTTCAAATATTTTATTCCCTAACAGCATTTTATTAATCCCCAGAGAGAAATTCCATTTGGGTGCTCAAAAGAATTATGCTGAATTTTAGATTAAGTGACAGAAAATCTAAGCAATGTTAGACATTCTTTCTATATGAACCCAACTTTCCTTTTTCCGACTTTTCTCACAGGATCCTCAGTAAAAAAAACACTGTGTGCTTTTGTTTACTTATTCCTCGTTCTTTTGGGAATTTAGTTACTACTGAGAATAGTATCATATTGTTATTATATATTTATAAGCTTGTTACAGTAACTAAATAGAAAAATCATGTTTTGTTTGTTAGTTTATTGCTTATCTTCATAATTACACGCCTTTCAAAAACAATAGTGGTACAACTTAAAAACCAACCAGTTGACTCAGCCCTGGTTAGAATGCCCATAGACACAAGTAAGATCCTTTGCGGGGGAGCATATTTTAACAGTATTTGTTATTTTCTTAATAGTTTTAGTTTATTTAAGTTTTTAAATCTTTCTTCAATGTGCAATTTATATTTTTCTAGAAAAAAATCCATTCCTTTGGTAAAGTAAAAAAAAACACTTTTAACTCTCATATTTAAAAATATTTTCATATTTCTTTTTATTTTATGTATGTGGGTGTTTTGTGTATATGATAATATATATACATATATATATGTGTGTGTGGTCCCAAACGCATATGTGTGGTGTGTGTGTGTGAGTGTGTGTGTGTGTGTGTGTGTGTGTGTGTGTGTGTATGCATATACCATACACATATCCATGGAGGCCAAATGAAGGCACTGAATTCCCGGTACCTAGAGTCTCAGATGATTATGAGTCACCATTTGTGTGCTGAGAACCAGACTTGCATCCTCTGCAAGAGCAGGAAGTGCTCTTAGCGGTTGAGCCAACACTTCATTCTCAATTCTCAGATTTTTATATTTTAAAGATAATCATGGGAGGGGTGTGACCATTTTTGGGTGACTTTCCATGATAAGGCAGTTGAGGACTAGGCAGGATTCACTTGTAATAATTGTTCAAAGAAATCTCCTTATTAAATGTCCATTATATGTAAGCAGCTATAAGATCAGTAATTCTCAGCCATTGTTTCAATCCTTGGGATATCTTGTTTGTAGTTTGAGTTCCATTAATTAGAATTGCAAAATAAACTTAGCTCAAAATAGTGATAATCAACAATTGCCCCTGGACATGCTAGAGTCATTCAGGAACAGCTGTGTCTATAACAGATGTTGAGCAAAATTCTCATCGTCGTCATCATCATCATCTATGCCCCGGCAATGCTTAAGTGCATGTGCAGGCCATTTATGGCAGTCCTCCAGTTGTTCCTATCCTGGGCAGTCCTAGACACTTGTATTATTGTCCTACCCAAGGTTCCACAGTCTTTCTTTATGCTGTCTATCCAGAGTTTTCTTGAGTTTTCCTCTTTGCCTTATCCTATGCTCTCCCCCAAGCAGTGCTATCTTCGGGTATATGCCATCATTCCTTCTCATAACATGGCCGAAGTATCTCAAGCGTTGTTGCCTTATCCTGTAGTTTACTTCCTTCTGTAGATGGAAGGCTCCGGGAGTGGATGACATCATGGCAGGGGAGCTGAAGGCAGCTACAGTAGGCTCTGACTCTTCAGAGAGATATGGGAACACAAAGTGATTCCCACAGAATGGAAGTTATGTGGGATTCCCCTCTGTATGCTATGATTACCATTAATGAATAAAGAAAACTGGCTTGGCCTGATAGGTGGGGTAAACTAAACTGACTGCTGGGAGAAAGGCAGAGTTGACGAGAAGCCATGGAGCCCCTGACAGAGACAAACACCAGATGGAACTTTGCTAGTAGGCCATGACCTCATGGTGATAAAAAACTTAATGGAGATGGGTTAAATTAATATGTAAGAGTTAGCCAATACGAAGCTAGAGATAATGGGTCAAACAGTCATTTAATTAATACAGTTTCTGTGTGGTTATTTTGGGTCTGAGCTGCTGGGCGGCTAGGAAACAAACGAATGGCCTTCCTACAACATGGAAGCACTCAGTCATAATTCCCATAGACAAGAACTAGGACTGCTCAGTTTACAGGAGCAGTAGTTTGTTGTGCCATAGCAGTAAGATCTTGTCCTCCATTATCCTGCAGAAGATCAAGAACAGAACAGAGGAAATCCTAGCAGAGGCCCAGTGTGGATTCAGAGCTAATAGGAGCACAATTGATCAGTTCTTCACTTTGAGGCAACTAGCAGAAAAATGCGAAGAATGTGTCTGTTACATAGACTTCAGAAAGGTGTTCGATAGCGTTTGGAGGAAAGAACTTTGAGAAACAATGAGGTTCTACCGGTACCCATAGAAAATCATAAGAATACTAGAAAAAGCCTATAAAGACACTTTTGCACAGTCAAAGTCTGTGGGGACCTAAGTGATCAGTTTAAGACAACCGTAGGAGTGTTTCAGGGATGCATCCTCTTACCACTATTCTTTAATATATTCCTGAAATTAATAATTAATAGCAGCAGCCCTGTAGGATGAGGAGATAGGCATGCAGATAGGTGGTGTGAGAATCAATAACTTGCATTTCGACAACACAGCACTACTTGCTGAAAGTCCAAATGAGCTGCAGGCCACGGTAAATAGAGTGGTGGAAGTCAGTGAAAACCTTGGTGTGAAAGTAAACATTGAGAAGACTGAGATACAGCACATGGGAAGGGCACACAAGGATGTTAACATTGTAATAAAGAATCAGAACCTCAAGAAAACAGTCAACTTAGCCTGTCTAGGAGGAAACCTCAGTTCAAGGGAGGGGACTATTTTAGAGGTTAAGAGGCGCATAGGGATAGCGAGGGCTGCATTCCAGCCACTAGGAAAGGTTTGGTCAGCAAGAAACATAACAACAACAACAACAAAATTACAAGCATATGAGACACTTGTCTTGAGCTGCCTTCTTTACAACTCTGAAACCTGGACAATGAAACACTCCTCAGAACAATGGCTGAACGTGTTTGAGATGGCGTGTCTCAGGAGGATTCTAGGTGTCACATGAAGAGATAGACTGCACAGTGGTGACATTAAGAAACCTCTCCTAAGCAAAATTCTATCTTTCATTTTTAGGTTGTGAATTTTATCTTTTTATCTACTTTCTATAAAGATTGTTACATGGATTCATTTAGCTTTATAGTTTGATAATTTCTCTTAATCCATTTTATAGGTTGGAAAATGAGTTAGTTACCTCTCTTGTATTTTGATCAAATACATGACATAATTGCCTTAAAGCAGGGAAGGATTTATCTGTCTTCCTAATTTCAGAGATTTCAGTCTATCATGGCAGGGGAGACATTGTGCATCAAAATGCCGTAGTGATAGTCTATTCATGATCTAACAAATAAAGCTTGCCTAAAGATTAGAGTGCAAAACTAATTCTCTAGTTAGTCATAGAGGCCAGTTGATTGGTAGCACACACCTTTAATCCCAGTACTTGGAAGGCAGAGGCAGATGGATCTCTCTGAGTTCAAGATTACCCTGGGTTACACGAGATTGATCAGTCTTAAAGAGAAACAGAGATAGGTAGTGGTAGCTTACACCTCTAATCCCAGTACTAGGAAGTCACATGCCTTTAATCCCAGATTAGAAAGGTGGAGACAGGAAGGGACATAGCTGGGCAGAAAGATGAATATAAGGCAGGATGAGACAGGAGCTCAGGACACTCAGCCTGAGAATTTGTAGTGACAAGATGATTTTCCTTTCAGCCTGAAGATCTGGTAGAAGTAAAAGGTCTCTCTAGTGGCTGGCTCCTTTACTTCTCTGATATTTCAGCATTGACCCTGCTATCTGACTCCATGTTTTTATTTTTAAGACCAATTAGAAGTTAAACAACAACATTCCCTATCATGATGGCCAGGAAACAATGGGAAAGAAACAGCAGATACTAGGAGAAAACAGGACATCTTTTCAGTGACCTAGTTCCTCCAACATTTCCCTCCTACATTTCTCCACCCCTCAATAATGCCATCATATTATTCCCCCAAGGAATTAATCCATGGATCAGGTCAAAGACAAAGATCCAATCTCTTGAGAAACACTCTTACAGACACATCCGAAGAGTATTCTACTAAGCTTCTAAGTATATCCTAATCCAGTCAAATTGATGACCAATGCTGTGGGAGAACATTTCCTCTTTGGGACAATAGCATTTAAGATATGGTGCTGTGGGAGAGCCTTCCACTCCTTCGACTGTTAACTCAATAGGTAGAGCATGAGACTATTAATCTCAGGGTCATGGGTTTGTGTTCCACGTTGGGCGCCAATCTGTTGGAGAAAGGCCGCTTGTTGGTTGCAGGCCATCCAGCTAGCTTAGACCCTAGATAATCAAACAGAAACTGTATTAATGAAATTACTGCCTGTCTCATTAACTCTAGCTTCTTATTGGCTAACTCTTACATATTAATTTAACTCATTTCTATTCATCTGTGTATTGCCATGTGACAGTGGCTTACCGGCAAAGTTTTGGCATGTCTGACTCTGGTGGCAGCTCCATGGCTTCTCTCTGACTCCACTTTTCTTCCTCCCAGCATTCAGCTTATTTTTCCCTGGCTACCTAAGTTCTGCCTTGGTATAGGTCCAAAGCAGTTTTTTTTTAATTCATTAATGGTAATTAGAGCACACAGAGGAGACTCCCACATCAACCCAAAAGTGATCATCTCTGAGATCATCATTACATGTCTTGAATATGGTACAGAACTTGTACTAAAATCTAAAATAAACTTAGTTATATTTTAGCACTTTTATATCTGATAACTGGTCATAGTATGGCTACAATTTTTTTTTGCTTCAACAGTTTTGTTTGATCATCCTCATTCTGCTAAGTGAATTGTGTGTCCTCATCTTTTTAAAATTGAGACATCTAAATGATCCTGTGATTTTCTATTTCTTGAAAGACGTTAAAATGCCTATTGATATGCTTCTGGGAATCTTGTTTTTGCATTTATTTTCTCTTTCTTTAATAGTTCTGGCTTGTTCTAGTTTCAAATCCTTCTAAAATATGTGAGTTATATTTCCCTGGAAAATCACCTGTCCCATTGGCATTTCAATTCCGTCAGATGGAAGAACTGATAACCCTCACCGTTCAAAGGATAATAATCACACTGGCTGCACAAATACTCTTCATCATTAATGGAGTTCCTCTTTTCCTTTCATTCTTGGACTGGCCAGAGATTTTTGGACTAAAGAGTCTATGTTTGGTTAATATTGGCAGAAGTGTTCCAAGTACTTACCAAGCAGCAGATTTTACGATAAAAGCTTTTGATATATTACCTCATTTAATCTCACAACCAGTTCCTGATTTTGTCCATAGCATGCACACAGACACTGCCTAAGCCTTCTCAAACTTTCTCCTGTAACATAGTATTTTTCAGGATAGAGACTGAAAAATTAAATTTGGGGTCTTTTGTTCTACAGTCACAGATAACAATAACGAACGATTGTATTAGACATTTGCCAACCACATCCATTTTGTATATGTGGGCAGGAATCTGCATCTCTGAAGTCTGTTTCTTTATTACTCATAGATGTTATTTAGTCTGTTGAATAGGGGTACATATTTTAGATGATAATGATTCTGGAATGGAAACATGAAAGCTTGTTTGTACCTTTGAAAACCACAGGATTACAGATCAGAGTTCAGGAGTATCTTGTGGGAATAGAAGACTCACTTACAACATGGGGGTGAATCAGAGGCTGGAGAGCATGGCCCTTGACCTAATGACCAATAATTAGCAATAAGGACCTCTAATTAGCAAAGTCTTTAAACTGGACAAAAGAAAGAATGGGTGGTATGAAGTTTTGTAGAATGAATCTACCCCTGACTGGGCCATGGGAGAATTTACATGATGAACAAAATGTGTGCGGAAACTACTAACGAGACGCAAAGGCAGTGGAGATACCGACAAGGATGTTTGGACAAGATACAGGAGGCCACGCAGCATAAAATGTCATCTCACAAAAGAAAGAAGACCTTGTGGTAATGTGCCACAAAAAGCACCCATTCTTAAGAGCTCCTGCGAGTTCTAAAGCAGAAGAGGTGTGAAATATACACAGAATCACGGGCTAACATACAGGGGAACCGTAAAGGGAAACCGTTGTTCATTTTCTCCGAAACTCGGTCTCAGTGAAGTGATATACTTCCAGTGTGCACCAAATTCTCACACTGCAGCCTTCTTGGACAGAACTGTGATGTAATTTGGGAATGACAGTGTAAAATAGAATTCCTTTCTTCAAAGTGTTCATATTTAGTCATTAAGGGAAGGTACTGAAGTGAGGGCTTTAGAAAATGAAAGTCAAATTTGTGTGTGTATATGGGGGCGGGGGCATTGGATATTATGACCTAAGCTATGAAAACATCCTTGCAACCATTTAAGACAAGAATGGAGAGGCTTACAGATTTAAAAAAGTCAGCTCTGTGAGATAGCAGATTTTCTCCCCCATTTACAGGTGAGGATATAGAGGTTTTGATAGGCAGGCAACTGGTTCAATATATAACACAGTGACTAATAACACTCTGTCGTGTCTTATAATCAATATATAACACAGTGACTAATAACACTCTGTCGTGTCTTATAATCAATATATAACACAGTGACTAATAACACTCTATCATGTCTTCTAATCAATATATAGCACAGTGACTAATAACCCTCTATCGTGTCTTATAATCAATATATATATATATATATATATATATATATATATATATATAACTCAGTGACTAATAACACTCTGTCGTGTCTTTTAATCAATATATAACACAGTGACTAATAACCCTCTATCGTGTCTTATAATCATAATGGATTCAAAACCCCCACACCCCACCTCTCTATTCTAGTATTTTTTTACCTATGTCCATCCTATGGTTGATGAGATTTGGGGATGTTTACTGGTTATGATAAAGGAGGGAGATATTTGGGGTTGAAGTGCACTGCACTATGTTTATTATGAGCTAACCTTTCCTTATTAACTATTTCATAGGCCTCTGGAAATCAGCATCATCCCTTCCCCCAACATAGAGTGTGTGGATCCATCCGATAAACTATTTTAGTTGTTTGATTGCATATACATTCTGGTGAATGTTTTATGGTTGATACTGAAGAAGTTATACATTTCTTATTTCAAGGATATCAGCAAACAGGCTACTAGAACCCCGGAGCTCCTTAGAGGAACAGGGGACTCTGGAACTCAACTTTTCACCATCCCATTAGAGCATTTGTGTGGCTCTGCTGAGGCTTACTTGGTGCTAAGTTTGTGTACTTTGTGCCTTGCATGTGTGAGTGCTGATCTCAGATCTGTGCACACTGGAATTTTCTGGGGAGTTGTCACATTATTGAGACCTGGAATTGACCTCCAGGGACTCTTATTTAATCACCCTGGTATGTGACCAATGGACAAATGGTTTATTAAGGCTCTGTAGGAGATTCCAGTATATAGCAAACTTTGAGAGTCCATATGCTATGTTTTATGTCCAAGGATCAGCAACTTTTTTTTTTTTCTGTGAAGGGCAGATTGTATAAGCATTTGAGCCTTTGTTGGCCATATGGCCTCTGGCCTTAATATTCAGTTTTGTTCTTGGGGCACTAAAGCAGCCACAGACAATATGTTGCTGGGAGCACATAGATATGTTCCAATAAAACTTTATTGACAAACACTGAAATTTGAATTTCACAAACTTTTCATAAGTCCCAAAAGAATATTATTATTTTTATTCAAAACTATTTTTAAATTGTAGAAAGAGAACCAACCAACCAAACAAATGAATGAATAAACCAAACCCAGTCCAGATTTTGCTGCAAGGGTGAACTCTGTTTGAATACATATAAACCCAGGACAGCAGGGACAGCAGTTACTCTCAGCTTTGTTGGTAAGGGAAGTGAAACAAAATCAACTGTCTGGTGGGGTGCTAGAATCGAGATTTGACCATGGAACTCAGTATCTCTTTGGAAAATATCAATTTTTATCCCCAGTTATGCTTTTGATTCTTTTTTAGTTGATGGTATTTGAACATAAACTGTCAGGGACTGCAACTAGTAGCGATAACCATAACTATTTAATTAAAAAAAAGATTTTAGAATGGTGAGGATGGGTCTACAGTCAAGAACACTTGGATGCTATTAAAAAGAACTGAGATTCAGTATCAAGAACTGGGATTCAGTGGTTCAGGACTCACAACCACATGTAACTCCAGTTTCTAAGGATCCAGCACCTTCTCCTGGCTTCTGCAGACATCAGACACACATGTGGGGCACCTACATACAGGCAAGCCCTTCCATGTAAAATGAAAGTAAATAAATCTTTAAAAAGCAAACACCATATTGATCCCTTGTCCAACTGTCTACAACCAAGTTCCTGGCTAAGACCAGGCCTGTCATATGTTCATTAAGCAATTTGCTCAATGTAATTGAAGTTATAGTTTTCTCTTGTTCGTCATGTCCTGCCAGATCAAGCAAGTAGTGCTAAAGTATTATGGTCAATTATACATATAAATCTTGCTGAGTTAATGAACAAATTCTCTAGGTTGTGGTGCTGGCTGGGCACTTATCTTACTCTTCAAGATAAAATACCACTCTGCATAATGCATTGCTAAGTTTTCTTCTTACTGCACATTGTGCCTGGAATCCCATTTTCCATTAAATAATAATCATTGTAATTAATAGGCTGGTTATGTTATCTCCCTAATCTGGTTACAGTAATTTATCACAGGCATGTAAATGAGTACGGAGCAAGTGGTACATTCTTCTTTTTAAAAGAAAAGTAAAGAATATGCAATGTAATAACCCTCTGGGGGACGTGGCAGATGCACATTGCTTGAAACTCAACGAAACAAGCACCGTGTATGGAGCAATCACTAATGTCTTCAGGGCATTGCCTGGGTCACGCTTGCATTTTTCTCCGATACTGATTCTAGTGAGGTTTATGAATGAAAGGATATTTTCTTCATATTGTCCACAGTGCCCTGGACTGGGTCTGTGGATTCAATTCTAGCTCGGCATCCTGTGTATCTCAGCACCCACCTGCTTAAAAAAAATGATGTTGGACTTTGGACATAATTAATTCAGAACTTGGGTGTTCCTGAGAACAGTTTTAAAACTCTCCTGCCCTCCCCAGCTCTTCAGAGAGACATTCTTATCACTTCCTTTTTCTAGCTCTTAGACAAAAAGGGGAGGAAATAACAAAGGATGCCAGTTGGGTTGCTCACTAGGCTCTCAGAGCAGGCCAACTACCTATCTTCCACCGGGCTGATCTGCCTGATCCCTATTGCAAAGACATCGCTTGGGCTTGTACTTTTTATAATCCATAGAACTCGTGTAAGCCTTACAAGGTAAGGCACATGATGTGAAGGCAGTGCTGAACTGGGGCAGATGAAACGATGTATTGACCTCAATGAATTTGAAGTGAGAGCTTGGAATCGAGGGCTGGGTATGTAACTCAATGGTAGAGTACATTCAAAGCTAACCACTCTTGGACTCAAATCAGAGCTCCAGGCTCCCACATTGATGACTTTGGAATGATGCTAAATACTAGACATCTCAATTCATCCTTAATGAAACAGCTTTGATAATTGGTTTTCTGAATTAAATCTGAACATGTATTTTAAAATACATTAAAGCATTAGAATAGTAACTGGGCTCCTTGGGAAAATAAATGGGACTAATGGGAGGGGAGAAAAAGAAAGGAAGTTGGGCACAATAGGAGACATGGTCAAAGTATGTCAAATGCTTGCGTAAAAATGTCGCTTTGAAAGCCAGTACTATGCATAATGAATACATTATTGTACAATAAAGATTTACCTTCTCTGTTTTCTCTTCTTTCCTTTTGTCTTCCTTTCAGCACCTATAAAGACTGAGATCAAAATTGTCCATCTTTCTTGCTGTCCCTCACTCTTACAAATTTTTCACTCAGAAGGAGAGGAAAAGAGCAAACAGAAGCGATGAAAGAACAAACAAAACATAATCTTGCCAATCCCAGTATAATCCCACCAGAGGCCCTGTTGCTCCCAGAACAAAGACAAGATTTTTGCCATGGTCTTTAGATGATTTTGGCTGTCCAGGCCATGTTTTTCCTCATCTGTTGCCAAGCTCTGTCTTACAAATGATCTCAGACTTTGTAGCTTAATGCAGCATCCATTTGTGAGCTTACATTTTCATGACTTGGAAGCCCAGGCGAGCTGACTTCTCTATTCAGGGTATCACATAACTATATCAAGTGTTAGGTATAGCTAGTTCTCAGTTGGAGGTTCTGAGGAGAATTCCTCTTTCCAGCCCAGAGATCATTACATAAATTCTCAACTGGTCACATGAACATTTCACCTATTATTTTAGGGTTGAAACAACGAAGGCATAGAGGCCGCATTCTTAAAAAAAAAAAAATTGCTGATTTTGCTCCTGAAAACGTAAGACACTCCTAAAGTCCCTGCAGGAAAAGAATGTGAGCAACGTTATCAGGGGAAGCAAAGAATGTGTGTGTGCTCTGAGTTTGGGATGGCCAGGCAGGCATCCACAGACCCCAAGTGCCAGGCAGAAAGAGAAAGTGCTACCTTCCTCTGACTGCTTCTGTTCTTTAGCTCCAAGCACCAGCTGTCTGGTGCTCTGCGATCTTTGAATGGGTTAAAGCGTAATGTGATGACAGTCCACGCTGAAGTTCCTTCCTCTCCGGTGGAGCTCTTTGGCAGAAGCTTGAGAGTCGGGGCAAGAAGGCACAGAAGGATGTTTCTCTTCTTTGAGGCATCAGAACAGGTCTTTAATAGCCACTTATGTCTGGGTCTCCAGGTTTTCATTCAAAATGACAATAAAAAGACACCTCAAACCTACAGGGAAAACCCTTTCACTTAGAGCAGCTTCGAGCCAAGCCTCTGGAGTCACCAAGCTCGAAAGAATCTGATTAATGACAGCACCTGAGATAAGTGGCACTTTAACCAACCTTAACTGTTGATGTATGATGACATAATGTCCCCTCCAATTAATGACAAGGATATAAAACACCTGTATTTAGCAGAGCAGATGTTGCTTTTATGGTTAGATGCGCAGATAAAATTGACTTCTAAAGGACCATCTATAACTTACTTCCCTATTATTTGTGTCTCTATTTGTTTCATTTTGTGTGTTGGAGGTGGAGAAGATCTGGGCAGCAGAAAGGTATATGCTATGCTGTGATTTTGCCTAAAGACAATTTACATCCCGTGATTAAACTGATTAGCAGCGATCTGCCTCAATTCCCAAGTGCCTTTCTAACTGAGTCCCAACTCTGCTCACTTTTGATAAAGGACGAGAAATAACTTCAGTGAGTCAGCCAATTCAGTAATCAATCAATCCAATTGATTAATATGTAGAAGCTACCTATTTAAATCTGTAATAAACACTTTGAATAGTTTTAACAGTATATAGTTACACACACACACACACACACACACACACACACGGTTTGGACTTGTATTCTGACAAGTTTCTAGTCAACTGGACAGAAGCTAGACTCATTTGGGAAGAGGGAGTCTCAATTGAGAAAATGCCTCCAAAAGACACACAAGCGAGTGACATGTAGTATTTTTCTCCTAGTGTTGGATTTTTTCATTTACCATTATGCTGTCAAGGATTTCCTATGAAGCTGGGGTTTGTCAGGGGAAGCAAAGCATGTGCAAGACAGTAAATATCGTAGTTTGGAAAGAGCAATGAATAGTGGGCATGGGAGAAAACCCAGGTCAAGTGTGGGTGGTGCGGGCTGGGGAAAGTGTCATAGAAGAGTAGGAGTGGGGGCGGGACAACGGTGAGAAGGCAGACCAGAAAGAGGACCTGTCAGAAGATTCTGCTGCAGAAGCAAAGGCAGGCCAATATCTGGAGCCCACAATAAAACTATTGTTTAGAATATGAACACAGGATCAAGGTCCAATAGATATACTGAGCCAATCTTTAATGGCACTGAAGACTAATTTCATTTCATTTATTTAATTTTGAGAAATAAATTGATAACCTTAGATTATTTTTTGTGTGTATGAGTGTCTTACTTACATATTTGTATGTGCGTGGTGCATGTGCCTGGAACCCATGGGGGCTAGATGATGGTACCCAATCCCCGGAAACTGGAGCTATGGATATTGTGAAACTGTCATGTAGGTGCTGAGAACTGACTCCTGGTGGGCTGTAAAAGCAGCAAGTGTTCTCTTAGCCATTGATCCATCTCTCCAACCCCCAGTTTCATTTCGTTGAAATAACTCTTGAGGATCTAAGAATAGAGAAAAGTGTATGTGGGGGGAAAGTATTTATTTTCTTTGTAGGTATGTCTACCAGTAGTTTGGGTGCCCAGACCCCCTTGTGTGCATAAGGGAAGCATGAAATGGACTTAGTGGGTTATTTAAAGAAAGAAAAGAAGACATGAATGTGTGAGACAAGTGTGACTGGGGACTTAGGGAGTTGGGTGGATAGAATCAAGATATATTATATACATGTGTAAGATTTTTTTCAAATAAGAAAACCCAACTTTTGATTTCCCTATCCCAACCCCTGAGAAATAACAACATCTTTTAAGCAAACTTTCAAACTTCCTTCTTCTCCGGGCTCCAGTGTTTTGCTATTGACCATCTAGCTTCTTGGGACACCCACTTACAACTCTGCTGTTCTTGCTTTTTCAGGTAAGATGACAGACTTGAGTCTGCCTCCGTGGAAATCGCTGAGGGAGAGAGTCAGCATGCAGAACAACTTTGACATCTTCACTTCCGTTCCAAGGCTTCTTGGACTCTTCTTAAGTGACTGGAAACACCGGGCTTATTCTTTTTTGGCCTCTTGCATCACATTAAGAGTTCCCTGTGCTGTCACAGGTCCCCAAATATCTGCACTGATTTGTCTTTAGTGATATGCAGCCATTGTACTAAGGTTTAGGAATTGTTACAACACCCACAGCCCAGCTGTCTACCTAAATGATACTGGAAGAGTTGGGACCAAGTGTAGTTTTCTTGCTTATCCTTACAGCAATTTTTGTTTATGAAATCATGTCACTTTGGGAGAAAGAAGAGAAAATCATGCTTTAATACCCCTTGTGAAACCGTATCAGATGTTTAAGACTAGTATCATTAACAAGAGAGTCTCTATGCTGTACTGTGAGTCTAAAAACAAGGGATTAGAACCATATTCTATAGAATTAGAAGGAATTTCAGGGAAGCACTCAAGTCATGTAAGACAAACAGGGAAAAGGTTTGGGATGAGAGCTGAGAAACGAAGGGTTGAGAAGTGAGCAAGGATGCATTCTTTAGAATTTTTCATTTTAACTTGGCCACTTAGGACCCAGTTGCTTTTGAATCTTCATATTCCAGTTTTCCTCCTCTGTCAAATGGAGTAATAATAGCAACGACTTCCTAGAGATGCCATATGGATTAAGTAATTAATATTTGCAAAGCTCTTGGAACAGGATCTAGCAGATAACACGGATCTAAGAGCTGTTTCCTAGTAATACCTAAGCAGTCATTTACTGTCTATCTACCGCCTGCCAGAAATCAGACTGGCTGTTGGGAATATGAAATGACTCAGTTGCAAAAATGATGTACATAAGTTGCAGGTGGTGGGTGGTGGAGGCAGAGTCAGAGAATCCAATGAGCTTGGACATTTTACCTCCATCAAAATTCACTTCCACAGAACAGTGACAAGATGGTCATGCACTCCATCTGTCAGAATAGGGGACCCCATCCAGGTAGGTACAAGAAGACAATGCCTGGCAACATTCCTATTCACAGGTGTGATAAAGAGGGCAGGTACTAAGGGACCATAATGTAGCTCATCTTTTTTCTTTTAATTTAAACAATTTCTGTTTTCATTTGTGTGTGTGCATGTGCGTGTGAGTGTATGAGTGTGTGTCCCTGTGTGCACATCTGTACGTGGGTGCCCACAGAGGCCAGAAAAAATCATCCACTGCCTAGAAACTGGAGTTACAAGTGTTTGTGAGCCTCCTGATTTGGGTGCCGAGAACCAATTTTGGTCCTCTGTAAGAGCTAAGTTAAGCAATAGTTAACTGCTGAGACACCAGTGAGTGTGTGCATGCGTGCATGTGTGTGTAGGGATGTGTGTGTGTGAGGTCTGGCCAGCAGAAGTAATGGCATGTTTACCTGAAAACATAGGATACTTATCTTCTTTGCTACATGTGTGTTCATCTTCAAAATAGTTTTTAGGACTAAGTCTATTGTGTCTCAGAGAACAGCCTCACTTTCTTGGTCAGAAAACAGCATCCCTTCCCATCAGCTCAATTTTGGGTTAATTTGGGTGGAAATGAGACACTCATCCTCTGGGCTAGTGTGTTTATTTGGATATATTTTTTCATGATAGCATTATATGAAAATTGAATCCTAAGATTCATATAATATAAACAAATACCCTATCTCAGATATTAGTGATTCTAACTAAATTTTTGCTCGATGCTCTGGATCCTGAGAGACTAAGGAGAGCTGGAATACTCCATAGCAACCAGGAAGTTGTGCATTCCTGGGTAAAAGTGTTGAGTGAAATCTAAATGACGGTAACTGGTGAAAGACTCTAGTTAAGGAGTGCCAGAAGCTGAAGGCTACTGAGCTGCAAGCTCCGAGTGAATAGTGTCTTTCTCTTCCCTCTGTTGACATTAGAACACAATTGAGTTTCCAGAAAGATGGGAAGGGAAAGTGTGGGCACTGGAATCTTGTCTTCTTGGAAATTTTGCCAAGATGAGATACCTCTGAGAAAGGGCTGGTCAAAAAGCCTCAGGAGACATTGTTAACTGAGATAAGGACTTGATGTATATTTTTCCTTGAGGGAAAGCAAATTCTGCAACCCCGTCCTCAGTTCTTCGCTATCATCATTTTCACATTGGCCGGATGAAAATATTGTTCCTCTGAGACTGGTTTGCCTTAGCTGAGGACAGTTCCCCAAAGGACTGGTAAGAACAACACTTTAATCAGACAGGTCTCTGCAGATTATTCCATAAGATAAGAAGGAAAGTTTTAAAACACATTTTAAAAAGATACTGTACATTTGCAAAACACTGCAGGCAAGCAAAGATCAGATGGAGGCGGGCTGGTGATAGTAAACAATACAAGACCTAAGTAACCAAGGTTTAGTAAGATATCATTTATTGTTCATACCTGCAGATTATATTTTATATAAAATATGCATTAATATAAATTTGAACCCAAGGCTAGGCAGAGCCATTTCCTGAAGTTACTCTGTATCCAGTCTTCTTATCTTGTGTTGCCCCACTCTCCTAAGGGATGGTTTTCATTTTATGGAAGAAAATGGCTGCTTGGACTCCAGACATCAACCCCAAAATCCATTTGGAAAGAAGGTGGATCAAAAGCAGGCACTATATGGTACATTTGTTTACATTCCTCGTTGGAATTTCATCATAGACTATGATATGTTACTATGATGATGAAATAATTCCCTGTAAATGCCAATACTAGAAGAATATTGTGAGGCTGGCTAGAGGGCTCATCAGGTAAGGGACTCTGCCACCAAGCCTAACGACCTGAGTTCCATTCCTGCAGTGGTAGAAAGCAAGAACTGATTCCTTCAAGCTGTCTCCATGCTTCCATGCATGCACCATGGCACACATACGCACACACATATAAACACAAACACATTAAGTTAAATAACGTTAATAAAAATGGTAAAAAGAAATAAAGATAGCATTGAGGTGCATTTCTCACTTAAGGGCAATTTTGCATTTTTAAGTGACATTTTGAATGCAGAGTATCCTTTCCTGGATCTTGAATATCCTCCAATAGCCCTGTGTTGAAAACTCGGTCCTCAGTCTGTGATATTACTGGGAAATGGTGGAACCTTTAGGAAATGTAGCCTCATAGAATTGAGTTAGGTTACTGAAAATGTACCACTTGAAGTGGACTTTTAGGGACCCTGACCCCTCCCTTTCTCTCTTATCTACTTCCTGTTCATCATGAAATGATTCACTTCCTTTATTAGCAGATGTTTCTGTCAAAATGTATGTCATCTACTGAGCCAAAGGCAATGGGGCCAAGTGACCATGTCCACAGGCTGAAAATTTAAAACAGCGAGTCAAACCTTTCGTGTTGATTGCCTCAGGTATTTTTGTCATGGTGACAGACGGGTGACTCACTCTTATAGATACTTTCTTGATGACCAAAAGAACCATTTCACAGAGAAGTGTACCTTTGTGGGAGTTTCCTGTAAAATTCAAAATAAATAATAATAAGATTTAGGTCTAAAATTTTGGGACGAACTTCTATTTGCTTACTCTTGAACACAAGAAAGGCTGACTAAAGGCAAGAGACTGACCATTGGAGAAGTAGAGAAAGATCAATTGCTCTTATCCAACCTTGGAGCTTACGACTGAAAAAGCACGTGTGTAGAGATTATACCTTTGTTTAAGCAGCAAAGATCACAGCATCATGTAGAGTGTAGTTGTATTTGGTTGTACAGTATCTTTGAAGTGCAGAATAAATTAGAGCCTTTTGTCTTAGTCAGTTTTCTATTGCTGTGAAGACACCATGACCATGACATCTCTCGCAAAGAAAAGCATTTAATGGGGACAGGTTAGAGTTTCAGAGGTTTAATTCATTGTCATCATGGCAACAAGCACGGCAGCAGGCAGGCCAACATGGTGCTGGAGAAACTGAGAGTTCTATATTTGGATCTGCAGGCAACATAAAGAGAGAAAGTCACTAGACCTGACTTAGAATTTTGAAACCCAAAGCCCATCTCCAATGACACACTTCTTCCAACAAGATCACGCCTACTCCAACAATGCCACACAAATTAATGCTTTCAAGTAGCACACTTCCTAATGACCAGGCATTCAAATATATGAGCCTATGGGGGCCACTCCTATTCAAACCAGTGCATCTTGGTATGTTGTATTATAGAGTTACTCAAGAGACATGGCTTGCCAGCTGGGGCTGGCTGGTCTTTTAAATGAAATTTTAAATAGCTAAAAATTATTATTTTATTTTATGTGTATGACTTTCTAGGTGTTTTGAGTATGCATATATTTGTAGATATCATGTACATATCTGGTACCTGCAGAGGGAAAAGACCACTTGATTACCTGAACTTGGAGTTACAGACAACGGTGAGCTATCACGTGGGTGTCAGGAATTGAACCTGGCTCCTCTGGAAGAGGTGTTATCTTCACCCACGAGTTATCTTCCCAGCCCCTGGATTATTTTTTTTTCTAATTGCAAGTAATCAACACTGGCTCAGGTTAACATGAACAAAGAATTTTTTAATTAGAAGTATTAGTTAATCTAACAAAAAGAAGAGTTGGGGATTGTTATATCTATTGATATTACGGCAGAAATTCTTGATATCAGGAAAAATACTTGAGTTGGTCTCTTAAGAGTCACCATAGAGACCCAGCTTCCACCATTTTCTATAGTTCAGTTACTGCTCTGTGGGTTCTGACAGCCGAGCTCAGATGCTCCTGATGATAGAGTGGGCATCTAGCAGGCACGAAAGAGGACTTGGTTTGGATCCTCAGAACCATGCAAAACTCCCAAGAAGTCCAATTGGCTAAATTTCAATCTAGTGCCCACCTGTTGACCAAGAGACAATGTCCTAACTTGCATGTTGTACATCAATGTTCTTGACAAAGTCACAAGGCCAAATGTGTTTACAGCAGTGACTCTCAACCTTCCTAAAGCTGATCCATTAATAACGTTCCTCATGTTTTGGTGACTCCCAACCATAAAATTCATTTTGTTGCTACTTCATAACTGTGATTTTGATACTGTTATGAGTCATAATGTAAACATCTGTGTTTTCCCATGGTCTTAAGCGATCTTAGATGACCCCTGTGAAAGGGTCATTTGACTCCTAGAGGAGTCATGGTGCACAGGATCAGAATCCCTGACTTACAGGACTGTTTACTACAGAATTGGAACACTTGTAGGAAGAGATGAAAGGAATAGTAGAAGTCAGAAAGGAAGGGTTGTGGGTCACTTACACTCTCAGGATCTTAAATGGTAGGGCAAACCATGGAACCTCAGATTTTGCATGGTTAAAAAGCAGTAAGAGGGTTGAAAATACAGCTCAGGCAGTAGACTGTTTGCTTTGTAAGTGCAAGGACCTGAGTTCATATCCTCAGAGCCCATGGAAGAGGACGGATGTGGTGGCTCTCCTGTAATCTCAGGGCTGCAAGATGGGAGATGGAGACATGAGGGCCTCTTGGAGGCTGGGGGTGGTAATGCAGCTATCCCAGCCTATGTGGCAATGTTCTAGGCCATGGAGAGACCCTATCTCAGGAAGGTGACTGAGGACAGACACTCAAGGTTGTCATCTGACCTTCACATGTGTGCCCAGAGATGCACCCAAACACACAATTGTGCACGTGCATGATAAGCCATTACGATCATGAGCAAACTTCCCTAAATTGTATAGAAGCTCTTTGATTAGTTAAGGAAAGGTCTGGAATCTGGAATGTTGTAAAGATCTACTCATTTTCCCAGTCATGGACGAAAAGGAGTTGGTGAAGGGAAGATGAGGAGACAGGAAGACAACGAGAGTGAGTGAGGAGTTTGTCCTCATGTATCCCGGCTGATCAAAGGCTGAGGCAAATAGACTGCAGTTCTGCTATGTGGAAAGCTCCGTGCTTCTGACAGCATCCAGGATGTCCACAGATGGGGCCATCTTCACAAACTGTTCCAGAAAGCCCATCATGTTCACAACAGTGCTGCTGGGGTCTGAGTTGTTATCTTCACCTTATTCTGAGCCTTTCGGTCCAGCTGCCAAAAACAAGGGCTTTATAAACAAGAGGCTTCTGAGTCAAATCATGTTTGCCTTAGACTTAGATGTATTGCTGGGAATGCAGCTCAGTGATGGACTGTTTGACTGAAACCTTGTGACTGACCCTCAGTGTGTCCCCCCTGACACCACACACACACACACACACACACACACACACACACACACACACACTTACATTAATGAATTCACTTAATCCATTTATTCATTTGTAACTTGGAGATTTTTATACCTCCTATCCAATAGAGCATGTGACCCAATTAACTCTGAGACCCAGAAAGCAGGGTACTTCCCTCTTTGATGCTGACTCCATCCCCTGCACCCTCTTCCTGCTCACCTCCCTCCATCTCTACTTATCTGGATGCCCTTCACCATGGGTCAGGCAGCATTGAAATCTAGAGGGCAATGACCCAAACAAGGAAGGGACTAACACTTGTTCACCTTGGAGGATCAGAGATGACCCTCTGCTTCCTGAGTGCGAGGTTGCTGGATTTCCAGGCAGTTTATTGGCAGATACAGTTGTTAGCTTCCTTTAGCTGCTGAATGTGTTCATGTGTGATGATTTATAATGATGTGAGTATGTCATCTTCTGGCTCTGTAGGTGGAAGTCTTCCTGGGCTAATGTCAAGGTATTGGCAGGGCCTTGTTCCTTGGTGGACACTTTATGGGAGAAGCCACCTGCTTGTGCTTTTCAGGGACTAGAGGCCATGGCATATCTTGGCTTATGGCCTCAGCTATCATCTTTGAATCCAGCAATGTCTGAAAAGATTCTTCTCATACTGCTGTCTGGAAAGTTCTCGCTTCCCTGCCTCCCTCTTCTATTCAATAGCTTTGATGTTCATTCCTGGTCCACCTGGCAAACCTAGAACATGCTCCTTAAGCTGACAGCAGCCTAGAGGAATGGCTCAGCCATGAAAGGCCAGGCTCACAACCAACACTTGATAAGCTGATGACAGCCTTCATCCCAGAGTTCTCATCAGCACGTCACTCAATGTAGGCACAATTCCTGGGATTCTGGGTACATTATCCTGTTTAATCACAATTTCTGCATTTTCTCAGATTCGTTAAACACCAAATTTCTACCACCAAATTATTTTATATTCCCTCTTTATGCTAGGGATCACTTGCTTCTGCCTGGATGGCCCCACACTCCCAAGAGGTGGTGGACTCAGCCTCATTCTCCTTGTCTTGCAAATGTCACCTTCTCAATGACATCTTCCCACCCACCCATCCCACCACATTCCAGGATTTCTGGGCTCTCTCGTTCTAATCTATTATTTTCACGGTTCTTGTTACCTTCACTATATGCTTTGCTTGTTATTTTTATTTTTGGGTCTCTATCTGCCATACAATGTATCTTGGATATAACAGATAATAAATCATGACACAATTAGTTAATGAAAAAAACCCATTATTAGAGCTAAACAGAAGTAAGTGAAATGACAATACCCAGGCACATGTGTTTTTATTGCAATTCCTAATTGTCTCTGGCTTCTAAAATTTTTCACATCAAATCCTTCAGTCAAAATTTGAGGGCACCGCAAATCCTGCTAACAAGCCCCAAGAAACTTCAGTTCAAACGTGGCTTTGGCTAGCAAATCAACTTTAATTTTTGGAAAGCCACAGAAATCTTCCACACAGCAGACTTGTCTATTGACCTTGCCTTCCTGGAACTCTTTGTGCCGGATGGACGTCTCATGAATCCTGCACCGACAGCTCGGTTGGCTTTCCTGAGGCTAAATATCTCTGTTCTTGAATGTGAGAGGCCCCACCAGCATCCCCAGGATTCCAAACTACCACTACAGCTGTCACAGCGCGGTATAGGATTCAGGAATGTGGGCAGAAAGCCACGAAGTGAACAGGGGCACCAGAAAGGCGGGGAGGAGAGAGCAACCCCCAACCTTGTGAGTGCTGGGATTTTCCAAACCCATCTCGCCATTGTGGCCTCACTGAATCCGCCGAAAATTGTGCAGTTTTCCTTTACCCGGGCCAGTCAGAGAAGTTCAGGTTTATACCCTAAGCGAGGAAGAATGCCTTCAAGCAGGCCAGCAGCTGCAGGACTCGGAAGAGAAAGAGGAAGACAATACATTTTCTTGCTTCAGTTCTGCAGTGGCAGGTGCGCACCCAGGGGCCCTGCCTCCAAAAGGAACTCAGGCTTGGCTGGGGAGCTGTCAATTAATCATCCGGGAGAATGCCTGGGACAGCAGGGAGAAAACTCCCATTCATTTCCGCGGGACCACACCGCAGCCGCTGAGTGCGATGTTTGTATAAATAAGAGTTCAGCTGCCTCCTGCCTCCAGGGGTCATTTGTTTGTTCCTGCATGTTAAAGAACAGCCCTCTGCTGCTTCACACAGGCCTATGCTGAGCCGGCCTAAGGAATCTGGCGCATGCCTGGTGGTTATTTCACTTTCACTGTGCAGGGTTGGAATGCCCCCACTCTATTTCTTCCCCCAAGTCAATTCTCTTCACTCCCCACCAAATTCCACTGCTGCCTGGTGCCACTGACTTCTCCGTTTTACTACACTTGATGAATTAAAATGGTTGTGAACATCATGTACAACGACTGTGCTAAAACCCCAACTTTTACCGCCCGCCTGCCGCCACCTTCCCATCTGGCCTCCATGTACATTAAAGGATGTACTTTACCTATTCAATCCTCTGGATATCTATCTACCCCTATCTATCTATCTATCTATCTATCTATCTATCTATCTATCTATCTATCTATCTATCTACACTGTGTCCACCCACCCTCCCCAGGAAGAGAGCATTCTCTCTCTCTCTCTCTCTCTCTCTCTCTCTTTCTGTCTCTGTGTTTCCCTCCCTCCCTCTCTCTCTCTCCCTCCCTCTCTTTGGGGAGGGTGGGTGGATACAATGTCCTCCTCCACCATTCTCTGTTGTAGTTTTTGAGGCAAGGTCTTTCACTGATTTGAAGTTCACAGACTTGCCTAAACTGGCTGACCAGCAGGTCACAGCTTCCCACTGCAGGACTACAAATGTGAGCATGCACACTTGTTTTCTTTATGCGGTGCTGGGGATCTGAACTCAGGTCCTCATGCTTGCCCAGCTAGCACTCTACTACTACTGAGCTTCTCCACAGCCACGGTTCTCTATCTGTAAAATGAAATTTCTCTCCGACACAGAACTGAGGTTGGGCGGAGTATGGGAGAAAGCTCTCAAGGGTCTAGTTTGCAAATGGTCATTTCACAATGAGGAGCAGTGGAATAACAAACTCTTTCCCACAGAATTCAGGAGATGAACCAGTCTCCGCCACATAAAACACATTTGCACGTGTGGCTCACCCAACCCCACTGGAATCTAAGCTCCCTGGGATATAGCCGTTGTCAGAACGGGCAGAGACAGGACACACTGCTCATATGAGTCCTAATGAGTCATCCATTGTGGATAATTGTTCTCGATTTATTTTGCACTGAACTAAGGAACACATCTCTTGGGAGTAAGACAGTGTCACAGGATCTATGTTCCTATCAAGGTGACAGGGTTATTATGTCCTCCATACATGTTCTGATTCATTGTTGTCACAACACAGGTGATGTAAAGGTTCCATAACCTGCCCCAAACAGGGCCACCAACTGGGTAACAAATGTTCAACAGAAGCCTATGAGGGACATTTCTCATTCAAACCACGACAGAAAGGAAGTAGGAACATGTATGGTTTAATGTGTATAAAATGTAGATCCTAGCCTGTATTTAATCTTTCATGGGAATAAGTGGTTCTTCAATTGTTAAAGATTTTCACATTATTAAAAACTCCCCCTTATAAAAGGAGACCATGTGTGCCCTCTGATCTCTTCATGAGCTTCTTAAACGCAATGTGTTGGAATTGACATTTTTAATGGTTTTAACGACGAGCCCTGATCTTCTATGAAGGACACAACGACTCTGGCTTCTCTGTCCTGGAGGCCTTGTGGAGTCATGAAGAAATCTGTGCAAAAAATCCTAGTGCTGGGATGCAGTCCCAGACCCTGTGAATCAGGGCCTCTGGCATGGGTATTTTTATCTCTCTCAAACTGTTTCTCCACTGGAGCCAGGAGGAGAGTCACCCACCCTTGGCACCCTGGGAAAAAGGACAAACACACCTGCCAAGGGCTCTTTCCTTTTCTGTCACTCACTGTCCTGGGTTCTATAGGCTGGATGATGTTTTCGAATGGAGGTACAACTTGTTACTTTGATATTTTAATCACAATTAGCCACTGGCTGATCTCACTGAGTAAACATGTGAATTTAATTTCTCCTGAGTCAGAGAGAGTTTGTTCATTCTGCCTGTGGGCCTGTCTGTGGCATCAAAGAATGTCTTTGGAAGAACACCGTGATCCTTCAGGGATCCCTGAGAGGTTCCATGTAGGACACAAACAAGTGTAGCTCTCCTTAAAGCAATTCCTTTCTCCCCTTTTCTTTTTTTTAAATTCAGATTTGCTTAACATTTTACAAGTATTTGTGGGTTTTTTTATAGTTTGATATTATTTTGCTGAGTTCTATTAAAAATTCCCAGGTTGTAGTGTATGATTTCACTAATTCTACAGATTAATTTGGAATTAAATTATTTATAACAAGTTATTGCATGTTACTGCTATATTCAATAATATTTATTTTTATTTACCTACTTTACTTTATCTTTATTGTTTCTTAGTTTATGCTTTTTACATATTTTTTCCACTATAGAACATTCTCACAGTAGTTCTTTCATAAAAGTATGGAATAACCTTTGCCTGTTCAAAAGAGGCATCAGGTTTTTTGTTGTTTTTTTGTTTGTTTGTTTTAGAATTCTAAGTAGAAAGGTGGTGATGGTGGTACATGCCTTTAAAGGCAGCACCCAAAGGCAAAGGCAAGTAGATATCTGAGTTTAAAGCCATCCTGATCTACAAGGAGAGTTCCAGGCAAGCCAATGAGAGCCTGTCTCAATAAAAACAAAACATTCTACATAGATAAAGATTTTTTTCCTTATATATTGAACTGATGATTCCAGTGTCTCATGGCATCTGTTATTGAATAACTTTGCTGTTGGCCGTTGCACCTCCTTTGTAATTAACCTCTATTTCTTGCTTGATAGGTTTAATAGTTTGTATTGATGTAGGCTTTGATTGACTTTTTTTGTTTTAGGACATATATCTGAAGGCTAGAAATCTTTTCTGTGGCACTGGGAAATTAACCAGAGTCTCAGGCATGCCAGACAAGTGTTCTATCATGGAGCTAAATGCCAGTTCTTAAATTAAAAAAGAAAAAAAATAAAATCTAAGAATCTGGTCAAGTTAAATAGGTTTGTGTCTAATTCATTCTATAACTTAAATAGGCCTTGAGGGTGCCATCCTCTTGCCTTGGCCTCCCAATTATCTAAAAATACAGAACCTTGCCACCATGCCCAACTCTATAAAGTTCAAAAATTCAGAAATGCCTCATCAAATAACCCCTACTACTGACTCATTCATTAGACATAGGATTCAAATTCTCAGTGAGCCATTTATATATTTTGAATTCTCATTCATAGTTTAAAAACTTAGATAACATCTCTGGGCTAAATTTTATGTCAGCCCCTCATTCTTACTTTCCAGTTCTCTATGTGGCTTAGTCTGGGATTCATTCCATCTATTGGGTTTTAAAATTCAATGACTATATTTTCATCTCCAAGTTGGTTTATTTATAAAAAATTTCCACCTGTTCTTTTCTTTTTACTTATGTTAATATATCTTTTTCATAATTAGCTCATTGCCTGTAGCTATTACTCCTTCTATTACCTCACTGAAGGTGGCAAATACCTTACTCAAGTTCTTTTAAGATGATTGCTCTATTATTTCTGTTTCTTTGTGAATGAATTCATTTTTCTGAATTCGCTGTCTATCCTTTACGATATTGGTGTTCTTAAAGTACTTTAGTTATAGTGTGTAAGCTTGCTTTAAAAATAATGGCCGCTTTTCATTCCTACTCCTGGTCACGTCTCTTCTCTGCCGCAGAGAATCATTTAATGCAATTATCGAAACCACAAAAATCCTATCCCGTAAACATGGCTTTGGGATTCAACCTACAGAGAAGTCACAAGTCGAGTTTTCAAGGCAGTTGGCAGTGTGGTCACACCCTACTTCTTGACGCTTGGTCTTCCCAGCACACATAACAGGGCTATAGAGTTCCCCAGACTTGGATTGGGTTCCCTTCTTTTTAAAAAGAGTTGATTTTTTTTTCAGTGTATGTGTATTTGGCCAGCATGTGTGTATGTGCTCCACGGGCATGTCTGGTGTCCCAGGAGGCCATAAGAGGCTATCACCAGATCCCCCGGACCCGGAATTACAGATGGTAGTGAGACACCATGTTTGCTGGAAACTGAATCCAGGTCTTCTGCATGAATAACCAGCACCCTTATCGACTGAGCTACCACTCCAACCCAGCGTTGCCACTTTAAAGCGTGTTCATTGTGACATGGGCTGAGTCCCAGCCTGAGTTTCCATGCCGCTCCTCTGGCTTGGGTCACCTCTCTTTTTACAATTGGATCCATCCCCCTTTCCTATCTCAGAAGTTAACCACCTGAAGGTCTTTATTTCCAATGTTAGGCTCCAGTACGGTGCTTTAATATACCTACCTTCTTGCTTGCTACTGCATGTCAGTGGCAGCCTCATTTTGATATGTGCTCCGAGGATGCTGTGTGTCTTATGTTTCTTGATGCTATGGCAACAACACTTAACAAGAGCAACTTGAGAAAGAATGGGTTTGCTTTACCTTTCCTACTAAATCATCCCTGTGGTCGCTCCATCAGCTAGCTCTCTTCTCTTTCACTCTGATTTGTTCCCCGCTTTCCATCAATTGTTTTACTTCCAATATCGCCAATCATCTTAATATTTTGGAATTTATTGCTCCTGCTTTGTCTTCATTTTAATGCCTCAGTCACTTTGGGCATGGTGACCCCACCTTGAATTTTGTTGCTGCTGTTGTTGTGTCTGTTGGAGGTGCTAGATTTCCTGACTCTCCTTTTAACTCTGGGTGCTGTATCTCAAGCTACTTTCTTTCCTTTTATGTGACTCAAACTACCAGAAAGTCTTATTTCACAATGCTGGTACTCTCTCTCTTTTCAATACCCTCCTTCTATGCAAGCCCTCCTAGTTCCCAATGCTTTAAATTCCATATTTATATGCGGCACGTCCAGACACTCATCTTTAGTCCTGACCTCTTTTGATTTTCAGAGTCAAACTCTCAAGTAACTGCCAACTATATTCCCAACCTTCAAAAAGCAAGAAAGAGGGCATTGGTGTCTCTGGTTTTCCCATTCACACATCATGGCTGCCTCACCCCAACCTTGTAATGAGATACAGCTTCAAATAACTGACTTGCAGGGCAGTGACCAAGAAATAGAGAATGGCCTAAGAGTTGTTGCAGATAATGCAGGCGATCATCAAGGTATTCCACTCCTGACTATGGTATGTATTAATCTCCTTGCTTCTAATGATCTCTCCTATTATGCCAAATCTATTTTTATATTGCATGGAAGGGAAAAATGCAATCATGGCATGTGCTTGCCATCTGCATAGCAGTGTTTTCATGCTAGTCCAAGATGTTTTCTAAGAATATAAACAAAATTGTCTTCCCTATATACCGCCCCGAAATTGCTGTCCTCTTGTCCAGTCCCACAGGAAAGGATTCCCAACATTTGTCCTTGGACAATCCTGGACAAAAAAGAAACCATGACGTCTCACAGTAAATCCAGCTGAGTTTACGGCCTACAGAAGGGTCATTCTGGAAAAGCTTCAGCTGGGCTTTCAGATTTTCCGCTTTTAATCTTCCCTGTTTACAGCTCTTATCCATGAAGCTTCAGCTGCTGTGAAACCAGCCCGGAAGTACATTTCAATCCTGCTTGTTGGGGTGGGGGTGTTCTTAACTAAACAACACACAAAAGAACTGGTAAGAAGGCTGCTAGCGGGCAACCTCCAGATGCTGCCTCTTGATTGGTCAAACTTTCCTCAGAGCAGGAGAACGAGTGGACGAGTGGACACCATGGCCAGGGACTCTCCTTCCGGCATCTGTGAGCTGTGGTTCCTGGACCCTGGAGGTGCCTAAAAGGGATGTGGTGCAGTGGAATCACAGACGAGCTCTATCATCGGGGCGTTAAAGTCCTCACATTTTGAACCACGATGTTCTAGCGAACACAATATCAAAAATCTACTGGCGTATTGTCATGGCAGCTCTTCATGTGGCAATAAAGTTCTAAATGCGACATGTCACCAGCAGAGTCAGCAAGACAAGAGGTGGTAAATCCGTGTGTGCTCAGCTTTGCACCTAAAAATAAGAATCAATATACTAGGAGTTATTATAGCAAGGAAAAAATATAATGAATCCCTCACGTCCCCTACAGGTTGACCTAGTATGGAATGTGCACCTACAAAGTTGATATAAAGATTACAAGTTCTTTTTTAATGAATATGCCTTAAATGACTGTATTAAGGCCTGAAACAACTTGAAATGACACATGGGAACTGAGGCTTACTACTCCATAAGCTCCCAGAAGTCCATGTTAAGTTGTCATTTAATAAAAGGTAAACTTGGATTCTTTAATTATATTGGTCACACTGTGACTTTACCAAAGTTAGTCTTTCAGTTGCTAGAATAAGAAAAATAGAAACATATAAGTTGGTAAGACTCAATAAATATTTTAACAGATGTTAGATGTTATCATTACAATGATTAAAAATAGTAACAGCAATTAAGTGGTTAAGTAGTTAGCAAACCAGAATCCTTATATATCAAACCTCATTAACTATACAATCTTTAAAAATATTCTATGGGGTGCTAATATGTTAGGTATTAACATATCTTTCTCATCAGAAAGTTACATAAAGCGAAGTAGAACAAATGATTTATGCATCACAGAAAGCCATAGGCTTGCACATACGTTTGGGGAAGTGTGTGTGTGTAATTATAAAGCTATGTGACTCCCTTTTCAGCTCTGTCTTTGTTCATTTAGGAGTTGAGCTGTCTTTTTGGTTTTGAAATCTCTGATGTGTTGTTCCATTTGTCTGTATTCCCATGACATTTCAGAAAAGATATTTTTAAAGCCTGACTCTCATCAAACACTTTATTTTCAATCACTTAGAACTTGGTTATCGTGTACTTGCTTGATTGAATCTGACTGGTGATTTTTCAACATAACCACTTGCTAAATTAAAACAACGAAATTTGCACACAAATTTGTGTATCTAAGCCAGAGTGTCTATGTCTTGTCCACAGTCTTGCTTTACTTGCTCAGCACACTGTCGCTTTACCTTGAAGTCAACTAGTTGTTATGTTTTTTTATAAAGAAAGGATTGTCATTTGTTCACTCTGATTCTTTTACTTCTCTGAAAAACAGCAACAAACTGAACATCTGGCAGGTCTGGACCTACATTTCTGCACTTTCCTGTAACAGTTAGGAGATGAGCAGTCATTCTCTGCTGATGTGGGATGTCCTTCTGTATATTTGCTTTTCTGGTTGATGAGAAAGCTGTTTTGGCCAATGACTTAGCAGAGTACAGTCAATCCAGAAATCCGAATAGAGAGACAGAGAGCCAGTAGGCAGAATCAGGAAGATGCCAAGTAGCTGCTGAAGGAGAAGGCCGCCAGAATTTTACCAGTAAGTCACAGCCTTGTGATGATGCATAGATTAATAGAAATTGGTTAATTTAAGATGTAAGAGCTAGCTAGGAATACACATGAGTCATCAGTCAAACAGTGCTGTAATTAATACCATTTTGTGTGATTATTCAGGTCTGGGTAGCCGGGAAATGAAAAGGCAGGCTCTGAATGCACTCTGCTTTGGGTGGAACCTGAGTCTTTAATTTGTCATCATTCCTGCCAATCCAGCCTATACAGTGACATGTAAATCCTACCTGGCCTCTGTAGTCGTTCATTTTGCACTACCCAGAGCAGACACAGCTGTATGACTTGAGTATCTTTCTAGGGTAGGCAATTCAGAACAAGAAGCTATATCATATGCAGGAAGCATGCATATATGTCCATATTCATGGTCTTTCTTTCTCATCATTGAACCTAGCCTTATAGCTGGACAGGTTTCACAACGTAGCTCACCTGAACAGATAAACGATGGCAAACTCTTTGAGACAAAACTTATGTTCACTCCACAAATCTTTACTAACTATTCTGTTGTACTCAGGCACTAATGAAGGCTAAAGAGATATAGCCACGGGGAAGAATAGGCCATACTTTGACTTCAGAGGTTCTCATTCTAGAACAATCTAGAATTTTTGATGTTTTACAGTAATGAGCATTTCTTCCCCAGTGCCCTAAAGAAAAACTCAAGAGCCTCTCATGTTTTGGATCAGCAAAATTGGTATTATTTATCTTCAGGATGATAAAGAATTTTCATCTTTTCCAGCACTAAATAACTTACAGGAGATTCTTGGCAGCAGGGCACAATATCCCTCTTTATTTTTGGCCTCGGTGGTAGAGAACACTGTGTTGTGGTGCCACTGGCACAGCAGGGTTGCCGAGGTTGACTCATTTAGAACTGGACTAAGGTCACATGGAGGAGACGCATCAGAAGCTTACAGGCCAGAGCTCAGAGCAGTGAACAAGCAGCTGCCTCAAACAGTGTGGATATTGAAGACCAATATCCGAAGTAGTTCTCCATCCTCCACACACACGCATAGCAAGCACACATCTATATTCACTCACTCACACACACATATATGTATATTCATTTCCCTCACGTCTGCTATGTTTCTCTGGTCATTAAATTCAGTCCAAACTATGATTTTATCAAGTCAGGTAGGTCCCTTTGTCATCTACATATGTGTAGCCCCATGAAAAATGGGGACCTGAGTTCCTTCATTCTTTAATTATTTGGAATTCCTTCTTCATTTCCTACCTTGGCAATCCGGATCCTTAAAATATGAGTTAACTATTCTAAGTCTTCCAAGTGTACAGTTAATACTAGCAAAATTTTAAATAAAATAATTACTATCAGAATATTGCAATAGATTTCAAATGTCAATTATTCATTTATTTGTTTTAGAAGTGTGATGGAGGATGTTGCAATTAGGGTCACTACTACTGTGATGAAACACCATTACCAAAGCAACTTAGGGAGGGAAGGGTTTGTTTCACTCACAGTTCCATATATAATGGTACATCATCAAAAGCAGTGAGGCAGGAACTCAAGCAGGGCAGGGGTCCTGGAGGCAGGAGCTGTTCAGAGGCCATGGAGCTGTGCTTCCTACTGGCTTGCTCCTCATGGCTTGCTCAGCCTGCTTTCTTATAGAATCCAGAACCACCAGCCCAAGGATGGCACCACCCACAATGGGCTGGACCCTCCCATATTGATCACTAATTAAGAAAATGCCTTATAGCTGGATCTCATGGAGGCATTTTTTCAATTGAGTTTCCCTCCTTTTAGATAGATCTAGCTTGCATCAAGTTGGCCTAAAATTAGCCAGGATGGGGGAGGGGGACATAGGATGTACCAAACATTAATTCAAAACCATAGGGAAGTTCACTATCTTCTAACAGCCTATGGCAAAGAGCAATGTGACAAATGGGAGCTAGTAATAGAGATTACTGAATATAACGCTGATTCATATCTAAGCAGGTTTCCTTTAGCAGAGACCAAATGACAGATATATTTGCCATTCTGAATAGGAAGCATAGCTGGCATCAAACAAAAGGTGAGAGCATCCTTAGGGTGGGTAGGGAAGAAAAGTCAATGGACTATGAAGAGGATGAACATGAAGAGGAAGAGGGAGGTGGGAAGCTGTTCAGACAATGTCTTCAAGCAGGGCAATCATATGAGTTTCCTGCAACTTCACGCATGTGTCTCCTCACAGGATGTCAGACAGAAATGCAAAGTGGACAGACTTATTCCCTCTAGCCCCTTATTAAGGCATTCATGTCATTAATCCTACTCATGAGAGCGCAGCCTTCATGGCCTAATTGCCTAATTACCTTGTAGCGTACTGCCGCAATACTGTTGTGTTGGTTTCTGCATGAAATTCAGAGAGACATAAGCATTCAAACCATAGTAATTCTGTACCATTGCATCAGTGCTTTGTTTATTTATTTGTTGATAATTTTGGAATGTACATACATACATATATATATATACCAAACTCAGGTATAGACAGAAGTTTCTGTCCTGCCCGCTGGCTGCTTTGCTATTTGGATCTTCAGGTTAAATCCCAATTTCTCTCTCTCTGAGTTTTATTAACTGTGCTTCACTCAAGTTCTCAAGCTTTTACAGCAAGACCTTTGCTGTCTTTCTAGGCCCCTTGTTTCATTTTTGTCAAATTTTCATACTACAAAAAGTAGACCAAACTGACTGACCATTGATTCGAAGTATTGATAATTATAATTTAAATATTTGCTTAAATTTAAGATACAATTTTACTTCCATTTATATGCACCACACACATACACACACATTACACCTTTGAAGAACATAAGCCCTGCAGGCATGAATTAATAGTTACCCGTAAAACTGGGAGTATTTGGTAATTTTTGCGCAGCAAAATTCTGTCCAACAGTATTTATGAAATGTGATCTGTTTGCTGTCATGCACTATGATAGGGTTTAGATGCAGGAGAGGAAATAAATATATGTCAGATATGCATGATGATGTATATGAGGATATATATATCCTCAGAGCCATTTCATGTGGAAGTTGAAACATGAAAGATGCTAAATACAGTAAAATGATCAGTAAGTATTCTAGGAGGAGATCACACTTGTTAACAAAAGATTTCTGAGTGACTTCTAAAAGTGTAACTTGATGGAAACTTTGGCTGATCAAGAGAATTTGGACAATCAGCCATCAGTACTGAAAACAAAGAGAAATATGACCTTCACAAAGAGAAATGTGCCACAGAGGTTGGCACATGGGCACTACCCATCCTTTTGCGATCTCCTTGTCTCCAGTAGAAAATGTTTGCAAATGTACAAGGGAATTAAAGAAGATAGAAACTTAAAATGCAAGTGTATTCATAGTTATTCAGTAAAGAACAGTACGTCTGGAACATTCCAGAATGAGTGATCTGACAACTCACATTGGAACATCTCCGCCCTGCTCTGCACCCAAAATCCTCAGCCAAGATGAGTAACAGTTCCTGGCTTGAGGGAGGGACAAATGGCTATGGCATCTGAATACTCAAATGGGCATCCAAATCTCATAACAGATTGGATGTGTCTTTCTTTGAAGAGGCCACCAAGTCTACCGAGTCACAAATTCCTATAATGAAGGGCATTTGCTGCATGAGGAACCTTTGGAAAATGGTGTTCCGTCCATTCCAAGGTATTAGACGCCATCTATCCAAACTACATTCTGTTCTTCCTGCCAGATTTATCATTCTTGTGTATGCATCTTCTTCCCCAGCAATGTGACCTTGATACCAAACAGAATTAATAGTCGCCAACAGGTACATCGATGTCTTCTTTAAAAGTTATTATTATGGGCATGTTTTATTGTGAGTTACGTATGCTTACTTTTGCTCTGGCCTTGCATTGCCACAACTCAATTGGGATAAGTATCCAGTGAATGCTGTGAACTGATACCAGTTCACAGGCAATGTAAGTTCAGGCTACTTACTATGCATGATAGAAGCAAAAATCTATTTCCAATATTCATGAAATCCCTGCAGAAATGATGCTACCAGAAAAAGATCACTCAACTTAACCTCATGTCACTTTTGGTAAAGCAACCAAATATTATGCATGACCAGATTAACCCATTTGAGATGAAGAGGGCAGGCAGATACACTGTGAGTCCTCTAAAACCATGTATGAAGTTCATTGGAATTGTTTCAATACCTCACTCAAGCTGGGTGTAGCAAGTGACAGTACCTATTTGGGGACAGAGTGGATTCTTCCTGCACGTGTGAGATGTTTGCCTTCTGGGAAGTAAAACCCATTCATACTGTGGGCTTGAAGCATCTATAATCGGGTTGTACTTGATTAGGACCTAAAAGCTTCGTGGACCCAAAGTAACTGGTACATCCCTCCAATATTCTCCAGGGAAACCTTGGCTGACTCCCCATGCTTCCTAGAGGCCATCTGCTGCCTTCCTCAGAGAGCCAGCTGCCAGCAGCCTGTCCCGGGAGCCTTGGCAGTCAATGACTCCCTTTCAGTCTCCATTTTCTTGCATGAAGGAAAAACCCAGGCATGGGTAATGTAGACCCTCTCCTTTTTCTCCTAAATTATGGAGACATTTTGTCAATTTATCGCTGATGGAAATTTGTTGATGCACTCTCCGCCCACAAAGGAAAAATTTCACTCCAAGTATTCCTCCTCCAAGGGGAAGGCAGTGGCTGGGTCCCATCACTCAGGAGAGCTGGCAAGCGTGGAGGGTCTTAAGATCATCTGTGTCTCAGAGCCTGCCAGTTACATGACTCATGACATGGCAGAGGCTGAGCTGGCAGCAAAGCCTCGTCCCCACCAAATGTCCCCTCCTTGATCAGTCTAATTCTCTACCTACTTCCTCAATACAGTAGTGTAGGGAAGCTCACCACTTAGCTGTAGCTTCTTCTCACATAGTGCAGACTTTGAAATCCTAAAGATGGTGTCTTAATCACTGTTCTAGTGTTGAGAAGAGACACCATGATCACTGTAACCCCTATAAAGGAAAACATTTAATTGGGGGCTTGCTTACACTTTTCAGAAGATTGGTCAATTTTCATCATGACAGGGAGTTTGGCAGCAGGCATGGTAGGCATGGTGCTGAGAAGGAGCTGAGAGTTTTATATACGGATCTGCAGGCAGCAGAAAGAGAAAGACTGACTAGACCTGGCATGGGCTTATGAATCACTAAGGCCCACCCCTAGTGACATACTTCCTCCAACAAGGCCACACTTTATAGTCCTTCTAATGCTTTCAAAGAGATCTACTCCTTGGTGACTAAGCCTTCAAACATATGAGCCCGTAGGGGTCATTCTTATTTAAACCACCACAGGAGGATTGTGCTTGATGATTAGGGCTTGCTGAGTGTGTGCTCAAGGGAAGGGAACATCCCTTCAGTGATGAATGCTTGCCAATAAATAAGATATATTTCATTTTATTTACTTATACTCATTCATTCATTCATTTTGTAGTTTGTTTATTTTATGAGACAGGAGCTTACAATATAGCACTGACTAGCCTGGAACTCATTGTGTAAACCAGACTAGAGTTGGAATCACAAAGATCTGCTTGACTCTGTCTCCTGAATGAGGCAATTAAAGGTAGGTGACACCATCTAAGCTGTATTTTAAATAACACACATAAAGTGTAAGTTGAATCATTGTGATCAGATCTTCATTAAAGAATTTCAGCCCACTATTATATCACATTGTGTCATACCTGAACATTTTAAATTAATTTTTAATTAATTTTTAATTAATTTTTAAATTTCATTTTCTCTTTGATTCTGTTTTTGGGAAATACTCAAAACTATAATGAATCGGGATTTTAGAGTTATGCTCTTAGTTTTTAAATCCAACAACCTTTTGATAGCATCAGTGTAATCATGGAATCAATTCCTAATTGTGTTTCTTACATGCCCTCCACTAACTCATAGATGCTTGTGGCTGTCCATGATCCTTCACTTATGGAATCATCATGTTCTGAGGTGTGAAAAAATAGTGAAAGACTGCAAAACAGGCCAGTCAGCCATACAATAGATAGTTATCTTAGTGCTGAGGATAAATGTGAGGTCTGAACGTGAGGTATAAGCTCAGACCATCCAGCAGTCTGGAGACACTTGTGCATTCAAGGTCTGTTCGTGTTTAACTGCTTGAGCACTCAGAGAGTAAAAGCAGCAGATTCTGAGGCATGCAGAATCCGAGAGCAAGAAAGCACTTCAGAAACCAACAGATTGGTCCCCATCTTTAATGGAATATCCTAGATGAGGGGAACCAGGTGGTCTTGCTGAAGTCTTTAGAAATCAAGAGGCAGAGCCAGAACCAGCGCTCAGGTAGTGTGGGTTTTGTGATTTCCAGATGTGTTTCACCCAGCTGTGAAAACATCAGCGCATCTACAATCTCTGGTTCAAGGATGTCAGGATCTGCACCTGAAATAAACATTCCATATGTGTTGGTCTACCACAGATTAGAAAATTCTTGTCAGCTGTGCACCTCAGCTGAACCTACATGTCCTGTTAAGAGGACTAAAATACTTACTTTGACCATTATTATTCTTGCTATTTTGCTTATATACAACTAACTTTCTTCAACGTATCAGGCCTTGGGTATATAAGTGAACTTTTCCTGTCCATATTCATTTTGAGAGATTCTGTAGTGACTCTTGCTACCTTAATAGGACATATCTAAAAGAAATTATATATCATGTATAAATATCTTTCCTCCTCAGGTTCCTTTCTTTTATAAGGCCTCCACTGCTCTCTTCCCTTTTCTCTTCTTCAAGATTAGTGCGCACATGTGTGTGCATGTGTGTTTGTGTGTGTGTGTGTTGTTTTTTGTTGTTTTAGAACCTGATAAAAGTTGTTCAGGGACTAACTATTTAAGAAACGAGTTAGGCGATGGTGCTGAACTATATGTGATAAAATTATGATATCCTGATAAAGTTACAAACTCAATCTTACATACATAATTAACAAATAATTGATAACTTACCACCAGATTACTATGTATTATACCCTAACTCGAGGATGAAGTTCAATGTGTTTGGGATCTTGAGATAAAACAAAATAAAGCAAGAAAAAATAAGATAACAAAATAAAAACCAATGGATGTCTATCCTGAGCCTGTGGCTTAACATAGAGAAATCTGGGATGATGCCCTCTCCCTAACTCTTCCAAGATCCATTTTTCTTCTCCTGCCCAACTTTGTGTTGTTAAAAAAAAACCTTCAAGACGAATTTGTGCCGCTCAAATAGTCTTGACTATGTGTGTGGCCTTCTGAGGAGCGTGGTTGACTACCATAGGACACAGTCTTAGAGAAACTTTTCCCCTTTCTCCAAGAAACTAATGTTTGCCCATTCTTTCACCACTAGGGGTAAAACTGTGAACTCGACGTCTCTTTCCATGCTGGGATTTGGTCTGGAATGTGCTTTCATAGGTACTGTGAATGCTGTCACAAATGCTGACTGTTCATGTGTGCAACTGCCCTGCTGTGTTAAGATGATGTCTCCTTGTAGTCATTCGCTGCCTCTAGTTCTTACACTCTTTCTGGTCCCCAACACACAATGATCCCTGAGCCTTAGGAAGGGTGTGATGTAACACATACATACACATACACACACATACACACACACACACACGATTTGGTTTAATACACACAGAGATATAATATAAACCAAATATAATAATATGTAAATATAGGTTTAATTTATGGCTGAGTATTGTACAGATTCTTATTCTCTGTACTCTGACCAGTTGCAAGTCTCTATGTTACTCCCTGTCTGTTGCAAATAGAAGGTTCTCAGATGAGGGTTGAGAGATGCATGGATCTATGGGGGTAATCATAAGTCATTAGGAGCTGGTTTAATGCTATGTCTGTTTATCAGCCCAGCAGCAGTAGGTTATCTCCGGGAAAGAATCTCAGATATATTTGAGTAATGATAGCATGGTAGGATTGTTGGCACAGGGCATCTTTTCTCATCATAACTGTTTGGTATCAAATGAATGTGAAATGCTCCCCCAACAGGCTGGTCCCTAGCTGGTGGTATATCTTCCCTTTGGCCCCTTCCTGTCTTTTTTGCCCTCTGCTTCTTATCCACTGGGATGTGAATTGCCCTACTGCGCCATGTGACCACTAAGGTGGTTAACTCACACCTCTGAAACCATAAGCCAAAAATACCTTTTCTTTCTATAAGTTATTTCCGTCAGTCAGTCAATTCGCTTATGTAACAAAAAGCAAAACTAATCCAGAATACTAGCACTGAAAATCAGGCTGTTATGACTATACCTGATCACATGGCCTAACAGCCTTTGGTTTTGGCTTGTGGGAGGAATATTTAGAAGTTTGGAGATGCAGTCTAGAGAAGCCTGAAAATTTGGTAAGCAGAGCTTCCTGGGGTTGATTCTGGTGCCAACTCAGAAGAGCAGAGTGGCCACAGGCAGGAAAACACTGAAGAGCAGCGTCTTAAGGTTTAAGGTGAAAGTAAAGGCTCATGATTATTGGACTAGAAGCCACTCATGCCATATTCTGGCATAGAAATATACATTTTGGTAAATGTCCCAAGACTTGGAGTGAGACAGATTTTAAATATTTGGATTAATTAACTTGGCAGAAGAAATTTCCAGATAGCACAGTACAGGTTTAGAGTGATAAAAGGTGACAAAAAGAGCAAGAGACCTTGACAAAGCTAGTTATGCTAAAAACAAACAAATAGACGAGAGTATGAAGTTAAGGCTGAAGCTGGCAATTTTTAAAAGAAAGCCATGCCATTAAAAAAAAGTACTTTGTATTGGAACAATAGGAAAGATACCTGAGGACATCTCAGGAATATTCTAGGCCTCCTTCATTAAAGACTCAAGTATATGAAATTTTAAATTTGAGATGAGTTTTAATTTGTAAGTTAGCACCTCTGGGCACATTGCTGACAAAGATCAGCCTAGGAAGTGGTCGCTCATGATCCCTTTCATTTTGCTTAGCTGCTCCAGCACTCATAGGCTGTGGCAATTATGATCCAAATGGCTCTTCTAGATTTGAACTGGAATTATCTACACGTGTTAATTTGGCAGGCCACGAGAATGCACGTAGTATGGGATTATGGAGGTTTCCACTGAGATTTCAAAGGGAAGCCTAGCGATGTATGACAGGACCGAGATCCTGCAGGCATCCTTCCAGGGGGAGATATATGAACCTGTGAAGGTGAAGCCTGAGGTACAGAGGAAGCTCACAGACATTAAATACACTAGAAATGTGAATGTCTACTGAAGAAAGCTGCCAGCGAGGAGCGGAGCTAGCCCTAGAGAGTTGTCATGTAGGCTGTGAACACCATGGCCATAGAAGCAGGATGATCAACCCCTTGAGAACTTAGACTATGACATGGTATGCCCCAAATGCTTGACATAGGCCTCCAACCTTAATGCTTGTACTGCTAAGTGTTAGTCTTGCTGCATGCTACTCCTTCTTTCTGTACCTCCAGTCTTCCCTTTTAGAGTAGAAATAGTTCATTAGTACTGTTTTATATTAAGTGTGTTTTTGAAGGGTCTCATAGTTAAGGGTTTGCCTTGACTCTCAAAAATACTTTGAATTTATACTATTACTTAATGTTGGGACTATTAAACATGTTGAGGACTCTGAGATTAACTAAATCCATTTTGAATCACGACATTTCATGAACCTGTGGCAGCCAGGAAAAGAATGTCATAGTTTGAATATGAAAAGTTCTTAATAAGCTCATGTTTTGAATACTGTCAAGTGTTCAGATAATAGAGTTAATTTGAGAGATTCTAGAAAATTTATGAAGTAAGACCCAGGTAGGAAAAAAAAAAAGGATCATTGGAAATATGATCTCTTGGGCCTCTCTCTATCTTGCTTTCAGTCCACCATGAAGTGGACACCTGTCTTTACACGTGCATCTAGAGCTATGATGTTCTGTCCAAACATATAGGATCAATCAACCAAGTACTGAACCTTCCAAAACCACAAGCTAAGATAAATATTTCTTCCCTATAAGTTGTTTACAGTAAAATAAAAGTAACAAATATGCTATTTGAATTAGAACTCTCATTTGAAAATATGAAATCCCATTGTAACAAAAATAATTTTGTTTGTTTTATACCCATAGTTTAATATCTACGAGGAGATAATGTACCATTTGACTATGCCACATGGCTAAACTAATGAGGATTCATTCTAAATGCGAACTTCTTCCCTTCAGCACCCCCTACGCAGTAGCTGCGAGCTGCAGAGACAGGACTTGGTGCCTCTGTCATGCTCCACTGTGATCCGGTCAATCACAGAGCTCTAACCCTGTTTGTTTCTCTGAATCTCCACGGCTTCAACCCTACTTCAAGCCCTTCCTGTCTCTTCCCTTGATTTTCACAAATAACTTCCTAACTACCCTCTCAGCTTCCACTCTGTAATCCATTGGCTGTATTAAAATTCCATGAAAGGAAAGCTATTTTCTTCTAGTCAAGAGGGTAAAATCTCTTGCTTGGGAGGAGACCCATTATTCCAGCTGGGATCCCAATGGCCTAAGAGGCCACCCTTCAGGGAGGCAGAATCATCTTTGGAAGGCAGAGTTGCCCTAAGTTATGCTGAAGGGATAGACAGAATCTCTCTCGTTAGATCCCATACTCTCTCTCTCTAGAAGTCCTGTTCCCTGAAACAGTAACTTACAAGGTCATAGCTATGTGGTGCTCTAGGTCAAATCTGATTTCCTTTTCTTTTAATAATAAAAAAACAACATGATGTTTCCTGTTTTTGTTTGTTTGTTTGTTTGTTTGTTCCTGTCTTTAATCTTTGTTCTAAGCATGCCTTCTCTGGTATTTTGGGATTCCTTAATCTTTCTCTAAGCTCCCCTCCCTGCAATGTGACTAATTGACCTCCATGGCAACTTAACTCAAATAACAGGTTTTGCTTCTCCTCTTCTTCATTTTCTTCCCCCTTGCGGTTTGTCTGCCCTGTGTTTTGTTATCTTCTATTTTGTTTGTTTTTTTTTTTTTTTAGCTCTAATAGAATTCCCTTTGAGGCTCCCTTCAGTCCATTCTGAAGTGCATTGATTGAAGTCTAAGAACCTCAGCCCATTCCCCTGTATCACCTGGCAACCAGGAAGTGACTCCAGTAGCATACAATAGCTGGGAAACCTTTCAAAATGTGGATCATTTCACACCATAGCACCGTCTCTCATACTGCATGCCTTTCGAGCCTGAAACTATCTAATATTACTTAGATGGGGAGGAGTATAAGCAAGCACACAGTGCTTCCCGGCTCTATGGGTAGAAAGGCCTAGCAGGGATCAAGCTGCCAAGACTTCCTCTTGGTGGAGGGGAGCAGAGAAAAGAACAAAACAGTGGGAAAAAAAGCAAGCAGATTTTATCGTCGTAAGGTGGGGGCCTTTGATCTGAGACCGGCTATTTGGATTGATCAGGAACTAGATACCCTTGCCCAAGGCAGCTTAGTCAGGCTTTCTCTCTCTCCTCTCCTCTCCTCTCCTCTCCTCTCCTCTCCTCTCCTCTCCTCTCCTCTCCTCTCCTCTCCTCTCCTCTCCTCTCCTCTCCTCTCCTTTCTCCCTCTTCTCCTATTTTCTATGCCTCAGCCACAGTACCCTTTTGTTTACACACTTGGCCAGGCTCTCACCTACCTTCACTACTTTCTTCTTCTAGTTAAATGCTCCATTAGTCACTTTTTGCTCCCACACTCACTCATACTCTGCTGTGTCCTGGTAAATAATTTTCGTTTTCATGACATGTTGTTGCTGTATATCCATATAATAATTTGATTAAAGTTTCTCTTACTAGTAATCTTTCTGGGTACATATTTGTATTATTTAGCCATTCTTCTCCTGGTACCTCATGTTATACCTATAGTAGATACTCAAAAAAAAATCTATATAAAGATTAAGCTGAATTTTAGAAGTACAAAACACAGTATGGCTATGAAAGTACCAGATAATATGTACCAATTCTGGGCCAATAATGTAAGAAATAGCAAATAGGAGTCTTTTCTCTCAAATACTATAAACTTGTGTTTAAGACAAGGAATTTAAATATTTTCATCTCCCTCTCCTTGTAAGGTTTTTATGCAAATGTTTTAATCTCCTCAGAGTAAAACCTTTGTTCATCTGAATTTCTCAAATGAATTCCATTTGATGGCCTAGAACAGAGACACTTTCCCTTCCTCCTTGATTTCCTGTGTGCCAATCTTTTTCAGACTAGCCAGTTGAACTAAGACCCCTGTCAGTGGAGAAAAACACAGGCATCCCCTGCATTAGAATAAAAGCCAGATGTTCTTCCTCTCTCTGGGTATGAGCTCTTCTGAGCACACCCTCTTGATAAGAGTAAACTTGGCCTGGCATAGACTCTTCATCTGGAGTGATGGTCTCTTTCTTTGTGGCCCCTAATTTATTTCTAACAACACCATGCAAGTGGTTCTGGCTGGTGGGTGACCCAGTCAGTCAAGTGCTTATCTTAAAAGCATGAGGAACTGAGTTCAACCAATAGAACACACAGTAAAAAGCCAGAGGTGGTGGACATGCTTGAAATATCCATGTCTAGAAGACAGAGAAGCAAGTCCCTAGGGCTCATTGGCCAGCCACCCTGGAAATCTGCAAGCCAATGAGAGTCTGTCTTTAAAAAAGAAGGAGCTATAATCCCTACCCAGGTTGCTCTCTTGCACGCACGCACACACACACACACACACACACACAACACACACACACACACACACACACACACACACACAAACATCTCACACAAAACAAACCTCAAAAATATGAAAAAAGAACCAAAAAGTCAATAAATAAGGGCAGTGTATCATGCTCTACTAACTATACAAGCTTCTAGGGAAATATCTTTTTAGATATACACACATAGATATACTGAAACTACTGACAATACAATATATGACAATGTAGGCAAAAATGCTCTGTCTCATTCAATGCATAGCTTAATGGGCAAAGAGGCAAATATAGATTTATAGCTATGCTTACAAACATATAAAGCATCATTTAATGAACCCATGTATATCAACCACTTAGAGATCACATTTGTCTTTTATTAGATTGCCTTTATATCTTTGTGCATTCAAGTTTTCTGTAGATGCTCCCAGGTACCTTGAAGCTTGCCTTTTCTTTTTGCAGAATTTCATCCAATACTTCTAGTCCTCCCTGATGCTTCTGGTCTGAATCAGTGTCATCATGAGGCAAGGATGTGAAGGATAATTTGTAAAATAGAAATTTAACAAATTTCTCCTGCACTAACTAGATGACATTGATTTATGTAAAAGGGAGAAATTCCACATCAACTGAAGCTAAGCTGAAGTACCTACACTAAAGACTCAAAGTGATGTGATGGCTATTCTTGGTTGTCAACTTGACTACATCTGGAATTAACTAAAACATAAGTGACTAGGTCCAGCTGTGAGGGATTTTGTTTTCTTAATTAAATCATCAGATACACCTTTAATCCAGATATTTTAAGGTAGGAAGATGCACCTAGAATCTGGGTCACACCTGTTAGCAGCCTGTATAAAGGACATGAAAGAAGGGTGCTTATTCCTTTTGCCTGCTTGCTCTCATTCTCTCTGTGAAGTCCACTCCTTTGTTGGCATTAGAGCCTACTTTGTTGGACTTCTGGCTTATACTGAGGACCAGCTGAGACACTCAGCTTTGTAGACTGAATAGCAACTGGATTCTTAGACCATACAGGGGTAGACAGTTGTTTTAGTTAGGGTTTCTCTTCCTGTGAAGAAACATTATGACCAGGACAATTCTTAAAAAGGAAAACTTTTAATTGAGGTTGCAGCTTCCAGTTTCAGAAGATCAGTCCATTATCATCATGGTGGGACATGGAGGGCATGCTGGCAGACATGGTGCTGGAAAGGTAGTTCTACTACATCTTGCAGGCAAACAGGAAGTGAACAGTGTCCACACCGGGCATAACTTGACCATAGGAGACCTCAAAGCCCTCCTCCATATTGACACACTTCTTCCAACAAGGTCACACCTACCCCAACAAAGACATACCTCCTAATAGTGCCACTCCCTATGAGCTTGAGCTTGCGGGGGAGGTAAGAAATTGCCTTCAAACTATCACCTATCACAGTTGTCATTGTAGGACTCACTGGTCCACAACCTGTATGTCATTCTACTAAGTCTCTCTCTCTCTCCCTCTACCCCCTCCCTCTCTCTCTCTCTCTCTCTCTCTCTCTCTCTCTCTCTCTCTCTCTCTCTCTCTCTCTCTCTCTCTCTCTCTCTCACACACACACACACACACACACATATTTTATTTTATAAGTTCTGTTCCTCCAAAGAACCCTGACTAATACAGTTTAATTTTCTATGAGAACTATTCTAAGTGGATAAGTCAGTTTGAGCTGTTGTTCTAAGCAGGTAGTTCACAGATGATCAGCAATGGTGTATATCCTCAAGCCAATTATGATGCTTTGGTCAATGATCCGTAAATTTCAAATTCTAATTAAGTCTTGACACCTCAGGTTAGAATGATGCAAAAGGTCCTTAAAGATTACCAAGTCTATAATACCTGCTTTTAAAAATACCTTAATTATGTATTTAGGCAATTACTATTGTAGATAACCAAGTATATTCTGTGCATTTTAAGAAGTCTCTCAACTCAGTATTTACATAAACAGCCTGGAATGGGCAGAATATCAAGTAATTAATATGCATTTTTAAATGCCAAAAATACCCATGTTCAGAAAGTTAATTATGTATTTATGGGATATGGATGGGTAGGCAACTGATATGTATTTTTCAAACTTCATTGTTTCATATCGTCACGGAGGCTTCCTATGGTTTGTCACAAACCACAGCGGTAGATTGTGTACGTCTCCCTTTGCAGACAGCTTGATGGGTCTTTTTTCATTCCGACTGGCATCTGATGAAGTTCTCATTTGGGTTTCCCCTCTTTCCAAGAGTAGAGGGAAATAAATCTATAGCAGCCAACTGCATGCAAAAGGAAGTGTAAGGCTTTCGACTCCCTGAATTCGCCCAAGAAACAATGGGAGCCCAGAGATGGGGCTGGCAGTCTCTCTGCTCATTGCTCATGTTGGAATTTACGCAAAGCACATTTGTGGAAATGGAAATGCGGCTGTCAGTTCAGATGGGGATTCCCAACACAGATTTTCCTCACTTTGGGGATTCTTAACATTTATTAAAAATGGACTTCTTGGAAATTTATAATTTATTTTACAGATCTCTCTATTACATTTATTCCAGAAGCACGATATGTTCTTTTAAAAAGTTGACGAAAGTTCGTGAATTGCTTATTTTTAAAATGATACCACTTGGTCGTTTCTGCTTTCTGTAAGTGAACTATGATGGAAAGTAATTTCTTTAGCCGGTGATAGACTCTTTGATGTGTTAATAAATTGCTGATAAATAATATATTTACTGATAGATAATATTATTCAATACAATAAACTGGGTCTTCAGAAGACAACCAAAAATAATTCTTTGTAAGATAATTGGTAAAACTGAGTGACACACCACAGTTAAAGTCTACGGGTTAGCTGGGTCCTAGAGGCACAGGCCCAGGAGTATCTCTAATTTTAGCACTGAAGAGCCTGATATCGAGCTCTGAGATGGCTCAGCAGGAAAGGACCCTCGCTGCCGAGACCGACTGTCTGAGTTCAATCCCCAAGACCCACACGATGCAAAGAGAACAGACACCGGCAAGTTGTCCTTTGACCTCTGACCTCCACACATGCCCTGTGATGCAAAACCCCCCAACAGCATGCATATAAATACCAAATAAATAAATAAATTTTAAATTTACAAAGAGATATAGTTGCCAAGTGGTGGTGTATGCCTTTAATCCCAGCACCCAGGAGGCAGAGGCAGGTGATTCTCTGTGGGTTTGAGGCCAGCCTGGCCTATAGAGCAAGTTCCAGGACAGCTAGGGCTACAGAGAAACCTTGTCTGGAAAAAAATAAAAATAAAAGAGAGAGAAAGAGAGAGGAAGCTTGGAGGATAATGTATTTGGGCAAGCCTCGGCTATACAGTAAATTATAGGCTAGCCTGGGCAACAGAGTAGGACTTTGTCTCAAAAATAAAAAAACTGAAGTTATGGCTCAGTGGATAAACCACTTGTCTCACAAATATAAGAACAGGAATCCATGTAAAATTTAGGTGGGTGTGGCAGCCTGTGTGTAATCACCTGGAGCAAGTTGGCTAGCCAGTCTAACTGGAATGTGACCTCCAGGTTCAATGAGAGACTCACCCTGTCTCAAGATAGACTATGGAGAGCAATTAAGGAAGATACCTCTCACTTTGACTTTAGACCTCCACTTGTCAACCATATTCCATGTGCCTTCTGATGCATGTACCTAAACATATGTAAATATGCAGAAATACAAGCATGCACTGCACACACACACACACACACAAAATCTTTTTATTAATAGTTTTTATTGCATAACTATTGTATATCATGACTCAATTAGGCTGAGTTTAACTGATGTTTATTGAACTGTGCTGGATTATGATAGATGAGACATTAACACAGAGATACATAGATCTAAATTCATAGTGGTTTAATCCAGGACAAGTTTGTCCTGACTACAGTGGTCTTGCTGTATTCCTCTGTGCGTCTGGGCTACAGTCCAGGGCAAGTGTCTTGAATACAGTGAAGCAATGGTCTTGGCTGCTTAGTGCCTGTGGTTCTGCTGTCCCTGAGAGGCCTCCACATTCTCTACAACAGCGACATAGAAAGACTGGGGATCCATGCCAGGTTGTCGTACTACCTCAGGCTGGAGGTAGTCTCCATCATGTCTGTACACATTTCACGAACGACACTGATATATATTGCTTCTCCTAACCACAGCAAGGAAGAGTTGGATGTCTACGGCACACACACTTCATGCTGGGTCTTGTTGTATGTCTTGGGTAATAAACAGTAAAAGTCCCTGTTTTTAGCATCAAGTGGCTCCTAGAGGAACAAAGAACCATGATTTGCAATAGAATGTGTGTGGCATACGGCAAATGTGACTATTATGAAATTTCAGTGTCAGAATAGTAAGTTCTTTTTGGTAAAGGTCAGAAAGTTCCCAGGCTGAAAATTTTCTCTCAAGAATAGGAGTTTGCCAGCAGTTTATGGTAGGTTGTGGACATCGTTATAGACAGGAGGAGGAACTGAGAGATGCCTAGGCCTATGGGGGAGCAAGGACCAAGAACAGCTTAAAACAAGGTGTGAAAAATCTGAGTGTACGGGCACATAACATTTCATGAGAGTTTGTCATATGGTGGCTGCTGTTATTGATTATTTATTTTTTCTCCCCTAATGATTTATGAATGAAGCATCGCTGTTCCCATTTGAAAGACAAAGAAACTGAGGTGGGGAGAGTTGGAACAACTTGTACAAGATCTCACAACTAGGAAGCAAGAAAGCTTCACACAAGCATGAGCACTTCGAATTTCGTGGAAAACATTTACACCCACAGAAAGACACACACACCTCAAAGTGTTTAATTTGGCTTACGGTTTCAGAGGGTCAGGGTCCACGATGGTGGATGATGGCGGAACAAAGCCATGGCAGCAGGACCAACTGAGAGCTCACATATTGATCTGCAAATAGAAAGAGAGAGAGAAAGACAGAGACAGAGACAGAGACTGGGAATGACAAAGGTCTTTTAAAAGCTTAAAGGCCACACCTCCTCCAACAAGGTTATACCTCTTAATCCTTCCCAAACAGTTCCACCAAGTGGGGACTAAGTATTCAAATCTATGAGCCTATGATGGACCATTGTCTTTCAATCCAGCACATTCTACTCCTTGGCCGCCATAGGCCTCTTGCCATGACATAATGTACAGTCCTACTTCAAAAATCCCCATAGTTTTTCAGTCTCATTGCTTTTTGAAAGTACAAAGTAGGAAATCTCTTCAGAGACTCAATGTAATGTATTTTTCTTTTATTGAAAATAGATTCTTTTTATAAGATATATTCTGATTATAGTTTCTCCTCCCTCTGCTCCTCTAAATTCTTCCCCACTTCCCTCTGCTCTAGATCCACTCCCTTTCTGTATCTCATTAGAAAATAACAGGCTTCTAAGAGATAACAACCAAAACATGACAAAATAAAATATAATATAAAACAAAAATCATCATATTGAAGTTGGACACAGGAGCCCAACAGGAAGAAGAGTCCCAAGAGCAGGCACAGGAGTCAGAGACCCACTTGTTCTTGCAGTCAGGAGTCCCATAGAAACACTAAGCTAATAGCTACAATATATATGCAGAGGACCTGGTGTAGCCTGTGGCCCCTGAGCTTCTGCTTCTGTCTTTGTGTGCTCATCCGTGCTTTGTTTAATTGTTTCAGAGGGCCTTCTTCTTCTGGTGTCCTCCAATTCCTCTGGCTCTTACAATCTTTCTGCCTCCTCTTCTGTGGGATTCCATGAGCTCTGAGGGAAGGGATTTGATGGAGACTTCCAATTTACACTCTCTTTGCACAATGTCTGACTGTGGGTCTCTGCGTCTGTTTTCATCTGTTGCCACAGGAAGCTTCTCTGATGATGGCTGGCTAAGGCATTCATCTATGAGTATAACAGAATATCATTAGGAATCATTTTATTATGTATTTATTTTATTCTATTTATTTATTTTTTTGACCAGTAGTGTTTGGTTTGGCCCTAGGTCTCTGGACTACCTAGTCTTTGGTTCTCGGTTACCCAAGCAGTGTCAGGTGTAGGACGTCCTTCTCATAGAGTGGGCTTTCAGTCAAGTCAGACATTGGCGATTCCTACAAGTTCTGTGACAGCATTGCTCTAGCATATTTTGCAGGCAAGTTTTGTGGTGAGGTGTTCATGCTTCCCTTTCAATATCCTGCAGAATGCCTTCCTGCTCCAAAGAGATTAGAACATAGAGGTGAGGGCACCATGTAGGTCCCAGCTTGACTTTGCCATGTTCAGTGAGTTGTGTTGGTATTTCCCCTGCCCAGTGAGATTCCCTGTTACCCCCCTAAACTTCCTCCTCTTTACCTAGCCTCTCTGGGTCTAAGGATTGTAGTTTGGTTGCCATTTACTTAATGGCTAATATCCCCCTTAGAAGTGAATACATACCGTATTTATCTTTCTCTGTCTGGGTTACCTCGCTCAGGATTTTTTTTTTCTTCTAGTTCCATCCATTTACCTTCATGCAGAACATTTTGATTGATTGATTATCATTTTAGACTTCAGATCGTCGATCCCAATTCATGTCTCTCCTCTTTCTCTTTTCACTTTTCCCAAAGCAAGTTTCTTCAGTCACTGGCAGGACCAAAAAATTCTACTTTCTGAGAGCATAACCCAAGACTTTGGAAATAATGACACCATAGGGACAAGGTGTTACTGAAGGGGAAATCATAAGTGTGCTTTTTTTTTTTTGTTATCCTGCTACAAGGTGAAAGCCATTCTCAGAGTAACCTGGTTCAGAATCATCCATTTCAATGCAAAATAAGTATCTCCAGAAAGGAATTATCATCAGAAACTTTCTTCTATCTCTTGTCTCCGATATCCACCATAGAGGTAGATGTGATATTTATAAACCTGATATTTGAATATGAGACAGAAGCAGAGGATCTCTCACATCCCGGTGTCAGTGAACTTCTGACAAGAATTGTAGCCCCCAACTGGCACTTCCTCCGCTCATCCAGGTTAAATGCTCAGATCCTGACTGCCAGCAGGGGGAGTCAGGCTTGAATGGCCTCAAGACCGGAGTTTGATTTCCAAATATTCAGATTTGATTTTTCCAGAGTCTCAAAACACATGTAAGAAAGTGGACTTACATATTTGCACCCTACTTTGAGGGTGGTATCATCAGATGAGAGCCAGAGGTTTTCTTTCCAGAAGAGTCTCCTTGCAAAGAGTACATTTTCTGGATCTAAACACTGAGAGGGAGACTCTCCTGGAAATGGTCCAGTCATGGCTATTGTACTCCCGGTTCTGTCCTTCCTTTAACATGAAAAGAAATTAATGTGAAAAGTAAAGAAAAACCTTCTGCAGTCTTGCTATTTGCTGAACATTTCAGAAAAATTGATTCTTTCCTCCTGGGGCTTTCCCTAATTCTTCTTTCAGAGTCCTGGTGGTCCTGTGTCTGCTCCCAGGCCAGTGAGTGATGTTCTGACTTAGGCATGAGTTCCTGGTGCTCCAGGAGAATGCTCACATTGAAGGACCTCAGAAACACCTGATCTGGGGATGGGTTTCAGAGCAACACAGATAATTTTGCTTAAATCTATGAGGCAGACACTTAAATTTTGCAGCTAATCATGTCCTGGCTGTCGCTGAATTTCAGTCAGTGTACCTAGGACATCCAAACTCAGGCAGTGATGAATTTCTATGCATCTGTCCTCATCATCAATATTTCTTTGAACGGCGACTTTAGTCAAAGAACTCACTTTTCAGGAAATATTAAACAAAAACACTGAGATATTCCCAACATTGAAACAAACAAATTTAGGAATGGATTTGCTTTCTGCTTGGCCTCAATTGAATTTTGAAGGAAGGGACTGGGTACAAAGGGCATGGAGAAGGACAGATATATCATTGGTGGTATCATAACTAAGCAAGGGAAACGGGGATTTCAGGTCATTGCCTCAGTAGCTTACCATTTTGTAGAAAGTAGATGGAGATAGAGTAGTAGATGGAGCTGCAGAGCAGATTTGGAAAGGTTGAGGCGATTTGATTGATAGGCAGGTGTCTTAGTTTCTTTTCCTGTTGCTGTGATAACAAACAAACAAACTTGAGAAGCATGACTGGTCATATTGCATTTGCCCTCAGGAAACAAAGACTATGCAGAAGATAGGTTCAGGCTATAAACCCTCAAGACCATGCCTCAAGGGCCAATTTTCACCAGCAAGTCTCCACCACCTGAGGGTTCAACAATTTTCTTAAGCAACTGGAAACAGCTGAGGCTCAAGGGTTCAAGCATGGGAGCCTAGAGAGGACACTTCCCATTCAAACCAGAAGAGCAGACCTCTAGATCCAGTCCCTTGAGCTGTATGAAATAGCCAACTGGGAAGTTAACAAAGGTATTTGTTGCATCTATAGCCTGAGATCTCAAGTAGCCATAACTTTTGAATACCCATAGTGTTAGCAGGCAGCCCTGGCTGAGAACAGCTGTCACAAGCAAAGGGGATGCAAAGCTTGCACGTGATCCGGCATAATGGATGCAGCAGTTCAGTGTCTAGTTGCAGATGACTGCCTCTGAGGGTCTGGTAAAGCCTCGTAGACATTAACACGGAAAGACTCACAAACATCTATTCAGATCCTTTAATTATTTGAAGGGAGGTGATTAGAAGAAGCCCTTAAGTACCATGTATTTATCACCGTGAAGGCTTCCTACCACTAGTTAGTTTGTTTATAGCTAGAGTGGACTCTTGTACCGTGTGAAAGAACAGTGTTAAACTTGGCTTTGACTTGATAAACTTATTTGCTTTTTTATCCTCTTTTTCTGCACCAGCCTACATATCCACTCTCATTTTCTTTAAGGAACTTGGCACTGGGCCATGTGTCCAAAAAAGGTTCAGTAAATGTTAATTAACTTTGAGTTCCACAGAAGAATATTCTAGAGAGAGAACGGTGGTTGGCTGCTCTTTCCAGCTGAAAATAAAACAAGAAAAAAAATGCAACAGTTCAAAAAAACGTCTACTGAGTCTGGCGTGTTATTGAGGATGGGTATTAAGTGGCAACATACTTGCTTCTTTTGCTTACAGCACAGGACAAAGCTGGGACTCCAGTTAGTTCATGAGTAAAGTGCCTCTTGGGTCTTAGAACGTGTCTCCAAATGCCAGCTGCTGTCACCAGAAAGGAGACTGAGTGGTCGTAAGATGACTTCTCTGAGTAGTGTGTTAGGCTTCTTGCCTTTCCTTCAGGTTCCCGCTTTGGCACAAACTTGCGGCTCTAATCTCCATTCGGTCTTCTTTCCAACGCAATCTTCTCCCTTTCTCTAGAATCCCAAATTATTTCTTCCTTACGGAGTTGTTTCATATTTTAGAACATGGCACGGGTGCCGTGCCAGCCAAGCTGGTACCTTAGTCTACTGGCTCTTTGCTTTTTAATGTGTCCTGCGCTCCGCTTGCCTGACCTGAATTGTGCTCTCCGTTTCCAGTTTTTACCTGTCCATCAATTACCCTTGCTCTCCCAATGCCTAGCATCTAGCCTCTCTTGCCTTAGATGGCCCACCAAACACAGTCAGTTATGCACAGATCTGGCTTTCAGAGGTGCACAAAGGAAGAACTCATCTATCAAGGCCAATGTCCTGTCTTATCCATCACTACCCTGTCCTTGTGAAGGGCTATTGTCAGAGCTATAAATCAGAGACTTGTTCAAGCAACTTTCCATGTAGAAAAGCCCCTTGTAAGTGGTCAGCAATTTGAAAACCCAACACAGCAAATCTCAGGACCTAGACAGTTGGATAGGACGCAGATGAGGTGGGTAGGAATCCCTCAGTTCCTCTCCTAGATGGGAAGGATTGAACAGAGACAGATTCCTCCTATCCCTAACTGGGTCTTATAACCTATTTAGGTATGAGACTATCCCATAGTTAAATACTTTGGATTCCTCTTTCAAACACGCTTTTGTCCTCCCCCATAATCCTTTACTTTCCAGTTGAATATGAAAAGCTCTCCACTCTCCATCTTCAAGACTCCGGAGTGATAGAACCTAGGTTTGGCCTTCTGCCTGTGTCTATAGAATGGTTATTCCTACGTGACTTTAGATGACAATAGGGGCAACTTCTTTCTCAGAGTTATACATGGTGAGTAAAGCTGAGCACCACGTGAATATTATGCCCTCATGACGGAGGCTTTCTAGAGATTTTCTGAGCATCGGAGGCCATTTCTGGTCATCACGTCTCCTCTCTGCTCTTATCTCAAGACCAGGAATACAAGCAGGAGTGGTACTCATTTGTGCTCTGGGATTTTACTGATGCTGCTCTTGCCACTCCACATTATCCTTCTCTCTTACATGGTAGGCGTTTCTCTCCAAAGAGGGGGGGAGCCTCATGTTTTCAGAGAGTAAGGTGCTGGTGTGAAAGGGGAAAGGTGCCCAGTTCCTTTCCTTGGCATGAGCTGAGATCCCTTTAGGTGGACAGTAATAAACTTCTTCTGCAGCCTATGACTATCACATATGAGTGTGAATTTAGGGCTCAAGAATGTGCTATCGTAGAGTATCAACACTTACACACTCAGGACCATTCTGTCCTCCTTGATTTTATTTTTGTTGATGTCTCATCTTGTTTCTTATCATCATCTCAGATTTCAGGTTGATAGAATGAAGGTATATTAGACTAGAAAAGCATTGGTTTCAGGTGATTTGGGGGTGGGGGCAGGGAGTTAGAGACCAGGCAGAATTAGTCATTATTGTATGTCATCCTCAGAGTTAGGTACATGCGTTTCAATGCCCTCATTCAGAAAGATCAGTCGTTACTTAGCAATCGGAAAGATGACTTTTTTTCTGTAATTTTCTATATCCCAATCATAGAGGCCAACTGTCATTTTATTAGTCCCATGTTCCTTAAGGCTTTCCTATGCCTTAGATATCAGTCTCTAAAATAAACGTTCTTAAGACTTTTCATGGCAATTCCATGAGAGTCTGCAATCCGAGGGGTAGAGCAGAGGGCATGGATTCCACCTTCAGATTTTCTTTGGTTGTTTTCTAGGCAACTGTGCATAGACAACAGCAAAATAGCTGTGTTTATTCAGGCCCCTTCTGCTGCTGACAGAACCGGTGAGTTACTTCATAAAAGTAGGTCCTCAGTCTCTCAGCCCTTATTACAGTCTTCTACTTTGGTTGAACTAAGGAACTGTGTGGTAAATGGGGGCTGTGTATTATTCTACCCTGATTCATCTTTTAAGACAGATTAGCATGAAAGATGATTGTAAAGGAGTCAGCAGTCTTCCAGCCTAGGCATGAAGGATGGAACTTTTGAAACACCCCTGAGGGAAGAGCACAAACAAGCACTGCGGGCATAAAACTTGTGTGCTGTCTGGGTTTCAGGTGTGGATGATATAACATCTTCCCCAAGGCCCAGCTTCTTTCCCACTAACAGTCACTGAATATCAGAAGGGCCCTTTTGGAGAACTGGCAGGGAGATAAGAGTTCAGGTCACTTATAGATAGAAGGAACTTTACTTTTCTCTTTGGTTTGGTTCTTTGAGTAGGGTTCAAAACACTACATCCAGGACAGCAGTGCCTTTCGATTCATTTATGTGATAATGTACAGTGGATAATGCATACTCTGGCAACTGAGATGAAATCTCAGGTCACTTTGCTCAGTCTCCATCTCCCACCCTTCTCCTCCAAGGTGAGATCTAAGACATATTATTTTTTACATCACCGGCACTTACTGTGTCTGTCAAGGCCTCTTTCTTCCCACTTTTGTGGCTTACTAGTGCCCAGGACGTCTGTAAAGAGACCTGGTTACATGTTTCTGCTGTCAAAATCTAGCAGTTTTTAATAAGATAGCCTCAAAGAATGGGGTAAATTGCTGTTTGGGATAGGAGACGTTAGTGATTGTCGGGCTAATGGAGATGCTCAGGAAGAGGCTGATTCATTGTTTGTTATTGGTTCCCGTGTTTCCAAGTAGCTCCTTGGGCTTCAGAGTTCCTCTAGGCCCCTTCACACTCTCCTGGTTGTCTGGTCGGGCAATACGACTTCCTTCTTTCTTCTGCTTTCCATTCAGTTTTCTCCATCTGGCGTTTGTAGATGAACTCTTATATTGCCTGATAGATATTGCTACCTTATAATTACAATTTCACATCAAAGAAAATGTAGATCAGTAAACAGAACTTGAGAGTTCTTGGTCTCACATCACGTGGGTGATGGGGTTACAGACTTGGGGACTCTCATGTCATGTGGGTGACAGTCACACAGACTTGGGGACTTTTAGTCATTCCTTACTATGAACTCATAAATTCTTCCAACTCTATTAGTGCTTTGCTACCTGATGAACAAAAACGTTTTCCTTACAAAAACCTTGGCTCTTGAAAATTCGAAGCAGTGATTTTCATTACTGTTTGGGAATCTGAAAGCTGAAATTGCCTTTCTGTGATTTCTTACTATAAAGTCCTAGTTCTTTCAGAAGCAAGAGAGGCTTCTGCCTAAATGACTATCTATATACATCTGCTTTAATGACTATCTACATACAGCCGCCTAAATGACTATTTATGTACAAAGGTAATAGTTTCTAACCACCCCTTGACTCCTGACGTTCTCTAGCTCCCCATTGTATGCAGAGGACAGTCTCCCTTCCTAGATGAGTTCTAGAGTATAGTGATCCAGCGATTCTTATCTCTAGCCCTCTTTCCAACTTCTAATGGCTACAACCATGCTCTTCCCCAAAGATTTCCTCTGAGACAAACTCATAAGTAATATTATGTAACTCATAGCCATGATGGCTAGAGAACGTGCTTGGGATTGAGACCCTAAGTTGTAGAAATCACAATTAGTTATTGTAACATATGAAGAAATGGCAATATTTTGAGAAGAATGATATAGCATGAATTCTAATTGTTTTTTAGTAATAAAAACCTGGAGTCAGATATCGGAGTTAACGCTGAACGATCAGAAGAGCAGAGGAATCAGCCACCAGAGTTCTTACCTCTACCAATGCTCAGACCAAATGGGCGATCCTGTCTCTACAAATCTTCAGATTGCATCTCTTCCTATGAAACCTCAGACTGCATCTGAGCTCCTGTCTCCTCTTGCCTTATATTTTTCTCTCTGCCCAGTCATATCACCTGTCTCTACCTCTCTAGTGCTGGGACTAAAAGCATGCAATCCCAACTGCCAGGATCACCTTTGTGTGAGCTCTGTTTCTCTTTTGGACAGATTCAGTCTCTTGCAGTCCAGAGTGACCTTGAACTCACAGAGGTCTGTCTGCCTCTGTCCCAGAGTGCTGGGATTAAAGGTGTGTGCCTCCACTGCCAGGCCTCTATGGCTAACTAGTGGCTTAGCTTGCACTCTGTCTTCAGATAAGCTTTATCTGTTACAGACAAAATATCACTAGAGAATGATACTAGATTGGCAAGGTCAGAATTAGTTCTGGCGACCTATAGAACTGAGAAATCTGAAAATTTCTTTAAACTCTCTACCAAATCTGGGTTATATAATAAAGAGGAGACTCTTCAGATCAATTAATTTTACCTGTTAGTTATAAACTATTGTTTTTCAGCTTCTTTGGGAGAAACCTTCAATATATTATACAAAACCTATCTTTAAGAGGTTGTTAAACACAATTTAAATTGTCCTTGAGATATTAAAATTCGTATTTCCAACCATCCTCTGTGTAATCAATGCCAAACTTTTTTCTTATATGTACCTGTAATCGTCATAGATCCCCTTTGCTGTTGTTGTTGCCAGATAATAAATATCCCCACAGATAAGTGGCTTAGAACAATTGCTATCTTTTCTCCTATAATTCTGAGTTGATCGGATCAGCTGTGCTGTTCTTCTGTGCCATGTGAGGGACCACATAGCCCTTCACTTGGCTGGATATCTTCTACACGACTAGGATTTGGCACAGGGTTTTCTCTAAACACTGTTTGAACTGTTGATATGTTGTTGCCTTCTCCAGAAAATATTGGCTTTTCACAACTTGGTAGCTGGTTTTGAGGAGAAAGGATTACAGGTGATGGAACTAAAAGTTGCAAAACTTAAAACAAACCAAACAAAACCCATTGTGTCATCCCTGCCAAGTTCTAGTGGTTGGAAGAGACTAAATAGCAAACCCCAGATTGGTGCCGTGCGGCTTGGTTCGCTGGAGGCCATCTCTGAGGACTATCTGCTTAGCATGTTTACCGAGTTTATTTCCCCCATGGTGTTCCTACTGCTATTGGGGGGACTACTCGAGTGGGTCAGCATTAGTCTGTCTGATGTTCCATTTCTCAACCTTTGCTTTATCTGTTGTTTGTGATTCAGTCCTCCTAAGTCATCAGAAGCCACTGCTGGCGTTTTGCCTCTTTACATAATGCTTGTCACCACCAACTGCCTTCCATAAGAACCTTTAACCACATCCTGAGATCACTTCCTCCTTTTTTTTCCCCCCTGCCTCCTCCTATATTTGCTATGCCTTCCAGTTTTCACTGGAGAGTCTGATTTGTCCCTCTGGGATCTGTTGGACTTGCCTGACTCACTCGTTGCTATCTGAGTTCTACCACCGAAGGCCAGGGATCTCACTATATCCAATTTAGTTCTAATGCACTTTACCTCCGAGGTGCTGTTTGAATTGTTGAGCAGGCCATATTTGCTATTCCTTCTGCTATGGGGACCATCCCAGGGTCCCCAAGGCTCAGTAGGTCATGCTGACATACCTACAGTGGATTATGCCCTTATCTCCATGGCAATATTATTAGTGCATGTTGTTTATGTTGATTCTGGCAGTTGGCCTTGTAAAATTTGTACCTTTGCAATAAACTAATATCGCAAAAGCCAGACATACCTGGAGCACGAGACTTTCAGTAAATTCATTTGGGATGTCCACAGTCTTAAAGAACATTAGCACTGAAACTCATCTTAGTTCATTTTCTTCCCAAAGAAACAGAATATGGATTGGCAGACGGTAGATTGTAGAATGTTTATGTAATGACATAGTTATTTTAAGATTCTTGACTAGGAAGCAGCTTGTAGCTGCTAAAAAGCTGAAAAGAACACTCCAACCTGCCAGGACAGTCTATTAACAAAATATCATTTCGGCATGCGTGATGCCTGTGTGTACCTTCACTTACTGAAGTCACAATTTATTAATAGATTTGTTTAACCACATGCTTTGGACAAATCCCAAATAGAATGAATGTATCCTTTCTGCCTAAATTATCCTAGCCTCAACCCAGTGAAAGCAGACCAATCCATTAACCTGGAGTTCTTGCAATCTACAGAAACAACCAATAACCATTCAATGGAGTACAGACTGAGTATATGTTAACGAACATGCATTGCTATACTAGTACCGATGACCCCACATAGTAGGAAATGAATGTTTATTAATTTTAGTTTAATTCAATCAATTCCTCACACGATTATAATTATTACAGTGTTTAGTATATGTTGAGCACTATGCTAAGCCTTTCATATATATGATTTCATTTGATCCGTATGACATGCCTCCTAGGTAGGTTAGGGACCATTATTATTCACCTCTATAGCCAAAATGATTGAGGCTTAAGAGGATTAAGTAACAGTACCAAATGGTAGTAACTGTATCTTACAGGATGTAATTCAATGATCACAAAAATCTCAGAACAAATTTCGTAGAATTCCCATCATGTGGAACCTTATTCTTTCTTTCTAGTAGCTGTAAAGACGGAGGTTTAAGGAAGCAAGAGAGAAAAAGAACAGGTTGAAGGTCATACGACTGAAGTGTATGGAGGCTCCAGATAAGCTATGTAGTTCAGAGGTCAGTGAACTCATTAGGCCCACCAAAACTCATATGTGTGATTTCTGTAATATCAATATACTTGAAAGAGCATAATTGTTATGGGAGGAGCAAAGAGACAGAAACATTGTTATATAAAACATTCTCTAGTCTTGTTCTTAATGAAAAAATTGCAGAATTATAAAGGATTACAGTCAAAACTGTTCATTTGAAGGTCTTTGAGGATCCATAGGCAGTGGGATCTTAGTCTCATGTTTCCGTTAGACTAGCCTCGCAGTGTGTGTGGTCTCTTTAAGAAAGACTTATAAACTTGTAATTATGAAGATTGAGCAGACTGTCAAAGCAGCTTTACCTGGAAGAATGCATTCCCATTGCTCAGGGGAAACAGTTTATGATCTCTGTGACTTCAAGAATCTCTAGAGGTTTTTGTTTGTTTGGTAGATTGGTTTGTTTTGTTTTGTCTTTTGCTTTGGGGAAAGCTGGAAAGTTCCAGCCACTGGCAAACCACTCTTTCCATGTGTGGGACATCCACAGATGCTATTAATATGTGAAGACATAGCTTTTTTTTTAAACCAGAAATGTCTCATTTTAAGGTTTAGAAACTTCTTTACTATCTACTATTGCATGGGAGCAGCTTAGCAAGGCCTGAGTCAACACATGAGTGTATTATTCCCACCTTGAAAATATTCATATGACTTGGGAAGTTAAGAAGGTGAGGCAGGTTTGATTTTTATGAGTTCAAGGTCAGAGAGGAGTATGAAGTTCATTCCAGACCAGTTACATGTGTGCACGCACACGCGAGCGTGTGCATACATGTATATACATGCACATACAATATACACATACACTCACACACATTCACATGAAAGTGATTCACCCACATATTGGTGGAATACTTGTAGTTTGAGAATGAACTGTTGTCTGTGTTCCTCTGTCTGAGATATTTGGTAGGTCAGTTGACTTGTATAATTGCCTTTGAGTAGAAGGACTAGAAGGCTAGTGTAGCTAAGTTATTTTCCCTAGTGGTATCCTTTATCCATGCTGTTATTTAATTTCAAAGTCCCCCAGATCACTAATACCAAATCATTAATTCATAAGAACCCGGGAGAATGAATGTTCAAACAATAGTCCTCATAAATGACCATCACCAACCAAACAATGGTGGTATGACATAGGTAATAATCTCCAATTATTATATAGGTATCAAAACTCAAACTCCACTTTCAATACTTTGACCCATCATATGTACACTCATGGATTAAATAAAGAAATGGATAACCTAGAGGAAAATCACACATGCTGGGTCTCAAGTGCTTCCTGTGATCCTGATGGACAGTCCTGTAGAATACACAGGGCATTCTGGGAAGGTGAATGTTCTAGAAGCAGTGTCAGAGTAGTAAGGTCCAGTCTCAAAAGGAGTCAGAGGTCAGTTCAAAGTTGACCTTCCTGTCTGAGGACATGCACTTTTCTCCAGGCTCAGATCAGATCACTGAGAAAAACATGACTCCATGTTTGCTTTGGGAACACAGATGGATAACTTAAGGGCCCTTTTTAGTAGCCGCCATGACATACATGGAAGTAAACTGGGAAACACAGTTACTATATTCCATTACTTATCCCAGGTTAAGCTTTTCTTCAGTGGATTTGTTAGAGATACATAACAATAATTTGATGAGTGAATGGTCTTCCCTGTAGACACAGGAGCTCGATTCCTTTTTCTAGAGTCAAAAAGGGCATTTATCAAGAACTTAGTAGGAAGAATTGCATCTACAAAATACCCCTTGGTGTTGCTCATGTTTCCTGTAATTAGATCATGATCTGTAATTCACATTGTATTGTTTAGGCTTCTACAGGGCCAGGTCAGTCAATGTGTGACTCTTTGTTAATGGTCCCATTGTCATTCCCTTCCTGTTATGACGATAATCTAGAGATCGGTATCTGGTGACTCCATAGGTCCCCAGATTCAATCACTGTGCCTTTGTACATTTATGGTCAAGAGGCAGTAAGGACCACTGTAAGGGCACTTGGTGTCTCCTTTGCAACAGTTATCCTGGACAGATCTTTCTTTCTGTGTGACAGTAATGACATAGGTGGGAAAGACAGAGGATGCTTGCCTTTGGCCGTGTCATAAAGACCACGAAGTATGTCCTCAGATTCTGAACTCTTCCTTGTTGTAGAGCTCTGAGATTTCATGTTACCCACTTTTGCAGCTCACTAATGAAATCTCAAAGAAAACTAAGCTCTCCTGTGCATTAACAGAGAATTGATTTAGATGTTGTCCATGCCAAAGGGTTAATGATTTTTGTCCTTTTCCAAAAACATTTTTGTTTTTCAAATAGACTATCTGGAAGGTGTCCATGATTTTTTCAGCTGCTCATTTTATTAAAGCTGAACTTGAAGTACTGTAAAGGAAGGCAATTTGCTCAGAATAGGGGCTTTTGTTACATGTCTTACCGCGGTGGCAAAATACCTGAGAAAAATCAACTTACTTTGTCTCATGAGGGGATAGTTCATCCCCCAGCAGGGAAGTCATGGGGCTGTGGGTCACATTGTATTCTTAGACAGGAAACACAGAGAGAGAATTCTGTTGTCCCACATACTTTCTTCTTATTATTCCATCCAGGGCCCCAGTTAAAAAGTGAGTGGGTCTCCCTAAGTCAGTTACAGTTCACAATAAAATCCCTCACAGACAGACCAGCGGTCCAGCTCTGAGGTAGTCTCAATCTTAACAGGTGGACAGTTAAGACTAACCTATGATGGAAGGGTCTGGCAGGATTAGAAAGTCGAGGGCTTTGAAAGGGGATGTGAAACATCACGTGGATGGTGCCTTCCACTTCACTTGGCTCCATCCTTCCTCTTTATCTACTCTTACATAAACTTTTCTACCAAGCAACAGCCACAGAAACAACAATGAAAGCACAGCCAGGAGCCAAGAAGTACTGAAAGAACAAGCAGACAAGAAGTGAAGTATGACTGACAGATGCCTTCGGGTCTGAAGGCATCAAGATGACCTGTGTGTGTTAGGGAATGGTCTAGGACTTTTACAGCTGAGGTAGAAAGGGTTCAGTGAGTGATGAGGAACTTATCCAAACAGTGAGGGAAATCTATGACGTGGGACTAACTACCTCCCTGAGAAAAGGAAAGAATGAACTTGTCTCTGAAGGGCTACCTTTCGCCTATTTAGTTTGACTTATCTAATCTAAGTTTTTCTAAGAGATGGTGGTAGGGGCAGAGGAAAGATCTATTTCAAAAAGTGTTTTTATTATGTAAAACTTAATCTCTCATATTATGTAGAACTTTGGTGAAAAATAAGTAGACTAACAGGAGACATAACAGCAAGGACAGGGTGCGGGCATAGATGTTACTATTAAGTGGATCAACGTACTGACAAGCCACTGTTTTTCTTGCTGTAGAGTAAACAGAAATGCATGACGTGAGGCACAGAGACACTTTCAGTGCCTTTTGTTCGGAGTCTCCATGGTGTTTTTTCATATTAAAACTGCTAAATAACTATGGAGTAAGTTTTTAAGAAAGATGAGCCAGGCCTTAAATAAATGACAGAGGCACCTGCCATTCTCAGGTGACTACCCATAGTTCACCCAGAACAGAGGGTCAAGCACAGACTACAAATTCTTATCAAAGATGCCATGAATATCTAACATAATCATGTCCATAAATATTATGCTTCTCTCCTCACACAATTATACATGATTCTTACTGAAAAACAATTAAGAAGTACATTAAAAAAAAAACTATATGCTGTAGGAAATCCTACAGCCAGTAGCCTTCAAGTTACTCGCCCACTGGGGCGTGGCCTCTTATACTATTTATGCCCATGTAAAGTGTGCGTGTGTCCAGCCTCTTTTCCAGCTGTGGGATTTGGTTGCTATTCTCCGTCCCAGCAGAGGATTGTGATTTGTGAGTCTACCCCTAAATAAATATTATTTATTATTATTCTCAATTCTGAGCTAGTGTGCGATTTCTTTCAAGCGTCCTTCTTCAACTATACATAACAACAATCTCATTGGTAAAAGGTAAGCATTGTTGATATAGTCATGCCTTTTCTTTTCAATACTTCATGTGCACATGCACATGAAAAGCCACTGAGAGGTGGCTCAGTTGGCTCAGTAGCTATGAGTTCCTGCTACTCTTCCAGAGGACCTATGTTCAGTTGTTAACACCCAAGTCAGGCTGCATACAGCCATGTAAAATTCTGGCGCTAGGGGATCTGACTCCCTGTTCTGGCCTCCTCAGACAGCCAAACACACGTGGCATACATTCACACAGACATAGACATACACATACAATAAAAAAAATCACTTTAAAAACATGTACACATGTTGTACAAGTTTCTGCATATTTCTAAATCCCCGCTTTTTGTCCTTACACCGTTACAAAGTCTCCAAACAGTAGTCTCCTTGGCGTTATTTTCTTATGCATTGAGATTGAGCCCAGTTTTAAAAAATATTATGAATAAGATTATGATAAATATCCTTTCAAAAACCATGACATGTTTAAGTTTAGGTTATTTTTTATCATATTCCTCCCAGATTCCTCTTGTTTTCTGTCTAATTTGCCCTCCATGGTTTCCTCGCTAAGCCGCAGCTGTCTTTCTACACTGACGATCTTAATGCTTTGTAAGACTTTATTCAAATATTTCTCCAAGTTCATCTTTTTTACTAGTTTTTAAATTTTTCCCCCATTTTTGTATGATGCTCTTACTGACATTAAGAAATCATGATAGAGGTACCAATTTTCTTTCATCAACTACAATTAAGAAAATAGTCACTTCATATTTTCTGCTCCTTTTAAAATCATGCCTGGACACTGTTTCTCTTGTTTTTAAAAAGGCCATGGAAGTGAATGACGCATCAGTTAAGGTACTCTCTCATTCCCCACATTGCTCTTCAGCCAGTCCTGACCAGAGATGTTCCTTCAGGTTTGGGGGATTTTACTTTTTACATCTCACTCTTTAATATCAGCTTGAATTTATTTTGTTGTGTGGTCTGAGGTGAAAATCTGAGGGCTATTTTTTTTTTCCAGACAGTGAGCCAATTTTCCAACATCATTGTTGAATAATTCATTTCTTCCTTTTGGTCAGTAAAGGCCCATATTTCTTGAATTACAAAGACAGGAAATTCACAATGACATTATGCAACAAAAATAACCTGCTTTCAGTGCGGGTGTGCACGACTGGCTAAGCACGTGATTGTTCGCACACCTACACTTTGTGTGTGGGCAGACCATGCTGCTTCAGGGCAAGCGATTGGATTGTCCCTTTTTAACAGAATGTTCTAATTTGCTGAACCACACAAGTCTTTAATTTTTCAGTTCAGTTCAGTTCAATTCAACTGACTTAATTTCAACCAGTGTTTATTAAATGCTTATTATATGCATTCTCTGTAGTATGTGAATTTTGGCTGATCTAGTTTTGGATTTCAACCCAGCCCACAAGCAAATAGGAAGTTGAGTAACTTGTCTAACAGCTCAGGCAAAGCCCAAGTAAAATTTTCCAAGCAATTCTGGAGGGGGAAGAAAAGGGGAGGCTTTACTGAAACCATTTTGAATAACTGCTTTCAGAATTTGACTTGATATGTTTTCAGGGCTGCGGGGTGCCTTCATGTTCTCATTTCCAAAGCTGACAATAACAAATTGTCCAAGTCATTTGGATTATGCCATGGGAGCAGACTGCAAGCTCATAAGTACACGATTGAGCAGAATAAATAAATAAATAAACATATGTAAGTCAAAGAGACACATTCTTTTCCCAGTATAAAAACATAGGAAGACCGAGACACCTGCCATTCTCGGATAACTACCCATAGTTCATCAAGAAAGAGAGGCGAGCGGAGACAACATTCTTATCACAGATGCCATATGAATATCTAATATAATCATGTCCGCAAATATTCCATTTTGCTGTATTTATATTGCTTATCTCTTCTTTTCATCATGCCTACATTCATTTCTTTCAGGCCGTGATATCAAAACAACCTGATGAGATTATGTATTTTTGGGTTCCTATTAGAGCAAACAAAATTATTCATGTGATCCCATTAGCGTATGACAGAAAAGTGCTGGCAGGGTGGGAATATGCCAGGGATGTGTTTCTTCTGTTTGTAGTTGCCTTGCCATTTTTCTTTATTACTCCTGACATGTTGCCTATCACACCAGGCACAGTACAGGAGACTGGGGAATGCTGTTTGAAAACTTGGCTCCTCCAGGGAGTTCAGAAGTCCTTGCTAATAGTCTGGCCCTATTATATTTACCTTCTCTCTTCACCCTGCCCTCATTGTCTTAGAATCTCCATAGGCCAGGATTTTCCACAATTCACATAAGGAATTTTTTCAGTCTATTCAATAGCACCATTGTTTGCAAATTTAGTTATGAGATCATATTTTTTTCTTAGTATGGTGTGCTCGTAGTTTGTAATATTCAGCATGACTATGGATTCACATTCATCTGTGTGGCTACTTAATAGATCCTGTAAATTGGATGCATAGTACTCAGTGAGTTTGCTTACTGACTCAAGGTGAAATCAAGGTATTTCCAGTCTCTAAAACAGTGCATATTATGGGAACTCAAGTATTTAGATCAAATGTTGATTGCACCAATTACAGGATAGACATTTTTCTCGATATGACTGGAGACATCACAATGCACAACATATTGTTTCTGTTCTCAAAATACTGTAGATCTGGGAGCCATGACAGACAACAAACAGGAAATCAACCAACAACGTAATGGTATTGTTTGGGGGCAGCCAAGGTGTTGGTCGAATTTCTATATGACCCTCAGCTTCATAGTTAAGGGCCTAGTACTAGTGAATGCAATGCAGGTAAATTTGTATGTGTTTCACTTGTCTGGTGCATACCCCCCCTCACAGGTTGCTAATTACTAGTGTACCTTTTCTATACTGCTCTTCTTCTGTTAGACAAGCCTAAGCTCTCAGGTTCGCCACAGCACAGATATAATATGGACCCAGCCTGGACCCCTGTCACTATCTGCAAAAGCAGTGGCCGGTAGAATCTTTTAAGCCACCTCAAGCTTGGATGTGAGCCAGAGTCAGAGTCTTGAGTTTATTCACTAACGTGTGCCTGTTCACCAATATGTGAATGTTCATCAATAAGTATAGAGGAATGTCCTAAAGCAGAATTGGTGTGATCTTGGGAGTTCAGAAGTTTTCTGTGGTTCATTATTTTTTATTATCTTAAAACATTTTGGATTTCATATATATATATATATATATATATATATATATATGATTTTATATGTATATATATGATTATATATATATATATATACACATGCATGATTATGTACATATAATCTTTAACTTTCTTACTGACTCTTTGGGAGTTTCACATCATGTACCCCAATTCTGCTCACCTGCTGGTTCCCCCATTACCTCCCCTTATCCCTGCTGCACTCACTCTCCCATAAAAGGAAACAAAGCAAAATAAGCAAAAAAAAGAAAGAAAAGAAAAAGAAAACATATCAAAGCAGAAACTCCCACAACAGAAATTCTCTTAGCTTCTTCTTTCCTTCTTCTTCAACACATTTTCATTCATCCTTGTGGCAAGGGAGGTTTCAGTGTGTCATCTGGTATACCTCTTTGTTCCATCAGTTTTACTGGCAAGTGTTCATGGCAATGAGTCACTGGTCTGGTTCAAGGCCTCTGGTTCCTGGTACACCACCATCACTGAATCCTCACCGGAACTCCTCTGGGGATATCCTGTGGCTGCCACAAGTCTTGGAGATCTTATGGGTTTCATTCCTTCTGTGGTTCATTGATGGCAGGTTTTTAGTTGGCTTTAATAATGTTCAAAATTAAGGCACTTTGCCACTACCACATTTATCTAAGTTAGAAATAAATCTATCCTAAAATTTAAATGAAATCCCAGGATTTCACAAATAGCTAGAATAATTATAAAAAAGAATAAAGTTAGAGGCTTCCCATTTCATGGTTTCCAAACTTACCACAAAAACTCCATCACCAAATGTTGCAGTGCTGATGTAAAGACAGACTGTAAACCACAAAAATAAAACATATAAGTTAAGAACCCAGATGTAAACCACACGTGGACAAATGATTTCACACAAGAAGCCAAGAGCATTCTCACCAAGGAAAGTACTTACTTTTACAAAGTGATAGTGGGAACACTGGGTGTTCATGTGTAGCGCAATGAAATTGAACCTGCACCTTATATAACATGTAGAATAAGCATGAAACAGACAGATGACCTTTAAAACTCTTTAAAGAAGACATAAGCAAATTCTACATGGCATTGGCCTTGGGTTATATTTGGCATGAGGAATGCAGACAGAAAGAAAAAATAGTTAAATGAAAATACATTGAGATATTTGAAACTTCCATTCTTTTAAAAAACATTGTTAACACACTGTAGAGGCAGTTCATGGGATGTGGGAAGATATGTGTAAGATTTATATCTGAAAATGAGACTAATATCAATAACATAAAAATTCCTATAATTCTTGACAGTAACGAAAGTTAGCCCAGTTAAAAATAGTCAAAGGACTTAGATATGTCTCCAAAGAAAACATGTAGATAAACATATGGAAAATTGTTCAAAATCGTTAATATTTCAGCAATGAAAATCAGAACAAATCATTTCACACTCATTAGTTTAGTCACTGCAAAATTAAAAATAAAAATATAATTAAAAAACAGAAGTATTGATAAAGAGAAACTTTATCTTTTCTGTACCTTGTTGATGGGAATGGGAGATGGCATAGTTGCTATGGGTAAATGTATGGGGATCTCCTACTAGTTAAAAGAACAATTACCATAGGATCCAGAAATTCTATTCCTAGATACATATCCAAAAGAATTAACACGTAGATGTCGAAGAGAGATTGACACACACTTGCTCATTGAAGCAGTTTAGAGACAGAAGAAACTCAAATGGCCATTGTGAGAAAAATGGATAAGCAATACAGTGTATGGACATAGGATTAAGTCTTAAAAAGAAAGTTAATTCTACCAAGCTACAACATGGATGAAACCAAATGCAATGACTGACCACATAAAGATATATACTACAGAATGATGCTTTTCCAAGGAATCTAAAATAGTCAGGTCATGGTGACAAGCTGGAGGGATGGTTGCCAGGGAGTGAGAAAAGAGAGGGTCTGGCCATGGTTAGAGGTATTACTGGTTCGTTTTGCGAGGTGAGAGGAGATCTGAAGATGGATGGTGGTGATATCCAACAGTGCAAATGTACACAACACGACTGATCTGACCATTACAAAAGGGTTGAAAACATCTGCCCGAGGTGGCAGACAACATCAAGAAATGGTGTTTCCTGCAGTGGCACTTAGGAACTCATAGTGATCGTAACAGCGTGCACAAAACCTCTCCAAGGTCCAGCCAGACAAAGCTCCGCTCCAGCAATGCCACCACTAGCCGAGGAGCTAGTGACATTTAACAGATGCTTGGAGAGGGAGGGTTCCTGTTCTTAACAATGTGGCCTCTGTAGATCAGTTGTTCACCAGGGCAGGACTCACTCCCAAGGTTAGGTAGGAAATGCAAATTGGATTCCAAGGTGAGAATTTTAAAAGTCAAAAAGGATGAGAAACCTCAGAAGATGGTTGGGGAAGGGTGTAAGACAGAGAGGGCATTATGGGAGGAATTGGGGAAAGGAGGATGGATATGTTCAAAATTCATGGTATGAAAGAAAGTTGGGAAGCTAGGGATTTCTTACTTTATGTTCTAGTTTCATTTCTGTTGGCATAATACTCTGACCAAAAGCAACACAGGGAAAAAAAGGGTTTATTTGGTTTACAATTCTAAATCTTGGTTCTTCATTCTGGGGATGTCAAGGCAGGAACTTAAGCACCTCACCCGCCATGGTACAGTCAGGAGCAGAAAGAAGTGACGGGCACATGTAGTGTGCTCGCTCACGGCTTGTGCTCACCTGGCCTTCTTCACTTTCCCACGGCTTGGAAGCGTCGAAGCCAGGGCATGGTGCCCCCCAACCAAGAGTTAGGCCTTGCTACATCAATTGACAATCAAGTCAATTCCAGACAGACGTGCTCACAGGGAAACCTGATCTGGGACATTCCTGAAGTCAGGGAGTCTTCTCAGTTGATTCTAGCTTGTGGCAACTTACAGCTAAAAACTCACCAGTACACTCTGCATGTTAGTGGAGACGGAAAAGGAGAGCTCCTATTTCCAGGAGAACATAGTGTCTGGTTACATATTGCCTGTACTTTGTTGTGACTTGAGGTAATGCCAGCTTTTACGCTGTGGATTGTTGATAACTTCTGACCAAATGTGCAGCAGTGACCACCACAACATCTTCACTGCCCACGTCACCAGGAGAATGATCTCAGCTCTCCTTTGTGCTGTCTATGTGGGCACACTTTTGACAAAATACCCACTAAATGGAGTTGGGGGGACACTTGGTTTCCTTTGCTAGTGCCACTTCTAGTCTGACATGTATGTGGATTTTCCAGACTACATCTCTTACTCACTAACAAAGGAATTGCTAGAAGCTTCCTTGTCACGGTCTACTTGGTCCTGTGGCTCAAATAACTCCTTCTCCATGGTTCCTATATTTCACTCTGTCTTTAGCATGGTCTCAAAGCTAGATGACCAGTGTTAAAATGTGTTCAAATTTCAGAGGGAAAAAAATTATTATCTTTGACACCCTAGTAACGAGTACGAACCAGATGTTTCAAACAGAGGGGGTCAAAGAAAAAGGACCCACTGGAGAACGCTGAAAGACCTGAAAGCAGGTAAGCTGTTGCTTTTCCTGGAGTTATAGGAAAAAGGGAGACCATGAGAATACAGACTGATCCATAGTAGGAACTGGATGCCTGCCTGGAGCTGGAACCACGAGCTTGCTGCAGGTAGTCCACCCCCGGCAGCAGCAAGATGGGCCTCTCTCATCCTGTGCTCTCTAGTTGGAGCCTGAGAAATTGAGAAATAGAACTTGAAGCTGTCTAAAGAGTAGACTGGGGAAACAGATCTGAGGCAGTGGCTGAGGGAGTGAGTGATTCTGCTAGGAACGCCTCATTTGGGAAGCAAGGTGCTGGATTGAGTAGTAGACTAAGTGAGGAAGACAGAAGCTGTGAAGCCCTGACATATTCTGGATGAAAACGTTTTGGTTTGATTGGACGCACTGATACTGAACCTCTTTTAAAACAAAACCAAAAAGCAACTCAGCGAGTTTGCTCAGCTCTCTCCACGTGACCACAATCACATGAACAGAGGAAAACATAGCAACTCACAACAGTGACATCAAAATACTTTTGAAGTCCCCTAAGAAAAACACTGTGGCTGCTTTTGTTTGGGAGCAGAACATTAAAGAACTGAACATTGGGTTCTTATCTGAGAGGAAACAAAGAAGGAGAAATTAAAAAGCTGGGTGTTTAGAGGAAGGAGTAGAGCCACATAGCTCTTCATAATACTGGCAGAGACTGTAAAAGCTTTGCTGATTTTCCTGCAGAAACTGTGTGTGTGTGTGTAACTCCAACACTCACTACTGGTTATGCTCTACGTGTGTGTACAAACACATGTATGTGTTCATGCGTGTGTGCGTGCGTGTGTGTGTGTGTGAAAAGCTCCAACACTCCTGGTTATGTTCTACTGTGTGTGTGTGTGTGTGTGTGTGTGTGTGTGTGTGTGTGTGTGTGAAAAGCTACAACATTACTGATTATGTTCTACTGTGTGTGTGTGTGTGCACGCACACACACACACACACACTATTAATTAAAACTAGACCTCTGGAATGCTTTGATTAGTGCTGTGCTGTCACTGATCCACCTCACCTAGGCTGTGCCTTGAGCTTTACGTGACCTTTGATTGCCTTAGCTCGCTGATTCCCACCAACTGATAACTAATGGTCTATCTGATGGAAGCATCAGAAAAAAAAATTCAGGTCATATGAGGTCTGTGGAGCTATAGCTTAATTTGATCCTTTGCCGCTGAGAGACAGCAAAAGCTTTGATGTATTTGGTGGCACAGCTCCCACCACTAAGTACTATTCAACATTGGATCAATTTGATATTTAATTATATCCGTTAAACAGGGAACTAATCTGATGTAGGCTTTGTGCAAATGCTTTTTCTATATTCAACACTGTGAACCGCCAACTTTCTAGGTAGGAATATTTGGATTTAATAACATTTTAAAGACGTTATAGAGAAGCAACATCTGGGCCTGTATAGAGTTATCTTGCTAGAAAACAGAAGAGGCGTTATCTCAAAGGTCTCAGTGGGAACTGAATTGCCTGAAGTCTGGCCAGTTACTCCGGGGGAAGAGCCTGCATGGAGATGAGAAATGAGCAGGTATCCAGGCTGAGTAAGGAGGAGGTGAGGCTCACAATGACTAAGGTTTATAGCATCATTAGGATGGACAGGGAGAACCGTGGTGCCTTGGAGTCCATGCATGTGCCCTGCCTTGCTGCTTCTCCACCCTTGGGACTACCGCCCCTCAAGGCCGAGTGTTACTGGATTTCTCTTTCCAGGAAACAGAAAGGCAACTCCTTGAGGATGCTCGCCTTCATTTTTCCCAACCCCTTTGAGTATAGTTTCACTTCATCCTCAACTGGATACGTTTGAGGACTTAAAAGACTTTTGTTGGGGTGTGTGTGTGTGTGTGTGTGTGTGTGTGTGTGTGTGTGTGTTTGGTTGTTGCTGTTGGTTTTTTCTTTTCTTTTTTTTTTAATTCCCAGAGAGTCGAATCCTTATCAGTCTGTTGGAATATTGCTGCAAAACGTTGTTTTGCTCTGGCATGTTCTGTCACACTGATTGGAGGCTTCTCACTGGAATGTTTAATTAGCACCTAATTAAGACAGGCTTCCGTTAGTCTCTTTTTTGTATGCCTTGAGATTTGCCAGAGGCAGAGCATGTCTTGCTTGACTGACAGCTGTCAGTGGCCCATATGGAAATGACAAATTATGTGACAGAAAGAAGATGAAAGGTTTCACCTGGACACTGACCTGTGCCAGGATTGCTTCTCCCCACTTGTGCTTTGAAGGCAGATGCCACGGCCATGTGGTGTGTTGGCTTGGCTGTTGGAAGGTTGCTTTCTGGGCAGTGACTGGGTGACCCCATCAGGCTGTTCGTCATAATTCAGACGTTGAGCTGTCTGGGTCAGACATGCCATCTCCCTCAATGATAGCCCACTTTGCACATCACCACTTGTGATGGGAAGCAACCCACGGAGTCGCGGGAGCTGAATAAATGCCTACTTAAGTCACATGGTGATCCATGACAATAAAGGTAGCAGCTCAAAGCTGTGATGTTTCAAGTCCAGTGAATGAAGCCAAGCACTGTTTACAAAGGCTCCAGACCTGGTATGAAGTCCTTCACTCAAATTTCTTTTCTGCTGTGTTTATCTCGCTCAGCAGGTCAGACTGACTTTCTATTTTTTTAAATAGGTTTTATTTTTTTTTATTTGTGTGAATATATATTTGTATGACACGTGTAGGAGAGTGTCAGAGGAGACCAGAAGAGGGAATCTAATCCCTTGGAGCTGAGTTACAGGCAGTTGTGAGTCCCCTGATGTGGGTGTTATGATCCAACTCAGTTCTCCATTAGAGCATCCAGTACACCTTGCTGCTGAGCTGGACCCTGGTTAAATGTAGAAACAGTAACTTGTCCCATTGGTCACCTGTGGCGCCAGTCACTTGGAAGCCCCTAGAATGTTGCTGACCATAGAACTCAGTGTGGACTTCAGAATTGCTGACATCGCCATCGACTGATCTCTCCAGCTGTGTCCCCTCTGCCTGGCAGGATTCCCCCTCACTGAGGTCTCTCCAGTCCTCAGGTTCATTCTTCCCAGTCTCACCTTGGGCTTTCTTCTCTTCCCTCTTTTCCACCTGAGTGACCTTCAAGAATGACTGCTGGGCTCTGTCTGAAGGAAACATTGCGATGCCCAAGGTCACAGAGCCTCCTGGGGCTGCAAGATAAGGATTTTCCCATCTGCACCCCAAGTGCGTGGGAGAAGAAAAGAGGCCTACACTGCTCTCCTTGACCCGTTTGTTTCTCTCAGTATTATTCTTTCTAGCTTCAGGAAACCTCTTTGGGCACACAGCATGTCTTCAAATGGTCTTCTATCGCCCCTTATTGTCCCTGGCTTCTGTTCAATACCTACCTCCCTATTTCTGCCTTCCATTCAGTCCTTACCAAAGCCATGAACTTCACTGCTTTCTTATTGGTAAAGAGCCCGTATCTTCAATCGCATTTAAATACCCCATGTAACTCCGCATTGTCTCGGCCTTACTTCCATGACCTTTATAACATTTCTTTTCTCAGTAGAGGTTTCCCTTCTGATTAGACTCTGCACAATCTCAGCTGGAAAGCCTCTGTATTGCTTTCCATCACACCCACTCAGACTCCTACCCCTATTAGACTGGTCAGTCAAGCTCACTGGGCCCTTGGACTTGGGACTCTTTATCATGTACCCAACCTTGATTCCAGCAATCAGTCATTTCACCGGCTGAGTGCTCCATCTCTCTTATCTCTTTGTTCTTTCGCTACAGCTGTGCTCTGAGCCACGGCTTCCTGATAGCCTAGTGACACCTGCCCTTAGTTCTTAGCAATAAATTGATGAACTACCGAAGGAAAAGAGCGGGTGGTCACATGACCCTCCATAACTTAAAATGATGAGAGTGGTCAAGCCCCAAAGTAGTACTTCCTTTTATAATCTTTCACAGAAGTTTCCAGAGAGGAACCCAGAGAAATGAACTGAACTAGGAACTGGAAGTTCTGTTTTAATACAGCATAATCTTGAACAATCCCTCAATCATATCTCTTCCTCTTTTCATCTAAAACTTCTTCTCTTACCTCTTCACACACACACACACACACACACACACACACACACACACACACACACACCACTGATAAGTCACTTACAGAGGGTACAAAACCAAAAAGCCATCTTGTTTCAAATCCTGGGTGTTTCTCCCAAGGAATATTGCCTTCCTTCTCCCTCCTGTATGTAGTACCACCCCCATGACTTTGAGGTACCTAATGCCACCCCTAGAGCTGTCTTGCTGTGTAGCACTGGAGGAAATGGCTTCCTTAGCTATGGTCTCATAAATCCCTTGAGAATAGAGACTGTATCCTATCCGTTCTGATCCTTCAAGAGACACAAACAATATCTCACTTTTGCCCCAGCCTGCACAACGAGACTGAAGGCCAAATTATCCAACATTGACAGAACTGTGGCTTTAAAAATTTTTGAGGCCATTAGCAAGGCCATACTCAGGATTAGAAGGGCGTTTTAAACTAGCTTTGGTTCTCATCATTAATATGCCGGCTATTTCTGCTTGGCAAATACTTGAGGATTAAAGGAGTTAAAGTGAATCAATGAACTTTTGCTCGGCTTTTGAGTTACAAAATGAAGAGAAATTAATAAATCAAACATAATTGGAAGCTCTTTCAAACATATTTAGAAATGGAATTAGAGCAGAAAAGGGAAGATTTATGGAAATAAACTAAAGTTTGATAGTGTCCAAGAAATGAAGAAAGCATATTTCCTATGAGTATCCAGTGAACATTTACAAAACAGGCCTCAAAATAAGTTGAAAAATAAGGCATTGCTTAGTAGAAAAATGTATCTTTGAATAAATGCATAGAGAAATAAAATTGAATAAGCTAAGAATTTAATTAAAAAAGTTAGGGAAAGAGCAGAAGAGGCCCCTGAAAGAAACGACAAAACATGAGCAATGCTTAGTGAGTCAACATCATGAACAGTATTAAAAAGCCACCATTCTGGGGTTTGTTTGCTTGCTTGTTTGTTGTGTATGGTTTTGTTTGTTTTGTTTCAGATTAGGTCTCATTGTGTAGTCCTGGCTGTCCTTGACCTCACTATTTAGACTAGGCTGGCTGCAGACTCAAAGAGATCCACCTGCCTCTGCCTCCCAGGTGCTGGGATAAAAGGTACATGTCACTATGCCGGCCTAATATTTAATTTTTGAAGTAACTAATGTGGACTTCCGAAAAACCAATAAGCAAAAAAGAAAAATACAAATAAAATATTCTACAATATTCTACAAAGAAAAACATTCAAATGATTAATAAAAGAGATAAATATATTTTAATGCAAAGATGCTATGAATTACTATACACTATTAAATTTCCAATTTTAGATAATATGAACAACTTACTAGAACTTTAAATTCATTACATAACCAAAGGAAGTCGGGCAGTGGTGGCTCACACCTTTAATCCCAGCATTCGGGAGGCAGAGGTAGAGGGATCTCTGTGAGTATGAGGCAAGCAAGGTCTACAAAATCCAGTTCCAGGACAGGTCCCAAAGCTACAGAGACACTCTGTCTCAAAAAGCAAAATAACAAAAGAAAAAAATCAAAAAAGCTTTCAATAATTAATTAATTTAATTAATATGCACTAAGAAATGTTTTAAAGGGGCAATTAATTGGATTTTTCTCCTTCCAAAGTAAAAGAACATTAGCAATAAAGTTAAATTTATACATCTTATAATTTCAAACATTAGTGAAATGTATCTCATTTTATGAATCATGTAATTGTCAAAACAAGTAAGTCTAAGAAAAGAAATCTGCAAGTCCATTATACCTAGTGAGCAATTAATAAAAATTTCTTTTAAAGTACTCACTAGTTGACTCTAGCATAGCATTAGAAAATAACATATCATGATGAAAGTGTAAGGATTATTTAACATGAGTAAGCTTATTGATATAGCTCACCACACTGAGGAAAGGAGAGAGTTCATATTATTTCAGGAGATACCGAAAGTCATAATACACTATTACAACTGACAGGATTATAAAATATGTTTTCATAAAGTAGAAGATGAGGTTATGCATAAAATATATATAGTCGAATGCCACTCCCATTGGTAGTGCTGTTTTAGGGGATTGTGGAGCTTTTATGTGTGGCAGATATAGGATGCAGAGGTACGACTTAGAGATAGTACAGCTCCATTTCTCGGCCAGTGTCTCTATTTTCAGAGAGCTAAGAGCTTTGAGTAGGCATTTCATACTCTTGCTGTCACATCCATGTGTTTCTCTGTGGCCGTATCTTACTTATCTTACTATCTTACATATCTTACAGCTCTTACTATGAAGAGCTGTAGCTTTGTACCTGAGTCCAAGTAAGCCTTTCCCACTACGGTTGCTTCTGTCAGGTGTTTGGTCATAGTAAGAAGGAAATAACCAACTAGTTCAGTCCTTCTTCTTGCAACCAGGTAGGATTTGCTCCTGGAATGGATGGGTGGTTCAGCATAAGACGTCCAATAAAAACATCCCGTTAGTAGAATGAAGGATAAAATCAATTAATGAAGAAAAACAGTGACAATGCTAGCTATAAAAGCAACTTCAATGCACTATAATATAAGGAAACCATCTTAGTATAATAAAGTTCATATAAGAAAATTCTACAGCTAATGTACAACAGTAAAAATCAGATGTTTTTTCACCATATGATGTGAAAATAAGCCAATAAAGCGAGGATAACTTCTCTTGTTCCTTACACTATAGATGTTGTAGCTGGAGTAAATAGTTGTTAAGAGTATATATATCAGGTCTTCCCCTGGCATTTTATCCCATAGCTGTTCTAACATGAGGGCCTATTTATGGGCATATTCATTAAAATATTCTTTGCCATGACAAAATAGAAAGAATGTCTTGTTAACATGACTGACGTGGCTAAGCAACATATGCTCTGTGCACACAAAGGCCAACACTCACACATAAGAACATGAACATGGCTTAAAAGCATAGTGCTAAATAAGAGTAAGAATTAGAATGAGACACAAAACAATAAAATGATTTTTAAAATTTAAAAATAGGCACAAAATAACAATGTAGATTGTTCTTGAATATGGGTAAGTACAATAAAGCCATTTGGCAGAGATTTGGGGAATGAAAGTGAAGGAGGGCAAGGTAGAGTAAATAAATGTAGGAAGAGAAAATCCTACGTTATTATATTATACAGTTATTATATTCCATAAAATGGGAAGTATAATGAATTGTCCCAGTTTTCTCTCTACGACTGTGACAGATACCAACACCAAAAGCAACCTGGGAAGGAAAGGGTTCACCTACCCCTTATTCTAACCATAGTCTACTGTGAAAGAAAGTAAGGGCAGGAACCCACGGCAGAAACCTGGAGACAGGAACTGAAGCAGAGACCACAGAGGAATATTGATTGCTAGCTTGCTCCCCCTGGTCTGTTCAGCTACTCTTCATATTCCTCCCATGGCCACCTGTCCAGGAATAGTACAGTGGGCCAGGCTCTCTTAGACCAATCGTCAAGAAAGAAAATGCCCCTCCCCACAGATTTGTCCACAGGCCAATTCTATTGAATCTCTTTCTTAATTGAGAATCCCCACACCCCAGATAAGGTCATGTCTACGTGCTGTTGGCAAAAACCAATCAGCATAGGTGGTGAATCTTCTGAAACTAAGACTAAATTAAAATTAAGCAAAATAGTTATTTCAGGTATTTTCTGGGGCTGGGGAGATGTTTCTGTCAGTAAAGTGCTTGTGAAGTGAGCGTGAGGACTTGAGCTCAGATTCCTAACACTTATACAAAAGATCAATGTGGCTGTAAGCATCTGTACCCAGGCACTGGTTATAGGTAGGAAAGACACAGGTGAATATCTAGGATTCAATGATCAATTAGCCAAGCTTCAGACTAAGACAGAGATCCCTGTCTCAAAATCAACCCAAAACAAACAAACAAAAATGGCAAAGTGGAAAACAATTGAGGAAGATACCCAAAGTCAAACTGTGCTTTCCACATGCACACATACAAACATGAATAAACATCTGTACCCACAGTGTCATGCTCAAACATGGATGATGTAGATGGGCCTTCTGTCTATGTGTTATTTTCATTGGTTAATAAAGAGACTGCCTTGGCCCTCTGATAGGACAGAAAATTAGGTAGGCGGAGTAAACAGAACAGAATGCTGGGAAGAGGGCAATGAGGCAGACACCATGGAGCCAGCCACCAGGTCAGACATGCTGAATCTTTCCCGGTAAGCCACCACCTCGTGGTGCTACACAGATTATTAGAAATGGGTTAGTCAAGATGTGAGAATTAGCCAGTAATTAACTCTCTACAGATAATGGGCCAGGCAGTGTTTAAACGAATACAATTTGTGTGTTGTTATTTCCGGGGCTAAGCTAGCTGTTCGGGAGCCGGGTGGGACGAAAAGCAGGCCTGCCCGCAGCTCCTTACAACAAAAGGCACTCAGACGTGGATAACTGAATCCACAGAAAGCCTGAGAAAGCTTGGAAAAGAATAGAGTAAAGCATGTTTTCTTGGTAGCAGCAATTTCTCGGGTCTGCTCTGCTTGCTAGAGGCAAGCAAATGCTCTCATTTAAGAGAGGCTTCCTGACTCAGCTTTAGCTGCAAAACTTTGTAGCTCCTTTAAGAGGTCCTGCCATGAAACACTTAAACGGTGTTGATGAAAAGCTGAATGCATGCTTTTCGGGTTTTCAGCCATAACAGGAAAAAAGCTGCACTGTTTTAAAATGCTGGCTTTCTGGGCCATCCTGCCAGGGCAAACTCTGCCTCTTTCAGGCAGGCAGTCCGACTATGGAGGATTTGAATGTGGTCTGTGAGCAGAATGCTGCGGCTTGCGTGCTGGCAGGGACCTTGAAACACTGTAGAGTTGTAACGATAAAAATGGCTCTGGTGATACCTCTGCCATGAGGCTAAAAAGCTAAGGAATGGGCTGGATCTAGCCGTCAAAGCCACAGCTCTCCATATTGCTTAGTAAATTAAAGGCTCATGTGGTCAGAAAGAGAGAGAGAGATACAGTAAAGAGAGATTCAAAGATGAGAAAACCTCTAAATGTTTTACAGTGTGTTAAAAATATATGCAGGCCAAAGGTTAAAGTTCTTAGGGTAAAAGGGAAGAAAGAAAGTAGCTGGGTGTGGTGTTACACACCTTTAATCCCAATGCCTGGGAGGCAGAGGTAGGTTAACCTCTGTGACTTCAAGGGGCAGAGATAGATTGGCCTCTGTGACTTTAAGGTGTGGTAGCACACACCTTTAATTCCAATGCCTGGGAGGCAGAGACAGACAAATCTCTGTGAGTTCAAGGTGTTGTAGCACACACCTTTAATCCCAGCACTTGGGAGGCAGAGACAAGTGGACCTCTGTGAGTTCAAGGACAGCCTGGTCTACAGAGTTATTCCAGGACAAAGATATACAGAGAACCTGTCTCTAAAAGTAAAAGTAAAAATAAAAGAAATAGAGTTTAAAATAAAGCCACATAAAGATGGAAAATACACAGAGAATCTTGATACTGTATGATATTATTTTCTCTTTAAATTATTTGAATGCTGAGGAAGGAGCAACAGCTGCTAAAAGACTTTTGTTTATAAATGCTGCTGAACTAATCCAAGATAGATATTTTGAAAATACCTTGACTTCAGAATTTGGATCTAAGGATATGATACTTTGGAAAGGAGGTTCTTCTTTTGTTTTCACAGAGGATGAGACCCTGTGGATTGCTTCTATCCCAATATGGTATTATAGACCACGCCCTCCTGAAAGGTTGCTGTGAACACCCTCAAAAAATTACTTCATTCAACTGAGATGAACCTGGCAGACAGGTTATACCATGAAAGACCTGATTAACAGCGCCCCTATACAGCAGGAAGAAGTTTGGAGAGAAATAACTATGTCCATATTCCCAAATATTGCTTATAAATATTCTTTTACATGTAAAGGGGGATATGATATAGATATGAATAATTTGCATTGCTATGGATTTTAAGGTCAATATTGTTATATATATATATATATATATATATATATATATATTTCTGATCTTGATTGAGGTATTGTGATTGTGTAGTTCATTTAAAAATGCAATGTATAATTAAAAATACAGGTTGTTAATGGATAATCATTGATAATAGTCAAGCTTTTAATAATGTTAGTTTGATTTTCTAGATGTACATAGATATATTTCAGATAGGCATTCTTCATATCTTTCAAAGACTACAGAACATGGCATTTAATGTTTTAATAACTTAGGGCTTTTCATGACAATGAGACACGTCTGCTCCTGGCAACACCAATCTACTTCAAGAGGAAGATGGGCATCGAAGAGGCTCCTTATGGAGTCAGTTAGCCATTTGGGCAAGAACCTGCTCTTGCCTGGACTGTTGTATAAACTGGACACAGAGAACCCCCAGAGAGAGGACTGCTGAACTTGCCTAAGGGTGAAATGATCTTTCAGGGTTCCTGATTCATGAAAGAGTCTGCGAGACATTCTGAAGGACACAGCAGATAGTGACTGAACTGCCTTTTGAAATTTCCTGCTTCATGGAAAAGTCTGCTGGATACTATGGACCTGTAGGCTGAAGATGGATGTCCCAACGGTACAGAGGTACTTTGGGTGACTGTCCAGGCAGCAAGATGTATCTTTCATTTCTAGAGTTTTGGAAGTTGCTTATTTCTTGTTTACTTAGAAAATATTATATCCTTCTGGAGTCTTTGATGGAGTTGAATAATGGTTAGTTATAGTTATAGTTTTCCATTATTATGATAAAGATAAAATAGATATAAATATTTTAACTGTAATTCTTACTCGATAACTGTTTTGTTGTATGTAATTTTACTATGTTAAAGTGAAAGCCTTTCTTTTTTGTTTAAATAGAAAAAGGGGAAATGATGTAGATGGGCCTTCTGTCTATGTGTTATTTTCATTGGTTAATAAAGAGACTGCCTTGGCCCTCTGATAGGACAGAAAATTAGGTAGGCGGAATAAACAGAACAGAATGCTGGGAAGAGGGCAATGAGGCAGATGCCATGGAGGCAGCCACCAGGTCAGACATGCTGAATCTTTCCCAGTAAGCCACCACCTCGTGGTGCTACACAGATTATTAGAAATGGGTTAATCACGATGTGAGAGTTAGCCAGTAACTAACTCTCTACAGATAATGGGCCAGGCAGTGTTTAAACGAATACAATTTGTGTGTTGTTATTTCCGGGGCTAAGCTAGCTGTTCGGGAGCCGGGTGGGACGAAAAGCAGGCCTGCCCACAGTTCCTTACAACACATGGACACACACATGCACATACCAGAATAATCTTTAAAATGTGTTTTATAGGGCTGTAGTAGTCAAGGAGACTTTCTGCCCTTGCAGAGGACCTGGGTTTAGTTCTTAACACCCCCATCAGACTCTCACAACTACCTAAAACTCCTGTTCCATAGGATCCAATGCCCTCTTTTAGTCTTGGGCCTCTCCATGAACTCAGTACACACATACAAACACACACATACACACGCACACACACACACTCAAGATATTCATATAGATAGATATAATGATAGCTAATAATAGAAATAGATATAGCTACCTGTACTCAAGCACATAAATTAAATACATAAATTAATATTTTGACAAGTTTTTTATGAAGTTGTTTACCCAGAATACTAAAAAGTTATTGCTTTTCTATTTTTGAAATAAAATTGACTTTAACATGAAGTTTTGTGGTTTCCAAATGAACTTTGGAGTGGATAGTAAATATTAGTATACATTTCACATTCTAATCACTTTGCTTTAAAGTGTTTTCAGTCAACTTTTCTATAAATTTCTGTCTATTTACTCTAAGGGAGTTCTCCTTTCTTTCTCCTTGGGAAATAATTGTGGTATGGTCTTTCTGTACACTGTGAATATGTGTTGCTTTCATGGGTTGATAAAGTTACTTTGGCCTATGGCAAAGCAGGATAGAGCTAGGTGGAAAAATCCAAACAGAGATACAAGAGAAGAAGGGAGGAGTCTGAGAGACACCAGCCAACTGCTGAGAAAGCAAGACATGTAAAAAATGACCTAAAAAGCCATAAACCACTTAGCAAAACATAGATAAAAAATAATAGTTAATCAAAGAGCTAGCTAGTAATAAGCCTGAGCCATTCACCAAGCATTTGTAAGTAATATTAAGCCTCTGAGTGGTTATTTGCAAACTGGAGGGTGAGAAAGAAACCTCTGATTACAGATAATAGCTTCCTTCTAAATAAAACCCACTCTTGATAGAGACATTAATAACAGTTTTCCCTGAGGCTCAGTCCCCATGTTGGTGTTAGGAAGGCTGTAGTATATTCAACATGAAGTCCTTCATAGTATCAGACTGGAGAGTGGAAGAAGTGATGTGAGATTCCCTTCTGTATGCTGTGAATACCATTGGTGAATAAAGAAACTGCTGTGGACCTATAGCAGGGATGAACTTAGCTAAAAGGGGAAAACTAAACTGAATTCTAGGAGAAAGAAGGGTGGACTCAAAGAGAAGCCAAGGAGCCACTGCTGGAGACAGACATGTTGAAACTTTGCTGGTAGATCACGACCTTGTGATGATGCACAGATTAATGGAGATGGGTTAAATTAAAATGTAAGAGTTAGCAAATAAGAAACTAGAGCTAATGGGCCAAGCAGTGATTTAAATAGTATAGTTTCTATGTGATTATTTTGGGGCTGAGCAGCCGGGAACCAACAAGCAGCTTTCTCACAACAAAGAAAGGTGATTAGATATGATCAATTTACATCATGTGTATGGGTGGAAGTATCATGCTGAGGCCATTATTATGTGTAATTGATGCTTTGTTAATAAAACTGCTTAAAATAGTTAGAAAAAGTGACATCCATCAACTGGTCTCTACTTTTCCCTCTGCACTGTAAGTCTCAAGACTGTGTATTGAAGGGAAACATATGTTCCTGGGGAAATCAACACTGAACAGACAGCTCTGCTGGCTATACTTATATCTACATGACTTATGTCTACTTATTGAGCGAAACTCAATAAGAAACTGTCCCCACTAGATTGGCCTCTGGGCAAGCCTGTGGTGCGTTTTTCAAATTGATGACTGATATGGGAAGGCCCAGCCTACTGTGGGCAGTGCCACCTCTGGTTTGATGGTCCTGGGTTCAATAAGAAAGCTGGCTGAAGAAGTTATGAGGTGTAAGGAAGTAAGACGAGTTCCTTTGTGGCCTGCTCAGCAAGTTCCTGCCATGCGCAAATTCCTATCCTGACTTCTCTCAGTGACAGACTTAACTTGGAATCATAAGATGAAATAAACTCTTTCCTCCCTATGTTTCTTTTGATTGTGGTCTTTATCACAGTAGTAGAAACCTAAGTCAGACAGCATAGAGATGCATGCAAGTAAAACTATAGGACTATGAATAAAAAGAAAAATTATTTCATAGTGTAGCAACTACCATCTCCCTACCCTCTTAACTGGAACAGAGCAAACACAAATCAAGAGATCACTGGTAATGCTAGCACAGCACATTTTCCTAGGCTATTTTTAGAGGGGGGCAATGTACTGGTTGAGATTGACCCAGAGTCTCAAACGACTGGTAAGCTCTCCGCTACTGAGCTACGTTCTGGTGTCTTACTAATTTTTAAAGTTTGAGGCAGTATTGCTCTAAGATGCCCAAACTGGGATCAAAACTCATGATCCCTCTGTTTCCTGGGCAGCTGTGAGTGGTACACCATTACACCAAACTTCCCCAGACATTGTAATCATATGGTTTATAGGATACTGGAATACTTACCAAAGACTTTAGTTGTGGGCATGCTTTGACAATCAAGATGAGAACCATGTTAAAACCAACAATAACAAAGCCTTTAGCATTATTCTCTACTTGAAAACATACCTGCATGTTAAGAACAAAATAAATAAAAGTATACAAGGCAATGAAATCTAAAGGGAGCAGAATTATCTTTTCTTAAATCTTTTTTGTTTTTTTGATTTTTCCTCAAGAGGGCAAAAATCAGATCAAAATGCACTATAAGTGACAAAGACATATGGTTAAGAGAAAGGCTAACTCTTCAATTGAGATAAATAGGCTCTTAATATAGGTGCAATGACTCATTACAAATATTAGGCATCAAAAAATTTAGGAGATTCAAGGAGAAGTGCACAGGATCACACATAGATTGTACCCAAAATATAAATAGTACAAGAATCTCTTTTATGAATATAAATGGGAACTCACATGGAATTTTAGTAATTAAAATAACAAAGCATAATATAATGATAATACATCACAACTACATTAGATTTTCTTGCAAGGAAATTTAATATTAAGAAATTGATTATTATAATTTATCATATTTATATAGAGAGGACAAAATGCATACAGCTACACAAATACATAAAGATAATAGAAAATGTTAACACTCACAAAGAAATATGAATGAATGCCTATGTTCCTAAATAGACGTGGTAGGTAGACAGACACAGTGATTAAAAAAATGGTTTCTTAGCCATCAGGGAAATGCAAATCAAAACAACTCAGATACCATCTTACACCTGTCAGAATGGCTAAGATCAAAAACACTGATGACAGCTTCTGTTGAAGAGGATATGGAGTAAGGGGAATACTCTTCCATTGCTAGTGAGAATGCAAACTGGTATAGGTACTTTGAAAATCAATATGGGAGTTTCTCAGAAAAATTCAATCAATCTACCTTAATACCCAACTTTACCCACTTTGAACATATATCCGAAGAATGCTCAATCATACCACTAGAACACTTGCTCAAATATGTTCATAGTTACATTATTTGTAATAGCCAGAAACTAGAAACAACCTAGATACCCCTCAACTGAAAAATGGATAAGGAAAATGTGGTACATTTACACAACGGAGTACGACTCAGCTGTAAAAAACAATGACCTCATGATATTTGCAGGCAAATGGATCAAACTAGGTAAAATCATTCTGAGTGAGGTAATCCAGGCCCAGAAAGACAAATACTGTATGTACTCACTATAAGGGGATATTAGGAGTATACTGCAGGACAACCAACCTTTAATCTATTCCCCCAGAGAGACCAGATAACAAAGTGGGCCCAAAAAGGAATGCATGGATTCCCCTGCGATGGGGAAATCGAAGAGATCTCCTGAGTAAACTAGGGATGGGGTAGAGAAGGAAGGGGGATGGGAACTTGAGAGAGCAGGTTAGGTGGGCTGGTCATGTAAGGAGGTTTGGAGGTGGGACTGAGGTGGGGAATAGGGAGAGCGATATCTTGATGGGGGTGCATTTCGAGGTTAGGAAGAAACCTGGTGCCAGAGAAACTCCTAGGAATCTACAAGAATTACCACAGTTAAGATTCTTCGCAATAATGGAGAGGGTGCCTGAATTAACCATCTCCTGTAATCAGATTGGTGACTACCCTACCAGTCATCAGAGAGCCTTTTATTCAGTAAATGATGGAAACAGATAGAGAGATCCACAGCCAAGCCCTGGGTCAAGCTCCAGGAGACCAGTTGAAGAGAGGGAGGAAAAAAGGGGTCAAGTTCATGAAGGAAGAACTCACAGAGATAGCTGGCCGAGCTTGTGGGAGCACATGGACTCTAGACTAACAGTTAGGGAGACTGCGTGGGACTGACCTAGGCCCTCTGCATAACTGTGATAGTTGTGTAACTTGGTATGTTTGTAAGGCTTCTAGCAGTGAGATCAAGACCTAGCCTGATGCTTAGCTGGCTTTTGGGAACCTGTTCTCCATGATGGCTTACCTTACCTAGCCTTTATGCAGAGGGAGGAGTTTGGTCTTACCTCAGCTTGATGTGCCACGCTCCTTTCAAACCCATGGGAGGCCTGCCTCTTTCTGAATGGAGGAGAGATGGATGGAGTAGGGGGTAGATGGGAGTCGAGGAAAGTGAACAGAAGGAGAGGAGGGAGTAAGGAAACAAGGAAGCCTTTCCTGGTAAGGTCAGGAATGTGAAGGACACCCACTAGAACCGCTGTCACCCAGTGCTATGTGAGGTTACTAGCCAATGTGAAATTACACAAAAGAGCACTAAAGGCAAAGATACTGGTACACGAGAGTGAAGAGCTATCTGTTCCTGAAAATAGATATAATTATCATGGGAACAACAATTCAGGCTGGTGGTGGAGGCTCATGGTTCCAGCTCCTCAGAGGGATGAGGGAGCAGAATCATCACTTTAAGGTCTTCATGGTCATCTTAGAAAGACTCTGATTCAAAATGAAGATTAGATAGACAAATAAAGAGAGAGGAGAGAGGAGAGAGAGAGAGAGAGAGAGAGAGAGAGAGCAGTGTTCGTAGTATAGTGCAATAACAGAGCACTTGCCCAGCATGAGGAAGACCCTGGAAGCAATTCCCAGAACCACAAATACAGCAAAGAAGAACTAGGGAAAAATAAAAAAACTTTCATTATTAAAAAAAACTTCAAAACCTCCAAATCATTTATTTAAAAAAGATTCAAAAAGAATTCTCTATGTACTCATATATGTAACTATGATCAATTTTAAATGAATGAATAAAAACTATATATTTGTAATGTGTAGTAATAGCCTTTCAAATGGGTGCCTTTTGTGGGACTAAGTACTATGTGCTTACCGTTCATCGGTGGGAGACACTTAAACCTGTGCAGTTGTTAGTACTGCTTTCAATAGGCAGCCAACAGCCCTTCCCTCCATTTACTGGATTATGTGGTAGGTCTCTTGAAATTGTTTCTCCTGTCTGATTGAAATTTCACAGCCCGTGACCACTCACAGATACTTCCCACATCAGCATCTTCCCTGTGCAGTTGACAGGCTGCACCAGAATCCTCAAGGGCACTTGTTCTTCTATTTCCCAGGAGGCTTTGCTGTCCCCCCTTTATCTGCAAGCCAAACCTGCACATTTATATTCCATTGCATTTTTAAGATTTACTTTTAATTGTGTGTGTGTATGTAGATCCATCTGTCTGTCCTTGGATTTGTGCCTGCCGAGGCCAGGGACTTTAGATGCCCCCTGAGTTAGAGTTGTAGGCAGTTGTAGGACATCTGATACTGTTGGACTCTAGTGTCCAACCCGAGAAGGAGTCGCCCCCAGAGACCACCTCGTACACCACAGCCAAAGCAAAAGCATGAGGATTTTATTAATTCTGTCATGGCAGGGTCCCTCAGCATTCGGGAAGCCGAGAGACCCTGACTAGCTGGTACAGTCTACTTTTAAAGGAGATGGCCCCATAGAAACAAGAGGGGCTGTTCCTTGACCATTATGATTGGCTTATTCAAAAAGGGCTAATACCAATAATTGACTGGAGAACTATTGTCAGATCAGATGAGGTAAGAGGTCATTTTGACCCCGTTTCCCAGGGGACTGAGTCAAAACATACGTGTATGGGTAATTGTTCAGGAACTGAGTACGTGCATGTGTAGCTGTTAGGTCCTTGGTTCCCAGGGGAGGAGGGGAAGCACTAAGGCATGGAGACTGACAGGGTTTGGAATTGTCAGAAATGGCTTCAGAATTGTCTTAAAGTCTTACAATACAAAGCTTGGAACCAACTTTTGATGTCTCTGAGAACAGTCTGCTTTCCTAACCACCAAGCCTTCAGGCCTTTAAGCTTCCATTTCCAGCCAGAGGCTACTTCTACTCTCTAGTTAGAAAGGCAAAATAATGCCAGGTGATGGTGGTGCACGCCTTTAATCCCAGTACTCGGGAGGCAGAGGCAGGCAGATCTCTGTGAGTTTGAGGCCAGCCTGGTCTACAAGATGTAGTTGCAGAACAGTTAGGGCTGTTACACAGAGAAACCCTGTCTCAAAGTAAAATAAAATAAAATAAGAGAACAGGACTCGGAAGACAATTCAGCAGGTAAAGTCCCTGGACCTGTATAAAGCCAGCTGGGGTAGTATACACCTCTCATTCTAGTATCCTACTCTGATATAAGAAGAGATCAAAGTGGCAAAGAGCAGAGGGCATCTTGCTCTGCATCTTGTGGAAGGTGAGGACTCACCCCTGAGATGGAATTCTGACTTCCACAGGAGTGCCTTGATATGCACAGGTCTGCATTAACACAAAAGTACACACATCAGACACACACACACACACACACACACACACACACACACACACACAGAGAGAGAGAGAGAGAGAGAGAGAGAGAGAGAGAGAGAGAGAGAGAGAATGCTAAACAACAACAAAATAAAAGGAATGAAAGAAGTTCTTATTCAATGCATTTCTCCCCAGCCTGGAAGAGAATAGAGAATTCATTAAGGTTTTTGGGGACACTTTTAGCCAGTTTCTGTCAGGTGAAGGTTGAAAAGGGAGCCACAGCAAGGTGGACCTCAGGTCTTATGGGTCTTCCATGGTGACTAATATCGGCTATTACTTCACTGAGTCTCTCTATTGCATAAAGAATCATGCCCAAGGGGAGACAATCTCTAACAATCTTAGCCTACCCCCTTTAAAATGTACTTTTTAAAATGCATGTGTGTGTGTGTGTGTGTGTGTGTGTAATGTATGTGGGTGCTTTTTGAAGCAGTTGTGAGCCACCCAATATGAATGCTTGTAACCAAGCTTGCTTCCTCTGCAATAGCAGGACTTGTTCTTTAACAGCTGAATCATCGCTACACACCCCCCCCCACCACCTTAACTAACCCTTTAAAGTTAATCTCTCTCTTACAGTTGAATATTGTAACAAAACTATTTTTAAGGAGTCATTGTCTCTATGAGGATCATATGGTGAAGTTTCTAACCTTCAGAAGTTACAAACTGTCTTCCTTTCCTCCTCCTCTCTTTGCCCCCTCATCTTTTCTGCCCTGCTGTACTTTCTATGACTTCTCTGAGTATTGGCCAACAGTTTCGTTTAAATTGTACTCAATTACGTTTTCCAGTCAAGAACCTGCAAGACTCTGTTGCGTTTCCAGGAAGAACTGATAATGTAGATAGTTTCAATATAAAGTGTTCGTCACATGCAAGGTCCATTTGGGAAAGAACATGAGCACAGTGATTTCAGATTAATATTTTACAGTGGTAATACTGAAGACTCTGCTGGAGAGTGGACTGTGTGAATAAAACACTTTCTGTCCAAACATAAGGACCTGAGTTTAAACCCCAAAGGCTCACAAGAAAGGCTATGCCTGGCTGTGCTTGGCTGTGCCTGACTATGTCTGGTTGTGTCTGGCTGTGCCTGGCTGTGCCTGACTGTGCCTGGCTGTGCCTGACTGTGCCTGGTGTGCCTGGCTGTGCCTTGTGCCTGGCTTTGCCTGACTGTGCCTGGCTGTGTCTGGCTGTGCCTGGCTGTGCTTGGCTTTACCTGACTGTGCCTGGCTGGTCCTGGCTGTGCCTGGTTTTACCTGGCTGTGCCTGACTGTGCCTGGCTGTGCCTGACTGTGCCTGGTGTGCCTGGCTGTGCCTTGTGCCTGGCTGTGCCTGACTATGTCTGGCTGTGTTTGGCTGTGCCTGGCTGTGCCTGGCTGTGCCTACCTGTGCCTGCCTGTGCCAGGCTGTGCCTGATTGTGTCTGGTTGTGCCTCACTGTGCCTGGCTGTGCCTGGCTATGTCAGGCTGTGTCTATCCCTATAACATCAACATGGTGGGGGTGGAGACAACAGAATCACTCAGGCTTGCTGGCCACACACCAAATTCCAAGTCATGTAAGATGTGTCTTAAGGGAATCAAGAGGCAAGTGAGAGAGCAGGGTGAAGAAAACCTTGCCTTAGGTGTCTCAGAAGAAATAGGGCCAGGATATTCAGCTACATACCAATCGGAGAAGAGACATTCATAAAAACGTTTAAAGGAGATCGCATACAGCGTGAAAAGGAGTGTTATGTTACTGAGGCATTTAAACCAGAGTTTCTGAATAATTAAATTAACGTGAGCACAAATGAAGTGATCAGTGTTTCTGTATTTTTCTAGAACAGCATTTGCTTTCTCCTTATCCCAAAACCTTTGGAGAATTTCTATTTGGATGTACCACCCAGGTTTTAATTTTTCTTAAATTTTATTTTGATTTAATAAATACGAGTATTTTCCTTGCATGTGTGTCTGTGCACTTGACATGCCTGGTGCTCCCAAAGGCCAGAATAGGGTGTCACATCCCTCGAGACCGGAGTTACAGATGCTTCCAAGCCACCAGGTGGGTGCTGGGAATTGTCTTAGTTATTGTTCTGTTGCTGTGAGGAGATACCATGGTCAAACTAACTCATAGTGCAAAGCATTCGATTAGGGTCTGGCTTACGGTTGCAGAGGGTTAGTCCACTGCCTCATGGTAGGAAGTATGACAGCAGCTAGGCAAGTATAGCATTGGAGCAGTAACTGAGACCTTCTATATGATCTGCAAGATGGAGACAGAGAATGAGAGACTGGGCTTGGTGTGCGCTTTTGAAAGCTCAAGGCCCACCCCCAGTGACACACCTCCTCCAACAAGGATACACCTATTCCCACAAGACCACACCCAATCCTTCCTAAACAGTTCCGCCAACTGGGGACCAAACACTCAAAAGTGGGAGCCTACGTGTGCCATTCTCATTCACACCACCATAGGAATCCAGTCTGGAAGAGCAGCCAGTGCTCATAACCACCGAGCATCTGGCCTCTACATCCAGATTTCTTTGAAGGTTTGTTTTTCTTTTTAATTATGTGTATGTGGATATGTGTGTGTACAAATGTCTGCAAAGGCCAGTAAAAGATGTTGGCTCCCCAGTCCAGATGTTGTGAGCCACTTATGATGGCTTCTGGAATGTGAACTCCAGTCTTCTGTAAGAGTATATGACAGGCTTCAAACCACTGAGCCATTTCTCCAACCCCACCATCCAGAGTTATAAGTGGTTTTTGGAACCAGGATGCTGTCTTCATTAAATTCACTGGGAAAGCCCTGATAAGCTATCATACACTTTTATCTGTGTACATTAAAACCAAAATTGCCCATCCCCATCCAGTCTTTCTCTGTCTTCCCTATAGGTTTACTATAAATCAAGGGGGATAATTCGAAGGAAGGCTATTTAAAATTGCAGCAGAGCAGTTCATTTGGTGCGGTAATTCACTTTGGTGTAAAATTCAATTATTACTGACAAATAAAGGTTAGTAACTTAATCATTATAAAGAACAGACGTCTGGGTGAAAAACAAGTAAATTAGGGAATTCCCAAGTGTTTTCATCTCTACCCCCTGGTGATTCCTGAGGCATTCCAAACCTTGTTAGAGCTTTAAAAAAATTCTCACCCTTTTTATTCTTGGATAGAATCCTTCCCATCAGTTTATTTTCAAAGTAATAGATGTGTAAATACATGCCATAAGTTTATATGCTTGTGCAACTTGGTAGCAGTTTTTAATATAAGCTAACTACTCAGAAAATTTGGTCTTGATTTCTCCCCTTCTGGCAGAGACCAGAGAGAACCACAGCCCATTCCTTGGAAGCCTTGACATCTGCCGATTTGTCAGTTTTGTTTAGTTAAAGTGGATTCACGTTTGTGAGGAAGGGGGCCGTTAAAGGTGCCAGCACGGGAGAAAATTAGTTCTATTTTTACCAACATTAACTCCCCATGCTTTTGAATTATTTGCGATAGCTCTGTGACGGGGAGCAACCTCTTGCAAGGTTCTGGAGTACTGGAAGGTTTCATAAATCAACGTGAAAAGCAAACAAGGGGTTGGGAGGGACAGAGGTCACAGGCAGGAAGTCATCTCTGGGGTTAATCAGGCTCCCCTTCTGGCCCTGGGTGGGTGTCTTACTCCGTTGGACCAGAAGCCGAGTTCTGATGAGCAAGCAGAAACTCCAGAGGGTTGGGATGGGGGTCTTCCCTTCCTTACAGTTTTCCATTTTGGGCTGTTAGTATGCATTTAATCTATTCATATTTGCCTTGGGGTCCACAGCTCTCTCCAGACCCAAAAGACTGAAACTCAGCAGCTTCCACAGCTCAGCATTTTAATTTTCTTAGAGTTTTTTTTTTGTTGTTTTTGTTTTTTTTTGGAAGACAGCAAGCTGGACAGCCCCGTTTATAACACACTGACGGAAACGCGCGATAATTTACAGAGCGCCCAGTCTTGGAGACGAACTTTGCCGCTGCGTGTCTCATGTTATTGTTTCTGCTTTCTCCTTCTATAGGGGCAAAAAAAAAAAAAAAAAAAGATATCAAGCAGAGAATTATTTGCAAGCAGTATTAAGCACAGGAATAAACCTTTCAAAACCTGTATCTATAGAGCGGCCACTTCAGACGGTAAATAGGTATAATAACGTATCCAGAGGGGTTCCCCCCTCTCCCCACCCTCCCTGGTATGTCTATTCAAATGGAATAAAGCCTGACTAGGTAGCTGGCCTTTAAGCCTTCAATTAATTGAACAAAGATTTTAAAATTGTTCAATTGGTTTCATTAGGAAGTGTACAATGAAATAATAAAGTAAAACAAATGATATAAAGCAGGGACACTAATTAGCTCTACATGATTGATATAGCTTTGGACCAGGCATTTGATCTCCAGCAAAATGCAGTTCCTTGTTAAGAGGATTTTTAATTGATGTGCAGAGAGGTATTAGATGATGTTGGAAAATAATTACTCCGAAGCTATTCATGCATTTGGCTGAACATAACAAATGAAGTTTGGGCGCTGGATCTGGCGAAGTGGACACGTGCTAATTAATAACAAGAACAAGCATCTTCCAGGCTGTTTTAACCCAGTATTTGCTAGGAGATTGCCGAGCCATTATGCGCCATAATGAGGTTGTCATATAAACAGGATCAACATTACTCAGGTGTCAGTTAACGGAGATCTTGAATTCTCCCAGCCCCTGCGCGTTTCCCCCGGTTGTTAAAGGTTGTCATGTCAGGATAACCAATCAAAACTGCTGCTCAAGCCCAGGCATGAACATCGGAATGAGAGAGTAAGCCCTTGCTATTTTTTTGGTCGGGTGAAGAATGCCCCCTTAGGATAAAAAAGCAGGAGTCCTTGCTTTTAAAAGGAGAAGAAAGAAAGACTTTTCTGAAAGCCATGAATATTGACTAGGGCAAATATGCTCTTCATCTCTAAAAACTTGATGAGCATATGCACCGAGTTACACATAATTTGTTAAATCTGACAAGAGTGGTAAATTAGCATTTGGTTGATCTCGGCCAAATTCCTTGTTCAGAAAAAAAAAAAATGTGTGCATGTTGACATGAAATTAGAAGGACTGATGGGTGAATATCGAAAGGCAGAAATTGTCTTTGTTTTATACAAGGCTGTTTCCTACCTCTGTTCCCGTCTCTCTGAATGGTGGAAAAGAAGAGTAATCTGGGATGTGTTTTCAAAGTCAGAAACGTAGCCGTTTTAAGATTTTGATAATTTAGACAACTGACATTGTAAAAAGAAAAACCTGAGTTTGGTATTCATTAAGACTATGGATTAATTACTCAACTGTTGCAACAGATCAGCTAAGTTTCAGTGAGTAATTTGATACACATCTTTTGAAAAGTTACTCACTTCACAGTTCTCTACAAATTCATATAGTTTCCCAATTCTTGTACTGAAATCTTGACGTTTTCTTATTAAATGATGTTAGGCACAGATTTTTTAAATGTTCAAAATACTCACCTGGTCAAGAAAGATTGTGTGCTGTGTTTATTCTATAGATGGTGGTGAGTCTATGTGGGGAATATGTGTGGAGAGTGGGAGGAATGGAGAGGACCCCAGACTAAGTGTGTTTCTCTCCCTAAAATATAGGAATGATGCTGCATTGCTGCCTAGTTGCAGGGAAAGAAGATGATGATCCCTGTCCCCTCTCACAGGCTCCATCACTAGCCAATAGTTCAGCAGGGAGAGGTAAGGCGCCATGTTCCCTTCCCAGAACCGGATTGACTAGTGATAGGTCCAGCATTATGTAGGCTCATTGCAAACAACCGTAGCCACTGTGAGGTTATCACTGAATTGCTTGCCCAGCAAGCAAAAGACACGGCATTCATATGCTCTTCTCCTCTTTGTTTGGTGCTTACAGTGTTTCAGCTGCTTCTTCTGTGATGATCCCTGAGCTTCAGAGGGGGTGGTATAAACGTCCTTTACTATAGACAGATAGATAGATAGATAGATAGATAGATAGATAGATAGATAGATAGATAGATAGATAGATATAGATTTATAGTAATATGTATATATAGTAAACTATACTATATTTAGTTTAAATCTGAGCACTCAACTGGCACTTATTCTCAGCATGTTGTTCAACCATGCATCTCTGCATCCAATGGCCTTCATTGCAAAAAAAAAAGTTTATCTGATTAAGGCTAGGAGGAGCCTTTGTCTATGGGTATCGGTAAAAATATTTAAGACAGTTGGCACAGAGATAATCTAGCTAAACAACAGCAGTAATTTGACCTTAAGGCCTATGATGCCCTCGGTCATATCAGGTATAAATTCCCTCATGCGGATCAAGCTTTAAATCCAATCCAACATCTGTTATTTTCCTCCCCATCAGTTAGGCCACTATCACGTCCTTGAACACATTTTACCTGGCAGGTTGGGGTTCTAGGATGTAGAGATGAGATCGCAGTCAGTTAAGATGACAAATACTGCTTCTATTTTTTAGATAGCATCCGGTATAGCACCTTCAGGCAACACTGCGGAAGCTAGCCAACAGGAAGGAAGCTTCCAGCTCAGTTCCAGGTTAGATTTCTCTGTTATATACAACCAAGGTGTGTGATGTCTTCAGTATTAGGGTCTATCAGCTAGCTGCTGTAGATACTAAAGAAGAGCGGCAAGAGCCTATATCGTTTTAGCTTCCTCTGGGGCCTCCCTGACCAAAACAGAGTTGTATTTTATGAGGACGAGTTATGTTATAGTTTTATAGAAGTCGTTGTGTTCCAGCCATGTGGGAACACTTGCAAGAGAAACGTTCACATTTAGAACAGTTCATAAAAGTTGGGAAAAAAGAAGTCAAGACAGGCCTAAGGATCTATAAACGAAGTAGGAATTGGCTTGGGAAGACATAGAAAGCTTCCCAGGGAAAACTCTGGATTCCCTCACACATTTAGAAACAGAGAGGTGAGTGTTTTAAACCAGATCTTTCCTAACTCTCCATCCAGTTCTCATCAGGGCTGTGCTGGCAGAGTCAGATACATCATTTGGGGTGCCTTGTGCAAAATGAAAACACAGAGCTAAAACAAAACAAACAAATAAATAGGAGGTGGGAGTACTGTTAAAAATACTGAAATATTAAGATTCCCTTTTCTTTTAGAGTCTGTTTCTTGACTTGCCAGACATTTTTATCTGTTATTAATGTTTCTTTTTCAAATAAAAATAAATAATACTTCTAGCTAGAACATCATCCTTAGGTTGATAAAACCACTAATTGTGTATGTAGTTGTTTGAAGTAATTATTTCACGGACTTCTACAACAGCTATGAATACCATGTTGGAAGAGTATATGACTATGTTGGAGAACCTAGTTCCCGGAAAATCCAGCTCAATACTTAGAGAATCCATGGCTTAGAGAAAGTGCCCAACATTGTTGAATGAAAGTGTGTGAGGCTGCTCTATCAGCACGGAGAACACAGCCATCTTGACATTTCCGACCCTGAACATTTGGATCATGGGTTGGTTTTTGTTTTGTTTTTAATGAAGCATTCTAAAATTAAAGCTAGGTGCTTCCTTGGCAGTATGTGTGTGTGTATGTGTGTGTGTGCACGTGCATGCTTGCATGTGTGTGTGTGTGTGTGTGTGTGTGCACCTGTGGGCATGTGTGTGTGTGCACGCCTGTGTGTGTGCACACCTGTGTGTGTGTGTGTGTGTGTGTGTGTGCATGCCTGTGTATGTGTCTGCCTGTGTACCTCTGTGTATGTTTGTGTGTGGTGGGAGAGGTTTTTCTGGAGCAGGCTGCAAAAAGATCAAAGCCTTGCTGTTATGGTGGATGAGACATTAGGAGCAGGACCCAGGTCCTTTCGCTTTTGATTTAAATTGCTGGAATGATCCTTCCTTTGTTGTGCAGGCTCTCCGTGTATAAAGTCTGTTTCAACAACTAACACACCAAAGTACTTTCCCAGGGCTTTGCAAGATGGAGAATAACTGTTTTGCCAAACCTTGTGGTTCAACTGACTTGTCCCCAGACTGACTTTGGCCTAGCATCGCCCTTGGAAGCATGTTTTTGAATAAGTCTGGGTGAAGTAATTTTGGTATACTGACGCATCTTTTTAAAAAAGTTATAGTTTACCAATAGCTGTGAACAAGAAATTTAATGAAGACAATTGCCTGTACGTGCTGAAACAGGAGAGGACCATGAGACACTGGATAGTGAAGAGAATAAGGGGTAGGGACGGGCTCAGGACACTTAGAGTAAAAAGACCCCAAAGAAAAGCAACCAGTTTCTTCCTCAGCTAAAAACTGGAAATGTCCTTGGGATTATCCATAACCTTGTCCTTGGAGAGCCTGTAGATGCCAGAGTGTCTCTGGGTTTGCCATATCCAGCAGCTAGAGATGCCACGAAGAAGGACTGGATCCCTTGCCTCAAAGAATACCCTTCCTGGAAACCACACAGAGGACATGGCTGACCACAGAGGGTCAGCCTACCTCTTCCTCCTGTCCATCTCTCCATCCACTGAAGCTTTACTAACTCCAAGGTAGTGAAGTTCAGTGGGATTCCCCTACCTTCGACCCTCCAGTGTGCAGGTACACGACCTGCTTTCTCTAGTAGGTTCCTATCACTAAATACTTCTCTTGAAAACTTATCTTCTGTGCTCTGTGAGTTTCGTTCTCCAAATTCAGGAGACAAGAACCTAAAAGTCTCTAGCGTGGGGTGGCTTTGGTGGCTGTTGAGTTTCTGGAACCCTCGCCTGTCAAGCTAAGCACAATGGAACAGAAAAAGACTCTGTGGTTCTCAGAGATACTCTCATATTCCTACGTCAGTATTAGTTATTGCTGTCTCTAAAATTCCTGCTGCTCAGACATGCCGAGCTAGCAACCCCGAACCAAACAGAGGAGATGTAACAAATGACGACTACACACAAAGGCCATTGGGCACCAGTCACTGCTATGGTGCCAGTGCTCTGTTGCTCCTCTTTCCATTTTGTCTGAAGCATCATAGCTTTCTTTCCCCCAAAGAAAACAGGAGTCCCTCCCCCAGGCACTGTACTCCAAATGTCCTTTTGAAGACTTCCCCCAGCTCCAGTTGTCCTCAGCACTTCCTCTCACTCCTTTTGCACGGCATTCTGGGTTGCTTCCTCTTAGAATCTGAAAGGAAGAAGGAAGAGAACTTGGTGTGTGTGTGTGTGTGTTCACCACCACCCATCTTTTTCTCCAGCCTCCTTCCTTTTCTTCAGTGACTAGAATTTTTGCTGAGCAAGGATTCAGCAGTTTCTGGCACACTATTCCCTTTTAAACACATACACACACACACACACACACACACACACACACACACACGATTTAAATTATTTACCTGCCAGACAAGTTAGAATTACTGAGTTTATGATATAAAATGGCATTAAAATCTGGCCTCTGTTCTTCTGGATAGGACAGCACTGTGAACAAAGGATCCTCCGAGGTCCCAGGAACACAGGCATCTTTTTGTCGTTTGTCTATCTGCAGTGTGATCCTGCTGCCTACTTCGACCAATCCTACTGCCTCAGCCTCTTGACAAGGTGGTTTAATACAGCACTCAGCTTTTTGCCCCCGAGAGAGGCATAACCAGAGTGGACGGGCTCCTTTCCATATCACACTGCTATTCATCCCACCAAAATGAAGACCACTCCCACAGTTTAAAGCCAAATTCGAAGCAAGAATTAATTAAATACTGACCAGGTGGGTGAGCTCTGGTTAGGTCCATCTCTGCTTCCCCAGAAAACTGGGTCCAAATCGAGTTTTTCAACAGGTCCCATCAGGTCCAATCAGGGGCAAGCATACATCCTGACATACCTCCAGCCTACATCCAGTCGGGCAAGTGTACGTCCTGACGTATTTCCTGCCCACATGGGGGGGGGGGGTCAAACAACCTTGTTTAGGGAAGTGAAGAAAGGCGGCTTGTTATCTTTCATAAACAATAGCCTCCAACAAATCAGGAACTCTCTGTCCTTGGACAAGGAGTTCTGCAGGTCAGACACATTCTTTTCATGGATCTCTAAGTCTCTAAGGCATAGTAATTGAAACTTCAAATGTAACTTTGGTTTTCACACTGGAAGGTACTGACAGCCAACTGTACAAAGTGCGGGGTGGAGGCAAGAGCAGAACTCAAGTTATCAGGGCACGGGTGACCCCAGTACTATTGCTTCCAAGCTGCCCATCCCCACCCCTCCCACGGCTCCCCCTCCCCCTCCCCTTCCCCCTCCTTTGATCTGCCACCCTCTGAGCTTTCTCAGCCACATGCCTCTTTTCATGCAAAAGCCAAGTGAGAAAAATAAGTTTGAGGCAAAAACAAATTGTCCAAGGCTGCGGGACTGTTTCTGTCAATATTTTGGTCTCTTGTTTAATTATTTTTTTTTTAATGTTTGTGCAGTTGTCTTTGTGCCTTTTCCTTTGGAGCCTGTATCAATATTTTCTATTTCAGAGGGCAGGTTCCTGGAGAGACAGAACTGTGTCTTTGTTTCTCTTCCAGATCTTCACAAAACACCCAAACTATGTGGTCATTTTACAGCATTTGTTTTCCATGAGGAATTTTCTCTTTCCAGCCACGCACCCTTTCTAGTCTTTGTCTAAGTCTTGTAGCAAAACCGAAAAGGACTCTTTAACTCTAGGGAGCATTTGTTTGTCCTTGAAACCTAGAGAAGACCCTAACAAGAATGGGAAGCCACCAAGCCTGTGGGGGAGGAGAGAGGGATGGTACCAGGATGGCCAGAGCTTGGGAAATCTCCATAGAGAAACAGAGGCCCCAGGGTGCACGGGACAGTTTCTTTCCAAAGAGATAAAGAATTAAGCAAGTTGGGATTTGGGGGGCCGAGTTGGAAGGTAGAGGAAGAGGGCAAAGGAGATCCACAGCTGTGGTTTTGGAGGCCACTTGGCCAGGCTTTGCTTCATCTCAGCTGGGTCACAAATGGGTGCCTCTTAGAGCTGCTCTGAAGGATCAGGGAGATGGTCTTTGTCATACAGAGCAGACCTCAAGTGGCCTTCTCTCTTCTGGAAGACTAAACTATGGAAGCAGTGGTGTCAAGTCTCGGACATCTTCAATGGACATGTTCCCCCGTGACTCACCGTCATTTGGGTCTGCTCTGCATATGGGAAGAAGTAAACCCTTGTCACTTGTAAGCTGAACCGTACCAGTGAATGTTGGCTTAGAAACCCACTGACCCGTTCTACGCTTTCTGTTGGTGGTGTTCTATGGACACACGTGGCCTTTCTCTTACAAAGAACAAGACAACAGAGGCCATGTGTATGTTGGGGCGAGTATTGAAAAGACAAATTGTATATCTGCAGCCAAAGTTACAGTATTCAGCTTGGGGAAAGTTAGAGTTCCTCTCAGGGTATTCCTCTTCATTAATAAAATAATTTAAGAAATAACTTAAAGGAATTCTAAGGACAATTTGTCAGAGTTTAAAAGACAGACCTTAGGGCAGGTGAACTGCATATCACTGTAGCTGCCCGGAAGAGGAGACTAGAATAGAGAAGGGGAAGAAAGACGTGACGCTTGGGTTCAGCCACATGGAGGTCAGTCATGTGGCAGCAGGAAGCCGCATGGTGAGTAGAATGCTTAGATAAAGAGCAGGGAAACCCAGGTGTTAGCAAATTCGTGCTTAAAACAGAGACAGAAAGGGGGAAAAGAAAAACTTATGCTTTTGTGAGTAATTTAGAAAATAAGTCAAAGGCCAAATTCCAAACCAGGGTGTTGTGCTATGTAAGAGTCCATGCTAGGGGTGCAAGAATTTTGGGGAGATTCTGGGGGTGGGGGGAGGAACAACAGCACAACAAATAGCAAAATTATTGTACCTGTCTTTTCAGCATAGTTTAAGGTTAACCTGCCTTCCTGGGCATGGCACTGCCTTCCTGGGATGAGCTCCCTTAGCCTGTCATTGATCCACACCCTCCCAACACACACACACACACACACACACACACACACACACACACACACACACACGGATTAACCCTTCAGGAAGGAGACAATTACCTGTTTTTACCTAGAGATAACTAGCAGGATTTGATTCCTTTTATTCCAGGGGTAGCTGCCTTCCTCATTTCTTCCAACTTTTTGAAAAGAAAATATTACAAAAGTTCTGGCTGTGGAACATTCATCAAAATGGAGAAAACTCCAGGTAGCAGCCCAAATGTTGGAACTTCATAAAGCTGAGCAGCTGCTGAGGCCTAAAGCCCATGCTGCGGACCTGGCTGTATACAGTGATCCTGGTCATGGAGGTACTTGGGGCTTATTTATGTTCAAGTAGCCCCGTGAGTTGGAATAGAGATTCCTAAACTCTCTCAAGACACCCTTGGAGGCATCCACTGTGTCTGCTATTGAGGCTCTGGCCTCAACTGTGTGATGCTTGCTGAGTGAACGGCCAAAATCAGCCATGAAGACAGGACGAACAACCATGAGGACAGATGGGCTTTTCTGCAAAGCTTCTCAAGATCCAGCCGTGCCCACCTCCAATTTATCTCCTTGTTCTACATTATTCTATGCAGTGTGGAGCAGAGGCTTTCAGGCTGGACCTTTCCCCGAGGGATTCCGTTTCTCCAGAAACATTTGGATTCATTCTGAGTACAGATAGAATGACAGCATTGACTCTGCATCTGGCGGTACGTGTAGACGCAACCACTTGCACAGCTACACTTGAGACCATAATCCATAACTTATTCTTAAAAGTCAAAAGGTTGTTGTCCATAAATGTATTAAAGCACATTGGAAACATATGAACCACATGGGTGTGTTAGGACCATACCAGATCAATCAGTTCTGGGAATTCATTGAACACACAAAAAGCTGACCAAGGCTGTGATTCCCTCCCCACCCTAAAGAGAACACAGGACCCCAGGATGGAAAGCCCTCCTGACCTGTCATCTCAGCACCAGTCAAAGGAAGGAGGCTCAGACTATGCCTGGGCCTTCAGCTTAGTGTGGTTTCCAGTGCTGACAATCTGTGTTCCTGCTCCTCTGCAACTCCCCCCAGCTCTGCAGTTAAGCTGGACTTCGGTTCACACACCTTCCTCTGTGATGTTCTCTGACCTCCACACATGTGCACACACACAAGATAAATTTAAAGAACTGTTGCTTCTCCGCTAGCCAATGGCTTTAGTTAGACTCCGGTGAGGGATTCCTCTCTCATCTCATGTGCCTGTAACTGCCCCTGTCTTTCTGTTCAACCTCAATGATCAGCTCCTTGCTGGTGAATTGGATCTCACCGGGATATTTTCCACCCAGAAAGGATATCACTATTCCAAGTGGCTGGGATGTAATCTGGGGTGTGGATGCTTGAAATATATATATATCCTGGTCATTAGTCGAGATTTTTTTTGTGTAGTAAATAACAGAATTCCACTTGAGCTACCTGGATCACAATATCACTCTTTGTTTAAGGACAGGAAGGCAGGGAATGAGAGGGCTCTGATCTCCTGGAAGTGTGGTTACAGATGGTTGTGAGCTTCCAAGTGAGTGCTGGGAATTGAACCCTGGGTCTCCTGAAAGAGCGATCAGTACTCTTAACCGCTTAGCCCTCTCTCCAGCCCCAGGGCATGAGAATTCATGAGCGTGTCTGTTTTTCTTCAAAGGTGTTACAAATTTCTTGTGGTATTCAAACTTTGCTGGAGGAGTCTCATGGGGTTGACAGAAAATTTAGTTTTGATGTTTTTAGATTAATGATAACTATAAATGACATGTAATTGAGAAGTTCATGTACCTTCCAGAGATCTCTGTGACCTCATAGTTTATTACCTCAAAACCAACCAAACAAAACTCTGTGGATGTTAGTTGAACTATTTTTACTTTGATTTTTAATTATGTGTATTCATTTGTGTCTGAGTGTACATTTGTTCATTGAGTACAGTACCCACTGAGGTCAGATCCTCCAGAATTAGACTTACAGGGGGTTGTGAATCCCCAGAAGTGGGTGCTGGGACACAAACTTGTGTTCTCAACAAGAGTAGTATGTGCTTCTATCTGCTCATCCATTCTTTCAGCCCTGAGTTGAACGATGCTTGAGATTCAGAAACAGACTCATTTGTGTTATCCATTTCTTGTTTCCATCTATGTTTTAATTGAAATTATGACTCTATGTGGGGATCTCTCATGGAGTTCACATCTACAATAACAGCAAGATAGTAACATTAATCTAAGGCAAGTCTGTTAATTACTTGACTCATTTAATCTCCTTCTCTAGTGTTTCTGGGAATCAAAGGTGGATTTACTCTAGTGTACTGCTTGTCACTTGTCAGTATGCAAACATCTCAACAAGGGAGAAGACCCAAGCCTCACAAACAAGTCTTGGGACCAGGACTGGTGGGATTTTTGCTTTGGTTATATCCCCTAGCTTGTTTTGTTTTTCCAGTTCTCTGGACACATTCACTTGCTGGGTCATCTCATTGATTAGTATCTGCAATTCAGTTGGAGAGAAAGAAAGAGATAGAGTGAGAGAAAGAGAGAGAGAGAGAGAGAGAGAGAGAGAGGAGGGAGAAAGAAAACCATCTAGAAACACCACCCATGTTCAACTACAAACACTCTAGTGAACAGACATAGCATCTCTTTGAATACTGTTGATGGTATCCAGCGTCCCAGGTAGCCTTGCAGTTGAGGAACTCAGTCTCAAGTATCGCTCCTGTGTCATGCAGGTGAAGCTACTGACCATCGACAATGAAGGTTGATGATAAGATCCATATTCCAGGATTAATACACAGATTAAATGAGCTTAAAAAGACAGTGTCTGCCATATGCTTAGCTTTGGTAAATGTTAGATGAGTTTTCATTCCCTCCCTACGTCTTTCCTCCCTCCCTGCTCTCCCTCCCTCTTCCTGCTGAACTTCTACAGTCAGTCATAGCTGAGTGAAGGAAACCAATCAATGTTCTCAGACTATAGGACTTTATCTCCGACAAGCATTTAATTGCTTCAAAATTTATCTTTTACTGTTGCCAAGATTTTGACATAGGCATTTTTATAGGTGCCCATTACAGGTATAGTTTTAGTTTCAATTTTCACAGATTATGGGAAGGGTTCATACTTACTGTTAAACAATTTCAGAACACACAGGATGGAGTGTTTCTGAGCCTTAAAAGGGAGAGGAATTGTGACATGTGAGACAACACGGCTGAAAACCACAAACATTACGCTGAGTGAATTAAGCCAAACATGAAAAGTCAGCTAATGTATGAGTCTTCTTCTAGGAAGTACTGACAGCAGAAAGAGTCACTGAGAGAAAGGTAACTTTCACTGGCTGTCGGACCTGAGAGGACTGGAAGGACAGAGCTTAAAGGGAAGAATCTGAGACAGTTTTCCTTGAGTGATTCCATCACTTTCTTCGTCTCAGTCTTCTTGTGGGAGTTGTGGCCACGATGATGGCTTATTTCTTGTCTTGATTCTACATCTCAGAGCTTCAAAGTGCTTCAAGGGAGACCATATACTGCATAAAACTCCGGGAGGCTGTTTAGCTTGTTTCTAATTTAGTCATTTTCGCTAAATGCCAGAGTACACATCATTCTCCGTAAACTTCCGTGCGAGTGGGTTCTATCCCTTCTTACAGCACGATTCCTGAAAGTCGAATTGCTGAAGCAAAGGCTAAACACATTTCATCTTACAAGAAATGAAAAGCAGAAGATTGTTTGTAAATATTTCCTGTTTTTTGACAGCATGAATGAGTTCAGATCCGCATATCTCGATCACACTGTCTATTCTTAACCATTGAAGATTTTTATCAGTGTAATGGGTTGAGATAGAATAATTATTGTCCTAACTATAAAGTCACTAAATTTTAGTGAAATGATGCTTCCATTTCTTTATTAGATTTGCCTCTTATAACATTTGCATGTGTCTATTTTGTTTTTATTGCTTTGCTTTTCAAAAGCATGTTTATTTTTCATAAAATTTTATGCTGATCTACACTATCAAATCTGTCAGTGACTTTCTTTAAGCCTGTTTGTTTTCTAGTATTGCTCCTGAAGGTGGAGAATCCCTTCTATAATCTTCATAATTTGTTTTCTAAGCATTTAACTATTGTATTAATCCATGCTCTTGTAGGTCTACCACATGAGAAAATAACCTCCATTACTTCCTACACAATAATGCTTTAGATATGACTGTTACCTGTGTTCAGAAAAGCATCCTTTAAAATGTTCTTCAGTTTGGACTTTTTCCCATTGACAAGCTTTGGCTGCCTTTTCCACCAGACTATCAACAAAGCACAAAGGGAAGCAGCCTTACATGGCATCTTCAGTTCATCTCTTTTGACTTGAGGGTATATTTGTACTTTAAATATTTGCTCTTATTTTAGGAATTCCCCCCCCCCCCGTGTGTGTGGTGCTCTTCTACATTATCCTAGCATATCTCAGACGAACAAAAGTGTTTCTCAAAGCAGCCATCCCAGTGGTGAATGCCTTGTGTAGAAATTTCATAACCAAGGGCCCGTTAACAGGCCTGATTATTGAAGACAGCCGTGGTTCCTGTGTAGGTTTGCCTGTGCGATGTGTGAACCACACTACTAATTTTCTCTTTGACCAAATGCTCCTGCTCTGTAATATGCCTGACTCTCCTAAAGCTTCGAAAAACAGCTTTAAGCTTCTCACTTCTTTAGTAAAGAACTTCTCAGTTGATTTCAAGTGAAATGCCAACAGTCTCGCTTTTTTTTTTTTTCAAACACGCTTCACAGCCATGGCTGTGTACCCACTTTAAAAGTGTATGTTTTGTGGGTGGGGGTGCTCTGTGCTTTGAGCAGTTGTCAGATGTTTTATTTTGGGAAAAAATTCTAAATAGCATTTGAAAGATAATTAAGGGTTGCTCAAGTTTCTTTCAGAATTAAGAAAAAAAGGTATATTTTCCTTCTTTTGTTCATTTTTGCACTCAATGCTCCATTCGTCACCTCCCCCTCTATTTTATAAATCTTTTAATTAATGGTGTTTGTTCTCCTCTCAGACTGGCCTCAGTCGTGTTTTTATGATCATATTATTAGGAAGTGATAGCATGTGTGGATTTTTTTTTCTCGTATCTGGGCTTGCCAATCACTATGGAAACAAGCAAATATTTACATAGCCCAGATACTGATTAATACCTACTGGTTATTTTGACATTATAGAGTTACTGTTTGAATGTAAAGAATTTCTCTTGAATAGTAAAGTGGTCTGTTATAATTTATTTACATTTGTAATTTCCCCCATCGGATATTAATACTGTAATGAAAGCCTGTCAAATTATAACATGCCTGAGAGAGTCATTTTTCTAAATCAGGACTTCGTATCACAGACTAGATGCTTAAAAATGGTTGCTTTAAGTTTGAACAGGGGTAGCTTTTGTAAAAGAAAATTCCTCACCTGATGTTACTAACATAGATGCATTGCTTAAGACAACATCCGTAGAGCACAATGTATAGTGGGAGAGAGGAAGTCTCAAATGGACATTCACTTATTTAGAGACGGGGTTTCTTTATGTAGCTCAAGCTAGCTTGGAACTTGCCATGTAGCCAAGGTTAGCTTTGAACTTGTGATCCTCCGGGTCAGTCTCTCAAATGCTGTAATGCGGGCACTCCCAGCCTGGCTCCAAGGAGTACTTAACTATCGATGTGGGTTTCAGAACCCACCGTCCAGGGAACTGAATTACTTCACCTTTCCCTCCATGGTCTCTACTTAGTTTGTCACATTGTCCTAAGGGAAGTATTTTTCTTTTCTTTCTTTCTGTCTTTCACCTAAGAGTGTCAAAAGTTGTGGTCTGTAGTCTAAAAGAGCGATTCTCAGATTTGAGTATAGCACCCAGGCAATGGACTTTGCCGCCTGAGTTCGCGTTAGGAGGTCTGTGGTTGGCCATAGAGTGTGTGTACTGGACAAGCTCACAGATGTCGCTGCTCTCCGGGCACCACCTGGATGGAACATGACACCACAGTCTAATTTAGTCGCTTTTGGTAACCAAATGTGAAAGTGGCTACAATGGGATGGTTGAAACAAATCTTACATTGCTGTGCAACAGTTTGTAACAAAAATAATAGAGCTTAATAGCTAGACACAGCAATATACACGTACAAACCCAGTACTCAGGGGGCTGAGGCAGGAGAATGGTAAGTCCTAGGCTAGCCTGGGCTCCATAGAGGCCCTTATCTCAAAAAAACCCTAAATAATGCAAAATAGAGTTTCATGACATCAAATTATATGGGTTTATTATTCCAGGAAAGTTGACAAGTAGCACCTTACTGGTCCAGACATCAGAATGGTCTCTGGGATACAGTCAGAGCCCAACAGCAGTACAACGACCGTATCTTAAAGGGAAGTTTTTCTCCAAACCTATAGCTGTGTCTCAGCTTATTCATAAACTCAGCTGAACTCAAATCACAGAAGCCCGTAATTAAGTGGTGTGGAGCTGAAAGAGCAGAGATTGCGTGTCTAGACATAGACTATTCTATATTTTTCATTAATCGACCATCTCAGTCTCCAAAAATACTGACTAGTTCATGCACTCTGCTACGATGATGGCATGACACCATGCTTCCTACTTTCAAGACATTCATAAACCGGTTTTATTGCTTCTCTAACTGAAAGCATGACATGAAGGAGTCACAAAATAGCAGGGCCTAATATGTCATATCGTCATTTCTTGCATAGTAGCTGACCATGAATTTGCACTGAGTCTCATCTCTTCAGTGAAAGAAGTAAAATAGAGGGCAACGCCATGGGAAATGGAGCCCTCTCGTGGGAACAATCATTGCCCTTGACTTGGGTATCAAATGAGTGGGCTGCAATTACAACAGGTATTTTCCCTACACATATTTTGACCCCTGGAGAATTCAGATTATATTTTCATTTCAAAAACTATTGACTTAGCTGCAAGCCAGAGAATCTGAAAAGAAAGATCAGAATATCTGCTCAATGAACACCATTCAGGTATGTGAAAAATAAGTCAACAAAGCTTAACATGGAAAAAATTATTAAGCATGCCTAATTTTTTAAAGATTAAATGATTTTCATCTTTTGAATAGTTGTTTCAACTTGATTCTCTTGCTTTTTATGAAATAAGACTCTTTATAATCTACTCAGCAAAGATGGTGGATTGTTTTCTGAGGAAGTTAAACAAAGTGGTAACATTGAAGGACTAGGCTTCTAGCCTATTAGATTTTGTTCTGATAAAGCAATTTCTTTCTCAAATTGAACATGTCATTTCTTCTTTATTAAATTTCAAGTTATTTCTTCACCTCAGATTCTTCAGTTGCCTCCTATTTATTTCTGAGCTGGTTCACTTGAATTCTGGGAAGGCAAAAGAGTTTATGTGAAGTCCACATACGTATCCTGCCTGTGTGTGAGAGCCTGCCATGAAAAAACAGAATTCATGTCCAACATGTCTTGGACTGGTCAGCTCAAGGGAGGCTCTGAGGATGAATTCATAACAGCCAGAGAAATGAAATCATGTTTCCATCAAAAGTGTGTCCAGATTGCCAACAGGTACACACACTACCACTGTTTAAGCAAGACTGTTTAAGAAGGATATGAATATGATGTCATTTTTCAAACCTTCTCTCAAGATACCCAGTGACTTTTCTCTTTATCACAAGATGTCCAGTGCCTTTCTGTGGGAGATAAAGAAACAACCTAAAACCTAAAAGAAAGTAATGGAACTTCTTGTTAATATTATTTCTATTTCCATATTACCTCACCATACATGTAGTCCGTAACAATCAATTCATATGTTTACAACTCAATTCCCCACCACCATAACCCACGCTCCAGTCAGGTATGCATTTACCTTAATTCCAGGCAACAATGCACTCAGGGAAGTATACAGATCCCAAGGACACAATTTTGATAATGCTGACAAGCATAGACATCTGTGTATTTAAACCTCTGATGGAGACAGGAGTTCCTGTCACCCAGAAAGTCCTCTCATCCTTTCCCAGCCAGTCCCCACCTTCATTAGCAACTCTAAGTTCTGTTACCAGAGTAGAGCTTTGCCTATGAGAAACTGTCGTAGAAGGGCTGGAGAGGTGATTGAGTGGTTATGAGCCCTCGCTGCTCTCAGAAAGGACCGGAGCGTTGTTCCCAGTGCTCACACAGGGTGCTTCATAGCTGCCTGCAAGTCCAGACCTGGGACTCCTAATGCTGCCTTCTGACCCCTGTTGGCACTCACACACAGGTGGTATAAATGCACGACACATGGAGGTACACATAGATAAAAATAAATACATTTTTTTAAGAAAAAAAGACAATGTCATATGAATTGAACCATATTTTGTGTCTGATTTCCATATGTTTTCTATCTATGGGCATAATGTCTAGGGTACATATGTGCCAGTATATCCCATTGATTGACTTCTTTTAGAAATTATATGACCACTCCTCAAGTTGTTTAACTGCCTCCCTGCCTATGGACTTGTGGTGTTAAGAAAATCTCAATTCTTCCTGCTTTGAAGAAATCTCCCTCCTTTGCCCTTGCTACTCAAGACATGTCCTGACCTCTCCTTATATTTTACTTTCCTCTGAATTTCTTGATGGCCACCTTATGTACAGTTAATTCTTAACTATCTTCAAAGTCATCATTGATGCCACTAACTTGTTCCTTAAAACACTTCAGTGAGTTCCTGGCTCCCATTATGGCTTCAAGGTGAATTACTCATCCTCCATTCAACTTTACCTCGCATTCCATAGTCTAGTTGACTCCCAGCATCTGTGCCTTTTACCGAATTCTAGTCTTTCTCATTCAGTTTGCTCCAAGAATTCTTAATCCAGCATGTCAGCTGCTTCTTCTAGAAAGACCACGGGAGATGGGTAGACATCCAATGTGATAATTTGCAACATTTTAATTCAGGGAAAACATGATGGGTAAGGATTAAATACCCAATTGCATAGGATCACTTTGTCCTTTGTCTGATTGGTGTGATTTTGGATTGTGAAACAGAGTTTCGCTGTGTGACTGAAGCTTCCCTAGAACTCACAGTGGAGCCTAGGCTGGTCTTGAGCTCATACCAATCCCCTTGCCTTAACTTCCCAAGAGCTGTGATTACAGGACACATGGCTCCCCTGGTCCTCTTATAGTTCTTTGTGTCTGTGTCTCTATTTCTCTGTCTTTGTCTCCTTCCCTCCCCTTCCTCTTTCCATCTCCACCCTTCCCTTTTCCTGCCTCCTCTTTCTCTGTTCCCCCATTTCTTCACATCTGTGTGTTCATCATATATTTTTCCCTTCTCCCCTTCTTCCCTCTCTCTTTCTCTACTCACTTCCTTTCAGATACCAATCTTCTTTTAACTCAGTCACCCCAAAAATACAGATGGGATGAAAGAGGAAGAAAAACTTGAATCTGTTCAGATGACATTATTAGCCTTATGATTCAAGCATTATTGAGAGATATGTTAATGACTGACCCTGAGTCTATTATAGGCTTGGAAGACTTGATAACCTCTTTAGATCTGAATATAAAACAAGGGTTGCTATGGAGCAGGATTTCATCAGAATCAAATTGCTTCTTAACTCATATCACCAAACACAAAGATGTCACAATGTTTCCACAATAACAACAAAATGTTGTCTCTGGGTTGGTGGTATTCTATGCCTCAGAGAAGTGGGGGAGGTGTCCAAACCTGGGACGGGAAAACTTGATCCACATCACCAACAATGGCTAGAAGATTCCTGTTAAATGTTAGCGTCTTACATACAGATAGCAGGTGAATCAGGACATCTGCTTTGTTTCTCAATTCTGAGGCATTTCAGATACTTACTAGAACTGTATCGATGTGTGTGATTGACAACCTCCCCAGTAGTAAGGCCAGGATTCAAGGACATCGGGTCAGGGGTTTTGACTAGTATTAACACGTTGTGATATGGGGAGCCTTCTTACTTGCAAACGCTATGAAGCTAGAACTACACGGAGCATCTTTGCCATCAAACCGAGGATAAATCCTTTTGGGTAATGAAATAAACCCAGACAAAAGTAGAGCCAGCAGAAGGAAAAGAAGGGGCAGTTTCTGGGAAAAGGCTACCAGTGTGTGATATTAGGAAGCCCTTGGGTACTTTGACCTCCCTATTGTGGGAACCCAATATGTTTTTCCCATATAATTGAATTGGAGTTAAATATCTATCATTTTAAAACCGAGAGTCACAATATTCCCAATTTTTTACAATTATAACTGTAAAAATGATTGATTAATAAACTCCAAAAATGCAGAAAGGTATAACACAATATTGTCTATATGATAATGATATTTTCAAGTACAGAATGATAAACTTGTACTCATTTAAAGTAGTTCAACCTACTAAAATTCTTAATTACTCCACTCAAACATAACACAGAAACACAGAACTATTAGAATACATATCCCTTATAGTCCACAGTTCTATGAAATTCTCGGTTAGAAAGAAATACAGAATTTATAGTGTTTTACCTTTTTGAGTTTTTTTTTTTTTGAGACAAGGTTTCTCTGTGTATCTCTGGCTGTTCTGGAACTAGCTCTTATAGATCAGGCTGGCCTCGACATCACAGAGATCCACCTGCTTCTGCCTCCCAAGTGCTGGGATTAAAGGCTTGTGTCACCACTGCCCAGCTGTGTTTTACCTTTTTAAAGAAACAGCTGATAAACTGTAAATTTGTGATGTGGTTTTATTTCACTAAATAATAGGCGGTGCATTACACCTGTTGCCCTGGTTCACCCACACCTATCCCCATCACTTATTTGATTACCTAACTTTAATTGTGTCCTTTGTAGCATAATGAGATGTCCCAAATGATTCTTATTATTTTTTAAAGTAGCCAGCAATTAAAATAATGTTTGAATCAAGATAAGGCTTGCCTGTCTCACACATTTTGCTTCTTACTTATTATATATTATAATTTACAGAGCAAGTGACCCTGGCAGGTCCCCCTGCTGGTGTGGGGGACCATGGGGGACCATGATGGACGAGAGACAGACAGACAGATACATTATGCAGAAAGAGTTGGGTATGGAGAATTTATTTAGTGGTTATTGGGAGGGTATGGAAGAGTAGGGAGTGTGGGGGAGAGAGAAATGAGGAGAGAGAGAGGGAAGGGGAGAGAGAGAGGAAGAGAAGGAGGGAAGGCGGAGAGACAGAAAGCTGCCTCTTAAGAAGGACAGCAGGCAGAGGGAGAGAGAAAGGGGCCCAGGCAGATCTGCCTCAGTGAGGAGAGAGAGAGAGAGACAGAGAGTGAGTGAGAGAGAGACAGAGACAGGGAGAAAGACAGAGAGAGAGAGAGAGAGAGAGAGAGAGAGAGAGAGAGAGACTGGAATTGGACAGAGCTTATCTCTAAAAGGGACAGGGTACACAGGTCACTGGGCAGACCAGCATAAAAACCATAACATTATGCAAATTATCTCATCATCTTTAATAAAAGTCTCCTTTCCTTGCTGCAATACTTTGTAGGTTTCATGGTCTTTATTTTTAGCAGGAAGAAAGGCACAGACAGGCAATAGCAAGGCCACTGAAGACTATTGATCTTCAGGGTCAATCACAACTCTGAAGGAGAGACGAACACCCCCTCCCAATAAACAAACGTCTTCACGTTATGGTAACAGGGAATCAGGGTGGTGGCAATTGCTTGTCTCCCTCCGCTCTCAAGCTATTGACTTAGAACATGGCATGTTTGCACAATCGTCACTAAGTCACCAAATGGGAAATGTCTAAATCAAGCTGGAATTAATGTGTTGTAAAGTGTTGGGTAATAAGCCACACATTACCTCCAGGAGTGACAGATTTTTAGAACTAAGCCCTACTGTAAGCCTGAAGCAGCAGCAGAAAACTGAGAAAAAAAGAAGGGGGGGGGAGATCCAACAACAACAACAATGCTGGCTAGGTTATTGTGGGGTGTGAAAGCCACTCTGTTGTGGAAAGGCAGTGTGAATCCATATTATGCAGAAATCAATGGCGGCCCAATCTTTGCTGGCTGCACGAGGCGCTGCATGACAAGGGCACAGCGATTCGCCTAATCAAGCCGGTTGTGTGAAAGCAAAAAGCCCAGCTGAGTTCGCTCTATCCAGCTGGACTTTGTTCGCTCCTTAATGGAGCAGGTCGTACTTCTAACACCCCAAAGAAATCAAGCAGCCTCAGCCCGAGGGGCGCGCGGAAGTGTGGGGGACTCCAGCAGCTCCGTGTTAAATCACAGCTATAGGTCATCCGCAGAGAATAGAACTCAGAGAAGTAATAAAGGAGAGTCACTTGGCTGTCTGTGCTTGTGATTCCCCGCCCCCCAGCCCGGGAAGGGAGTTGGGGTTCACAGGAAAAGCAATGTTGCTAGAGAAACATTTCTATTCTGTGCCTTATACAGCTCTTGGCAGGGCACTGGCCACTGAAGTCAGCTCCCCTTCTAGAAAGCTGTGCATTACAGGGGTCTGTAAGCCAGAGTGGCGGTGATAAAAGGCCAATCCGGGCCTTGGAGACAATTTTTCCTAACAACATGCATTGCCTCTTTAAACACCTGCCACTTTGCACAACCCTCTGCAGTGAAGCTTTGGGGTGGTCCTGGCTCAGACCTGGGAGGGTGACGTTCAAATGAATGTCTTCCTCTTAATGGTCACTCCAGGGGTGTCTGGAAGGCTGCTATCTTTGCTCCCTCCTTGGCATGAACAAAGTCACCTTCAGAATACACATGGAATTTACGAGAATGAGACAAGGTTCTTGTACCTTCTTCATATCTGGTCTGCTGACTTTGAAAACGTTGTGACTATTTATTTTACATTTACAATTGAATCCTTAAAGACAAATCTGGGTTTGCCTTGTACATCGCTAACTCTAGTGTTGGAGAGGTGGAGACTATAGAGGATTTCTAGGGCTTGTTGACCAACTTTACCTGCAAGGGTTTCAATGAGAGACTCTGGCTTGAAAAAATAAGGTGAAAAGCAATAAATGAAAAACTCTAAGCTGACCTCTGGCTCCCAAATGCGCATGTGCACGTGCACACACAAACACACACACAGAGACCATGACAGAAGGTCTTTGGATTAAATCCTGCTTTGCTCCAGGTCCCTGGATTTGGGGTGGAAACAAGTTCACCCACGAGCCCTCCCAGGGCCTCTGGTGCTAGGCAATCAGGCACCATTATGGTGACTACAGGAAACACTATGGGAGAGAGAAAAGCAGAATGAATGCTGTGTAAGGGAGAGGGGAAGAACTGAAGAGGCGAGGGTGGTGAGGAATGGACAGATGCAGATGCCCTATGGTCAACTCTAGACAGTTCTATCCTCTCTCTCTCTTCACCTGGGTCTGGCTCTGAGCAGCTGCCAATGACTTGGTCTGTGACCCAGATGAAGAGAGAGAGGATAGGACTGTTCAGAGTTGGCCGCACCCTTCATTGGCTGAGGCACTCAGGAGAGAGGGAGCTACAAACAGCAGCTTAACAACTCTGCAACTCTAGTTTCAGGAACTCTGACACCTTCACACAGACATACGTGCAAGCAAAACACCAATGGAAAGAAATACCAAGTAAATGAAAAAGTGAAAATAAATCGTTAAAAAAAATTAGAAGCTTCTCTCTGCAACAAAAGGAGACTATTATTTAAAAAAAAAGCCCACAACCAATCAAAATGCAGGGCTGTGGCTCCCCATCCCAATGGATACATCTATAAGACATTCCTGCACCTGAGGCTCAGGGAGCATTGTGGAAGCCGCATGTATGTGTGGGGTGGGATTGTAAGCGCCTGAAGAATGGAGAATTCGCCAGGAGACTGTGTACCCTAGTAATATCAGCAGCTATACCTATAAAGTCTCACCAACACGACTGTTCACATGTGAGCTAAACAAGGATGACACCAGCGGATGCACCAAACTGGACAGAAACAAGCCCATGAGGCCTCAACCCTGCACAAAAAACTATAGTCAACTAAGGTAACCTGGGGAAAAGAGTGGTCCTGCTCAGGGAAGAGCATGTCAGCTGGTAGACCACTGCCAAGTGATCAGCTCTGAAAACATACTTACAGGTAGCATTATATGGATCCGATAGGCTGTGTGTGAGTGTGTGTGTGTGTGTGTGTGTGTATACTGGTATGCATGCAATAACAATTAATAAACTGGAAAACTATTAGTAAAAAGGGGCTTTTAGCTTTAAAGAGAGCAGGGAGGGGTATATAATTCCTTTTTTTAATGATATAGAGAAAAAGGAAAACTAAAACACAGAAAGTATTGACTTAAAAAAGCAAAATCGTCAGGCCCAGGGCCTAGGTCTCTGCACAATGAGTCTCACTATCTGGGTCTCGGATCCTCATTCTCACTGAATGACAGTTCTGCTCCCTGGACTGGGTTCTTCTGAGGTTGTCCCTACCATCGGAGCCATGGACTGGAGGGTCCTTCCTCTTGGGCAAATTCCAGCTATGTGAGTTTTGTATCCTGGATGTTCCAAAATTAAAAGTCACCCATTTCAGCAATGATCCTGGACAATGAAAAATCCTTGAATGACCGAAACACTGCATGGTTTGGAATTTATTGGTTAATTTATGAAGCAGAAATTTTGAACAATTTAAATTTTTTAAAAGCCTTTACAAAGAGTTGATGGGTGTGATAAAGTGATAAAGTTGATAACATGAATAGCAGCTCTCCTCCCGAGATATTTGCCTCATCCCTCAAGCCTGTGACTCTTCTTTGACATGACAAGTGGGACTTGGCAGTGTGATGAGGGATCTTGAGAAAGATCATCTTCTGAGTGAGTGCAGTTACATCTCAAGAACCCCCAGGAAAGAGATACAAGATACATCAGTGTCAGAAGACAAGACCATGCCATATCTAGAGGATGAGGATGATGCTTCCACTAGCCAAAGCTTGCTGGCTGCTTTCGGAGCTGGTGGAAGCAAGGTATGGATTTCCTCTAAAGCAGCAGTTCTCAGCCTTCCCAATGCTGCAACCCTTTAATACCATTCCTCATGTTGTACTGACCCCCAAACCCTAAGATTATTTCATTGCGACTGTCATTTATTAACTGCAATTTGCTACTGTTATGAATTATAATGTAAAAATCTGAGAAGTGACCCCCTGTGGGGGTCATAATGCACAAGTTGAGAGCCACTATTCTGGAGTATCTTGAAGAAGCTAGTCCTGCCTCCACTGTGATTTTAGCCCTGTGTGGACATCTGCTCTCTAGAACATAAGAGATTAAATTCATATTTATTTGCTCTAAGCCACTACTCGGGATATTTTTTTTACAGCAGTAACAGTAAACTACGAAAACTTACATATTTTAGAGTAGTGACATTTTAAAATTATTATTGTCAGGTATGGGGGCACAGTCCAGCTACTAAGGAGTCTGAGCTAGGGCTTCGCTTGAGTCTACAAGTTTGTGATTAGCCTTTGGATCATAACCTCATCCCATCTTAGAAAACAATGCATTTATTTTTCTTTTGTAGAATTCTACTAAATTTTTAAAATAGGCATTTGCAGAAGAGTTTGGTTCCTTTAGATTTCATTTGAAAACAGGGCCTCCAATGAATCAATGCTTCTCTACATAGCTCTAGCTTCGTCCATAGCTGTAAGAGTTCATAATTTACAATCATTTTCTTTCAGATTTCTTCCAGTCGCCAGAGATTTCAACACCGCCCTTGTCCTCCGTCGGTAAGCAGTTGCTATGCACACAGCAGGATGGTCCAAACTGGCCTGCGTTCTCCCTTCTAGTGCAGTGGTTCCTGCCCCAGCCTATCAGTAACCCCTGCAAAGCAGCCTCTGAAAAGCCACTAAGTCCTTAATCTTTAAGCTGCAGGTAAGACAACTTGGCCTCTACAGACTCCCAGAATCCCCTGAGAAACAGAGGCTTCAGGTCTCGTCAGTTCTCTGCTGAGGAGAGAAGGAAGATGATGTGCTAGGAAGCCTGGAGCCAACTCTCAGATGTTTGGTTATTCTTCTTGCTTCACCATCCCCCAGACTTTACAAGCTTTTTCCATTGCCCCCTTCCCGGGCTCTTGATTAATCCTAATGTGGATAAATTGTGAGAGTTTGCTGTGGGATTTAGGATTGGATAGCCAAAGATGACATAAAGATCGATGTTAAAATAACTGAAAAGAATCACATTTAAAAAGCAATCCTCCGTTAAAATTTCGAAGGGTCGGTGCCCTTAACCAGAGAGGCAGGTGTTAGCTGACAGTAGCCGCTGAAAACCCTTTGCAGATGGCAGCTTATAATTCCGGCAGCGCAATTTTCGGTTAATATGGGCTTTGAGATGGAACAGTTATGTCCGACAGCCTTGTGGTTGATTCTAAATGGGATCCTTTTCACAAGGCTGCTCACAAAGTTCACTGTGGATCATCTGAGTGACTGAAATGTCCTCTGGGAGGCAGATTCTGGAACTTGCTACGTTTGAAGATGTGTACTAGACAATGATAATATAATTAATTTTAATACTTATATATAAACCAGGGTAACTACTGGCATCCGGAAGTTCCAAGTCTTAGTTGTATAGTTGTTATAAACCTTTGGATGCACAGAACAAAACTTGGAGGTTATTTTTCATGAATTCTCTTCTCCTCTTTCTCTGCCAATTGTTTTCTTCCCTTAAGGTCCTTTGATGTTGCCAGCAGCTGTTAGCATGTAGCAGTCAACCCTGATCCAACCCTTATGTGTGTGAATTAAAGTCACCTTTCCTAAGGACTCTGTGGACAGGGCTCAGTAAGATGGTTCTTCTGTATCTTGAAGTTCTCTGTTAGCATTCAGCTCAAAAGGTGTCTGGGGTTAAAATATTCTTGCTTTCTCCTACAAGCACCAGACTAGGGCACCGGAGGGGATAGCTCGAAGGATGTTGCGCCCCAATCTCAGACCTCTCCCTGTACCTCTCCTTTACCCAGGATCCTTTGGACCTCTTTACATGGCCGCTAGATTCCAAGAGTGAGAACTCTGATAAAGGAGAAGCCGAGCTGAGTGAAGAGTCCCTATTCTTCTATAGGTATTGGATTTCTTATATGTAACTACTCGTCTCAGGGCTGATGTGGGAGGCAGACAAAGAGGAAGGACTATTGGGAGCTGTGAGTCATTGGGAGCCACAGTCTAATGTTTTCTGAATAATACATTCACAGCAGAAATAAATCTTTTTCTGTGCTTCACAATAAAGATATATTTGCAATATCAGTTGGTAATGAGGATAATTTAAAGTTTTGTGTCATTGTTTAGCCATGTGAATGGATGAGTGAATGATTTCATATGGTAGTGATTGTGTCTTATATTTGGCATCCAAAATTTGATAATTACAAAAATAGTTATTTGGATATTAGAGAAAGCTAAAAGCAAGAGTTGGATATGATAGGTTCATCACAAGAATCATAAGACTCTCATTCAGATGCTGGAATTGACCTTAAGATCCAATTGGGTGACAATAATTGGAAGTTGTTAAAACAATAATGTCCATGAAGTTCATGGCGTTCCCTTGTCTCTATCGGTTTCTGATCAGAAGGAACTTTCTTCTTTGTTTCTCAATTATTAACAAGCATTCTTCATATTGACGAATAATATTTTTGGACACTGTCTATGATCAATTCAGTGGATGCCTTATGGCCTGGCCTTCCCCTCAGGTACTTAAAAGGGACAGTCCAACATCATAGTCACTTATTGTGCCCATAGCACCTTATACAGAGCTTACATAAATCCTTGGCTGATTGAAAGACTAGACTTAGTTGTGGAATATGTGCTTACACTGTGAGAAGATGCACCACTGGGGTTGGTTTAATAAAGAACTAAAGGGCCAATAGCTCACAGGGGAGATAGGTAGGATTTCTGTGGGGAAAGAGAGGAAGAAGAGGAGGAATCTAGGTGCATGAATTACTCTAGCGAGATGCCAAGAGACATAAAGGGAATTGGACATACAGAATGAAAGAAGGGTAAAAAGCCACATGGTGAAATGTAGATTAATAGACACAAGTTCATGTAAGTTATAAGAACTAGTGGGACATGCCTAAACTTAGGTCAAACATCCATAATTAATAAAAGGTATCCTTGTCATCATTTGAGACCTAGCTAGTAGGATAGAGAACGACTTGTTACAAGACTTAATGTCTCCACAAAATTTACTTTTCTCCTTAATTCAAATTAGTGAGACACTTTTATCACATTAAATCTTCTTTGACAGCATTTTTCTTTAGGCTCAAATTAGGCTACATTTTATCTTAAGTTAGACTATGGCAAAAGGGTGGGAAACTTCCAGCCATGTAACATGTTTTCCCCGAAGAAAATTTTCCGCTCTGTCATCAGTGAAGGTTCTTAAAAGTAATCAAGGGGAATAAAAAACCTTGCTAAATTAGAAAATAAAAATGTCACCCCAGGAAAATGCAGTGACTTAGACCCTGCTCTTAAGAGCCTTCTGTTTAAGGGCCTTGTGAGCAGTGGCTACACAAAGAAATTGCCAGCCACCATGGTTTCCACCTATAGCTGGAACATGCTGATAAATGCAATAGTGTTTCCTTTTCTTTCTTGGTTTATTGGTGTAATTCTGCTACATTTGTAGCTGAGTTTGAACCAAATCTATGAAGTCATTTATTAGAAAGAACACAGGTTTAAGAAACAATAAACTTGACTGCACTGATAACACATAGCAACCTCAAAGTATGAATGTGGGATTGAGTGAAGATTTAATTTGTGTGCTGTGCATAAAAATTTAGCAAGCAGAAGTGAAAGTTTTTATTGTCTTGTCTCTGAATGACTATTCATAAGTACAAAATTAATATTTGTTAAAATAAATTTAGCACCTCATTGTAAATATGCCCATTGTAAGTAATGACCCCTTATTATCTTCTGCTTGTCCCGTTACGTTTCAAATTGTAATCACCTCTGTAGAATAACTGCTTGCCAAGATATGTATAAAAATAAATATCCATTTATGAGTCCAACTTATGCTTTACAAATTGCTCACCATGTAAGAGGCTTTTGTTTGTAGGATGGGCGAGTACTAATTGAGCAAGGGGGGAACCCCACGACTCAGTTACTCTACTGCCAGGAATGATGACTCTGTATCTGGTGGACGATACAAAGGTCTAGAATTCACTGTGTCCTAACAGTCCCAAGTGTGGTGACATTTCTTTTTGGGAGGGACCAAGTTATAGGGTGGTTTCTATGAAGGGTGATTCAAAGGGTGATGGGAATTTCGTGCTGCAAAAAATGTCTCTATTTGAAGTTTTGTTTTGTCTTTCTGGAGTTGGTGGAAGGTGCCCCGACAGTCCTGGGAAAGGTAGTATAACAGTAAGTAACAACAAAGCATGGATGAGAACTTTCCCCTCAAGTGGAAGACCAAGGCTGTGGTCCCAGGCAGCAGCTCAGCAAAGGAGGAAAAGAGGAAAATCTAAACAAAGCCCTGGCGACATCAAAGCCAACGAGAATGTGTGGCTTTCCCACAGGCCCACCAAGGCTGACACTGTACACCTGCTGTCTTCAGGGTGGTCATCCAGAGGACTATAACTCATGGGAGTCCATGAACTATACAATACATACACTTAAGTAGTGCATAAGGAAATATATGAGGAAATTCTCCCCAAAGAGTTCCATGTATGGCGATACATTAAGAGAATTTAGAACTAAAGTCTTAGACTTATATTTCAAATAAGAGATAGACTCTGACTGCAGCATCCAGCCCCATGGTCATTGTCATGAGAAAGTTTGTTATTGGGACTAGATAGACTTGGAAGTCCTAATTGGCTCCCACAAAAGCTTGCCTCATGATTGGAATAGAAACAAAACGCTTACCTCGTAAGTTATCATTGTTAATCTTTATGAAATCAATAGTGGAAATCAGTTTACTGAAAACTAAATTACCCATTATTTATCATTGAAAAATTTATCTTCTTTTTTCCTAATATTCTTATGTACTCATTTTTTGTACATATATGTATATTAATAACTATGCCGATGTAAACATACTGACCAGTCTTGTTTATAGATCAAACATTTCTGTATCTTGTCTTTTTTTTTTCTTTCTGGCTTCCATATTATAGAGTGTTCAGCATGTCTGTTGGGATGAGTGAGAGACAGAGTTCATTTCTTTCTACTTCAAGAGTTTGGGGCATTGTGCTCTCTCTGGATCACTCAGAAAAGGCATCTACGGAAGGAAGGGACAGCGCTTTCTCCATTTCCTTCTGTCCTTCTATGGGAACCATTTTACTAAGCCCAAGGCTAGATCTCAGTGATGTCTCTGTCAAAAGTCACTTGCCTGTGAAAAATTTGCCCCCGATCACCTTTGAACTGTCCTGTTCTGAACCTAAGGACACAGTCAGCACCAGGCACTGGTGGCTCTCATGTTTCAAGGCTGGTGGCCAATTCTCTTCGCTCCTTTCCCCACTGACGATCTGTTGTCCTCCCTCTCCTCCGTGGAAACGGTTCCATTCCATATTCACCCCATAATATACTTGTTCCTAACACTATGCTGTCTCCTTTGCCCGATTTCTCTTGAGTCATGACCTTTAATAGTAAGACACTCCAGGATTCATATCTGCCCCCATTTTCTTCCATCTAAAATTCTCCCTCCATGATATTGCCCAGCACAATGGCTTTAATGCCATTTGTATGCCAATAACCCTTGCATTTGCATAACCGACCTGGACTTGTTCTCCAATCTCTAGATTATTTTTCCTAGTTGCCTGTTCTGCATTTCTGGATTTGAGATTTGCACTCTAAATTTGTCTTAAACAGAAACTTGATTCCCATCCTTCAGGTGAACCTCCCACCATTGACCCCACTTGGGTATTATTCAGGTTGTACAGGTGCCAAACATTGAACCACTTTTGACTTTTTCTTATACTGAATACCTAAGTCCCATTGGTCCTATCTTCAAAATATCTTTGGAATGCAACAGTTTCTCCAATGCTGGCAGCTAGTTCCCAGTTTCTATGTACTCTACCAGCCTTCTGCAATAGCTCCCTATTTAGTCTCTTATCTTCCATACATTCCTCTCCTACGAGAAGCCATCATACCCCACAAATCTGTGATTCAAGTTTAGGAGAGTTTAATAGTATTCTGATATATATTTATCTGTTTTTTCTACATCTATTTTTCTTAAAAAGTAGAATATGAACATTTAAAATAGCTTTTTTCTTTCTGAATTTTTCTATGCCTATATGGAAATCATTATAGATAAGTGTTGAATTAAGAAAATAATTTATTCTGATTAGAAATGAAATAAGTGTCATCTTAGTTGGCTTTTAATCAGCATGATAAATAAGATGACCGAAAGCAACTTGGAAAGGAAAGGGCTTATTTTCATCAGACACCTTACAGTTTCTCACGAAGGAACTAAGAGACGTCAGGGCAGGAACTCAAGACAAGAACCTGAAGAGAGGAACTGAAGGAGTGATGGGTGTGGGGGGTAGGGTAGGGAGGGAGGAGTGGTGCTGCTGCTACCACTTACCACCTTGCCCTTTTGCAGCTTGCTTTCTTATACAGCCAGGACCACCCGCCCAAGCGTGGCACCAGCCACAGTGGGCAGGACCTTCCTGCATCAATTGTTAAACACGACAATCTCCCGCAAATTTACCTACAGGAATTTTCTCTATTGTGTCAAGTTGACAAAAAGTGAAAAGGAAAAGGATTGAGCATGAAGGGGTGTGTATGTGTGTGTGTGTGTGTGTGTGTTGGGAATATATCTTGTCTTTGATTTATCAAAGGCTGCTTACATAGGCTAGATTATTCCTTTAGAAAATCAAGGTGCAACTTTTTCTGCCATCATGACCCCAAACAAAGGAGCACAACAAATATGTATCTGTAAAAGAGGGTCTGCTGAAGACAGTCTATCGCTGCAAAGAAGGGGGACGTATGTTGGCAGAGATTTCTATCCCACCCAGTCCTGCAGTAATTCAGTCCCAAAGAAATACACAGCGGTCTATATTAATTATAAACTGCTTGGCTCAAGCTTCTTATTCACTCTTATAAATTACATAAGCCCATACTTCTGTCTGTGTTAGCTATGTGGCTTGGTACCTTTTTCAGCAAGGCAGTCCCATCTTGCCTCATCTGTATCTAGATGACGACTGCAGACTAAAATTGCTTTCTTCCCAGAATTCTCTTTGTCCCGCCTCTACTTCCTGCCTAGCTACTGGCCAATCAGCATTTGCTTAAAATACAAATGACAGGGTACAGACCATTATCCCACAGCAGAAGTGTCTTAGTTACTTTCTGTTAGTATGATAAGAATACTCTACCAAAAACAACGTAAAGAAGGAAAGGTTTATTTCATCTTACACTTCCTGGTCATACACAGTCCGTCCCTGAGGGAAGTCAGGCATGGCACCGAAAGCAGAGACCATGAAGAAATACTGCCTCCTGCTTACCAGCTTACTCATAGGCTCATGCTTAGCTTGTCTTCTACCCAGCTCAAACCGACCTGTCAAAGGATGGTTCCGTCCACAGTGAGCTAGGCCCCCAACATGAAGCATTACGAAGACAATTGCACACACACATAACCAAGGTCCGTCTGCCTGGAACAATCCTTCAGCTAGGATTTCCTTGAGATCACTGTGAGCTGTGTCAAGTGGACAGCTGAAAGTAATTGGGGCAGGAAGAAAATTTCCACTGGCATGGTTTTGATGAAAGCCTGAGAGAAAAACAGAGGAAAAGTTTTAAAGCAAAGATTCGGCAACTTCTTCCACCTCCCCTCACCTTGGCCAGTGGCAATCACAGCTTTTCTGGAAGGATAGAGCATTTGCTGCTTCTGTTCGTTTTTTTTTGTTTTTTGTTTTTTTTTTGTTTTCTGTGGGTTTTTTTTAATACTCTTGGAAGACACCATTCCACGGAGAAATCTATCCTGTCCCACTCATCTATAAAGCAGGATGCAAGTGCTGCTGTGCTGATATTGTTGAAATTGGTGCCCTAAAACATCTCGTAGCTCCACGCCCCTTCAAAAACACTTAGAAGGTCCAGCATGCCATGTAGGGGGACATGCAAGAAGGGTGATGCAACTTCTGGCTAGTGAGATTTCTGAATATCAGACCCATTGCTGTGGTCTTCTGACCAAGCTGACCAAGCTGAATACCAAATGAAAATAGCTAGGTTGTAGTTAATTAACCCGAGAGGACCAGAAGGTCCTTACTGAGTCAAAGAAGGGACTGGGCAAAAGGGTACCTGCTATAGGCTTCATCTGAGGATGCCAACAGGAAAGATATTGGCGAGCTTAGTAAATTACACCATAACAAAAGAAATTATAGCTCATCTGCTAACAGAGCATCTCCTTCTTCACCTCATAAAATTCCAAGATTATTAGATTTTTACCTTGGATCTTAAGAGTACCACAAGGGTACTCTTGGATGTTAGTGGCCATTTGTATACACTGGTTATTTGTAACTCACAGACAAGTCTATGAGTCGGGTATTTTGTGTCTTTCCCTAATACTCCTTGCTTTAGGATGACAATCTTGGTCAAGTACCTTGGCTTGTACAATGATACCAGGGCGTAACGTCTCTCCCAGTTTCCTAATAGAACACCAGTGGTTTTGATTGAGCACTAGAAGAGACTATTGCTTCCTCACACCACTGTAATAGAAGGGAAGCCCAAGGCAGGAAAAACAATTGCATTAGCAAGGATGGAATGAGATCTCTAAAAGTCCAATGCTCTGAACAGTTCGTTACACCAAGGCCATACATTTTATGATCAAACACTAAGCATTTATTCAGCATCTATCAAATGAATTTAAGTTTACAAAGCTTTAAAAAAAATAACAAAATCCTTAGCTCTCTACAATAGGCAAACCAGAGTTTCACTTAACTCGCTGCTCATCGTTTGGGCCTATAAACTCAAATACTTATTAACGCTGTAAATATGCCTTTTTACTGGCTGGCTGACAGCTCCCATGCTTTCTGCACTGTCTCCTTAAACATTTATGAGTGCTCATGAATATGCAAATGTACGATCTAATGTCTGCAAATGGTTGCAAGTACAAATGCTATGTTAATATTTCATATAGTGATGGGGGCAAATCAACAATCATAAATTTTGAACAAATATGCTGCTTCATTAATAACTAATGAGCCAGTACACGGAGCACAAGATTTGGCATTTAATACTAAAAATGGTGGTTCAAGACAGACTCCCTCCTCTCAAAGCCACCATGTCTGAAATTCCTGTAGGTTTAAGTCCTTCCAGGATGACTTTTACTAGCAAGTGAATGAAATATATTTAAAAAGAGACAACTCCTAATACTTATTTGTAAGACAAAACTACACTACACATCAGGAATTAAAATAGCTCAGATAGCATTAAAGCTGCTCACAAGTGGACCTATGCAGAGGCGTATGCTGTTTTGGTGCACTCACCAGAACCACCGAGAAAGGTGGAATCAGCAAAGGAGAGGGTAAGTGTCTAACAGACCAAGCTAAAGACACCAAAGCAATCAGAAGATTAGGATAATATCTTTTAACCCTCGTGGACTACTAGGAGTCCAAATGGTTTGACTTTAGTAGTGAGGCCTGCCCTGGGGTTTTGAGTATATGCTGCTCAGCAGTGAACAAGCTTTTTGTCAAATTTGATGACCTAAGCTCGATCCCTGTGACCCTATGGAGTGGATAAGAAACAACTCCAACAGGTTGTCCATGATATATATATGCTATATGCTATATGATATATGTAAATGCTAGGAAGCTATATACATACACATACATGTATATATGTATGTATATATTTACATGTACACACACACACACACACACACACACATATATATATACACACACATGTAGTTGTGGCAATCTCTCTCTCTCTCTCTCTCTCTCTCTCTCTCTCTGTAGCACAAATAAATAAAAAGCAAACATGTGTGTATGTATGTCTGTGTGTATCTATAATTTCAAAAACCACCCCAGACCTGGAAAACAGTACACTCTTTAGGCCAATAGGTTTTTAAGAAATTGGTTTGATCAATAAAACATTAAAGCTAAAACTTGTGTTACTGTGCATCTGAGACTCTCTGTCGGTTGCTTTTCTTGCTCCTGTGAGGAAATGCCCCAACTAAAGCACCTTAAGGAAATGAGGAAGGGTTTATTCCCTATTTCCTTTGGCTCGCAGTTTGAGGGTATAGTCCTTCAAGGTGGGGAAGTCAAGGTGACATCACTTGAAGCGCCTACTCTATAATGAGGAGACAGTAATGAATGCTTCTGCCCGGTTCTCTCCTTTTGATGTAGTCCAGGGCTCAGCCCCAGAGTGGTGCTTGCTTCTGCTTTCAGGATGGGTCTTTGGTTAACATCATCAAGATGATCCCCATGGGCATGCCTGAGACTTCACTCCTAGGAGATTCTAAATCTTGTCAACTCTTGACTATCACACATCCATATTGTCAACTTGACACCCAAACACATCACTTTTAATCAATTGCCTTTTTGTCTTATAAAGTCTTGGTCGCCTCACATAGTAAAAATACATCCATCCCAATCTCAAAAGTCTGAATAATCTTTAGAATTACTGTGCCAGAGATTCAGAATAGATGGAAACATCAGGAAAAGGCTGAAAGTCATTTGTGTCTCTGGGTGTCGGTCTTGTACAGATTTATGTACAGATTGTAGTATGGTTGTTTCTCTTTCCAGGTTTTGAAAATGATTGTGGTCTTTGCCTTGGATGAAATTTAAGAGATTCAATTTTTCCACTTTGTTGAATGATGGTGTAGAGCACCAGTGACCATCTTGTAGCCCTGACAAAGTAGGACTTACATTAGCTTTGATAAACTAGTATCTACTGGTATACAAACTGTCACATATGGAATATCCTGAAAGTACTTTCAAAAACAATTTTGATGTAGGCCTAAGTATTTACCATTAATTTGCTGTTTTTGGAAGCCACTATACTGTTTTCAATGTAGTTCTGCCGCTTTGCCATTTCCAAAGTATTTATTTCTGAATATTACTTATTTTTACATTAAGTTTTCCTGGAAGTGGGTATAGTCACTCAATTTTATAGATCTACAAAACAAACCCCTATTTTACAATTGAATTATCTTTTTGAGAGGAAAAGAGTGTAAAATTGGTTAGCCGAAGGCATGAAGGCTAGAATTTGCCGGTATGTACACTTTCACAAACCAGTCTTGTCCCTCACTTGCAGAAATGGTCTCTTTGTCACTGGCACAGACAGTGTGATCCACCGGCATCTTCTTTCATTCTGGTTCTGGCTTTGGTTATTCCAACTCTCTTCATCAGTCAGACCCACATCCAAGTGAAGACACAGAAGACTCTCAGTGTCAATAGTACTTTTTCAGATGATGTGTTTTATGCCCTTAATGTTACAGCCTGTAATGAAGATCCTCACTGCAATTATGTTCTGGGTCTTAGATATGGAAGCAATTACTGGAATCTCCATACCTGATACAGTGGCATTGAAACAGGCATATGCGCTGGGGAATGGGGATAGGTGTAGAAAGGGGACTAATGGGCTCAGAGACCCCACATTCACGAACCGTTTTATTCTGTAACAGTGTGGTTTTGAGAAAGCCCCTTTTTCTTTTGAGCATGTTTCCGATGGCTAAAGAGAGTAACACAGATCTAGCCCCTAACCTCCAGCAAGACAATGCCACTTCGAAACTTCACCCACGCCATGATGAGATTGTCCAGTTTATTTTAAGAATATTTGATTCAGCTTTTCAAAAATAAAATGTGTGCTTTTGAAAGTCCAAGCTTATAACTAGATAAAAGTTTTCTGCTTTGATGGTCACCCATTACCAACCTCAAGAATGATGTATTTGTAGCCAGTTTAGCTTCCGTTCAGCTACCCTCAGTCTTTCCCCAGCGCTGTTTCCCACCTACACTTCAAAACCCTAGCCCGTAGCCATTTTGAAGCAAACTGCCATCGTTGGAGCTCTTCACCTGGGGGTATTTCAGAATGCATTTCTGAAAGGAACAAAGTTACAAAAATATAGCCGCGATTCCTTGCTCATATCTGAAAATCAGCAATTTCATAACATCATCAAATATTCGATGTTCAGATTTTCATGTCTCATGACTTTTTAAAGATAGATTGCTTGCTCAAGTCCTACGGATGAGGTCAGAGCCGATATGCCTAGCGCAGGGATATTTTTTCCTGCTGATCCAGCAGTGACTTCAGTCTTTCTCAACCCGGCTCAGCAGGAGACCTTGCTGCATAGGTCAGAACTCCACCACGAAGGAAGGAACTGAAACCAATTTGCTTTTGCTGGCCTGAAGTTCCTGGGAAGTCCACTTTGGCCACAGCTCATCAGTAAGCGTCTGTGTTCCTTTCTGTCTCAATTGATTTTTTAAAATATTTTCTGAGCTAATCATATTTTTAGAAATCAAGACTTATAGTATATCATCAAGGCTCTATAGGAGCTCAATCAAAGCTTGGTCTCTTACTAAGCTACGTGTCATGAAAATTATTCCCATCCTTTTGAGCTCTAGCAGACTCAATGGTTAAATGGGAATAGTTGAAAAGACTGTGGCAGAGCTCAGTAGAGAGAATTTAAGTCATTGATTAATCTTACAAACAATTGATAGTTATAAAAATTAGATGTTATTAGCCAGGTATGGTACTGCAAACCTTAAATCTCAGTGCTTGGCAAGCAGAGTTTGATGGATGTCTGAACGTTCAAGGACAGCCTTCTCTACATAGTGAGTTCCAGGAAAGCTAGAGCTACACAGTGACACCCTGTTTCAAACCTCTCCCCACACAAAAAGAAATTGCTAATGACTAACAAGGAAGGAGCTCATATTTCTAAATTGTGTTGGTATTTGTGTTACTACACTACTTTAGAAAGTTACTGTAATATCAGTTAAGGAAGTCAGAACGATAATATTAAATATCTCCATTATGGGCACTTACTTTTAAACTGTGATTTAAAAAAAAAACAACAACAACTTGACTTGTAGTGAAAAGGCATTTACTGTGGTAGGTAGATTATCCCTCACCTTGACAGCTTGAGAGAGGACACAGGGTGGGTTTGGGAGACAGCTCATTGCTTGGGTCTTCACTAAGTATGCTTCAAGTCCTGAGTTCGGTCCTCAGGACTGTAGCCACCTATCCTAGTGGTGCATGATGGTAATCACAGAAGGCCAGAGTTGGAGCCAGGGTGATAAAATGTTTAAGGCCATACCTGACTTCATTTATAACTCAAGGCCAGTTGAAGAGAGGAGAGAGAAAGAGAGAGAGAGAGAGAGAGAGAGAGAGAGAGAGAGAGAGAGAGAGATTGATTATTGGATACTGGTACTTAGCTCACTGTTTCCCTTCTATTTAGTCCAGAACCCCAACCCATGGAATACATAGAATACTGTAACCTACAGTTAAGAGGGTCTTCCCATAGCATTAACCTAATCTAGAAAATTCCTCCCACATGTGTCTAGAATTTTGTCTCCTTCATGACTCTAGAGTATGTGAAGTTGACAGTCAGTATTGGCATCACTCTTTTAACCCCAACTCCCAGGTAAACTGCTAGGGTAAGACTTATAAAAATGTCATTGCCCGCTGCTCACTGCCTTTGGTGTCCACCATTTGTCTTCTTTCTCACTCCAATGTGAAAAGTGGCCAAGCTCCCCACACTGCCCACCTTTTCCTACTACCCACCAGCTCTACATCAGCCCAAAGTCCCAAACAGTATCATTAAAAGTGCTAAAGTCCGTATAGCATGACTGGCTCTATGATCTTACCTGCTTCAGACATCTCTTGGCAGGGACACTGCTGTGCAGTTTTATCAACAAGGTATAGTCATCTGAGAAGAGGGAATCCCAATTAAGAAAATACTTCTGTAGGATTGGGCTGTAGGCAAGCTGTAGGGCATTTTCTTAAGTAGTGATTGATGTGGGCACTAGATGTGATTGCTAGGGACTAAACTAAAAACAAGATTAGGGAACGATATAACAAAAGACTTCACTTTGATTCTCCCTTTGGTCTCAAGTCTTTGCTTTGCTTCCACCAAGAGGCACCAATTCATTAATTAAGTTTGAAATTCTGGTTCAACTTGTTTAATTCTCTCTCTCTCTCTCTCTCTCTCTCTCTCTCTCTCTCTCGTTTGTGTGTTGGTGTCACGCTGTGTGTGCCTGTGTATATTCAGGTGCACATATTTATGTGTGAGAAAATGTATATGGAAGTCAGATGTCAACATCAGACCTCCTTACTCATTTCTCTGCTATGTATTGTTTTGGGACTGGGTCTCTCACTGATTGGTTGAAGTGTTTCTGGGATTCTCCTGACTCCATCGTCCCAATGCTGGAATTATTTATGCCTGGCTTTTTATGTAGGTGCTGGGATGAAGCTCTGGTCCTCATGCTTGTACGGCAAGGAGATTGCTGACTGAGCAGTCTCCCATCCCTCTTGGGTTCTCCATCCTTCCCTGCTTTGGAAAGTATCATCTTTTCTTGCCCTCGAAGTCTGGGAAAGCTTCTCTGTTGCTAGACTTAACTTTTAAGCCTTGTAGGTAGGTGAGGTATCCCCCCCCCTTTTGTAAATACAATCAAGGAAACCGGCAAACCACAGCACAGAATGATTAGAACAGAAAGTGAACATTCTTCTTATGTTTGAGCCAAGAAGCGGATAAGAAGATATCTCTTCTGGGATCATAGTCCAGAGTTTCTGCTTCTGAACTCAGCCAGACAGTGGAATTAGGAACCAGGAAGGTCCGGTTTGCTCTGCTCCAGCTTTCCTAATGATAAGGTATATTAGAGGCCCAAGAGAAAGAGAATAAAATGGAAAAGGAGGTCATTTTCAGAGTTCTTAACTATAGATGAACTTGGGGGCAATTGTAAAAAGTAGACTTGAGAGGCACCCGTGAATCCATAAGCACAGCAGGCCTTGATGTCCTCTTTCCAGCCAGAAGTGTTCTCCTGTTCCCAAAGGGACACTCTTGCATCTGTCTTTTCTAGCTTTCCCAAGCTGCAAACTCAGAGTCTGCAGTGACCACGGTTACAAAACTGTCCCTTCTGCATCTGAGGAGGGTTCCTCAGATGACGCAATTTAAATTCACTGAGCGTGTTGCCTCATTTGTAAAGAAGGACTAATAATGACTCCCTCGGTGGGTAATTATAAATGTTAAATTGCAGCAGAGAAGTTATTAATTAATTACAGACATTATTATTTATAACAATGATAACAGTAAGACAGATCATCTAGCACCTAACAAATACTCAAGATTGACACCCAAAATATTGAATTAAAGTCAGCGCATAGGCATCATCCCATTAGGGCAAATGGTGGTCCTGTCCTGAGAGCCAAGGTCCCTGCTATGTCCCACATTAAAGCATCTGGTGATAGAGTGGGGGTTTCGGGGTGAGAGCTAGAGGGAGAAGGCTTGGATGTATGCATCTTCCTAGCAAGTGAGCTATTTGTCAGGCTTCAAGGTTATATACCACTCAAAGGAGAAGGCGTGAAGTATTTCAATCCCAAATACGCTTATAGCAAGACAGACAGATTAACTATTAACCCTGCATGTATTACCATGTTTATCGCGTTATCAGCACATGACATGTTCTCACTGGGTTACAAGTGAATAACTGAAGGCTGACACCAAGTAATGCACTCTGGCTTCTCCAGTAATGAGTCGGGTTATCTAAGGTGCTTAAGAAACATTTGCTGTTTGAGTGTCAGACCAAGGATACTGTGTTTTGTTTCCGCACATCCTTCATTCTCTGATATCTTGTGTGGTTGAACATAGGAGGGTAATAAGGAGTTGGGAATACCATTAGGTCAAGGGTAACAATAAAAGAGCTTGGTAAGGCAATGTGGCGTGCCAGGTGGTGAGGCGTCTCTACAGCAAAGACTGGGGTCTTGTGACAACCTAAACAGAGAAGAGAAAGTGGATTGTTGCACACATTCGATTCTTTAATATGAAGTACAATTATTTTCCTCTGAGAGGAACTATTGCTCCAGACTATTGTTGGAGAAACACTGAAAACCACGAGCTTGTTTCCTTCTCCCTGTCTGTCTTTGCTCTTGAACCCTGACCCATCTCATCAATGTATTGCACGACCCAGCTACAGCACTTCCGTTGCTCTCGTTATGCCTTCGAACTCAGAGTTTCTAAGGCATCCCAGAGGGAGTAAGTAGCTCTTGAGAGAGTGCTCTCTTCTTACATTCTTTCAGAGCAAAGCTCAAGTTTACCCTTCTTTGGCACCTATTCTCAGTAGGCTGGGTCTGTTACACCCCTACCCTACCGACAAGTTAGACCATATGTGCCCATGAGTTACGGTGACTTAGCCATCCATTCAGGGAGTTCATCCCTTCTGGCTTGATTTGCTCCTTCTTTAGGAGAAGTCAGCCTTTTCAGACCTCGCCTCTGGTAATAAATGTCTGGGCTCCAGGGCAAGCTCAGGTTGCCTTCCTATGAGTAAGAAAACATTGTTCAAGAGGATTGCTAGCTTGTACACTAGAGTTCCATAGAAACATCCTTCTGAGCAAGTAGAGAGCCCTTCCTGCGAGGACACATAATTAGGGGAGTAGAGCGTGTGATGAATTTGACTCCATTTGTCCCTTTATACTTACCCAGCCAGGCCAATGTACCTGTGTATACTACATGGCCACGATAGCTCTAGACACGATTCCTGCAGCAATTTCTCAACCTGGGATCACATGGAGAGGGGGAAAATACAAAACCTTCCGTAGTTCTTTTCAGTGAAATTTGAATTTCTTTTTTCAAACTCAGCTAATGTTCTACTTGGTACATGACTTCTTATAGTGACTCTGCTTGCCTATCCCACGCCTATGGTAACCAGACCCCAGCCATTTGCCTGCTTCTAAAGACCTTTCTCTCCTCCCAAATTATTCCCTGTGAGGTTCCTGAATGAATATGGACCAGAAAGTTTAATGAGATCCCACCCCTTTCTTCATTAGTCTAACTTCTCACAATGATCAAAAGAATTGGAACTGTGCAGGAAGTCCGTCTGCTCACCAGCATGGTGGATCCCGGACTCAGGACAGAGTTGGTTATTGTGGGGTAGAGATGAAGTCAAGTCTAGACAGGCTATGTGGCTGATTGTTAGGTCAAGGTTTCTTTGTTTTGTTTTTCCAAAACAAAATGTCCCTTAACTGGCCAGCTAATTAGAAAGAAGTCATATTGTGCAAGCTTAGAGTATTCTACTTGGATCAGGATTAAAAGAACACTGGGTTGGATTTCATTCTGCTCACTGTGACTCAGAATGTGGGGCTAGTTTTCTCTGAAATCATGGAAACTATAAAATCATGGAGTTGCTAACTCGGGGCCAAATTTTGAGGTGTGTGATGCCAGGTCTGCAGCTAATGTGTGCCACTGGCTAAGGTCCCGATTCATTGAAGGGTATAGCTTTTAAAGAGCATCAGCCCTCTATGGTTTGATGGCAGAATCATTTATTTGATTAAGTACTTAGTCCCCAGCAAGTGACATTGTTTTCAGAAGTTACAGACACTTTATGGATTGGAATGTAACTGGAGAATGTAGGCCACTAGGTACAGGCTATGGGGAGGTGGGCGGGCATAATCCAGTCCTGCTTCTATTGCAGCCTTTGGGGGATCAGAACTCAGACCTACTTCTTCTGCGGGATTCTGTTTCCCAATCCACCCTGATGTAATCGACTTCCACCACATAATTCTGTCTAGAACTCGGCCATGCCTTCCCCACATGATGATTATCTGAAAAGATGAGCCAAAATAAACCTTCCCTGCCTTCGTTTTTGTTGTTGTTGTTGTTATTATTGTTTGTTTGTTTGTTTTTTGCCATGACAACAAGAAAAGAAACTAAGGTTGTTATCAACTAAGGAAAAAGGGTCTAGTTAACTGACGAGAGCTCCAGGTTCAGTAAGAGATCCTGTTTCAAAGAATGAATAGACAATGATTGAGGAAAACACCTGAATTTACTTCTGATTTCTACACATGCACGTCTGAATGAGCCCAATCACAGGCATATACCATACATAGGCATACAAACACATACACGTATGCACACACACACACACACACACACACACACACACACACACACACACACGCACACCAAAACAATCCAAAAGTAAAAATAGAAAGAAAGAAAGAGTGAAAGAAAGAAAGTAGAAAAGAAGGAAGGAGTGACGGGAGGGAGGAAGGAAGAAGGAAATGAAGGGAAGTCGGGTGGCACATGCCTTTAATCCCAGCTCTCAGGAGACAAAGGGGGGCAGATTTCTGAGTTCAAGGCCAACCTGGTCTGTACAGAGCAAGTTTCCAGGCAGGGCTACACAGAGAAACCCTGATTTGGAAACTCATTATGGAATTTGCCTTCAATGTGACAAGGCTAGCCATTTGGGCAACAAACTGCTCTTACCTGAACTACTTGATAGTACACTGCATGAACTGAACATGTAAGACCCATAGATAAATGACTGCTAAAGTTATCTAAAGAAGGTGAGACAATCTTTCAAGGTTTCTGATTCATGAAAACTCTGCCAGACATTCTGTGGGACAAAGAAAAAAGTGACTGACAAACTGCCAATAATATGGGCAGAACTGTCTTTGAAATTTTCTGCTTCATGGGGCAGTCTGCCAGATACTATAGGCCTGTAGACTCAAGGTGGATACCACATGGTGCAAGATAACTTTTTGGGTGACTGTACAGACAGTGAGATATCTCTGTCAATTCTAGAGTTTTAGAAGTTGCTTACAATGTATTTCCTGTTAACTTAAGTAATATTATATCCTTCTGCAGTCTTTGATGAAAAAAAAAACAAGAAGGAAGAAAGGATATCTTGCCTTTCAGATTGTCCACACGAGACATGTGCAAAGGCCATTTCAAGGTAAAATCTGTCTAAATGCTTTTTGAAAAGATGAACAGACTTGAGTGTTTGAACCTTGAGGTCACCATGTATTCAGAGAGCTCTTTCATCAAATTTAGTCCTCCTGAGCTCTGACTTCTCCATTCCAATTCTTCAAATATTTGATTCTAAAAAAAATGTCAATTTAGTTGGAGAATTACCAATTGTAGTTTTCCCAACACATCATTAAAAGCCATAAATAGAGATAATAACTAGATAAGAATAAAAGATAGCTTATTGGATACTTATTTTAAAAACATAATATTAGCCTGTTGAAGAGATCTTAATATTTCCATGTTCATTGCAGTATTATTTGTAATTACCAAAAAGTACGGTGACTTAAATGTTCATCAATGGATGAACAAAAAAAGAGATGCAATACCTTATGATATACAGTGGAGTACTAGTATTCCATGACATTCTTGACATGGATGAACCTTGTGTTAAATTAAAAATAGTCCAGACACAAAAACAATGTCACACAGAAAAGTGAATGATAAAGAGTTACAAAGAAATAGTGACCCAGTGGCTGCTCAGCTTAATGCCCTTATGGGATCCACAGAAAAACAGCTTCCTAACAGAAATCCAAGATGGTGCTAACAACTGAAGCCCAAATTTCAAATTAGAAGTGGTATTGGAACTCAAAGCATGGGCTTCCTTTTCTCATTTTGGGATGACTTCAGTGAGTGTCCTGGGACCAAGAGACACCTCTGTAAATAGGACAATGGTTTTCTCCTTTCTGCTGTGAATAGCTTTATAGTTTTTCTGCCATTGGATTAAATTAAAAATATTAGTGACTTCCTTTCTTGGTGCCTTTAATATTATATTTGGGGAAAGGTGATGCCGCCTTCTAGAAACTTGAAAGAGAACAGCCTTCTAGAAGGGAATTGGGAATGCGTATTCAGCGTTGGTGACACAGCCTGCAAACATCTTAATGTCAAAATACTCTGGGTGGAAATTTTATAGGTCCCTCAATTTTGTCCAGTTCTTAGTTCAGCAGCTGTGCATGGGGGAGCTGGGAACAGTTCAACAACCTGACAAACCCTTAAGTTAGACATTTAAGCGACAACACCATTGGCATCGATTGAACTCTCATTGACATTTAGTATTTGTGTACAATTTAGTGGAGATTTTTCTAGAACAATCACAGTACAGATATATTTGATATGACTTAACGTTTTGTCCCTGGGGGTTGTGAAACTCTGACACCATTCCTTAGTAACTTGCAAAGGTCACTGGTCACATCAGGGTCACCTGGACTAGAGTCCCTAGAGGACATGGAGAAGAAAATGAAGAGCTTGTCTGGGGTCCCCACTTCCTCAACTGTCCTGATTGGGGAACAATTTACTTTTACTTCATAGTCTTCTATCAGTATTGTCATCAGCATAGGTATAAATCTATCCTCAGCTTCCTAGAAACATGCAACAATTTTTTTTTAATTTTTCCCAACAGATTATTTAGAAAAATCCAACCATACAGTTTCAATTCAGTAGGTTCTCCCAAAACAAAGACCTATATTGTATGTCTTCTGAGGGCCTGCTGCAGAATGAAACTTGTTAAAAGGAAATCTATTTTATTTAACTTTGTTGGAAGCTACACAATCTCATCATGGAAGCCCCTCATTGTTAGGAGGAATGCTAAGCAAAAAGACTGGGATTTTAATTGCATTTCCCCCTCTCCCTCCCTTTCTATTGTTGAATTCTATTTGTATTGCACATATTGAGTTCTTGGTTCAAGTACATTCTTGTTAATAAAATAGATGTGCCTGTGTTTTCTAAATCCCCACACAGATTCTTCTCAGATAAAACCTGTTTGCTTACTAAATATCTGTTTTCTTTGTTGTTGGCACTCTGCAAAGGACAGCTCACGGCAGGGTGAGCCTGCGGTAAATGTCAGAGGAAACAGACAGAGGTCAGGGGCACCGCTCGATTGAACAGACCAGCAGACTGGCTCTTTGTAAAATGCCCAAAACAGCAGCAAACACTCACATCTTTCATCTCCTGGGGTAGGGTAGGGGAGAAGGTGTTAAGTAAGGGTTGGTTAAAGAAAATGACAATACTTGTCAAAATCTTCCCATTTTTAGGGATTGGAGTGAGTGTATGAACCACTGTAATTTAACAGAATTAATCTCTTTTTTGTTTTGTTTTGTCATTGGTTAGCTGTTTTTGAGACAGGCTCTCACTATGTAGCTCAGGCTATATTGGGCTCACCCTTCCTGCTCCAGACTCCTCGGAGTGGCAGGATGACGGGCAGGCCTGTGCCACCACATAATCTGGGATTCCATTCTGGATGCTATGAATAGATTTTTATTGCCATTAGTTAATAAAGAAGTTTCTGTAGCCTATGGCAGGGCAGAATATGGGTAGGCAGAAAAACTAAACTAAATGCAGGGAGAAAGAAGGTGGAGTTGGAGAGAGGCTATGGAGCTACAAAAAGCAAGAGGTAACAAACCACAAGTCTCGTGGTAACATATAAAATAATACAAATGGGTTAATTTAAGATGTAAGACTTAGTTAATAAGAAGCCTGAGCTAATAGGCCAAACTGTGCTGTAATTAATAAAGTTTTTGTGTGATTCTTTGTGTCTGGGCAGCAGGGAAACTAAGTGTTTCCTTGTTTCTCTGTTTACAACCACACCTAACTTCATTTTCCATTCTTGTTTAAAGGGGGTTTTCATTTTTGCCCTAATGCAGCCAAGTTACATGGCTGCTTCTTGGGTCGTGGCTTTACCACCCTTTGCCACATAGCTAACAATAACGAGGGCTTTCCTACCTGTCTGATTTAATTGTCTTCCTTTGAGCTGCTACTGGGTTTTGACAGTTTCATTTAAGCATACATTAAAGAAAGAACAAGAAAGGAAAGAAACAAAGAACAAAGAAAGAAGAAAGTAAGGAAGAGAGAGGGGGAAAGGAAGGAAGGGAGGAGAAAGGAAGGAAAAGAAAGAAAGGAAGGAAGGAAGGAGTAAAGAGATCATCCATTTTCCGACCTTGGTATAAAGATGAGCCTGTCAGTCACTGCTGGAGTACCCTGCTTATATCTGATAGTACAATTTCGATGTTGATAATTTACTTTTGATGCTAATTAATTACAAGTAATCATAAAAACAAATTAAAAGCACTACGCTTAGCTCAGGTTTTCCTACGCTTGCGAAATAATGCATTTTTATGCATCTGTTTACTCGCTTTGTGAAAAAAATGTAATAATCTATATTCATAGAAAAACAGTTTTATGGCTTCTCATTGAAGCTGTAAACTGTTATGGGTTATTTGGGCTTCCTCCCTGCCTAAGATATCAAAATGGAAGGATGAAAGTAAGCCAGAGCAAAAGAAGAGATGAATGTACCGAGGCCCTTACTCAGAAACAGGGCCTTAGCATTTTGTTTTTAATTTCTGTTTGTTTGTTAACTGGGCTGTCATTTTAAGAGACAAAAGTATTACTTTGTACCTCAAAATTAGTAAGGGACCAGAGTCCCAACTTTGACTTGTGACGCTTTAAGGGACAGCAATGCACTAGAGACTCTTCTGCACCTTCCCTGTCAGGAAGGGGAGCCAAGAGACTCCTTTACTCTCCAACAAAGGGGCCTTTTCACTCTCTTTGAGAAACCCGTGAATGAAACCACAGAGTATCCCAGTTAGAATCACTGCTTGTCCTCAATTTTCACCCTGCTCCCCCTCCCCATTACAGAAAAGCTGGCCTGGAAGCCGCGGTGTTTGGGAGAGTGTCAGGTGGGCATCAGGGGACCGGTGGTTGAGGGAGAGGCTCTTGCCTTTGCCACATCTTACCTAAGGAGAGACATCAGTCTATTTCTCCCCCTGTGATAGGCATCCACTTCTCCCAGGGCAGGACCGAGGCCGCAGACAAAGAGAATGAGGACAAATGGAGGGTAAAGCAAAGGCAACAGCTTTTCAGAAGGTTGTACTAAGGGAATCAGAGTCTTTTGTTTTGTTCCATACACCACAGGCAAGAGGAAGAAGGGAATGCTTCAGCCTGGGGGAAATGGACAACTTCACAGGGGCTTGACAGGATACTGTTGATCTAGGGATGCCTGGCAATAAATGAGGAGAAGAAGCGCTGTGGGATCCACTAGCAGATAGGAGTCTCCCGCCCTAACAGCGAGTAAGCTGGCTTCCTTTGTAACTTATGGTGAAGAAGCTCTTATTTCCTGGGCAGGTGGCTGCAGATTGTGGGGCCAAGCTCTATTGAGACACCCGATCCTGCCCTTGTCTGTTTGTAGAGTGTGTTTGATCCCTCGCAACTGAATACATTTGGAGAAGCCATGAACTCCTTGAGTGGCCATAGCATATTGTAGGTTCTTCTGGGCTGTTGTTGCTTCCGCAGTGTTATGTGTCTCCGTGTGTGTTGGCACCATGATGGAAAACACCAGAGTAGGAATTTGAAGACCTATCTGCTCATCAATCTGGCCTCTCGTTGTGTGGCCTCAGGCAAAATGCCTACTCATTTTCTGTATGTTTTCTCATCTGTCAAAAGAGAATTAATGTGCATGCCTTTCTCACCTTATCATCTGTTCACAGGGAAGAATGAATGAACATACATAGTTGAGCCCTGCAAGGTGCCTGCTCATGCTGGCATTAAGACCCTCTCATCAGCGCTGTGGTTTTTACAGTGGCTAATACAGTTTGCATGATAAAGACAGGCACCTTCACATGGCATAGCTTACTTCTTCATCCCTCTCTGTTTTAGAGGCAGATAGTATCTTCTGTTATATTGGGAAAGCCTGTCTGGTGGATAAGGAATGAAAAACTCATCTAATTTAATATGACAATAGAATATAACATACAGGCATAGGCTTGACCTTGGTAAGGCCTGATCTATTTCTGCAGAATATTCTGGTGAGGACCTCATGACCCCAGGCTGCAGAGAAGAGGTTTTTCAATGGCAGGAGCCTTTTCCATGGCCTTCTTCATATCCTGAATTTTATATAAATACTAAATAGCATGAGTTATCAGGGAAGAGACTCATGGGTGCCAATGGCTTTCCATTGTACCCCATGTTCATGGCATACAAAGTTTTGACCAGACATCAGGGAGGAATTGATAAGAAGCAGTCTTAGCATGCACATACACTGAGTTCCAAGGATTCCCCCCCCACACACACACCTTGGTTCTCTTTTCAAACATCCTTTCACCCAAGAGCTCTTATTTCAGTATCTGCTATCCATAGGAACCCCTGGCTGTGTTTAGAGACGATGCTATAGGAAGCTGTAGCCTGTTCAGAGATGTAGTTAGATTTCTAGGAAATATGTTAAAATATTTTTAACTCCAATAACTGCAGGAGTAAAATGTATCATTTCTATACACACATAATATACAGGCCCCACCCTAAATCAGATCCTGTCTTGAGACATGTTACGTGTTAGATATAAGATGTAAGTATGACTTAGCCCTGAAGAGGTCTCTGAAACCTAGTTATTTGATTTCTGCATCTTGGGAGTATCTGAAAGCTATGAGAATATGACTAGACTTGGGAGCTTTAATACCTATGATCAATTTGCTCTGATGACTGAAGTTGAAATTGTTAGCTTCAAGTCGTTCGATGGTTGCTATTTAGAGTTTTAATTGGCTTTCATAAAAGTACGTTTAGTTTATCTACTTAAATCATTTGCATTTATGAAGGTCTGCTTTGCCCTTTTTAGTACCCGAGAATCCCAGGGACAGCATGTCACAGCATCTGTTGTGAACCTCACTTCTAGCCCCATAAAAATATCAGGAAGGTGGGATACACTGAGTAGCCTCGTGAGAACACACTTTGCGGTCAGCACGCCTGGCCCAGTCTGCCTGCTTCGCCTGTGACCTCCAGGAGCTTCAACTCTCCAGAATGTGACTTCTGTGCTTACAGAACCAACGGTTTAAATGGAGTTTAGATGAGGTGAAGCTAAAAGTGCAAGCAGGATGTCTGGCGCAGAGTTGGCACATAATAAATGTTCCTTCTCCTTGCTTCCGCCCCCTGACTTTTAGAACATGTAGCTAAAAGAAGGAAGCAATCTCTGTTCCTACAAATCGTTTTGGAGTTGCTCCCCAATGTTCCTTCAATTCATCCAGAAGTGGATCCATTTAATTTTTCTCTCCTTGTTCATCTTTGCTCTGTGCCTTCTATGGGAATAAGCAGGTCTCTGACCATAAGTTGCCTCTTCTAGGTTGTGGATTCCATCCCTTCTACTTCCTGGGCCATTTCTGTATTCAAGACACTCCGCAATATCTGAGACACCCCACACTCACTCGACCCCCTTCATGCTTCTCCCAGTGCCTTCTGCTTCTCTTCCTTTCATCCTGTGTCCTCTCAAATTCACCTGCTTGCTTCTACACTAGCGATGGCCTTTCATTCTCCCAGGACAACCAAGGAAGAAGAAAGGAGTGGAAGTTGGTGGGATATGGCTGCATCTTCTTTTAGGATCAATGTCACTAGCCTGGGCTATTAGAGGGTTGCTTGTGCAAAGAAGTTGTCACTTTGGCAGCAGGATAGCTTCAAGTCACTTTCTGGGTCTAAGTTTTTCAAAGTTCCTATTGTCTTCACAATTAGTGCAGACATTTTTCTTTCTCTATCTTTTCTTTCCTTTCTTTCTTTCTTTTACTTTTTTCTTCTTTGTTTTTTTGAGACATGATTTCTCTTTGTAACTTGAGATCCTGTCCTGGAACTAGCTCTTGTAGACCAGGCTGGCCTCGAACTCACAGAGATCCGCCTGCCTATGCCTCCCAAGTGCTGAGACTAAAGGCGTGGGCCACAGCCACCTGGCTACTGTAGGTATTCAGAAGTCAGTTTGTAGCCACTAGAACACGCAAACAATGTTTCATGTCAAATTATGCAAGAAAGAGCACAGAGAAATGTAGCTGAATATACTCCTTCTCTCAAACAGTACTTCATGCTTGTCAGAAAGAATAACAAAAGGAATATTTTTAATGCCTATTTCTCTTAATCATCAAATGTGTAATGTAAGGGAAATTTAATCAATTGACCTATTATTTGTTTCTTGTTAATCTATTAAGTCTTACTTTAAAAATTTTTCTATTTATGTATGAGAATCATACAGAGGGACTAAATGTCTGTGTCTAGGAAATGGGTCCAGGCCTAATGACTGGCAAGAAAACTCTATGGCACCATCGCAGAGTGGATGGTATGTTAAGTCTTTGATTTCATCTCTTACACCTCCCACGCTCACCTCTTCCAACATTCGCCCTGTAGCACATAAGGCTGGGCTGTTTTTCCAATTATACCAATGGAGAAAACTGAGGCTTGAAAAAAAAAAGGACTGCATTCATCACTTTTACGCTGGAGACCCGGCTTTCTGTTAAGGGTTGCAAACCTAACAGACAGGGGAGAGCAGAAAGAGACCCTCCAAGTGTTCTGGAAGGGAGGACTTCAGAACGGAGAGTTGTCTCTGAAAATTCCATCATAGCTCTTTGAGAAACGAGAAAGTCTGGCAGGACAGTGCAAGATACCAAGGTTTGGGCTTGGCTGGAATGTCTTTGTGTGATGACAGATTTAGTGAAAGAGCTAGGACCTAGGAAGAAATGTAGAAAGGCTTAGAGTTAAATAAAGCTCACTCTTAGACAAGTAGGGAAGGTCGTGCAGCAGAAAGGCCAACAGATTCAACAGCAGAAAAAGTCTATGTTTCCCCTGGGATTCACGTCTCTGTCGATTGTTAATGGCACTCTGGTCATTGTCATGACAGGAGCCCCCAAAAGCTGGCTGCTTGGGGCTTCATGAAAAGCCCCATTTATGAATCTGTTCCCCATCATACAACAGAAAGCTTTAACTGTTTCTTAGGCCTGAGTCTAAAAACTTTAAGCTGAAGGCCTATAGGCTCCTTCATTCATTGATTCATTTTGTTTTCTGTTTTCCAGGGATTTGACCAATAATTGAGTAAATACCTTGTGCTAAGTGTCATGGTAAATCCATGCTGAGGGCATCCACAAAAGAAATAAATGGCTTCTGCTGTTAGAGAGACAGCCATGAATGCAGAGTTATAAAATGCTGTCATAAATGATAAAAGAAATCACTAGGCAATATTCAGATAGATACCAGGAAAGAAAAAGCCACAGGGACCTAAAAATTGGTATAATTCTTTCCCCCTAAGATAGTAGAGCAACAGATCTCAATCCACAGGCTGCCACCCCTTCGGGGGTCACACATCAGATATCCTGCATACCAGATATTTACATTATAGTTCATAACGGTAGTAAAATTACAGTTATGAACTAGCAATGATTTCATGGTTGGGTGTCACCAAAGCATGAAAAACTGTATCAAAGAGTCGCAGCATTAGGAAGGTTGAGAACCACTGTATTAGGGACATTTATACATGCTAAGCAAGCCCTCTTACATCAAACCATAGCTACACGCCCCCAAGTTGATTACTTACTGGCATACGATGCAGGTGCAGTTAACTCCCCGAATGCCATGTGCCATCTCAACTTTCACATGAGTACACCTGTCTTTGATCCTCAGTTAAGATTCAGAACATTTCCAACACCCCAGAAAGCTCTCTCAGGTTCTCAGCCAATGCCTCGAACATAGAGCTAACCACAGTCCTAACTTCTGTCACCTTCAATTAGTTCTGACTGGCTTGAACGTCACGGAAACAGAATTATACACTATACATTCTTTGAGGCCCTCTCTCTCTACTCTTCATTAACTCAATGAGAACCATCCAAATTATGTCTTTATACCGAAATGAGGTAGCAGTGGAAGACATTGCTGGCTTTTAGGATTTTCTTGAGGGGAGTTAATTGGCTGAGAAAGCAAAAACAGATGGTGGAGTGGAAAAAAAAGCCATGAAAGTTTAGATTCCATAGGGGGCAAGTTTCTGTTCGGGACAGGCCACTCACTAGCTGCCTCTCCTGTGATCATTGCTTTGAACTCTTGTTTTTGTCACCACACAATACCATGGACTTTACAGAGCTATCCATGTATGAAAACTCACCTTTAAATTGTCAAGCAGGATGCAAACAGATTCTAAAGCAGTTACCCATTTGCTGTTTGTGCAAAAGTTTATGTGTGTGTATTTATGAATGACTAAAGATACATAAAAGGCATTTTTCCTATTATGTGTTTTATAAGCGGGCTCTTAACAATCAGTTGGATTTTTTATTACTCAAAAGCAATTTAACTAACGTTCAACAATTGCCTTGTTAAATTTAAATTTTTATTCTACTTGCATGTAATCTGAAGCTAAAGCATGAATTGATATTCTAAGTCTGGGGATCTGGTTGCCAAATCAAACAATACTTTGAATTTACCAGACTTGCTAACACCTGTAGTAATACACATTAAAAAGTGCCCTCCCTCCAGCATCTATTTCCTTCTGTTACAAGTCTTCCATAGTAAAATAGCAGGAGCAGACCTTCCACAGAAGGAAGGAAAGGTTTTAGATTTCGTCTTCTTTTTTTTTTCCCCTTCTCCTTTCAATTTTCAGTGTGTGACCACAAAGGGAAAAGCAGAGATGAATGTCCCTCAAATTAAGAAGCGATGGGAAATAGGTAGCCCTGAAAAATTACAGCTGGGGTCAAGTTAGGGAATGGAGAATTCTGAGGCTGACTTTTTCAAATGTTTCCTGAATTAATTGCCAAATACCTTAACCTACTCTTCAGAAAGAGTATAAGTTCCAAATTAGAAAGCGGATCCATTCAAATTCTCCACTAACTGTTATTAATTTTCATGCTGATGGGAAAGCGAGGAATTCATTTTCTCAATGGAGTATGTTGCCAGCCATCGTCTGGAGTATTTTGTCTATAAACATGAAACCAGAAACGTTGGCGGGAGGAGACATTAACCAATCTCCTACCAGGCTGTAAGTAATACCACATCCTCCACCTGGCACCATTAATAATCCTACTCAATGAGCCCTTTATTATTAATATTACTGGTATAAAAAATGAGCCTGCACTTACAGGTGTAACTTAATGAGGCCCATGTTGCGGCCAGATGTCTTCCAAGGCCAACCCCACTGCCACAGAACACATCTTTGTGCACATTTCATAAAAAGAACCATCTGAAAGCATTCATTTCAAAAGCATATTCATCACGTAGCCTGGGCAGTTTTAGACTGACGCTCTTCTGCTTAAGTTTAAACAGATGGACCAAACCTGGGAGTTTCTATTCAGCATACCTTCAAAAAAGTGATCTGATTTAAACTGCCAAATACATTTTCTTCTCTTCACTCCTGTCCTGAAAATGTTGAGAGTCGGAGAGTCAAGCAAACCCGCAACCAAGTCCAGAGTTCAGAGGCATAGCTGCCCTTCAGCTGGCTGCTACCTGCTGCCGGAACAGACAGGAATTGCTGACAAAGTTCTTGCATTGTCTGCATTTGCTAAAATCTAGAACAGACAAGGTTCTTGTCAAATCTTAAGTGGCCATTGAAAGTTAATTTAAGTCTGAAGAATTGTACCTAATTATAACCATGTATAGATTTGATTTGCACTTCCTGACCTAGGTCTTTCAGAGGAAGTAAAGGGACAAATCAATTTGCATACATGGTCAGTGCTCATTTGACACCTGACTTTGTACAGCTTGCTTTTCAAGGCTGGCCGGGACCTGCTTTTCAAGGCTGGCCGGGAGTATGGTGCTCTGCCTCCATCGGCATCCCAGTCATTCTAGTCGGGCACAGCTAGACTGAGTATCTAGTTTTCCTTAACCCTCCTATAAAGGGTCCAAAGTAGTAGAGATGATGACTTGGGTGGCAGGTAGACAGCATATTAGTCCTTGAAGGAACAATAGCAGGATAGACAGGGAAAGAACCCAAGAAAACCGAACAGAGAATGATGTCAAACACACAGCAGCAAATGCGGGGGTTCTAGGCAGGTGTGATGATCTGTTGTCATTGTCAATGTGGCTGAATTTAGAATCACTTAGGGGACACACCCCTGAATATATCTATGAGGAGGGCATGTCGTAAAATGTTTAACTGAGGTGAAAACCCTGAATGTGGATACAACCGTCACATGGACTGTAGTCCCCACACCAACTTAAAGAAGGAAAAGGACAAACTCAGATGAGAATCTTCGTTTATTTCTCCCTGGTTTGTGGTTGTGGGTAGAATGAGATCAAATGTCTCACTCCAACTCTTACATCTTCCGGCCACAAAGAACCACATTCTCTCTAAGATCAGGAGCCCAAACAACTCCCTATCCATCACATTTCCTTTTTCTTTTCTTTTCTCTTTCTTTCTTTCTTTCTTTCTTTCTTTCTTTCTTTCTTTCTTTCTTTCTTTCTTTCTTTCTTCTTGCTGGTATTTTGTCACATCAAGAAGAAAAATAACAGAGAAAATTAGAACCAAGAAGTCGAGCTGTTTCCTTGACAACCTGTCTATGTGGTTCACAGACTTTGTAACTGGAAGTGGAAGGGACTGGACACTGAAGATAGAGAAGCCCTCAAGGGTAAGCAGGGATCAATGGGACTTTCTGTTGGCAATGTGGGAGGTAAAAATGATACCAGAAACAAGGACAGTGAAGCCTCCACACGTAGGTTTTATGAAAGGGAACAAGGTCTGTATTAGACAATGGACTAGAGGCCAGTCATGTTCCTCTCTGGCAAAGAAGCTAGCTGCATTGTTTTTTCCATGGCCTGAGGATATGAATGGGGTTGAATTCAGGAGAATGAACTTAGTTGTTTGACAGAAAAAATTTCAAGACAGAATGACATTCAGGCTGTGGAATGGTTACTACTCATTGCTCCTATCAAGGCTTACAGTGAGAAAACAGTGTATAGAGTGGAAAGATAGGAAAATGTCAAGTTTGAAGAGAAAGGGAGTGTAGTTTGAGACTGCTCATCCATTCCTGGCTTCCCAGATCCAAAATGATCACTCAGAAGCTATATTATTTGCAATACTGTTTGGCCAGTAGCTTGTGCATATTTCTAGCTAGCTCTTACATCTTGAATTAACCCATTTTTATTAATTTGTGTAAGGCCACATGGGTGTGGCTTGCTGGGCAAAGTTCTGGCATCTGTCTCCACCAGTGGCAACACCATGTCTCCCTGACTCCACCTACTTTCTCCCAGCATTCAGTTTAGTTTTCCCCACCTAACTCTACTCTGCCCTATCACAGGCCAAAGCAGCTTCTTTATTCATTAACCAATAAAAGCATCACATAGACAGAAGGACCTTCCCACATCAAAGGAGTCTGAGTGAGTGTGAAGCAGTGGACAGAAAGAGCACAGATAAAGTTTCTGCAATTGTGAAAGAGATTGGTGCAAGAAAGGGGAAAGCTTTCATTTGCATGTAGGCAAGAGGAAAGATACCCTGAAGGGCAAAGCCCCACCCATGAAAACCTCCAGTTTGCCAAAATGCAAATTCATTGGAAAGGAGAAAGGCAGAACAGACAATGCTATGAGAAGGGTTCCCTGTTCAAAAACAACCACCCAGATACGTGTTCCCCCAGGTTTGGCCACTAATACACATAGAGGCCCCTAGAACTGTGGAAGAATGAGGCCAGACTACATCTCAAACTGGCCATAGGATTTGGCAGCTTCATCTACATTGTGCTAGTTTTGCAGGGAGGCAACGGTAGAGGCACAGGGTTACATTAACCGAGGCTTGAAGCGGGGTCCCAGAAGGCTATTGAAGTCAGCTCTGAGTGGCAGGTCAGATTCTCCACAATGCAGTCCTGAAAGCCCATTGTATGTGAAGTCATGCATCACATAGCCACAGTGTTGATGGGAAAGCTTCAGTGGAGATTTCAGGATGCTGGAGATTCCAAGACAGCAGAAGATTTACTGAGGAAAGCTGCAGACTGGGGTAGGTGTAGCCCAAAGAGAAGCTAAGTTTGATTCTGGTAGAAGAACTGAAGAGGTAGTAAGAACCAGGCTGTTGGAGCCCGAACGATTCCAAGAGCCTCAGGTGCCAGCCATGAAGCTTTGTGATTTGTTCTGGTCCTGTTGAATTTCCATCTTGTTTTGATGTACTTTTCCTTTGGTTTGCCACTATTTTGCCCATGTGCAATGGAAATTTTATTTTGTGACCTTAGAAGTTTATAGCTTGCTAATTTTTTTTTGTTTTACAGTGACTCACGGTTAAGAGAATTCCTAGAGTCCTAAAAGAGATTTTTAAACAGTGCTTGAGTGGTGTGATAACAAGCAATGTTATAACCTTTAAGACTTTAGATACTTTTACAATTGGTCTAAATGCATTTTTGTATTATGAGATTGACATTAACCCTTGAGGAACAGGGATAAAAATTTATGAATTAAAAGTAATGTGTTTTGGAGTCATGTTGATAAGGGATGGACTCATGATTATTAGTTTTCATGGACAACTTGACTGGATTTAGCATTCTGTCTAGGTCTGTCTATGGAGGCATTTTCAGAGGTCTAACTGGAGAGAGAAGACCTACCCTGACTATGGGGGAAACCATACCATGAGCTGGGTTTTTAGTGTTGGAATTTGTTTGTTTCTGATTCCTGACTATAGATGGAAGGTAAGGAGTCATCTATCTGCCTGTGACCATGCCTTCCCATCACCATGGAATATATTTTCTTGTAAGCCATGAACCCAAATAAATCCTTTCGTGGTGTTGTTCCTGTCAATGAGAACAACTAACACAGGAAGCTTTTGATTTGGCTCCTTTGGACATATGTGGTCTTCATGTGTTTAGGAAAGAAGCCTGTGGCATTATATAAAAGTATGGGGGCTGACGAAATAGTAACAGAACCTGCACATGTCTGAATAAATTCAACTGTGACCTCAAACTGATCTATCTCACTTATCCAGTAAGAATACAGTGTTTAGAATGACCCAGCTTCTTCTGATGCCTGTGTAAAGACCATTCATCATGCTTCAGGTGCATCTTCTCTGCGTTCCAAGCAATGGGTCAGAGGATCCCTCCCAGCCCATGGAGAAGTATTCCTGAGAACACTGAGAACAGCAAGGTAGCTGGCTCCCCCTCGCTGAATGTTTATGTCATTGGACTATCCCTATATATTCCAATGTTGATAAAACACGTCTAAGAATCTTTTCGTGTATTTATACCCTGGTGTAGCACGTATCCACTTGTGTGGTCTACTCCAATCCAGCTCAGATGTTGGTATGACTGAAGAGCAATGAAACGATGAAAAGAACCAATTCCTTAGTTCACCTGCTTCCCAGGGCTTGAGGTTCTTCTACTCCAAGGCACTGATCTGCATCAGTTGCCCTCTGAGGAAGGGCCCTCTGATCCCTCTATAGCTACATTTCAGCCCCCATGTCTGATGGTTCAGTTTCTACAGCTCCTATATTCCCACCTCTCTCATCTGAGTCAGCACAGTTTCCATGTTGATGTCAGCTATAAAATTTACCCAGAAAGAACTCCGGAAGCATCTTCTCCCAACCAATTGCCCTCTGCCTGAGGGAAAGCGATTTGGACGCTAGTCTAGAAATCAACTGTTAGATGCAGTCTTGCGCGAGAAGTCAGAGCCTTGGGCGATGCGGGAAACAGGAGATAGCAAATATAGATGGTGCAGGGTTTGAGTATAACCTGAACATCTGGTGATTCTGTTTGGGGCACTAATACCATTTCCAAAGAGAAATCTGCTGGAGGCAGGGGTAGAGCAGATTGATTAGAGCAGAGGGAGATTGGAACCAGGGGACCAAATTTCAAAGATAGAACTTATCTGCAGGAATGTTAACTGAGGAATTATTTATAATAGCTGGAAGATTACTTAGTACAAGCTATGTCTCACTTTCACAGATTGGATAGGTAAATCAGCATCATAACAAATTAAGACAAGGCCGTATGATGGAATACTGTACACTCAACAAAAATCATGTTCTTGGAAACAATTGAGGAAGCATAATTCAAAGTCAGGATTTCATAATATTTACCCTCATGGGAGGCACAGATATCACATAGCACAGTTGAAATCTCTGCGTTTAGAGGCGGTTGAATTCCAGATTTTTCTTTGCTCAACCAGAGCCAACTCGTAATGTTATTTTTCTAAGCCTGATTACTTAAGACTTCCAGATCTCTGCTTTGTCCGTCGTCTGGCTGAAGTGACAGGGTCATAACAGTGTTTAAAATATTTGATTGAAACAATTGCCATCAATATCTGGCACAAGTTACATGTTAATGTTCTATGTACAAAAAAGAAAAATTATTTGGTATGGATCAATTTTAATTTGGAATATAAACCTTTCTTTCCTTCAGGACTAAGTTTGAGTAAACATGCTGGGAGCAGACTAGACAAAACTCACCCATCTCTGCCTGGGGCGTTTCTTAGCAGTGGAAAAATCCAGCATTTGTGATTCTGCTGTTATCAATCGAAGCATTCTTTGTGAGCACCAATTGGTTTCACAGACTCTTCACTGTTTAAAGAAATCCTGCTTTAAATCATTTTTTTTTTAAAGCCAGTCTTAAGAGAGGCAGAAAGCACAGTGAGGAAATAAAGTTCAAAGAAGGCTGCAGTGACCAATGAAACAGTCAGCTGTCTGCTGACAGAGCCCTTAGAATGCCCGAGCCTGGAACCTCTGCACTTCGCTGTATTCTCAGCGCAATTATCCACTTGGCAAAGCGGCTGTCTTCTGTGAGCTGTCCTCAATCACAGCTCACCAAACTGGCTTGCAAAGAGCCATCGTTTTAATTGTGCCGCAAGAAAGAAAGCAGCACCAAGATCTCAAAAGGACAGAATACTTGTAAAATTTATGTAGCTCTTTAATACAATGCGCTTCGGTTTAAAGAGGTGGGGGATTTACATGTGTTAAGGGCTCCTACAAATCTACTTTACCCTTTTTTGGAAAAGGGCAACACAATAATAGTTAAATTTATGTGTAAGATGTCGGTAGGGGAGAGCTGCTCAAATCGGTAAATATTACCCAGCCGACTTACCGCTTCTGCTTTTAATCTCTAAGTATCTCCAACAAAATGCTGTGTTCTGAGTGAGGGCCACTTATCCCACACTCTTTAAACTTTTGTGGTCTGGCTCTGGATCATGAACAGAAGATTATAAAATCCAAACTCTAAATGGGCTCCTTACCCTCCGTCGTTTCCAGATTTTGCCCACCCAGTAAATAGATGTCGGTAGACTCTTTCCCAAAGCACACTTTCAAAATGCATGCTTTTCTATTGAATTCTGCAGCCCGTCTGTTTTCATCTCCCTGTCCTTACAAGTCTCCAACAAGTATGTCTTGATTTTATTTTATCACTGGGAGGAAAACTCATTTCTCATTTTTTTTTTCGTCAATATGACATGTAGGAGCTAATCCTTGAAGTATTAGCTTGTCCACTTGTTCATTACAGATGTGCACACAAACACACACTCACAAATACTCACAGACACATACACTCATATGTTCCATCACACATACTCTTATACACATTCACACTCACACACACACACATGCACACACAGACAAATCCACACACAATGTAATTAATATGGTTTACCACAATACGTCTGTATATATTGTTCTCATTAGAACTGTTCCCAGGCAAACTTTCTGCAGGGCTGAAGTACTGGGTTCTTCTCTGTTTTCTTTTACCATGAGATTTTTAAGAGCTCTTTGGGAATAGTTTATGGGACCAAGGCCAGACACCTGATCCATGACTTGTACCATTTAGAATTTCTCTCTGGGTTAAAAAAAAAAGCCCAAATATGAGACAAGAGACTAGAGGTCATGGTGATTCCTGGCCCATGAAAACTTGGTGCAGAGTGAGCGTCTGGCAAGAGAAGCAAGAGAGGGAAGCAGATGGCGGATCATGTGGCCCCGGAGAGAAAAGCAAGCCTGGGAGAGTAGATGCTTTGACTCCTGATGGTTCTCCAGCTCCCAGTCCAGTCTTCTGAGGACTGGCTGTGCTTCCTGCACTGAGCTCTTGGTGACATCTCTGTGTCACTGTAGCAAAGCCCAGGGGTTTGCAGTTAGGTGAAGATTTGCTTTCCCAACCCCAAATGAAGAGATAAATGCCCACATATTCGGGTGGGTCATAAGCCTACATTTATTATCTCTACACAAGTAGGCTTTTGTTGTTGGCTGCTTTGTACTCTTTTGGCTTTTCGAGGGGACCCACCACCCAGTTCCCAAATAAATCACACACGGAGTTTTATTCTTAGTTATAGACGCCCGGCCCTGGCTTGGCTTGTTTCTTGCCAGCTTTTCTTAACTTAAATTGTCTCATCTATCTTTCGCCTCCATATTCATACTTCATTAGATTTCATTGCATATATATACATACATACTACATATCTATTACATACACACTTATATATGTATATATACATATATATGCAATTTTCAAGAAATGAGAAAAGAAATAAAAAGAATACCCCAGGATACTCAATAGAAAAGTTGAATATATTAATAATATAGACAGGCATCATGTTGGGGAAGTCAGGGGAGGATAAGATTAAATACATCAGAGTTACTGAAGAATCCACAAAGACGCCGAAGCATCTCTCTCGTTCTTTTTAGTGATGATATGAGCACTCAGAAGGTGAGCACAATCTCATTATCTTCTATGTTGGCATCAAGGTTTTTAATCTTTCTCTAGTCCTATATATCTTTTCTTTCCTTCTTACTCCATGTCCAGCTGTGTAGCTGGGTGGCTAACTTCTGGTGTCCTCCTCTCCTTGTTCTCTCTTGCTCCTCCTCCTCTTTGTTTTTCTCCTTCTATTTGTCCTCTCTGCCTGCCAGCCCCTCCCATCCTTGCCCCTGTCTCACTATTGGCCATTCAGCTCTTTATTAGACAATCAGGTGTTTTAGACAGGCAAAGAATCACAGCTTCACAGAGTTAAACAAACGCGGCATAAACAAAAGTCTTATTAAAGTATTAAAATAGTACTCCCCAATAAGTTTCATTTATATTTAAATATCACACATGCTCAATTTAAGGCAGTTGTCTTTAGAGAGACAGGAGTAAAAGCTTAACGTCTGCTTTGCTCTCTGTTGCCTTATTTTTATCATTTTATGAATATGAGTGTTTTATTCACACGTATGTCTGTGTACCACATGTGTGCCTGATACCCATGGAGGTGGAAAGACTACCCAGATCCCTCAGAATTTCAGGTATAAGCCATTGTGAACTGCCATGTGGGTGCTGGGAATTGAACTTGCATCCTCTGGAAGAAGAGCCCCTTAACCACTGAGCGTTCTCTCCAGCCCCTGAGTTCTCTTTCTATAACTTCAATTATATTTCTCACTTATATTATTACTAAAAAAAGGTTAGTTGAATTTAATGTTTTTGACAATTTTGTACACACACACATAAAGTATGATGATCCTATCTTCCCTTTGCCTGTTCTTGTCCTATACCTGTTGACCCCTTTTATTTCTTAGTCAGGTTCCCTCCTACTTTTGTATCTTTCCACTGCCCCCCCCCTGCCGAATTTAATAGGATTGTCTGTCTGAACAATGAACATGGAGGGGGTTGTTTGCTAGAGCTCCAGCAGCTTAAGCAATGCCTACACTACTAAAGAAAATGGTACCCCTCCTCTGGCAACCACTGACTGCAAATGGCTTCTAAAGGAGGGCGGGGCCCTGTGAGTTTTCCCACTCTTCCCTATGGGATGTTCAAGGGTTGAGTCTGGTGCAGGTATCCACAGTTGATTCCTAGCATCACCTGAGTTGTTTTTTCTTTTTTTTTCTTTCTTTTTTAAATTATTATTGTTAAAAATTTTCACCTCCTCCACTCCTCCCATTTTCCTCCCACTCCCCCCACTCCCACTCCCCCTCCCTCTCCAGTCCAAAGAGCAGTCAGGGTGCCTTGCCCTGTGGGAAGTCCAAGGTCCTCCCCCCTCCATCCAGGTCTAGGAAGGTAAGCATCCAAGCAGACTGGGCTCCCACAAAGCCAGTCCATGCAGAAGAATCAAAACCCAGTGCCATTGTCCTTGGCTTCTCAGTCAGCCCTCATCGTCAGCCATGTTCAGAGAGTCTGGTGAGTTTTAACCAACAAAACAGGCAGGAAAAAAATGTTCTATGAGAGGAAGCCCTGTAAGTTATAGAGAATTTGGAGAAGGAAGCCCGTGTTTCCTACAGACTGGATCGGTCAACTAAAGGAGAACGGTCATGGGAAGTAGGCTGAAAAATAGGTGTCATAGGCCAGTAATCCAGCATTTAGGGTGGGTGCAGTGATACAGGATAAGAGCAAGCAAACAGAGAGGAGGAGAAGGGAGGGAGGAAGAGAGAAGTGGAGAGAGGGAGGAAGGGAGGAAGGGAAGGAAGGAGGGAGGGAGGGAGAAAGAGGGACAGGAAGCAAGAACAAGAGGGAAGAAGAAGACAGGGGAGTTATTGAAGTCATGCCCCATGGCCATGGACTGGAAGCTCTTTAAAGACTTAAGTTTGACTTTTCTTATGAAGACTTCAACGGATTGAACAGAATAAGAAGCTTAGCTAAGCTGATTGACTTCTCTTCACAGAGTCTAAAATTTTGATAGTTTGTGGAAACAAGATTATGAAATATACCAGTTAGTGCCTAATTTTGAAAACCACATTTAGATGTAATTGACCAGCCATATCTAGGTTTGCTAGGGACAAAACCTTTGGTTTTTGTCTCTAGTTAAAGGTGGAATTTCTGGTAGTCTTCTATGCAACTTCACACACACACACATACACACACACACACACACATACATACACACATACACACAATGGCCACATACACATATACAAACTTACATACACTCACATACATAAACATGGGTGCACACACCTAAACAGTGAAGAGGGCTCATTTGGAACTGGAAGAAACAAAGAATCCTGAGGATGGAGTACATAGAGTTGAGCTGGACTTTGTAGTTCTTCAAGCCATGTCACAGTAGGCAGGTGACCTCAGCAGCTTTAGCGGTAAACGGTGTCACAATAAGGAACCTATCCAACTGTACTTTGTGAAGAGGGAGAGCATACAGGTGAGACAGTTAGCATGCTACCGCTCCTGTGTGGTACTTAATGCACCATCCTCTAGCGTTGAAACTTTTCCTTGGCCAAACCTCATTTTCCTTGACCACACTGCCACGCTTCACAGACTTTGTCTACAAGCCTTCCCTGTAGTCCACTGTTCCTCCCTCCACTCTCATTAGACTTCCCTCATCTGCTAACCTCCCTGTTTGAAGTATATGCTTGCTCCTAGAGAATTCACGGCTGTTTTCAAAGCAGGTATAAATGCTTCCTCACCTGACTTCTGGGGCTTCTCCCCTAGAATGCATTATACATGCACACACACACGAACATATCGATGCCTTTGCTTTATACTCCAGCTACTTTTTGTAAATTGCCCAAAGGCAAAAACTAGAATATCATATCATACCTCATATTTCCTTTGGTATTCTGAATACCATTTAGTACTAGGTACTTAAAGAAAATAAGTGTATTTTTTTTAATGTCTTTGACGAAAAGGGATAATACTGCAAAGGCATTGCCTGTAGGAGGGCAGATGTGCTTTTGAAGCATCTCTTTTATCTACTTGTTGCCTTTGAAATTCCTGGGAGGGGGATTGCCATTCATTTAAGCAACTACCAGGTAAAAGAGGATGATGCTCACTCCCTCGAGACAGGTAGAAGGGAAGGGGCGCTGCTGCAAGCTCTTTTATTTTCTGCAGTGGGAAGAGAGGGAGTAGATGGTGAGCAGAAGATTTGTGTTTGGTGACAAATTAGGCTGAGCCCTCTAGAGATGTATTCTCCTATATTCCAGTCCTGCTCTGAACTGGCCTTGGCCATGGTCTCCAAGAAGGCAGTGGTTTCTGCCCTAGGATGATCGTGTACCAATCAACTTTCCTCCAGGCCTGAAGAGGGGATTTTTACTTTTTAATTTTTCTTTTTTTTTTAAATTTCTCTTTGTACGTTTGAAATTTCACTATTGCTCTTGACAAGACCGGGCCTGGGGGGGGGGGGATTCTTCTGATATTTTTGTGTAGGCATAAAAGCATCATTATATCCTAACAAAATAGGATAGGTTATATGCATTGGTCAACAATAAATTCCTATTTTAAGTGAACAGCATAATGCTGTGACATTCCACATAAACATGTTTTAATGTAAGCTCTTAAGGATAATTTCATTTTAAGGCAGGTGTGGCGACACACATCTTTAATGCCAGTACTTGGAAGGCAGAGGCAGCAGATCTCTAAGTTTGAGTCCAGCCTGGCCTACAGAGGGAGTTCTAGGACAGCTAAGGCTACAGAGAAACCCTGCCTCAAAACCAAACAAACCAAAAGAATAATTTTGTTGTGGGGTATCATATTATTATAATCATCATCATCATCATCATTATTATTATTTTGCTTTTTTTCTTAAGACAGGGTTTCTCTGTAGCTCTGGAGCCTGTCCTGGAACTAGCTCTTGTAGATCAGGCTGGTCTCAAAGCACATATTTTTTTTTAACCAATCTGAAATTTACATTGTCTGTTGTATTTTTAACTCTGATTCTAGTTCTTCTTATGAAAGATTGTGTCCCAGAGAAGAGAGAAAATCTGCTCTCCCACTATCCACCGGAGCTGAAAAGGTGTCACTCAGAGCCAGAAGAGAGATGGTGGACAAGTTTACTTCTCTGGGATGTTTTTAGATGTGTCTGGATACAGTTGAGTAAGGGACTCAGCAAGGATGCACTTCGTTATTTCTTTGCAGAAAGCACCTGAACAAAGTCTAATCCCCAGGTGCATGGTAAAAGACTTCCAACAAAGAAGAGGGGGCATGACGTCATGGTTGAAATCTCAGCACTTGGATTAAACATCCAGCTTCAGCATCTCCATTGTGTGATATGGAGAAAGAGTGGCCTCCCATGACTCAGTTTTGTTATGTTTAAAATGGAACCAACTCAGAGACGTTTGAGCATGGACAAATGACTGAAACCCTCGGAAGTACTCACAAGGTCCTGGGACATAATAAAGATTTTTTTAAATGTTAACCTGGCTTTGATACTGATACTGAACAAGAGGGAAACCAAGGCAGACAGCAGCTGAGATTACTAGTGGTGAGAAAAGGGAACAACCATATTGCCACAGCTTGTCCTTCTCACCTTCAAATACCCTTTTCAGATTTCCCTTCTGGTGACTTCACCAATCCCCTTACTGTCCAGTTCTGGAGCCGAATTTCTGCCAGCCCTCCAGCAGTATGGTATACACACTCCATCTCAGTTCTCTGGGGGCCAGATAATTCCTCATGGCAAAGGTTATTCATGCATTGCAGGATGGTTGACAGTATCACAGCAATGACAGCAGCCAACCCTTTCTCATAAATACCCCTATTTTCTAGGCTCTGCCATATCCCTTCGGGGTAACATTGCCTTGGCATCAGAACCATCGACATATCCTCATCTTGGGTCTAGATGTTGTATTTTCTGACTGTTTTCTGCATGCAATTTGTCTGTTTTACTAGATCTGGTGAAATCTCAGGCAAGAACCACACTTGTACCTGGCTCAGCCCAGGGCTCCTTCCTCAGACTTCATTTAAGCACTGACTGTTTAACTCAACTTTAGCCACCTGACTAGTTGGTTAATATTATAATTTTTCATTTGTGCTAAGATTGATCTACATAGAGTCACACCGGGAGGTTATTTCTACTAACTCAAGAATACATTTTTCCCTTTAGAACACAATACCATAACAGAAAGGGTTCTTTTTTTTTTAATTATTTTTTGTCTTTTCTGGGATCTCAACTCTGTATGTATTCCACATAGTAGCTGGGCTCTATGAAGTCTGCAGACAATTGCCAACTCTTCACTTCCTTCTTTACAGTGAACAGAACCATCCAAAATCCTCTAAGGATTTGTTCTAGAGATCACTTTGTCACTGATGTCTGAATTTTCAATCACAAAGATGTTCAGCCAAAGAGAAGGCATGGAGAATTCCACTCTGTGCCTTGAACACGGCCTGGCAGTGTGTGCTCCTAACAGCCCTGGCAAGAATTCCAGAGGAGACTGTTCCCTGGAGAGACTTATTATTTTGACATTTACCACATCCTGTTAAATACAAATTCCATGTGTCTAGTTTTGCAGCAATTTCATATTTTATGCTTCTTTTGTCTTGCAAATGGAGATTCTCGTGTGAAGATATAAAAAGTAGATCAGCATCCCTCAGCTCGGCTCTCACCGAGAACCACAGCTTTGGGTACCAGAAACATGGAGCTGAGAATAAGAATCAGACTTCTTGTTTGGCTTCACTGGAGCCACAGTGGTTCCTATCACAGGTGAGGGACTCAGAGGACACTGTGTGCAGTGTCCAGGGGACAGATGCATGTCTCGAAGAGAGGCTTTTTAGAAGTGCTGGGAGAGAAAGTGTGCATCTTGGACTGGCTGTGGGATCACGTGGGCCTCTCAGGCTTAGGTCTCAGGAGGCGAACAGTTGTGCTGATGGGGGCTGGTGTCAGGGATAGTCATAGGAACCCAATTCTTGACAAGAAGTGCTTGAAGTACTCCAGAGACTGGCATACAATGAAAAGTGGAGCTGTCACCTAGAAAACATCTTTTCCCTATAGGTATGCCCATGACAGGGCTGGATGGACCCCATCAAAAGGCAACCAAAGGACTTAAAGTGAGCAGTGTAATAGTTATATGACCAATAGATGGACCACACTAAGGTTGAGCACTATAGTGCAAGCTGAATTCCCAATAAATCCCAACTCCATCCTTTCCTACTCTGGACAGCTAAACCCTCTTATGGCCCTTCCTTCATCTCTAAAATAATGCAGTTGTTTGAATAAGAATGGCCACCATAGGCTCATATATTTATATGCTTAGTCCCCAGTGCATGAACTATTTGGAAGGGTTAGGAGGTGTGGTCTTCTTGGAGTAGGTATATCCTTGTTGGAGGAAAAGTGGGCTTTGAGGCCTGTAGTACGGAGTTGCAGGCAGACCTGCTTTTCATCCTGCCCAACTCCCGCATGGCTAGCTTAGCCCCAGAAATAATAACACATAAGTTGTATTCATTTAAACACTGCCTGGCCCATTATCTCTAGAGAGCTAGTTACTGGCTAACTCTCACATCTTGATTAACCCATTTCTAATAATCTGTGTAGCACCATGAGGTGGTGGCTTACCGGAAAAGATTCAGCATGTCTGACCTGGTGGCTGGCTCCATGGCGTCTCTCTCATTTCCCTCCTTCCCAGCATTCTGTTCAGTTTACTCCGCCTACCTAATTTTCTGTCCTGTCAGTGGGCCAAGGCAGTCTCTTTACTAACCAATGAAAATAACACATAACAGAAGGCCCACCTACATCAGAGGCCTGCTGTCTCTCTCTGCCTCCTGCCTGAAGATCAGTATGTCCAGCTCCCAGTTACCTTTCCACTACCTTGTATGCCTGCATGTGGCCATGCTCCTCACCACGATTATAATGAACTAAACCTCTGAAACTGTAAGCAAGCCCTCAATTAAATGCTTTCTTTTATAAGAGTTGCCATGGCCGTGGGGTCTCTTCACAGCAACAGAACAGTAAATAGACAGAAACGATCTAACAAGGATTCCAGGCAAGGTTGCATTGAGAATTAGATGAGGTTGTAGAGTCAGAGTTGAGATCTTGCTTAGCTTATAGCACGACCCTTTCAAAATACTAGTCAGAAGCCTTTTAAAATATTTCGTTGATTTTGAAAGAACACGTGAAGTGAAACTACTTATTCAAGTATATGATGTGCCCATACAGGAGTGTATGCGGGTTCCTGTGTGAGTGTAATACATACATGTGTGCATGCAGATAACCCAGGAGAAGGTGTCAAGATCTCTGGCTTGTCACATGGCTGCTAGAGCCTTACCTTCAGCCCCACTTTTAACCACTTAGCCAATGCCCCCCTGGGGGTGGGGGCAACAATGAACAATGTATTTGCTAATGTAGTTTTATGGAAAAAGAAACTTGCTTCAAATGCTTTGTTGTACAAGGGTCTAATTTCTTTCTCTCAAACACGGAGGAAAGTGTAAGAATAGCAGGTTCTAAGAATTTTCGAGATTTCCCTCACTCGCTTGACTGTGTGTCTACTTCTGATACAAGTGTATGTGAGGAAAGTCACAGAGCTGGCAACCACAATGGGGAAGTAAGGGGAAGGAGTGAGAACTAGGTGCTTTGTTTCCTGGATTCCACACCAAAGAACTCTGTGGTCGTCTATGGGAAGACCACATCTGGTGACATTCACAGACCGATTCTACCGAACAGCAAAAATCGGGACTTTAATAAATTTCGCATTCTCTTTATTTGGCTTCCAGAAAGATGGGTAGATGGATGGATGGATAGATAGCCAAACGGATTTACCTATGGACCAGTGAGTAGATGAGTGGGCAGTGCATTTTCTCCTCATTAACTGTGCCTTAAAATGTGTGGGTTGTCTATGTAATCCACCGGTAATACCAATAGTAAAGTTTGCAACCGGGGAGGAGAGAAGAATGTTCAGGGGCCGTTGGCATGACACTGTTAAGTGAGACATCATCACCTTGGGGTTAAGCATTCCTTCTCGTGCCTGGGCTGAGCCACGTATAAGTGTGGTTCTTGCCTGAAATTTCACCGGTGAGGGGAAAATACAGTATAAACAGGTTTCTGCCTATAAACATAGTGGTGGCAGGATCTGAGGGCCATTTAGAAGCACTATTTAATGTCTACTAAATTTTCTATGAGGAAAAAGCACATCTTTCTGCAAAGCGTCTATTACCAGGGAGAACGGCAGTATCTGCTCAGGAATGCACAGCATCCCTACATTCAGATTAGGACGGGAAGTAAAAATAAAATAAAATAAAATAACACATCCAATTGATACTGCAGGAGGACACAGTAGACAGAATGTAATTAGTTGGGTTGACTGTCAGCCAAAACCTCAGGCAGCCACCCCCTTGCTCTCATGAAAACTGCCTGGAGATTTTTTAATGATGTCGAGCAGTTAGGATCTTGGTTTTAAATCTTCCCTGAAATGCAGGGCGCTATTGTTCCCTCCAGCGACACTGGGATATTGGTTGTTGCTTGGCATGGAGGTGCTCTCAGGAAGGTGAACCCTAATTCCATAAGCACCAGCGAGTCTGTCTCAGTGTTTCGGTACTGTCATCTCTTTAACTCCAACTGGTCCAGCTGAATTTGTGATGATTTCAAAAGGAGTACGCTTTGCTCTATGGAATTGATTTTATTGTGGCTTTCCCCTGTCCCCCAGGAAGGGCGTGACCAGAGGAATTCTGGAATGGGGTCATCAGTGTGTAAGTTTTAAGTCCAGACATGAAGCCCAACGGTGTGACATACAAGAACAGGTGCTGCCAAATTCTCCCTCTGTCCCTCCTTCAGATCCCCCAAAGAGCGTGTGATGGAGAATGTGTGTGTGTGTGTGTGTGTGTGTGTGTGTGTGTGTGTGTGTGTGTGTGCAGGTATATGAGTACACATGTCTATATATGCATGCATTTGGAGGCCAAAACATGCGTGCTGGTGAAAGAGTGGGAAGGACATGGACAGATAAACCAAAATGCTAGCACTGGCTTTGAGGCCTAGCTCTGTCTTTTAAAGACACATGATCTTAGATAGCCCTGTCACCAAACTGAACTTTCCCCTGAAGGAGCCAAGAAGCATGAACACTGACTTCTGCAATCCTTGTCAGTAATCAAATATTTTTCCCCCTGGGTACAAATGTTCCATTGACAGTGCTCTCCTGAACTAAAGACTGAGAATGCAGAAGTCCGATCTGGTCCAGGCCTCCTCTCACCAGGTTGTGTGTGGATTCTGTCCTGTGGCTAACAACGGCAGCTGCTCCTGGCAGAGGCCATTAGAGTGTCTATAAAAGGCCGTGATACTGTGGTGTCAGAAGCAGGTAATGGGCATACACTGAAACCACATGGTTTTTTTTTTTCTTTCCTTTCCTTTTTTTTTGTGAGCTCTCTGCACAGGAGTTCATGGGTATGATGCCAACTCTCGCAGACAACAAGGATTTATTGTATTAATAATCTGCAAATTATGGATTGCAAAAACAAAGACATTTGGGGGATTTCATTGAACTTCTACCAAAAAAGATGCCTCCATGCTGAGGTTTTCAAGTTCTTCCCTGTGCCCAGTTGAAATTAATTATAAACTATACATCTATTTGCATATTAATTATGAAAACATATCATGGAATATATTTATGATAAAGTTCAATAGAAAAACAGCAACAAACAAACCACGCAGCTTGGATAAAAACCATGTGAAATACATAATCAACACGATCTTCCAATACTAGGCTTAGTAATGTCTTTTTTTCAATGATGTAGTTTAGATCATTAAAATAGATAAAGGAAAGCTTGATTTACATTTAAAAAATCAGACTGTTTATAATAATATCTACTCAGTGATGGAAAACAAAAAGTAAAAGGACTTTGAGGGTTGTGAGGGACAGTTCACTTGATAAAATATTTGCTTTGCAAATATAAGCATCTGAGTTCAATTCTCATCACCCACAGAAAATAGCCAGGCATGGGGGCAAATGTCTCAGCACTGGGGTAGGTAGAGCCAGGAAGATCCACAGGGCTTGCTAGCCAGCCAGGCTAGCTCTCATATGGAGCCCTGAATCGGTGAGAGATCCTGCCTCAGAAAGGGAAGTGGGTGTTACCTAAAGAACAAGCTGAAACTGACTTTCAGCCTCCACAGACTCATATGTGTGTACCCTCCTACACAATGACCATGCTCACATACTTGAACATACACAAATGACTTTGAAATCTTTTGAGTGATGACCCTAAACATGGCAGAATCTCATGTTATGGCTATCCCTCTGGATGGGGCTAAAAAAAAAAAATGGAATACAAGTTGTGAAAATTCTTGGTTTTAAAAGTGATTTTTTTTGGTCTGCAAAAATGGCTCAACATTGAGAGCACATGTGGCTTCTACAGAGGACCTCAGTTTCGTTCCCAGCACCCACACCTGGTGCCTAACAACCACCCATGACCCCAGTTCCAGAGAGTGCAGACACCCTTTTGTCGACACTGAGGCGCATACATACATGTGTTACATATACATACACTCAGGAACACAAACACACATCAAATAAATAAATGATAGATTTTTATTACAGATTACCTTTGATGCAAGGTGTGCACTGCAAGTATTGTGTGCTGTCTCTATTTCTTTGTCCGCCTTGTTTTATCTGAGAACACTTTTTCAGAGCATCTCTTTACCTGGGAAATCCTGGTTCTGGCCGCCTGCTGTTGTCTCCACATGTTTTTCTTCTTAACTTCGTGTACTCTGTCCCCAGGGCCATCACCTGGGATGGGAGCAAGGCGAACAAGGCAGACGCGAGCAGCATCACATTTCTTGCTTATTTCATCAGAGGCAGGCCGCTACTCACATTAGCTCTTGCTGGCTGCAGCTTCATGCCCCACCCGCACTGTCCACTTCTGACCTGAACCTGTAGCACTGTGCTAGAGAGAATGGGAATACTTTGTAGTCAGGCTATCTCTGTGCAGTCCGTATGAAAACTTAATTTTCTTCGTGTGTGTGTGTGTGTGTGTGTGTGTGTGTGTGTGTGTAGACCAGTGTCCTCCTCTAACACCCTCCACATTAATTTTTGAGATAGAGTCTTTCTCTGAATCAGGATCTCCCTGCATCAGTTAACTGGCTGTCTAAGTGAGTCCCTGGAATTCTGGCTTTATCCCACCATGGCTGGAGTTACAGGTACAGGCTAACCATGCTTGGCTTCTATGTAAGTACTGGGGACCCAAACCCAGGTCCTTTTCCTTGTACAGTAAGCGTGGTAGCAGCTTAGCTCTCTCTCCAGCAGCCTGTGAGGAGATTTTCTGATAGACTGCTTACTGCCATGAGAGAGCAGTGGAAAGGAAGTCAGATGTGTCTTGCAGTTTCTCTTGAGGCCAGTGCGCCATTGCTATTCCAAACATCCACCTCAGAGGTTCAGTTCTCTCTAGAAGTAAAGAGAAAATGGAAGAAGAGTGTCACCCAGTACAAAGATGTGCAAAATAGAGAGAGGAATGCACGCCTTTTTGAGGCTCCCTTATGTAACCAGCACTGTGCCAGGTGCTGTGAATGCAGATCTCAGCCACAATCCCATATGAGGACCGACTTGTGAAAGGCTAGAGATGTGTTCTTTTAAAGGAGAGAGAACGGGAAAGAGAAGGGAGAAGAATGGGGAAGATAAGCGGAGTGTCTCTGCTCCAGGAAAGAACTGTACCACCCCTTCAGAGCGACATCCATATGGGCCGCTCTCTGTCCCTCCCCGCTAGGACAACCACTTTCTCTACACCCTCACTTCCTCCCATCTCTCTTACTTCCTTCTTTCTGTCCCCCACACAGCACTCTCCTGTAACCTCCCTGTTTCTGCCATCGCCATCCAGACACGCTCGAGGGCCCCCTTGCTTTAAGTCACCCTTTGAACTCAGCTCACGAGTCTGACTGTGGCTCCATCATGCCAATCCAGCATTTATACTGTCCCTCCCTGCTCCCAAGCAAATACAGGCTTGTCACTAGTAGACAGATAGCCCAGTGTGGCATTTAGAACACTTTCACCACTGGCTGTAACCTGCCTGCAGGCCCATCTCTGCCATTCTCAATTTTAGCTTCTCACTGTGACTCACATACTTTAGCTACACGGTGTGGCTTGCAGCACCCTACAAACACTGGCTTCTTTCTCTTCTGGATACATTCGTTCTGCACTAGTTTCTTGTCCAAGATTATGCTCTCTATGTTCTTCTAGGCCAACTTTGTTGGAGAAGCTCTCTGAAGCTGCCCTCCCTCTCCTCCTCTGGGCGATGGGTCTCTCTGAGCTCTTTTTGGACTTCTAGAGAGTTCCAGGAGAGTTCTCATGTGTCTTTGGGGTCATCTGCCTAAGAATAAGATTTGCTACGAGTTGCTTGCTCCTACTCTCTGTGACTTCTAGCACAGGGTGCAGTGTCTCTGCCACACTGCAGCCTCCTCCCAGGGCCTGTTCTTTTCCTGTGTCGTTGGTATCCAGGTCTTACGTATCTCGGCCTCTAACTGCCTCCCTGTTGCAGTCAGTAGGCAAATGGTGTGCACCCCTGGTGGAACCTCTCTATGCATCTCTTTATCATTACCTAAGAAAAATAATGGAATTCAACTCTAGGGGACAGTCATAGAAAACACTTGAAGCATTTAACCCAAAGTCTGGGCTGTAATAGATGCTCAGTAAGTACGAGCAGTTGGCAGGGTTCCTATTTAGCATATTATTTATTATGTTTTGTTTTTGTTATTTTAGAGACTGCAGGGAAAGACTTTAAAACTGATCACAGCACGTTAAAAGTTATTCTGACTTCCAACGGTTTCATACTTGTACCCATTGTTTCTGTTTGTTCTTTGTCGTTAATTCCAACTAATAATGGAAATTTCGCTTTTAGGTTTAGTCCAAGCACATTGCCAATTTCTCCCCAGCATTTCTGTATGGTTTTTTACGAACACCTTGTTTTTTAGGGGAAAACTTCTACCACTACAAGTGGGCCTGCCTGGGTGTCAATCCAAGTGTTCTTGCCAGCACCGCTCTCTGCTCATAAAGTCAGAACACGATGTTACCCAGACCTGGATGATGTCCCTCCCGAGCCTTCCTCACTACCAAGCCATTTCTGAAGTTCTTCCAGTTTTAAACTCTGAGAGTCGATCATTCCTTTCATCGTGGGACTGTCTAATTCTCTATATGTCTAGTCAATTCTTCATATAAATAAGCCAGAGGGGTTGTGTGGTTTACAATGGAATATGTCCAAGAAGGTCAACATTTCTCAGGAGCAATAAGGCTGAAGGAACCGTTCTTATTTTGAGCACATGAAAGTTGGAAAAAAAAAAAAGAAGTAGAGAGTGTGGAACATAGTCCTGGTTTCTTAGAGATTGCTATCCACAGGACATGGAACCAAACACAAACACGTTAGGGGCAAACAAGAGGCAGTTCTGTAAGTAAAACAGCTATTGAAATACAATAGAATTTTAATGGAAGATAAGAAAGAGGAGGAGGGGGGAAGAACACAGTGAGTATTATGAAACGAAAAACACCTCTATGCATAAAGCAGAATGTAATTGGCCCTGGGAGGTCGGTGGACTCTGAGGGAAACAATAGTTCTTAGTTGGAAGGAAGAAGCCATTTAGAAAGGGCACAGAGATGGCATCAAACTTTTACTCTGTGGGTCAATGAGCTCACACCAACAACTGCAAAATGAAGTCAGTGGAAAGTGAGCTGCGTGATTGTGTGACTGACTCTGGGGAGATTGTGTGACTAACTGCAGTAACAGAATGTGGACTCCTCGAAGGAAGGTGTCTTTGACCTAATTTCTAGAATCCACAAATACGTGGGGAATCGTGGTAAAGCGGAATTCAAGTAAAAGAGAGAATTAAGATTGGTAAGGACTTGTCTTTAAAATAAGAGGATTGCTGCGACTCTTAGGGTGGGGCTTGGGAGTTGAATGGCACACTAGAGAAATTTGGAGTGACAGAATGGGAGATCGTGACACACGGTTGTTTGTTTTGAAGACAGAGGAAAAGGGCCTGAGCACAAGAACCTGTGAAGGTTCTAGAGTATGAGAACAGTCAGAAATGTGCCCTTCTCTCTTGCCTTCAGCTACAGTGTAGCTCTGCAAAATCTTGATTTTCACATGTGGAGACCCTAGCTGAACTTTTTAATCCAAAGAACTTTAAGATTATAAATTTACTTTGTTTCAGGTCTCTGAGCTTGGGACTTTACAATGTAACTACTTTACACTTAACAATAAGAGAACAGTAGTATCTGAAGTGAGAAATAAAGGAAAACTAAAGCAGACCGAACAGTTAGAGTGGATGCTGAACCCACAAAACAGTGCATTCAGAGCAGCCCTCAAGGTGCTTGGGATACAGATGTTGCAGGAGGCCTTCAACTTGGTTCTGTATGGAAAGAGGAGCCTATTGAGATTTTCAGTAGGGTTGTGTTCCCATAAAAATTAAAAAGCAGAAGAGAAGTGTAGTAGGTAAAGGACTAAAGTTTGTCCCCTCTCCAACACATCTCTGACCACATTTGGAGTAAATTTTATTTCAAAGTTGCCTCGTTTAAACACAGCAACATTTTTGTAACTCTGCATGACTCACCTGTGGGACCTGCCAGTTCATACTGTTTGGTTATTTATGTATAAATTATTAATGAAACAGATACTGGTGTTTATTGCTGAAGCTAGGCACAGCTCTTTGGCAGTCACTTTTCTCAGCAAGAGAATCAACTAAATGAAAAAAATTAAAAATTCATAACATTTAAAGGCTCCTTTCTTGTGTAACAAGTTATAAATTAGAAGGAATGATTTAAAAAAAAATCTTTCTCCAAACAAGAAGTGAAATAGCAGAGACCAGAGCATTACTTAAGCAACCATGAGTCCAGCAAGCAAAGATAACATGGTTCCTTAAAGAAATTGCTATGGACCATTTGTGAACCTCACTCTCGATAAAGGACAATTTTGTCCACTTTCTCTTTTTTTCCTATATATAGTCAATAACACAATCACTTTTTAATCAAAATAGTTTAACCCATTAATTTATGCCATTAACATTTTTTGAATTCCTTATCATTTTAGCATAAGTCACTTATATAAAGAGACTTAAACATAAGGATGACTTTAGTCTTTGGATTCTATGATGTAGTACACATACTCTTATAATTTTATTATTAAAAGGGAAAACATACCATGTAAAAGATGGGCATGGACTTTAGTTGAATGGATGCAATCTCAAGTCTCAAGTCTTTGGTTCATTCACCATGTATCTTAAGAGTGTTAACTGATAATTTTCAATCATAAGTGTCTAACTGTAAACCTAGGATAAAGGTAATGTCAAGATAACAATACCATTCACACACAAGTAGTTTTCTTCATACAGCAGATCTCCCTGTATGTTCATTAGCTTCTTTACTTCTAATAACTCCACCGTGTGTTTGGTGCATCATGGTTTGTATATGATTTGGTGATATGTCCCAAAAGCATGTACTGAGTGCTTCATCCTCAGTGTGTTTATGTTAAGAAGTCATGGAACTTTCCAAAGGTGAGGTCTATTACAAGAATATTAGGTTATTGGTGCCCTGTCCTCAGAAAGGATTAATGTAGTTTATAGTCCTTGGAAGATTCCACTTGGTTTCTACAAGAAGACATTGTTATAGTCAACCAACCAACCAACCAATCAGTCAGTCAGTCAATCAATCAAACAGCCTGGTACCTGAAACCCTGTCTCCAACTCTCACTGAATGACATGTCTCTTTGATGCTATCTACCATGCTGGGGTGCAGCCAAAGGGACACACACTTGAAATCAGAAAGGATCATCCAAGCTTGGGGATTTTGTCCCTAAATTGGAAAGTTATAGAATATACTCAGCAGCAACAGAAAACAGCTTAAGACTCCCACACTCAGGGGAGTTCTTTAAAGTTTACCCTAAATTTAGGGTAATATACAGCAAGAATAGGAGCTGAACCCAGACAGTTAGACATAGCCTTAACCATTTTATAGAATTATTGGTTTTCTTTCTCAATTCATGTCTAAAGGAGTATAAAGAAAAAGAAGGAGGAGGAGAAAAGAAAGAAAAGAAAGAGGAAAAGAAAATAAAAGAAAGAAAAGGAAAGAAAAAAAGAGAAAAAATAAAAGAAAAATACTCAACTGAAAAGAGGTTCTATTTCAAATTTTCATTGTGCATTTTCCTTTTCTAATGTATTTTCCTCCTAAAATTATGCTGCAAAAAGTGTAGATCCATTCAAGGTTATTCAAGGCAATATGTACATGAAATAAATTCTTAGTATAAGCAATGTAGGTATAAGTAATAGGATGGCTAATGGGTTTGTGTGGGTCACAGGACAGAGAAAGGTGGTCCAGGAGGTATAAGTAATAGGATGGCTAATGGGTTTGTGTGGGTCACAGGACAGAGAAAGGTGGTCCAGGAGGGGCCTAAGAAGTAAAACTGCTGAGTCAGCCGTCACATCTTTCAGATATTCCCAAGACAAACAAACACTGCTTGGCAGTCTTTGGTGGGACTGAGGTGTGGCTGAGCAAAAGATGGGCTTCTGCTGCCTCTCGTGACTTTCAACAAAGCCTGCTGTGTCCTTCTGCCTCACAAATTGGGCAATTATTCTAGTACCGTGGGGGCCTTCCAAGCAGCTCCCATCCGTGGGCCCTGATGGTACCAGCTACATCACAGAGTCTGCTGCCTGGCCCATAAGCCCTGTGGTCAGAGGCGGTGTGTATGATGTGGTTTAGGGCTGTGGATGTCTGCTCCTTCTGCCTTGATCTTGACCACAGCATCAGGCATGAGCTGATGTGTTGGGCCTAAACATGTTTCCAGTTACTCTGTGTGGCACGCACGTGTAAAACAAATCTGGGAGCCCATGAGTATGTGACCGATTATTTTGCTCCTCCACAAAGTGTTTATTAAATTTTGAAAAATGAGATGATATGAAGAGGCAAACAACAGAAGCAATAGCAAAGCCCAAACAGTTTTCAAATCTATAAACAATTTTTGACAAATGCTCAAGTAACTTTCCAGCTGAGCTGCCAAGGCAGGGTGGAAAACAGATCTCTGTGAAGATTCAGGAATTTTTTAATGTGTCAGGGTGACCTGTGCAGGCCTGTTTTGATGCCCTGACTGGTAAGCAAACCATAGAAAAGCCCTGGCATCTGATTTTCATGGCACAGTGGTCATAGAAGAAAAGATGTGAAACCTGGCCCCCTTTCTTCCCTATAGGCCTCTGAGAACCAGCAGTCAGGGGACCTAGGTTCAGGGTCAAGTTCTGTCTTTGTTCCTATAAAGAATACTATATTAAAACTATTACATCTTGTTTATTTATCTATAAAACGAAGTGCTACTATTGGGGCTAGAGTGGTTAAGAGCACTGGCTATGCCTCCAGAGGATTCCTGTTTGACCCCTAGCACCCATGTGGCTGCTCACAACCATCAGTAACTCCAGTCTCAGGGGATCTGATACCCTCTTCTGGCTTCAACAAACACCAAGGATAGTAAGATGCACAGATCTTGGATACAAGGAAACTATATATGCATGTAAAATAAAAATAGCTATTAATTTAAAATACTTTATTTAAAAATAATTGTAGTGTGATATATTGGAACCATATTCCCTAACTCTTCCCACATCTTTTCTTTCCTCTCCATCCACCCAACTGCTTATTCTTTCTCTTGAAACCAAACCAAACCATAGCGAACAAACACAAAAGCACAAAACAAAATCAAAATTTTGTGCTGGTCAACCACTCCTGAGCACAGGGTTTGTTCCGAGAACGGTTGACGTAGCCACAGTCACCGCACTGAAGAAAGCTGATTCTCCCTCTCACACCAGCTGTCAATCCCAAACAGCTTTTTGGTGAGGGGCAGGCTTTGTGCCCACTTCTCCTTTCCTGCGCCGGGATTTTATCTGGTTTGACCTCACGCTGATCTTGTGAATGCTCTCATAGTCTCTGTGAGTTCATATGTGCATCAGTGCTGCTATGTCTGGAAAGCCCTGTTTCCTGCGAGTTGTCCGCAGCTTCTGCTTTCTCGTAGCCTTTCTGCTTCCTCATCCCTGAGCTTTGAGGGGAAGGGTGTTATACAGATGTCCCATTTAGGACTGAGTACTCCCAAGTCTCTCATCCAGTCGTAGGATGAGGGCTCAGTGAAGCAGTGATCTATGGGCACATCTATATGTAGTTAAGAATCCTTTTATTGCTATGATCTTTAAGCAGTATAATTGTCTTAGCTTTACTCCTGGCCCATGACCTATCTAATCTCAGGGTCTTGGACTCACTAACACTTTCAGGTTCGGATCCCAACTCATAGAGTAGGTTTTAAATCTCAGCAAAAGGTGGCTGATAGCTCCTACACCATTTGGGCCGCCACTGCACCAAAGGATCTATCTTGCAGGCAGATTTCTGTTGTAGCTTACAGTATTCATAGCCAGTTGACATTGATGATTACTTTCCCCCTCCAGTAGCATACCGTAGCTCTGTTTCTCCATGTTCAATGACACATGGCGTCAACAGAGTCTTCTCATCAGGTCATAGAGGGTAATGATTAGCATCATCAGCTACCTGTAATGGAGGGGTGACTATGGGGCACTCTTTGGCCAATGACTAAAATTGACACAACTTATTCTTGGTACTGTTTTATTTGGTAGTTTATGGTGTCTCATTGAGACATTGTCTCTTCCCATTATAAAGGGACTCCATTTAAATTGTGTGTGTGTGTGTGTGTGTGTGTGTGTGTGTATTCCAGGGAACTTCTACATCAGTAGGTTTCTACACAGCTTTTCACAAAGCCTTTAGTGTTATCCTTGTCCATGGCTCCTCCTCTTCTTTGCCCTCCTATACCTCTCCCCAATAATCTTCTTCTCATTTCTCCTGTATCCCTTTATAACACTATATCCTATTTCCCCTTTGTTGTATGATGCACTCCTCCTCCTTGGCCTTTTACTGGCTGTCTGACCTCTACAGATATTCTGAACGAAATACACTTATCTAAAGCTTAAAAGCTAACATCCACATATAGGAGTGACCTCACTCAGAATGACTGTTTCTAGCTCCATCCATTTGCCTGAAAAATTCATAATTTTAGACAGTTGAGTAATATTCTGTTATGTAAATGTGCCACATCTTCATTATCTAGTTTTCAATTGATGAATGGACCTAGAAACACTTCAGTTAATGGATGTGTAGAAAATAAAAATTAAGTAATTAAACAGGTTTAAATTTTTTTAAAAGTTTACGACCGGTACCATTTTGGTCCAGGCCATTAGTGGTGATGAGTTAGGAGGTTTTAGAAGCATTTCAGACAGTCACAAGCAATATTTAAACTAAAGAAAGCAAGCAGAATTACACTGAGAAGAAACTCTCTTGAAACTCATTTGCACTTTAATGTCCAGCCACGGAGATATTATTTTACTCCTCTATAATATACTGGCTATACTTCTGAGTGAAGCAATACTAAAAGACACACTTTGAAGCATTCACAAGCAAGACCTAGCTATTCACAATTCCTGAAACTGTTAACTCCCCACTAAAATTGCAAGTCATTCTTTTTGTATTTGGATCATGTGATAAAACCTGCTCTGATGGCCATTGTGATAACTTGGTGGCTGAAAGTGCTTGACACATAAACTTGTTAATCTGACATTGACCCCTGCTCCCAGAACCCAGAGTTGGAGAGGAGGACTTATGCCCAAAAGTTGTTCTATGATCTCCACGTTTGAGCGTCGGCACATGTGTACTTGTACTCTTGCACATGTGTGTGTGTGTGTGTGTGTGCTTGTGCATGCATGCACGCATATGTGTATACACACATGATAATAGAGAGATAGATAGATAGATAGATAGATAGATAGATAGATAGATAGATAGATAGACAGAGAGATAAATATCCAGTTTGCCCTGAGAGTTTTGATCAAAAGCTTTGAGAACCTCTTCTGGAAGTTTCTACCCAGTTTTAATATTCTGAGATTTCAGGAGATAGGCAGATATGTTCACTGAGTCCAAAATGATGATAGGAATGGAAGCGGATTTGTAGTGCTTACTGTGCTTTCAGGCATGTGTTAATTGCTTTCCATGCATCATCTCACGGAACACTCCCATCAGCCCTATGTGTTAGGTAATCGTGATGCTGTTTTACAAGGGCTGAGGAAATTAAACAATCTTGGAGAGCTTTCGAACGTATAGTTGGCAGCAGAGCCATGATTTGAAACTTATAGGCTGACTCCCAAGTCTTTCATTTTTCCTATGATTTGCTGCCAAACATGCGAGATTCTGAGCATCAGTTAACAACTGGGCCTGTAGTACAGATGGGCACAGGTCTTTTGCTTAGATTCCACGCAAAGGCTGGTTGTAAGGCATGTCCCTGCCTCTGAGCCGGGTTAGGGGCACTGTGTTCATCAAAATCCTCCCAAAGGGTGAGAGATAGCTTAGCAGATAAAAATACTTTACCATTATTCTTTCTGTGAGTTTATCTCCAGATAAATAAACCTTTGTTATACAAAAAAAAAATTCAGAATGAAAACCAGGAGATGTACTACTTTGGGGAAGGAGTTTTACTCTTGTTTCCACAGGAGAAGAAAAGCTATGGATACCATAAAAATTAATCAAGATTCAGTTGGAAAAGGAGAAACCTCTTGGTAAAGAGAAATGACAGTTCATCCAAAGAAATGACAGTCTCACAGGTTGTTAGGAAACCTCATAAGGGTTGGGGCAGAATTCTGTTCTTGTCTTTGTGGGAAAGTACCTATCTTCAAAAAGTTGAGAGACCCTGGACATCTAGATGCCTAAAGAAGAAAAAAAAGCGATCCAGAAAGAATCACCATGCAAAGAGAAATCTGACTTGTACCAATATCCTCTGCAGGGAAAAATTTTACTACCTACGCATACATATCTCCCTTGTTCTCAGTATAATGATCGTCATGACTCATTTAAAAATCAAAGCTGGCTTTGGAGTTTCACAGTGACTGTCCTTCTCTAAATCCAAGCATGTTGTTAAAATAAAAAGTCAGAGTTTCTGTTTCATGTCAGGAGCTACCTGGTATGGGACAGAAAGAAAATAAAATCTAGGGACTACTATTATTAAAACTCAGCTTCCAAAGAAAATTTACTTCTCCCCATACCTATTTTTGTCTCTATGGTACCTTTCATTGAATACATGTCTATGTGAATAATGTTTAAGTTTTCTACAATGAACAATAAAATTTCCTGCAATAATCCTTGAAGTTTTCAGGTAGAAGATGGGGCCCACACCAACTATTCCACCTGGTTGATATGATGTCATTATGCTGATAGTACCACTTTAAGATCGGTTTGGGTTACAAACTGCTCGAGATGATTCTAACTTGGCTAGCTGAGATGGTGCATCTTGTTACAACATTCTGGCCAGAATTTCAAATAAGAAGTTCAAAAAACCCTACCGACTACTCAGGCACTATCTGCAATTATGCCAGACAGTCATCTTGAAACTTAACCACCATTTTATTTTTTACAGGATTTCATAGAAATAACATTGTCCCATGACAACTGGAAGTAATTCTAGAAAATTGTTCTCTCTCTCAACAGAGTTTGTCCTCAGGGTTAGGGACATCTATTAGGGGTTGGTTATAAGTGGTATAGGTTTGAGGGTATAAATGTAATAAGATCAGGAATCTCTTTTGATTAAAAAGGGGGGATTGGATTGGATGGGATAATAGGTAGATTAAATTATTACTTGTGAGCTATTATTTATAGATAATTTACATTGGTACAGATTTCTATATATTGATACAAATTCAAATTATATTTGTTAGATTGAATATACTCCTATCTCTGTTTACAATATTTGTGCACCTATGCAAAATTAATTTGTCATTTTGTATGCATCCATGTTTCTACCTCTGCTTAAATATTAAATATCTTAATATTTTGTAGATTGATGCGAATTTAGGATATGCTTATCATATTGACTATACATTTTTACCTTTAATCAAGATACTTATATATTGTTTACATTTTGAGATTATTGTCCTCATTTGCTGCACATTTGTTTAAATATTGTTTAGTTTTTTTAATATGAAGCCTTAATCTTTAAGCTATATAGGCATTAAGAATTATAGGTCAATAGTCATTCATGTTTGTTATACTTATAGCTAGACTAACCAAATCCTTTAGATGCATAGAGATTGTATTCTGCATAGATAGGAAATCTTCAAACACTTCAAAGAACTGTAGACTATGACATTTAAATAACTTAGGGTTCTGTTGACGTGAAACATGACTGCTCCTGGCAATGTCCATCTATTTCCAAGAGAATGTTGGGCACTGAAGACACTCAGAGTTTGTTTTCTTCTTGGAAAATCTGGCCTTTAGACAAAGAAAAAACTGCCCTTGCCTCAATCACTGACAAAGTGCATGGTATCCAGACTGGGCAAGTAGGATACAAGCAAAAAAACTGCCAAACCTTGCTAAGACAGGGTAAGATAGTCTTTCAAGTTTTCCTGCCTCTGAAAATGGTCTGTCAATTATTCTCATCCTTAGACAAAGTTAGTTGCCTCAATGTTGCAAATGAGACTTTTAGTGAATGCCCAGGTAGCTAGTTATTGCTGTCATTTCTTGCACTCTTTAGAAGTTGCTTGATTGCACTTTCTGTTTACTCAAGTAATATTATTTTCCTTCTTAGGTCTTTGATGGGGTTGAAGACTGGATAGTCATAGTTACTTTCCTCTCAGGACTTAGCCAAGCCATTTTTAATACAAAACTTAGACTCTTTAGGATAGGATAACTATTGAAACATTTAGCATATGTTTCTTGTTTGATGTTGTTCATGCTGGTTATAATTTTAATTTTTATGTACGTTTCTACCTCTTCTTTTCCCTGGACAATGCTTGATATTTGTTCTTATTGCATATAGTTCTGTATTAGGCTTATAACTCTCTCAATTATACTAAATGGGGAGGTGCTGTGGGAACTCCTTCAGTCAATGGCCTTTAAGATATTGGCCCCAATTTGGGTGTGATCTCATGTACTATAAATGCAGATGAAAGTATTTGCAGGCCTCTTGGCTGCTAGATTTGGTTCCAGTTCCCAGCACATGCAAAGGACTGTGAAGCACCATTATTTCTGTGAGTTTATTCCCTAATAAATAAACTTTTGTTGTACTTCATTCTGGCCTATTTTGGAACTCTTTTGTATTCCAACACAGCATAGGAACATCCCTCTGAATTCCCTGAACCAGACTCAGCAGCAGTGCTCTAGAGATAGAAGAGTCTCTAGAAGTTCAGGGGCTATCAAACCTGGTCTAGACAGTAGTGAACATTCAGAGACCATATCTTGAACAACGGGTAGTAAGTATATGGACAAATACCCAAGGTTGTTGTTTTCTGACTCCTATTCATGTGTTCTATGAGCACACACATACACACACATACACACACACACACACACACACACACACACACATACTAGCCTATCAATTTTACCCATCTGTATATGAATTCCAGTTTTGATTTCTCAGAGTCTTTAGGAGTGTCCAAAAAATACAAATTGTAGTCATGGCTTCATATGAAATTAAGCTTAGGCCTTGGCAATCTCTGAATAATTTCAACCCTTTCAATGAAAAGATGAAAATAGCTGGGCACTGTGCAGAAAGAAATGTATCTCCCATTGGAGAGTTAAGCGGAATGAGGAAGATGTCAGCAAAGGTGCTCATAAACCTTTCCTGAAATCTTCTTTAGTTACTAGTCAATATCATACATGTGCATAAATGGGAGGCCAGTATATAATCCAAATATTTTCCTTTCTTAAGTGATTTAGTTTAGTAGATCTGCATGAAATTTTGTCTTTAGATAGTCATTCTTTTTTCCTGATGGCTTTGTGATATGTGATTCCCTTCTGTATGCTGTGAATATGTCTTATTATCATTGGTTAATAAAGAAACTTCTTCAGCCTATGACAGGGCAGAATATAGCCAGGCTGGAAGAGATATATAGAGAGTGCAGGAGGAGTCAAGGAAAAATTGCATGCTGGAACCTCAGGAACCTTACCAGTAGGTCACAGCCTCGTGGAGATATACAGATTGATAGAAATGTGTTAATTTAAGATGTAAGAGCTAGCTAGGAATATGCTAGAGTCATCGGCCAAACAATGTTGTAATTAATATAGTTTCTGTGTGATTATTCAGGTCTGGACATCCAGGAAACAAATGATCAGTCTCATACTACAGCTTTGTGCATGCAGAAATGCCTGTTTAGAAGAGGAGGAGGAAGAGAAGGAAGAGAAGAAGAAGACGGTCTGTGGTTCACATAGGAAGTCACCAACTGACCAAGTAGCCTCAGACCATCCTGAAACACAACAGAGTTTCAATGGTATGTATGCAGAAAGCACAGTGGAGGGGTCAGACAGAAGATTCATAGTGAGTCCTGAAAGCATTTTAAATGGAATCTTTTAATGCAAAGGTTCTGAGGTCCCATCTGGAAAGGCAGGTGAGGTCAGGGTCAAAGTACAACAGGAAATTAAACAGACAACTGTCAGAGCAAAGCTTTGAGAACTCCTTGTCATGTGGAAAATGACCACCGTCTTTTCACATAGCAGGTTCCCATTTCCAAGATATTATCCTGTTAGCGGCCATGGCCTCCCTTTGTGGGAAGACATTCTGAAAAGGAAAAATAAGAGGGAAGCAAGGTCAGTGACCTGCCCAAGGTCACTCAGCTGTGAAATGCATCCCAACCCTGAGTTATGTGAACAACTGCACCGTGGTACCCTGGCAGGGGGATGAATTTCAGCAACTATCCTTCCCATAATAACAGACATTGTTCCCCTTCCCTGCTGCTTTATGTGTGCAGGGAAGCAAGAAGATTCACAGAAGAAAGCAGGATACTGTCTTCAATGCCCACCACAGCAAACAGAACTGGGCCTGTGTATGTCTGGGCTATGGGCACAGGCACAGCAAAGCAACAGGAGCGTGCCTCCCCCGTCCAGAGGGTCTCTGGGAAGAGTGACATCTGTCCTATTTCATAATTCACCCAGGAATTACTGGTGATTAAACAACGGAGTTGTGCTACCATCTCAGATTTCGCCTTGACTTTCAGCCCCGTGCTTTTCTCCCCCCTCTTCTCCCCGCCCACTTTTTAGTGGCCTTTGTTCTTCATTCCTGAGCCATCTGGTTGGGAAGTATGGGAAGGAGCACACAGTGCAGCAGGCTCATGAAAAAGCAGTACAGAAAAAAAAAAAGATAGTAGGAGTGAAAACAAAAGACATGAAGATACTGAATGTTTAATTTGGCTTTTCAGATTGAAATATCACTGCTTCTAGTTCGCATGCGAAATTCAAGAGTGTGAGGGTCTCCCAACACATGATTGACAGTGGCAGAAAGAAGGGAGTCTGCTCCTGGGCTCTGTGGTGGGTCAAGGCTGGGCTTGCAGGTCTGGCCAGGCTCTGAAAAAATAAAACCCCTCTGGACCCCACCACATTCCAGAGGAGGATCTGAGAAATAGCCTCCCCACACCTGCTCCCAATGGCTCCCCTGACTGTGTGCACTTCTCCCTTGCACTGTGGAAGTTTGTCTTCTAGAAGCCAGAGCTCCCAGTAGCATCTCCACGCAGCGTAGGGATGTTTATGTCCACGCTTTTCTGCCATGTGAACGCATGCAACCACTACCTCAAATATCATAAATCCTCTCTCTCCCCCTTTCTGTCTGCCTGTTTATCTACAATCTGTCTATTTAAATTCTTTTTAAACAAGAAGGGAATATCTTTATGCCTGTTTGTAGGAATATTCTACATCCATCTGTTATTTACATCATTCGTTTTCCTGAGGTGTCTCCAACAAATCCTGGCTGGATGCACTGTATGTGTTATTAATAAAACAGCTGTAAAAATATTAACTGTACGGCCTAATTGTCAGCCCTGATGAGGAGCCAAGTTTATCCCCAGACGGATGCGGAGACTCAGACTTGGGCTTCCATCCAGATCTGACCCTTGCAGCTCACTTTACATTTCGTCCTTTGACCATTTAAGCTGCTTTGGCTTTTTCTGTCTCCCAGGGATCTGTGCACATCCGGACTCCCAGACTCTGGGATCCTGCAGGTGGCGCTGTTCCAGCTTCCTGGAGGTTCCTGGCCAGGACTCTCTCCTCCGCTTTGGACTTCTGTGAAACTCAATAGTCTATGCTGGAGAATGACCCACTGGGAATTTACAAGAGGAGAAGATATATTGTCAGCATTGCCTTGCTCTGAACATCGTTGGAAAACAGGGCTTAGAGAATCTACGCTGGGAATACAATCCCATTCAAAGCATCAGGTTAGGAGCCTGCAATCCAGCGTGATTTGCAGGCACCTCTGGGTATCTATAATCAGCTAAGTGTTTCAACCAAGCCTTTTGGATAGGAACATAAAGGAAGAAATCATAACGCATAAATAACGTGAAATAAAGGAAAAGAGGGTAGATGCAAACAATATGCTTCTGCAGCAGCCCCTTCTCGGCATGGTCAGATTAGCTCTGCCTGACTGGGATATTACTAATTTAGGTATTCCTAAGTGAGGATAAGGTGCTTACTGCGGGGAAAGACCTAGAGGGAGAATGCTGTATGGGGGAAAATTACAAACTTGTTTCTCCGGGGCCCCTGAAAGTCTTGGCGCCATCGAGTTCTTAACTGATGGGAAGTAACCAAAGACCCTTTGGTCAAACCAAGAGGATGACTTGCCTTGTTTGTTGTAAACTGCTTAAATATCATCTAATTTTTTTATAGGGCAAGAGTCAGTGATATCCTGAAAAGTACAGCCTTACCAAAACTTCATACAACTGTAGTCAACTTGATTTTTGTCTGATTTTCTTGTCTTTTTGTTCTGTTCTGTTCTTTGGTTGGTTGGTTGCTATTTTGTTTATCTATACAGGGTTTCTCTGTGTATCTCTGGCTGTCCTGGAACTCACTCTGTAGACCAGGCTGGCCTCAAACTCACAGAGTTCCATCTGCTTCAGCCTCCCAAGTGCTGGAGTCCTGGGGTTAAAGGCATGCACCACCACCGCCAGGCTAATTTTCTTTACTTTTATGTAAAGATTCTGTCCTGGTTTGCCTTTCTGTTACTGTGATAAAAACACTTGCCCAAAGAAACTTGGGATACAAGAGGGTTAATTGGTTTACACTTCTATATTGCAGGCCACCTCTGAGAACAGTCAGGAGGAAAGATCTGAAGCAGAAGCCATGGAGCAATGCTGCTTCCTGGCTTGCTCAGTTCACTTTCTTATACAACCCAAGACCACTTGCGCTCCCTACAGTGTGCTAAGCTCTCTGGCACCAATCATTTATCAAGAAAATGCCCCACGGACACGCCCACAGGCCCATCCAATGAAGGCAGTTCTTTAATTGAGATTCCCTCTTCCCTGGTAACTCTAGTTTGTGCCAAGTTCACAACTAACCAACACAGATTCCAAGCATGTTTTAATGCCATAGGAAAAAAATGCTTCTTGGGTTCCCTCTTGCTTCATGGCTTTAAGGCCACCCCTGGAAATGTCTCTAAAATGTCAGGTCAGGATGGGATCGTTGGTCCCATTCTCATGACCATTGGTATTGACACTCGGTGGCGGGAGCTAAATGGTTTGCTTGACCTTTGTAGTTTTCAAACAACGTGTTGTGAGAAGCCATCCTATTGTCCCTAAAAGGGTGATGACATTTCAAGAACCAATGTCTAGACCTTCTCATAACTGCTCCTCAAAGAAACATCAGCAGAGTAGTGGTGAGACCATGGAACACGCCTCTGGAGAGTGGGATTTAACAGGAGCTACAACACTCTACTGTTTGCCTCAAGAATACATATTTTTTTCTCTCTCCCAAGCTGTCTGCATTGTAAAACATTTCTGTCAAAACAACTGGGCTAAATTAAAAATGGCTTCATGAAGACCAACTGCGTTCAGCCTTGAAATTAGTAATTGTTAGGTGTTTTTCTGGATGCTACTGTGCCCTTCTTTATTTACGTACAGTTACCTGGGTTTAAAAGTGTTGCTGTTCCGTGGTCTGTGTCTTATAAATGTATGACAAATTAGAAATATTTTCAGCAAAGCAAGAGAAAACAAATAATTTTCTACAAATAGTAAAATACTCTTAATTTTCCTCATTGTGAGGTCCTCTCTGATAGCCCCTAACACATGAATGTAAACCAGCCAGCTGAGTATTCCTCAGCTAGTGGCCTAGTTAAACAAATTCTTTGCTTGGCATATAAATTCCCTTTTGGGGCAGCTACATGGTGTCTCTCTGATTCTGCCTACTCTCTCTCTCTCTCTCTCTCTCTCTCTCTCTCTCTATATATATATATATATATATATATATATATATATATATATATATATATGTATGTAGTGAGGAGCTGCGGGCAGGCCTGCTTTTCATCTCACCCGGCTCCTGCACAGCTAGCTTAGCCCCGGAAATAACAACACACAAATTGTATTCATTTAAGCACTGCCTGGCCCATTATTTCTAGAGAGTTAGTTACTGGCTAACTCTCACATCTTGATTAACCCATTTCTAACCATCTGTGTAGCATCACGAGGTCGTGGCTACCGGGAGAGATTTAGCATGTCTGACCTGGTGGCTGGCTCCATGGCATCTGCCTCATAGCCCTCTTCCCAGCATTCTGTTCTGTCTACTCCGCCTACCTAATTTTCTGTCCTATCAAAGGGCCAAGGCAGTCTCTTTATTGACCAATGAAAATAACACAATAGACAGATAACCCTCCTCCATCATATATATATATATATATATATATATATATATATATATATATATATATCATTCAGCCTGACTGTATTCTGCTAAGCCATAGGCCAAAGCAACTTTATTCACTAACCAATAAAAGCATTGTTATAATATTCAACAGCATTTGTCAGTCCCTCCAGCGGTAGTCAGCACTATGGAAAGCATGGTACATGTTTCCTGCCAATAAAAATAGCTAATTTGTGGGTGAAGCCAGTGTATATCTCTTGAAGGGGGCATTGGATAACATGTTGTAAATGGTAGTCACTGGATCAAGGCTGATAGCGGTAATAAACAAGACAAACCTCATGCGAAAGACAGTGTGGGGATGCAATGAAAAAAAGAGAGAAGACGATAAGCAGTTTGCGATGGTTGCTTCCAGAATACACAGCATCGCATTTCTGTCCCCATGGTCTGGAGCTAAATGATGTTACTGTAACAGATGGAGGCTGGCTGCTGAGCTTCAAGTTTGATGATAAGACAAGTTTTTCTTATTCTCAATGTTTATGATGTGAAAAAAATTGTACTCGAGTGTCTGTGGTGCCTGAATAGTGTACTGGGTATGTGAAGGACCAGAAGAAACCTAAAGTCATCATTAGTGTGCGTGACAGCTCAGCATCCCAAGATGAGAAGCAAACCCTTACAAAGGTTTCAGAGATGGACAGTGTTGGATTACCAAAGAGAAGATGTCTAACATTGTGCTAGCAATTTCAAGTGAAAGAATCTTAAAATAACAAATTCAGAAAATATTTACCATTTTGCCTGGCAGAAGTGGAAATACAATTTCAGGGAGCCCGGAATCTTGACAGTTCCTTTTCCTGTAAATGGTAACTCTGCTATCTTAAAAGAGTGAATGGGAGACAGAGAGAGACAGAGACAGAGACAGAGAGAGACAGAGAACTTGATTATACTGCATAAAACAATTTTTTGAATTGTGAAAATTGGGCACTGATTGTTGATCCCGTCCTTCCTGGTTGTTGGAGATGGCATAGCTACTCGGCAAGGAGGCATCGAGGAGAAGAGATCCAATGGAAGACCTGGTAAGGGACGGGTTCAGAAGATAGAGTGTCTGCTATCTTGCAAGTATAAAGAGCTGAGGTCCATCCTGATATGAAAAGGACAGTCGTGGTGGCATGTGCTTGTAATCCCAGACACATAGGCAGAGACAGGAAAGTTCCTGAGATTTTCTGGCAAGTTCTTCTCTACTCAGCAAGTCCTAGGCTGGGGAGAGAAATTGTCTTAAAACAAATAGAAGAGATGGATGGCACCTGAGAAATGGCATCCGAGGATTTCTTCTGACCTTCACAGGTACACATGTTTAGTGATATTTTATTTGTATTTTAATATATAAAGCTTCCCTGAAGATCAGAGAGTAAAACAGCCCCAGTGATCAGCCTTACAGACCAGGAAGTGGTAGCACACACCTTCAATTCCAGTAGTCACACTAGTTTGCCATAGAAAGTGGGCGGTGGTGGTGCACACCTTCAATCTTCATGCTAGAGAGGAATATAAGATGGGAGGAGATAGTTCTCAGACACAGTCTCATTCTGAGATTCCTGGAGGCAGGATCGCCAATTTGGACCGAGGTAGGAGTAAAAGTCAACGAGTGACTGTTTTGTTTTTTTGTTTTCCTGACCTTCAGGTTGAACCCTGATTTCTATCTCTGGGTTTTTACTAATCGTGCTACACACGTGTACATGCATATATGTGCACAGACAACAATGTACACAGAACTACATGCACGTGAACACACACAGAGAAAGACAGAGAGATTGATTGATTTAGGGAAAGGCTGTTGAGGGGATTCCACAGGTAAGGAAACTTGACAGAAAACCCTACGAGTTCGACCCTGTGACGAAACAAGGGAGCAGAATACTTTGAGTTGTTCTTTGACCTGAATACCCGTTGCAGCATGTTACCTCCCCAAAAGAAAATAAACACATGTAATAATTTTCTTTAAATCTTGAGGCACTATTAAAGAATAGTGACGGTTAATACTGAGCTGAAAATCGTTTCCTTTTCTGTGCTGCTCAGAAGCTACACTTTCCATTTACAAAAGCTGCTGTCAACATCTGTCCAGAGATGTGTTAGGATGTTGGCAATGATGGGGCAGCATTTGGCATGGGTCATAGTAGTGAAGAAAGACCCTGGGAGCTGAGAGGGCTGATAGACTGGCCTAGCTGAATTAGAAGCAGGCTGCACAAAGGTGGCTTAGGATACGAGCTTTACTTAGGAAACTCAGAAGTTTCAGAGTTTGGAAGATTCTCTCCTGGAGACAGGATGGAAGTCCTACATCATATCCATATTTTATTTGGACAGTCGATGAAGCAGAGGTATCAACTGCCTGACATCTAGGTTTTATCTACATTATCCATACAGAATCATCTAGTATCCTAAATAATAATCATCTATCAATCCATCAATCCATCCATCCATTCGTCCGTCCATCCATCCATCCACCCATTTAGTATATACCAAGAACCTGTTAAATATAAAGTACAGTATTACAGGAGACATAGTTTATTTCTTTCATATGTTAAGACTTGATGTACACATCCAATATACTGAGGGAGGGAAAGCCAAAAATTGAAGTCTTATACTGAGCAGAATGTAACACATGTAGCTTGAGTGCAGAGAAGAAAGCTACAAACGAAGGCTGGCTGAAAAGGTACTGAAGCTTGCTGGCAAGTTGAGCCTTCATTAATGACTTGGATTTAAGCAAAAAAAGGAACAAGAATAATATTGGTGATAGTTCTTCATAAATGATATCAGTTTATAATTCCTTGTGCAATTTTGTGGTTAATAACTGATTTATAATCCTAGCTATTTTTGAAGTCACTGCCTTTATTTCTATCCCTGACATGAAGAAGCTGAGGTTCCAAGGGATATGTTCAAAAATATAAAAATAGGTCCAATGAGTGATTCAGTAATCAGAATAATTAGTAATTTCCTTGCAGACTTAAAATTATTCTTTGACTTCCAACTCATTTAACAGTTTTTTTTATAAATATCATATTAAAGTAACTGCAAATGATAAATTAAACTACAGAAGATATAAGCCAAGAAACACTATTTAGGAACTTACATATTATTAATCTGAATAGCTAGTTTCCCCTCTTTTGTGCCTAATTCTCAAAAACTCTATGGGTGTGCCACTCTTGCCAAACACCTCCTAGAACCACTAGTGGTTTCCAAAGAGCATTTAGGGTTTTGCTAACGGCATCTCTGATGTCCCACTTCTGGTTGCTGTCCTAATGCGACTAGTGCCAAGAAAATCGGAACTACAGCCTCTGCCCTGAAGATTCAAATCTCCCCTGGAGATGTTTCTCCATTTCACAAAAGAAGTGTGATGACCCACGCTGCCAGTAAGGAGATAAATCAGATGTATGCCCAATTAAACTAAGCAACTTCTAACATTGCATTCACCAGAATGAGATGGGAAAAACAGTGATCAGAACAAGTTCCTTACTCTCCACACCCACCAGCACTATATCGCTCAATGTCCTGCATCCTTACTCCTGCATCCTTGCGCTTTCTTTAGAGAATATAAAAACTTCCCCCTCCCTCTGGTCCTTCACCTTTTACTCTCTCTCCTTAGGCCTTCGAAACACAGTAAGTTGGGTAAGTAGAGTCTGTGTTATGAGGGGTTTGAAACAAAGGGGTAGGGCCAACTGGATCCAAAGCAAAGCCAGAAACACCCACACAACAGTCCAGAGAGCAATAGGCTTTCCAGCACCAGTTGCATGGCAGTAGCTGTCCAACTGAGGAGGACATATTCGGAGTATGAAAGCAATACTGGATGCCATTAGCCATGTTGACCTTGAGGGCATCAATAAACTTGCTAGTGTGTGTGACTATGGTCAGCTTTGCTAACTGCTAAGAAAGACTCCTCTGTGGCCTGCTGGCACAGTGGCCTAAGGGATTTCAGGATAACAGCTCGGCACCAATTACAGGTGACCAAAGGGGCCACGGTGACAATGGAAAGGAGATTTCTCTCATTTTTTTCTCAGAGCACACACATGAAGTCATAATTTTTTTGTTGTGGTTTTTGTTATTGTTATTTGAGACAGCAGGGTTTTGTGTGTGTGTGTGTGTGTGTGTGTGTGTGTGTGTGTGTGTGTGTAGCTCTGGCTGTCCTAGAACTCATTCTGTAGACCAGACTGGCCTCGAACTCACAGAGATTCACCTGCCTCTGCCTCCCAAGTGCTGTAGTGCTGGGATTAAAGGCGAGCACCACCACCAATAGGCATGGAGTCAATATTTCAACTGCTGGATTATCACTTCAGCCCCAAATTGGCATTTGAAAAGGAGGTAGTAGGGTTACCACTAATCAGAAGTGGGGTACTTGTGACAGACTAAATTCCAAGGTGCTTGGGATTACGCTTGTTATTTCTCCCTCAGCTTTGTGAGGTCCAAGTTTCACACGCAGCTGATCCTTGTTAGCTATGGATTCCACAACTGTTGGATTTGCCTCCTCACTGGGAGCTATTTCTAACCTCCAAACAGATGAGGCCACAGTTCCAGTTACTCACAGACACATGCTAAATGGAGCCTTGCATTATTTAATATGCACCTCTCCAGTTGAGAGTGAATGGGTTACTGGTCTACCTTCTTGTTCATCTTCTGTATTGTGAACAAGTGTCATTGTCTTTTTGGTGGCACCTTTTGCTCCCTTTATTGTTTAGGGCAGCCCCTGAGGGGATGGGATGAAGTTCAACAGCAGAAACCTTGCCCAGCATCCACAAAATCCTGGATTTCATCACTGGCATCTACAACAAGAAGAAGAAAAAAATGAAAACGGCCCTGCGGCATGTTGCCAAGCTGATGTCTGATATCAGGAAGGGCAAAAATGCTGTACTGTACGTTGTGAAGAAAATCCATCTGATAGGTAAACATCCTTTAGGCAGAAGATGGGCAATGCTGCTGTCCTTGATTTTAGTGCTAATTAATCAAGAATGTATATTAAATAGGGTACTTTCATTTATAAAACAAGGTTATGTACTGACTATTGGCCCAAATGTCATGATATGAGGCTCCCAAGGGCTCACTACTGACTCACACAGTGTTTTCAGTAGCTTTCTAGAACACGGTAATAGTGAATAGCAGGAACCTACTATACTTGTTCACACCTACTCAGCCAGTTGGGTACAAAGCATAACACTGGGCATCAAAGAACAGAAACAAAACCAGGGGTAAATTCCACAGATCCTAACACACTGCAATATAGGGACTGTCTACTGTGGCTACAGGAAAACTTCAGTGTCTGTTCTCACTCGAAAGAGGGATTATATTTGGAAGTAAAGGAAACATTTATAAGACAATCTCATGTGCAGATGGCTGGATATGTCCTGAAGCCTGGAAGACAGCTTTTAAGACACCGACTGTGGGGCTTTTGTGAGTTTGGACTCGCTGCTCTGGTTTTGCAGAGACTGGTCTTAGGAGCATCTAAATGAGACTGGGCTTGTTGCACCCCAGCCTGAGAGGTTATGGAGACAGGTTTTCCAGCTTGACCCTCTCCAATGTGTTAACAGAAAGTACATGATCTGTGACTACAGGGTTGGGGACTCTGAATCCAAATGTATGGAAACCAGTAAGTTTGCCAAATGACCATGGTAGTGATGATAGGTGACTCCCAAGAGGGGAGATCTCCTAACCAAAACCGAAGCCAAGCAACGAAGCTCATCTCCTTCGCTTGCCCCAGGCTGTCCTTAAGTCCTAGAGCACGTTAATCCAAGGTTAGTGTTTTGTCTCTCATATAATTATATTGTCACATGAGTGATTGCAGCTCACAGGCAAGCTTTGTGGGTGGTTGAATTGAGCTGCAGCAGATTTCTAAACACTTGGTAGCAAAATGGATAAATGCAAGACGGTGAAACCTTCTGAAAGATAAGTATCAAAATGAGAATCTCATCTCCCGCTGCTCTGGGATGTCTCCCTGGAGCTTTGGCCAATGCTTGCGATAGGTGCTTGAATTAGGCCTTTTCTCTGTTTGCCTCTGGGCACAGCATCTCTTGTAACACTGTTTTGTTCTGTTTTTCCCTCTGAGTCCAGGATGTCTCAGGCTCCCCACAGTCACCTGTGCAGTTGGGGATTTCAGTGAGAGGGAATCAGTGGAAGAGAGGGGCGGTTCTATTGCTGCATGTCAAGGGAAGCAAGTCCCAATCCACTCTGTTGCCAGCCATATTGACTAGGACACTTTTCAGAGGGTTTCTGCCCTGCTGAGCAGCACCCCTCTGCCGTGCTGAGTTTTGAGCTCTTTGTAGGCAATTGGATAAGATGTTGCATACGATGCTCAGCTAGTTTAACAAGGATGACTTGATAGCAAGCTGCCAGAGCAGGAAGCTGCAAGATCACATCTCAACCACATACAGGAAGCAGAAAGAGCAAGCTGGAAGTGGAAGCCCTCAATACCTATACCCACTGACATGCCTCCTCCAGCAAGTCTCCACGCCCTTTAAGTTCCATGAGCATTCCAAACAACAGAAACACTTGGAAGTCAAGTGTTCAAACACATGAGTCTATTCTTGTTCAAATCATAACCCAGTCTTTCTCATGTGCTAAATATGCCACTAAGGAGAAGATCAGTGCAGTGAATGGCATGTTTTACACTCTCAATACACTCAGGAGACAATAACAGGATTGTTTCATTCTGTCACATGATTGCATGAACCACTTAAAATTACTATTTGTTGTGGTTGTTCTTTGACAAGAGTACATTTAAGATGGAAAAAAAAACCCAGATCTGTGAATTTTAACATAATTTGACATAATGTCTTGTATTTCTTTCTAGGTGGCTAACTCAAAATCCAGTTAGTTTGTTCCCATTTTTGTCTTAGAGTTTAATGATTGTATTTTAAAAATAATTTCATTCCATATTGGCAAAAAGTATTTATACATTTCTAAACAGAATACCCCATCATCTGAGAAGTCATGCTTCCGTTCAAATCTGCTCCACATGGAGTTACTCTCTTCACAAAGACTACTTTTGGGATCCCTAATATTTATCACCCTATTCCTTTTATTGAATATATGTACTCAAATATGAGTGTATTCACATTTCTCTTTTATTTTATAAGTGATTGTATGACAGAAACACTTCACTTATGCTTTTTACCTTGAAATTATTACAAAGCAGTTCATAAGAGTTTTTCCTTCACCCTCTTCAGAGCTGTAAACTACTTTACTGTGTCTTGTTAATTCTGTGTTTGATTTCTCTCTATTTATGGATATTTGGACTGATTCTTGTCTTTTACCATTAAAATGGGCTATAATAAATGCAAGACGCACTAGGTGCTCTTTTCAAAAGGAAAAAAATAGTTTTTTTTTTCTTTCAAAAGGAAAAAAAGTTTTTTTTTTCTTCCAATAGAGACTTAACAGGGAGAAAGTGCAAGTTTGCTACAGAATGTCAAATTTCCATTTACACATTGTTCTTTCCGCAGCAGAATATTAGAATGCTGGTTCTCTCCGAGCTCTGCCAACTGTGTGTAGTCTTCAGCTCCTGGATCTTTGCCAGTCTGATATGTGAGAAATGGTGTCTCAGGATATTATACTTCACTTTCCTCTTATTAGGAATAAGGCTGAGCAGACACAGGAAAGAGCCTCTGCTTCTCTTTTTAGAAAAAGCAGTCTGTTCATCCCCTGGCCCATTTATCAATTGAACTGCACCACTTCTTTTCTATTTTTAGGAACTCCTTATATATTAGATATCAAATACACTGACCCTTTGCCACAAAAGTAGCAACTGCTCCATACATGTCTTCTTTACATTGCTCAGGGCTTTTTCCTTGGAAGAGAGTCTTCTATGGTGTCCTTAACTTTGCCCGGATGCTTCTGAATTGTGATAGCAAGTTGAGATGGTTTCCTTCCCTGAGACTGGAGGCAAACATTGAGTCTTCCCCTCGAACATGCATTTCATATATTTCACATTTAGATCAAGTCTTTTGGAATTTGTTCCCGACTTACAATGTGAGAAATAGATCCAATTTTATCTTTTTTTCCATATGGCTATCTACTTATCTCAACACCCCTTATTTAAAAGTCCGTCTTTTCACCACCAATTTGAGATGGCACCTTTATTGTGTATTTGCAGATGCAATGGATCTATTTCCAGAGTTTCTGTTCATTGACATATTTTTAGTGTTCCCATACTATTATGGAGTGAGCAACTGCCCTTTTAAAATGCATAGATGAGAGACAAGAAGACAGTTAGTGGATTGGTGCACTGGCTGCCTTTCCAGATGACATGGGTTCAGCCAGCACCCACAGAGCAGCTAACAAACACACTTGCCTCCATTTCCAAGGGACCTTAGGCCTCTCTCAACCTTGTTCACAAATGACCATCTGAATAAACTCACCGTTGTATTTCTGCCCTTCTCTATGCTCTTGGCAGCTCCGGGGTTTGAAGAGTGAAGATGATGCAACAGGTGGATAACAGCTCATGGTTCTGTGGCCAGTTAATGCAGTACCCCGCTGCTCATCATTTGTGGGGGATGCTCATAAGTCAAGGCTTATTGTGTTCTTCCAAATGGTATTTTTGATGGCATGAAGTTTATAAATAAAGCCATAAAAACTGATTTCTGTCCATCAAAAAAATGGATAAATTTGCAATCTTTCGTTCTCTTTTGCACCTCTTGAAAGTACTGTTAGTGTTTTTCTTGTGTGTTTGCATGATTTTCATTTCATTTTTATGCTTCAATTACTATTGCTCTCTTAAGAAAATCTATGTATTTTATGATGACTTTTAGGTTGTATATTTTCATTTTGGTTTTTACCTTAAAATTTTTTATTATATTTATTTTATTTACATGGAAGGCACATGTGTGTAGAAGTCAGAGGAAACCTTGAAACATTTGGCTTTCTCCTCCATGTGGATCCTAGGGCTCTAACTCAGTTAGTCTTGGTAGCTAACACCTTTACTCACTGGGCCAGTTTTTTATAGTTGGTCCCTACTTTCTACTTTATTAAATTCTTCTATCATTGTTCAATGCTTAACCCTTTAATTTTACATTCTTTACTTAATCCTTTCTTTTGTGGTATATGTTTGTGTGTGTAAACATGTTTTCTGATACTAGTATCCAAATACCTAGTATTTTTTCTTTTTTTAATTCTTCTTTTCTACTTTTCATGATAGCATCTTGCTCTATTTGAATTTTGCTATTGATTATTTTATAGTCACTGTGTAGCATTATCAAAGGATCTCTGGTGCACAATTTTAATAATCTAATGTTTATTTTCATGTGTATACACCTATGTGATTTAACCATCTCCTTGGAATTTAGGTTTTTTTTCTTATTTAGTTTATGAATAATATTTCAATTGGCATTTTTGTTTGTATATATTTGTGTACGTTTCTGATTAAGTTGTTATCATATACCTAAAGGAATAGAACCAGAGGATCACACAGCATGCCAAGTTCCCTGAGCCATTTCATCTTAGCCTGGGAATACTCAGGAAGCAATTGTAACAAAGCTGACGTGTTTGTGAGAAGAGGACCCAAGCCTTTAACTCACATGGACATGGTCACTAGAGACCACATGCGGGACATTGCTGCTTTCTGTACTAGTCAGTGCTGCTTCTGCGTGGGAGGTGCCTAGGAACTGGATCTTCTGAGGAGTGAGGAGAAAGTCACTTAGTCTTTCAGGGGCCTCCCTACACTTTACCATTTCCTGGGAAATCTGACTTAACGTCAGTCTCCACTGTGGAACTAACTCCCTGACTGATAGACTCATGAAACATCTCAATGAGGCACCATCTCTGGCATCCGTTTGACTCACCAGGAACTTGCACGTTCTCAGCAACACCAGCTAGTGGGCTGCTGACGGAACACCCTAGCTTGTGACTCTCTTGTTGTTCTCTTTCCCGACTTGACGAGAATGGGGGCAAATCCGACAACTGATCTACTGTAGAAGGAGAGCAGCCCAGCTGGGGAAGTGGTATCCATCTTCCTCTCCCTTATTGGAAGCTTCTCTACCACTGTGATCGCATCGGAGACATCACACCTCCCTAAACTCTTCATTGGAAAGGGAGCGGAAGTTTCTGTTGCTCAAATGTTATTGTTACATCATTCCTTGCCACTGCCAGCTGTGATTCAGATCCCGTCCTAGCCCCTCCCCAGCCCTAAGTTTACATAATGGTGATATGGGGTCAACCCTTAGCGAAAGGACTGGAGTTGGCACAGGACAGCCTAAGACCAAGATCTCAGCACAAAGGAGATTTATTTGTCCCGGAGGGATAGAGAACAGGAAATAAGAGACAAAGACAGAGGATGCGGGAGAAGAGAAAAGGAACAAGGAGGGGAGGGATATTTGCCCCGGAGGGACAAAGGACTGCCTTTGGATAGAGAGGACACAGCCATGGCCCGAAGACAAATGACAGTTTAGAAAGAGAAGGAGAGGGAAACCCTGCGTTAGGATGCGCTGTTTAATTTTAATTGAGCATGCTAATTAGGGTAGCCAAATGGGGCTTTTTTATTATTATTAGATTGCTAGACTTCAAAATCTTTGATAGCTGGACCTGGATAGCCAGCCTCAGGAGAAGGAAGTGGCCAAATAAGGGAATAGACCTTGGTGGCTAGCTTTAGGAATGTAAACAGTTTACCAAGGCAGAGGAAGTGGGGAAAGACCCGGCCTGCCAGAGCTTTGTCTGCTGCGCTCTAGCCTGTGAGGCCCTTCACTTAGCACCTGTTGGTTTGGACCTCTGGGCCTTGTGTTGACGGCGCCACAGCAGTGCATCCCTGCATGCTTGCGTTCACGTGTGCTACTTTGCTTGGTAGAGAGATTAAAAACTGCTCGTGGTTATTAATAATTATACTTCTTCTTGTGTGAACGGCTTGTTCAGGATGTATGCTTTATTCTTCCAGCTTCTTTCTCATTACCTAGTGGGGCTTTCTGCTTTAGAAATTGGCTGGCCTGACTTCCTCTGGCTGTATAACTTTATAGCTCCGCCGGTTCTGAATTCAACGCGAGTGCTTTCCAATTGGTGTTCCTGCCTTCAGGATGTCAGGATTAATATTCAAGATACAATGAGCTAAGGATGTACAGATCTGCCACTTGATATTCAGCATCTGGCTTATAAATTTATGCTAAATATGCATAAACAGTGATATACATATTACCATGTATGCACGAATACCTGGTGTTCAGAATCGGCTTTGCCTCTCCTTTAATTTTTCCGTACCTCTGAGCCATTCATTCAACCCTAATAACAGCAATCCTAATCAGAGGATCGATTTATAACTATACCAGGTGGTAAAAGGCTTCTCCAAGTGACCCCGTGGGGATCCCTTCTGGCTATCTTCTGGAAAAGAGGAGATTAAAAACATGTGTGTTCCCACAGTCCTGCATTCTGAAGATGTTTTATCTCCTAGTCCCACCCCCACGTAAGTTATGTAAGACCATGGAAAGCAACAAAGAGCCATTCATGCCTTGGACTGGGTGGTTGTTGTTTCTGAGGAAGGACCTAAAAAATAGAACACGGCACAAATGAATGTAGGCAATCTGAACATATTATCAGGCTCAGAAAAATTCCCTTCAGACTTTCTTTCAAAAGGAAAGTCTTTTAAGACTTCCTCTTTTACGAGGAAGAGAATTCTTGGTGTCTTGTGTGTCTATTCACTCTTTGAGACAGGCATAGGATGGATTTAATTTAATATCCCAGGACTGTTTAGCCACCAGCCCTCCACATGGAGAGAGGGAGCTGAATGTTAGGGTGGAGGGTGAGGGGTGAGGAGTGAGCTAAGGAAAGGAAGCTCCTGGAGCCCCCACGAGAGAAGTGAGAGTGCTGCTTTTGTTACTATGGGGATCACTATAGTAACAACTCCACTTACCCTCCATTGATTGGATTATTTTGTTGTGAAACCAAAGGGTAAACCGAGCATCCAAAGAACGATAAAGAGATTTCGCTGCTTGTGCAGCCAGGCCGCATGTTTCCATGAAAGCACTCGGAGGGGAAAGGGACAATATTGGCAGATAATTTAATACAATCACAGGAATGAGATTCCTCAAGGTTTCCTTTGAGACTGGGAGAAAAAGCAGTTGATCTATGTCCTAATGCAACACTGAACTTGACCATTTACCAGTCCTGACACTTGACCTTCCAAGGCAACTGGGGAATCATCCCCACTGGCCCACACCTGCCCTTCGTCCTTCCTCTCCTCAATTCCTCTGTCCTTTAGCAAGTAAAATGAGGAAAAGCAAGCGAGACAGAAAAGGTGATCTTGATCTTGCTGTGTTTAAAGGCTTTAACTGCAGGATCCTCCCCACTGGGGCCATAGTGAACGTCCGGACCACACTGGCCCTGTACACAATGGATAGAGATGGGAAGAGAAGAAAGCGCGTGTTCTTGCCTCCATCCTTTGTTTATGGTCCCCTGGGGATCTCTGCTGGGTGGGCAAGATACTGTGAAAGATGCTCACAGACTGAAAACTACAAGGAGAGGCTTAGAGAAACCTATGTTTTGGGTCAGCCAATCAAAGCTGAGGTCTATGAACGGGTGCAGTTCTCAAAAGTGGTGCATCCGTGGAATTAAGAATCACAAAGACATGGGCAGCCAAAGCTGGCCTAAGGAGGAGTTTAGAAAACAGTAGAGACAAGACTGGACTCAGCTCACACATGTTAGTTAAACAAATGCATGCAGTAAGTAGAGCTTACGTGTAATTCCCACACGTAGCCCTAGTTTGTAAATGGAAATGCTGTGACAGACAGCGTAAGGGGCTTGTCTACGCTGAATGATCAGTAAAGAGGCAAGCCACGCTGTGAAAGCTGTAGTTGACTCCAGGTTTATGTTCATAACGTTGGCCTGTCCTGCTTCTCTAGACCAGAATTGATGAGGCGGGATCCAAGACAAAGGAGTATTAACCTACTCAATGCCAAATGTCCTCTGACAGCCTCCCAGGATCCCCCACACCAGCCAGGTAGAGCACACCAAATCCTGGGAAGAAAAGTGTGGGTGCGAGATAGCACCTTGTGGAACCTGCAACGGACTAATACCTAAATGTACCGTAAGTCTCCTAAACCACCCAGAGCCCCCGGGCTCCCCTCATGCACTTCATTGATTAAAATAGAGCACAGCTTTATTCTCTTTCTTCACTTCTTTATAGGTTGTAAAGGCTGAGATGAATAAAAAGCATGAATCAAATACTTGGGCTTTCTATCAAAACCATCAGAATTGTGAGTAGCTGAGAAATTCATCCCGTGAGTCAGCAACGGAAGAACATGCAATGCTTCCTGTGTGAATTGCTGCCACCCACGATAAGGAACTGAACATTTAAAAATCCGTCCTCCATCATCTCCAGAAAGAGCTGATACAGTTCCTGGCCTCATCTTCAGCAAGCTCCCAGCTATTTTATTTGGATTATTTTCATTATATAAAGCAAACCAAATCAAATTTGGTCTTTAAAATTTTCAAGGCTTTCTTCAAAATGACTTAAAAAAAAATAAAAGCAAGGCCAGACAGGCATGTCTGGGGGTAGCAGAAAAAGAAAGGGGGTAGTTGAAGTTTGTGAGCACTGAGACACAAAATGGGAAGGAAGTGAGGAAGCTTCTAGAGAGTTCACATGTGGATGGCGTGTGAGCGAGGGTTTGTAGACATATGTGTCCGTGTGGGCTGGGGCAGCTGTGGCTGTGGAAGGGAAGCGCTCCCCTTGACTGTAATTAAGCTTCCTTCAGTTCTATAGCGTTCACTTACAGATGTGTCTCCCTAGTTCTCGGAGCTCTACTAACCATAGGAAGTATTTTGTGCATCAGGGTCCCCAGCTCTCCTCTGACAGTCAGAGCCCAGGAAGTTCTACATCACGCTAAGTGGGAAGTTACTGATCTCCAAGGATGAGTTCATATGGGGTAAAAGAAAAAAATAAAGTGCTTAGAAGGTCCCTAGGAGCCATACACTCACGTCTAGGGATGGAACATGAAGGAAAGAGAGGTGTAGAGAAAAAAAGCTAGGCAACAGAACTAAACATGCTAAATGTCTTTTCATTTTATAAGGTGCCAACATGAAACTAGCTGTGTTTTGTCCACACAGTAAATACAAGATTACTAGGCAATTATATTTAAACATTACTGAACCTCCAAAAATAATTGCCGTGTTCAGGGCAGTTTCTCAATCCCTTGATAACAGTATAGTTTAATGGATAGAAGCAACTATATCATTTATTCCTCTTACATAAAACGCTGCCAACCACGTAAGCACATGATCTATAATGGAGGTTTACAGTGGGTGTGCAGCCGCCCCTGGTGGTCCGGTCTCATGTTAGGCCATAAGTGGTAAAACGAGAAGGGAAAAATGAGTTAGGAAGCACTCAATAAGGCCAGGACCCGGGAGACTTCTGTGCCTTTATCGTTAAGGTGTACAAGGAACAATGTCAAAGCTAAATGTGACACTTTGGAGGTGTGTATAAATAACCTGTAACACGGTGTCTTTCACTCAGAGATTTTTTCCTTCTACGGTTCTTGGATGCGGTTGAAAGGAAGATTGAGATGATCGAGGGACTTGGCGGTAGTAGAAAGAAGGCTCCCCTGGAGATGAAGAATTTGTCTTTTGCCTTCAGACCATTTCTGCTTCTTCATTAGAAAGAAAATGAACATAGCAGTTTGGAGGCAGGCCGGGATCCTGAGCAAGTGTTAATTTTACTGAACCAAATATTCCCACATCAGCCATTGTGTTCTCTGAGTAGGGGTTCTAAAATTTATTTAACAATAGACAGCTCTTTTGAAAAGAGGGAGGTCTTTGGAAGAGAATGAGGAAACAGGAGCCGTGTTGACTTAGTCCCTGTGTGGGACTTGAGGAACCAGGGGCTCAGTTTACTTATTCCCTGCATCTGACAAGGAACCAGGGGTTCTGTTAACTTACTTCCTGCGACTGACAAGGTTCATCTGACCCTGTTCCCAACATGCAACTCTGGTCATGAAGAGGCATACATGCCTTCCGAGCCCTTCCCATTGGGTTAGGACCATATCTTGTGAAGAGCAAATTACCTGCAGTAATTTTTCTCAAAGCTGGGATTATTTTAGCTCTTCATTTGAAAGGAGCCAGTTCGTTGAGGTGGGGAAGGCCTGACCCGGAAAAGATGAGACAGCTTGCCACACTGTGTCAACAGTCAGAAAGTAAGGGGAGATGAACACTCTGCTCCATGCTCTCCTCTGTTTTTTCTTTTTATTTAATCTGGCATGCTAGCCTGTGGATGGTGCCACCTACATCCAGGGCAGGTCTCTCTGGAAATTCCCTCATAGACATGCCTATAAGTAACCCCCTCACTGTCTTTCCCCTCTTACTAATTGTTAAGTTTTACTAAAGGGTTAGCACCTTCCCCACACTGTGCTAGGCAATTTGGTTGCACTGTCTCATTAACTCTTGATAATCCCACATAGTAGGTAGTACCATTAGTGCACATTAATGACAGAAAAAGAAATTGGAGATCTGTGAGGTTCCCTCGGATGACTAAGTTGATGAAATGTGTTAGTGATAAGGCTGGGATCCAGTGCGTATTTTCTGAGTAATCTTAATCACTAATTTTCCATTTTGCCTTCCTTTCTTTCCTATCCCTGTCTATATTTTCTTGCTTGTTATTGTTGCTGGGTAGTGGACTCAGAGTTTGTATCTGTAAAAGTATGCTCTTCCTTGGGTCTTCACCCCCAGCCCTGTTTGGCTTCTTTTCCAATGTATTATTTGATTCCATTGAACTCAGAGGAGCCTGTGGTGGTTTGAGTAAGAATGCCCCCCCTCCCTGTGGGCTTATGTATTTAAATACTTTGTCTCCAGTTGGTGGAACTGTTTGGAAAGGATTAGGATGTATAGCCTTGTGGGAGGAGGTGTGTCACTAAGGACCAGGCTTTGGAATTTCAAAAGTTTTACACCATTCCTGGTCTCACCCAACACTCCCTCTCACTACTCCTGCAGTTTGTAGATCAAGATGTAAAATTTAAGATGTTCCTACTACAATATCTTTACTCTGCCACCATGGACTCTAACCCTCTGGAACTGTAAACCTGAAATTAAATACTTCCTTTTACAAATCTCCTTGGTCATGATGTCTTATCATAGCACAGAAGAGTAGCTAAGACGGAGAGTAAAAACGACATAAGAAACACTGAGTTATTTGGCACTACCCTCCCATCATGTCTGTTTTAGACGGTGCTCTTACTGAGAAGTTAGTGATAACTCAGGGATTAACTCTGCAACATAGAAGGGTATCTTAGTTAGGGTTTCTATTGCTCTGAAGGGACGCTATGGCCAGACCGTTATCATCATGGTGAAACAGGGAGGCATGCAAGCAGACATGGTGCTGGAGAGGGAGCTGCTACATGTTCATACGCAGGCAACAGGAAGTAGACTCTCACGGAGAGTGACTTGAGCATGTATGTGACCTCAAGCATACCTCCACAGAGATGCAATTCCTCCAACAAGACCACATCTACTCCAACAAGGCCACATCTCTCTCTACTGTCACTCCATTTGGTGGGTGCTTTGGTTCAGGCTGCCACAAAGAGGGGACTAGAGTTTGGTAAAGGAATCAGCCCTACTGTAAGTATAATGCTTTGAAGCTTTGAAGGGTGAGGCCTTGCATCTAGGACTTGGCAGAGACTTGTGATGAGCCAAATCAGATTGATTCCTATTTCTCTGTAACATGCTGCCTCTCGCCATGTTAAAGTGGTCCCCTCCACCTGCCATGAGCCAATTATCTCTCAGATTTGCAGAAGAAAAAAAAAACGGGAGTCTGCGTGTCCTGCATTTTGGAATGATAATGAGACACGGGCATCTCGAATGTTCACTTGGGATGGTCCATGTACCCCCTACTCTGCATCTTTTTCTCTGCCAAGCTCATGATCCCACCAGCATATGTCAAGAATTCTCTGCTCTTCATCTTTCCTTCTCTCTTCCTACTAATTCAGTGTAACATTATCTTTCAAGGCCCAGATCTGCTTCCCTTTCTACACTAAGCTACCAGGATCGTACCTCCCATATTTCCTTAGGGCTTTGATCATTACCTCAATTCCTGGAAGCAGGCAGTGACTATTCTGTCAGCGTATTGAATGCTATAATGCTCTTAATTAGATTTTTGATGCCATAAACGTTCCTGGAATTTTCCACATATTAAAAAAAATCTGTAAGACTTGGGATAAAGTTAGGTTCACAAGTAAATACTTATCAACTGGATTGGATGAAGCTGGCCCTCTCAACTTCTGAATATATGTGATTATTCTTATTGCTGTGCTTAAGCATCCAGGAAGGATAAGTTAAAGAAAGTGGGCTATTTTGGCGCTCTCTCTCTCTCTCTCTCTCTCTCTCTCTCTCTCTCTCTCTCTCTCAGGGCACAGCCCACCATGACAGGGAAGTCATTGCCACAGCCATGACCTCTCATCTCTTTACAAATCTATGGACCAGGAAGCAGAGAGTCAGCTCACAGACTCTCTTGATCATCCTCCTCCCTTTCCAACATGGGTACCGGCCATGTGCACTGTGGGACTTCCTCCTCAGCTAAAGCTCCTTGAAATGCCCCCACCGGCAAGTCCCCAGCCATGTGTCTTAAGTATCTCCAAATAAAGATGGATAACACCTGAAGATGACAGTTCTGGCCTCCAAATGCATGCATATATAGACATGTGTACTCATATACCTGCACAGACACACACACACACACACACACACACACAAGGAATCTTCTATTTCCAGCTCTTCAGCTTTTTTCTATCTTGCTTTTTCTCAATGTTTCCCTTAGCATATACCATGGAGCCCACAATTATTACCTTCACTATAATTTTCAGTCATAGCTATTTTGCTTTGCAATTGTCCCCAAGAGTCTCTCCTCCTCCCCTACTTATATGTAGGCAATTTATGAGATTGTCCCTCTTTCTCCCACAACACTGAATAAATAAATTACTTCTCAAGCTTGTTTCATTTATGGTGTGTTCATTTCCCTCTAATCCTTAGGGCAGTGTTTATAAGGAATCTCCTGCAAGACTACATGGCTACAAAAGGCAAAACTTCCTTCAGTTCGGAACAGTAAATAATCTCCACCGCAGCAATGGCCCGGCCTGGATATTTAACTTGCAATTACACCCATGAAGCCTGCAACGTTTCTTTTATTGGGTTCTATACTGACTGTTTTTGGCAAGATTCACACCCTAAAATTCCAATGGGTGTGAGCCAAAACTGCATAGCTTTGTAGCTAATAATAACAATAATAATGAGCACATTTCAAATGTGCTAATTACAAATTCAATTGGACTGTGTTCTCATTAAATGCTGCAGGTTTTCTGCCAGGTTGCTACTTCACAACAGTATGTTTTCCAACACCTGTTTACCTTACCATCCCCACTCAGATTCAGAAAGAGAAACTTGTAGAAGTTCAGACGCATATTAAGTCTTACATGTCTTTACAGTTTTTTCAATCCTTTACCCAGAATTCTTTTCTGTAAAAAATTGAGGAAGATATAAACACACACTCATACATACACACAGACTTCATGTAAAGAGCATAGAAGGTTTTAAGTAGATTCGTGCAGTGGACTCCAACAGGATTTGTTTTAGAGTGTGAAGGTAGAAAACAGAAATTCTCCTTGCAATTGTCCTATGTCAAAAGAAGCTTTATTAACGATGGTTTTGTCTAAATCTCAATCTATGGAGCCTGAAAAAATCAAGCTCCAGTGGTGAAGAGGACATGTATAAATCTGTTGAAAGAAATGTCCCTGTCATATGGCAGTAAACAAAGCCTGGAGAGAGACTGAATGTGGGCTTAGGACACCCAACATTCATTCATTGTGAAGGGAGCTTTTGTAAGTCAGCTGTAGGTAGTGAAGGTGACTCAGCAGGTAGAAGCATTTTCTCACTGGCTCAAGGACCCAAGTTTCATCCCCATTTCCACAAGCTTGCAGAAGAGAATCAATCTCCTCTTAAAACACACACACACACACACACACACACACACACACACACACGAGTGTATGCTAAATAAAGTAAATACAACTTATAAAAATTATAAATGAAATTCTGTTAGTCTGTTAATCTGGGTGATGATAAAATCTTCCTTGAATGTGGAAGCAAGAAACCTTAATGCGTCTATGCTTTCTTGAGTACGGAAACAAGAAGTCTTGACCCTTCTATGCTCAGCACTAGACATTTTTACTTGTAGGAGGTAGGCCAGGGATCCTCCAGCACTCTATCTCAGAAGGGTGGATGTTGCTAAATTTAGACAGTAGGTCCCCATCCTGCCTACACATTAGACCCACCTCAAAATTCTCCATCATCACTGTAACCTAAAGGAGAGAGTCAGGACCTCCAGCAGTAGAAACCAGCAGGGGTGTTCTGGAAAAACTCCTAGCTGTCTCTATGGCAAGCTTAGAGTTGAATATAATAATATTAAAAGACGTGGGAGACGCTAAATGTAAGAGCCCTCAATCATTTTTATTCTTAGCCAGGTACTGAAAACAATGCTGTTCAGTGTGAGTCACACACAACTTGGGAGACTGCTTTTCCTTTTCTGTTGTTAACTGTGGGGTTGGAAGTATACTATCTTCACTCAGTTGCGAGAGTTATTTGGCTTTGGAGAAGCTGATAAAGGAGGGGTAGGGAATCTCATGGCTCAAAGATGGGACAGTGTGAACATCACCGGTGATAACTGATGCTACATAGAAACTTATCGGATTTATGACAGCGGTTGAGTTCCTAACAGTTCCTCAGACAACTAAAATCTCCATTCAGCACATCAGAAGTGGCTAAGGAATTAACTTATCACTCAGAATAAGTATAAGCTAAAGGGAACTCTCAAGCATCTCTTTTCTTTAGCTGTTGGGCTAGAACTGAAATAATTAGTTGTTGATTAGAAAAACAGTCACTGTTCATATGGAAAAATCCTTTGTCACAAATATGGGGAGGGTGATGAAAGAACTGGAAAAAAATCACACTTCTAATCCTCAATGACATGATGAACCTACTAGGCAACAATAAAGAGGGGTGGCTAAGATAGGACCTGGAAAAGCTGGTGGATGACTTCTCTAAGGATAAGTCAGAGAGATAATGCTGTATTCCCATCTTGACTGCCCTAACAAAGTTATTTTCTCATTGTTCAAAATCAGTTTTGTTGGTTGGAAATCAAGGTAATAAAATGACTCCAGACCCTCTGGGTGCTCTCTAGGGAAATCTGCGCACTTTTTCCGTTTTCTGAAGCAGTATTAGCATCTTTGTTTTGTGGCTGTATTGCTCTAATCTCTGTTGCCATGGCTGCATTGTCTTCTCCTCTGTTGCATGCATGTCTGCCTTTAATCCTTCTCCTGTCTTATGAGGTCATCCATGATTGTATCTGGAACCCAATTAACCAACACAGAGTAGTAATCTACATTTCATCAACTAGAATGTGAGTCACATCCACCGAGATGGCCTATCTCCCTTTATTGTATAAGGTATTGAGGAAGAACATCTATCAATTCCTGGTTAAGATGTGGATACTTTGGGTTTAGAGGACCATTTTTCAACCCTCACAACACTAGGTCATTGGCTAATCTATACTTGAAGAAAAATGGGATAAATCTATCATCACTAATGTGCTGGATATGAGATGACTATACTATAAAGTGGACCTACCTGAAAAAACAACTCTTCTTACCATAGTCTAATATAGAACTGTCTGACTCCAGCTATGGATATAGAGAAGGAGAAACTATGCTAAATGATACTAAAAATCACACAATAAGAAAAGTCTAGCAGTCTTGTAGGACAATGGATGGAGTTCTTATTTTCTTTAATAAGTACACCAAAGCAAAGAAAACAAGACTCAAAGCAAAGAAATATAGGCGCTACCGGGGGTGTAGCTCAGTGACAAAGCTCTTGCCTAGAATGTGGAAAGTCTTGGGTTTAAACTCCAGGACTGTGAATGTATGAAAGAGGAAAGGAAATAAATAAAAGGATGAAGAAGACAGAGGACATGAAACATAAAGACATAAGTAGACGATCATACAGAGAATATTAACGTACGGGATATTTACAGAATCTTAGATTTTGAATTGATAAAAATAAGTAGTGATGCTGCATGTCTGTAATCGCATTAGTGCAGTGAAGGCAGAGTGGAGGTGTTAGGGTTGATGCTTAGGCTCTGGTGGCCTCACCAAGTAAGGCTCAGCCACACGTCCCCAAGATGCCATTAAAGAGACAAGTCACAGTAAAAACCACAGAAAGAAGATTTATTCAGTGTGGCCAGTGAGAGGAGGAATGGATAAATGATTCTGCCCATCTTTGGAGTATTGATATCTGATTCAAGTTAAACAAAAGCTAAGAGGTATGCATAACTAAGTAGTCTTTGTCAAGATGTAGTCCTGCCCGTTGCTGACCCATCTCAATCTCTGTTTCAAAAACTGGTCTCATAAATTCTCATACTGATAAATCTCTTCCTGGGAGGCAAGCATCTCTTACAGATGATGCCAGGTTTCCATCTTTCCCTTCTCCTAACAAGGGATCCCTGGGGATACTTTAGGGTCTATTGCTTTATATTTTAGGGCCTACTGTTTCAATAATCAGATAGAGAAATGAAGGACTCAAATAAGTGTATGTTTTCATTTTTAACTTAATTTTCTAATAATTCACTTTATTTTGAGATTATAATATACTTTCATCATTTTCCTCATCCCTTTCCTACCTCCGAACCCTCCCATATACCCTTCCTTGCTCTCTCTCAGATTCATGACTTCTTTTCTCATTAATTCTTATTACATGCATATATTGATGCACATATCTATCCCTAAATACTTAGGTACAAATTTCTCAGTCTGTATAATGCTACCAGTATGCACACTTGCAGGGTTGAACATTTGATCTTGGCATCAGAAGACAATTTCTCCAGTTCCCAGCATTCCCTAGCTGCCTGTAACAATGAACATAGTGAGGAGGTCTCTTGGGCCTTCAGCTGTCCATATTAGCATGTCTATTGTTGTCCTCGTTCAGCTCATGCTTAGGCAGCCATATTGATGAGACTTTTTATGGTACTCCTGTGAGACACTATCTCGTAGCAAACTCCCCATTCCTCTGGCTCTTACAACCCTCCCTTCCTCCACCCCCACCCAATTTTTCCTGAGCCTTCAGTGTGGGAGTTGGATTGTGAATGCATCCATTGGGACTGTGTTCCATAACTCTGCATTTTGACTGGTTTCAGTTTTTGCTGGGGCAGGTGGCTGGGAGCAAAGACACTGGAGAGGGAAATAGTGGGGTACAGGTGATCTGATCAGGGAAGTGGAAAAAATAGGGGTGGGGACTACAACTAGCGGGAGGGAGATAAATGCAGAAAATGGGGAGAACAAGCTAAATTATCAGTAAGGATGGCTGAGAAACTTATAAGGAATCACCCTATTAACTATCTGCCAAAAACTAGTGGTAACATGGTAACACACCTAAGTGTGTATATAGCCATATATTTATAATCATACATATATATGGTGTACATGAAGCTCTCTCATCTGGGCTGACAACAGTTTCTCCAAGAGCCAAATGCCATCTACCAAAAACATCACTAGTCAAGAGAAGTCTGCTTTTGAATTATTGGTCAGCGTTGTTCAAGAGACTCCCAAAACATTACAGATTATTGCTATTGTCCTCCAGAGGTGGAAGATGAGACGATGTTGCTAAAGACACCATGTTCTTCAAACACATGGCCCAGAGGCCCGGGGAGATAAAACTGACAAGAAAGTGTGCTCCCTGGGGACTAGCTTTGATGGTACCAGAAGGTAGATATCATGTAAATTTCCAAAGGAAGAAAGCAACCAACAGTCCTACGCAGCTACCATGATTATGCATCACAACAATAATCAGTAACTGTAAGGCACACATACATTGGTGGTAACTTACAGTCTCTAGCTGGACTTAAAATTCAACACAAGGAAAATCTTGCCTGGTACTGGAAACAGTCAGCTACCCAAACCTAATAAAGTCATGGAGGAAAACCTACAACCAATACTTTCCCAAACCATCACAATCCCTAACTGCATTCTAAATATTTATCCTTACACCCACAGACAAGTGTAGGCTTCATCCTTCATCAAGGAAACTCAAATCTGATTGTGGACAATCTCTCCTGCTACTAGGACAGTGATAGAAAAATCACAAGTTTGAGACCAGCCTGGTCCACATAATAATTTCCAGGTCAGTCAGAACCTTATGCGGTCATTAGCACATGTCTTAAAAGACCATTTTAGAGGATGGGCAAGATAGCTCAGTGAAACAGGCATTAGCTGTCAAGTCTGACTCTGAAATTCATCCTCTGGCACCTACTTGATGGAAAGAGAAAACTGACTGCTAATAGATGTTCTCTGAATTCCATATATATACATTCACATGCACATAGACACACCCAAACACACAGACACATAGATACACAGACACACACATAGAATAAAATTGATTAACTTTAGTACAATTTTTAAAAACTAAAAATATATTAAAGACAATCTAAAATTCTAAGACAGATCAGTGATACTAGTGAATTGTAGGGTGATGGGGTTCTGATTTTAACACTGCAGTTATGCTAAAGAAAAGCAAATTAAATATTCATACAAATGGATATAAGTGAAACAATGAAATAATATTATGTCTTGATTTAGCTTCAAAATATCTCAGTAACAAATAAAGCAAAAATAAGCATGAAAAAAATCTAAGTTATGGCTGAGAGATACATAAAATAAGAACAGTAAATGTCAGTTGCTGAAGCTAGGTGATGGGTGTGTAGGAGTCTACTAAACTAGCCTTTCTATTTTTAGGCATGTTTGGAAATTGTCAAAATAAAGTCGTTGCATAGAGGTAAATGCAATGTGTCTCTACAGGCAGCACTTACCTGACTGGTGCCACGCCCACTTTGTTTCCAGAGGACAGGTGTGTGAAACAGAGACACCTACTTTGCTTCATACGTCCTTTGGACCAGTAGCATAGAAATGGACAAGAATAAAGGGTGGGGATATAGCTCAGCAGATAAAGGGTTTTCTTTGCAAGCATGAGGATGTTAAACCAATCTTCTGAATCCATACCAAAAGAAAAAAAATGCTGGGTGCTGTGTTGTACACTTGTGATCCCAAATCCTAGTGCTGGAGAGGCAGAGACAAGCTGAGCCCTGCGGCTTGCTTACTAGCCAGCCTATCCTGCTGGCAAGTTTCATGGCAATGAGAGACTCCACCTCAACAAAGCAATAGGTAGATGATATCTAGAAGTAACACTGAAGATTGTCCTCTGGCTTACACACACACAGAAAAAAAAAAGTCCACATTGAAGTCATTTCTAAACTCTCACTCATTAACTTGGCTTTCCCAGAGGGCATCAATCCAGGCACTCAGTGAAGAACACTGTCATATCGCTAAGCACTGGGGTTCTGTTTCTAGAACCCCCAGATTCTAGGACTCTTTCAGACTCCTCTTGAATTTCACCCACTAAAATAGCTCCACACACACACAAAAATGGATGAACAAAAAAACAAAGCAAAACTACATGTAGATTCATGCAGTGGAATATTATTGAGCAAGAATAAGGCTTGAAATACTGACACCTGTTCAATATAGATGAGCCATGAAGACATTAAGCTAAGTGAAAGAAGTTAGTTGTAAAAGGTCAGCATTACGACTTTATTTGTAAAAAACACACAGAACAAAGCAATACAAACATAAAGAAAGCCGATTACGCTTCACCAGAGGCTAAGCAGAAAGACTAATGACATTGGTGGGGGGTAATGAAAAGGTTTCAGCCGTAGAAGGAGATCATGGTAGCAGAAGATCCAGAATGTGCCAGCAGTTGCTGCATTGCTCGCTCTAAAATGGTGAAGTTTGTGTTGTATGAAGTTCACCCCTCCACACAGAAGGGGTGATGTTTCACTCTGCCTTGCCTTCCTCACCAAATGTAGTGCTCTGGTCACCTCCAGTCACACACATCCCTTTAAGAAAGGGTTTCTATACACAAAGCACAAGGCTAGATACTGTAAGAAATCAGAAGGCAGAGAGGCAAGCTAGCCGTGAGATTGTCCTTCAAGGTGTTTACAACTGTTCTGCATAGCCATAATGGTGTGCATGAATAAACACCCTGTCTAAGACTCTCAAGAGCATCAACATGGCTAAGGAGAAAAAAGTGCTCGGTCCATATCAGGCTACCTTCCAAAGCCATCCTCTAGACTCTAATTGTGATCAGAAAGCCTGGTTATACTGGTGTAGGAATCACTCATGGTGATAAGAACAGGGAAGACTGCTAGATGCCCCGCCAGCGGGTTAAAAATATGTGGAAGGATCAGCCCCAAGATTGATATGCAATTCATAGACCTAGGAAAATGGTATAATAAGCAGCCCACTTCTCATCAGTTTGATTTCTTTGTACTGACATCCTCATGTGGCAACATAGATCAGAAAGAAGCAAGACAAAAAACACATAGAAGGGAAAATACTGGGTTTCTCTTCCTAAGAAATTTAAATATATGCATATAAATAAAATGCTCCACTGGTGGGAGGATGTGGAGAGATGCTTACAAGCAAGCTGGGTACCAATACAGTCAGAAACAATATGTAAGGAAAGTAAAACAAAACACTCAAAATGCTTCTGTAAAGCTTGTGAAGGATTGTCAGGGAAGTGACATGGGCCAGAGGTTCTTAAGATTCCCAGATGGATGGAAAGAAGTCACCAGAGTTTTTGTTGGATGTCATAAAATATCATTTTTAAAAGCCTAGAATAAACATATATATATATATATATATAATCACATATATGATAATCGATAAACATTAAAAGATAGAAATGAAATATTGGATACAATTTAAAATAGCAAGCAATTTACCGATTATCAACTGCATGACAGAAAACATTAGGAAAACCCAAATGTATTTGAATCTCATATTCTAACACCTTCACCTGATTGTGGGTTGCATCGTGCAGCCACTGGGTGTCTACAAGAAACAATGACTGCTTTCTTTGTGCACCCCTAACCTATGATCAAGAAGGAAAATACGCAGCAAACAAGCCTACCTACATTGAGAATCTCAACATTGTTCCACATCCTTTTAAAAGCCGGGTTATGAGGATGTCATAAAACGTCAAGCACCCACTGCACAGTAGACTCTCATACATAATATTTATCTGTGTTTGAAGCCTTAGTTTAAACTTAGACAAGCATTGCATTGGTAAGCCTAAACTATCAATGATTTTCAAAATATTGTTAAGAGTATTACCCAATCAGAAGAGAGTAAAGGCCAGTTAGGAATCACCAAGAGCTGTGACAAACTTAAGGTCATTCCTACTAGAAGATTCCACAAAAGGTAAAAGCAAACCCCCTCCTTTAACGAATGTAACAATTGCAGGCAGCCTTAGCAAAGTGGCTGCACTCTTCTGTATATAGCCGTGACTATCCTTGGGAACCTTTTCATTTTTCTCTGTTGGCTCCACAGAGTTGAGTTAGTTGACAGTGGGAGCCCTACCTTGAGCAAACTGGGAAAGGCAATGCTGAAAGACCTATCCTGCAAGCTAGATCCTACAGTTTTCTCCAAAGGAAGACCAAGGTCTGGAACTTTAGGTTCAAAATTGCAATATCTCTGTGTTAAAACTGCCAAATGAGCCAGGCGTTGGTGGTACATTGCCTTTAATCCGCAGAGTTAGGTAGATGGATCTCAGTGAGTTCTAGGCAGTACGGTCTACAAAGCCAGTTCCAGGATAACACAGAGGAAACCCTGCCGGGGTGGGGGAGGGTGCGAAGGGACAAAAAACAAACAACAAACAAACAAAATCAACAGCAACACACCCTGCCAAATAAGGAATTTTGTTTTGCATGCTATAAAATACAAACCAGTTGAATAAAGACTTGAAAGAGCTGTCTTCTCTGAAGATGTGAGTAATTATGAGACTTAACTTTGCAACGTGGAGCCGCTTTCGAAGATAAACTCCGAAGCAAGGAACAACAGGAAAAGCAGCTTGTTTTACCTATGATCTTATGTCGGGACACTGGGTGGGGTCACCGAAGAAGAATCTGAGGGAAGGCAGACAGACGGAACACCTTCCACTCAGGGGGAACCAGAGATGCTCATTCCTGCTGGCAGGAATTTAAGTTTTAAATCAGAAAAAACAGCTCTCGTCTGTAATCAGGAAGTGAGCTCTCCAAGGTGTATTTTTATCCCAGCCTCATCTGAGCTGTGACAACTCACCTGGTTAGTTTCTGCCATTCGAGTTGAGAGAAGCATCAAAGTGACAGGCCATCACTCTCTCTGTTCCTCGTGAGCTATGATGGAGAGGAAAAACAAACCCGAGGGTGGGGGGGAGCATGCTTCAATGTGCTCTTACCACTGCTCAGATCCGTAAGGGAGTGAGGGCATTCTGTACTCGTGTGCTCGGGACTCTGCTGAAGCTCCTGCCTCTTTTGTCTACACATACACTTAATCTCCTGCTTTTATTTTTTCTTTGACTGTGACTTTTCTTCTTGTCTTTCTGTAAGAACCCTGAGTTCTACTATGCAGCTCTCTGGATATTTCAATTTTATCTTAGCATTCATGGGCTATGCATGGATAGACCACTTAACCGCTGGGCTGGTTTTTTTTCATAGGTCCATGTCCCCAAGACACATGATTTCACATGTGAGGACAAAGTAGAAACCTGGGAAATATGGATAATAACTATTTACTTATATGAACGCAGATATAGAGGCTTAGAAATATGGATAATCACAGATGTCGTGTTGGAGATCTTCTAACTACACATTAGTTGCATATTTAATCAAGGCCCATACCATAATTTTCCCGATAAAGTATGTGTTTGCTGCTGTTGCTAGTAGTATATAACTGTTTAGATTTATGATAATTGAACATGTATTACAACTTTTCCCAAATTGCTCTTTGCTTTCTAACTGTGGTTGCTAAATCTCAGTTGTTCGCTTGATAGGAACTGAAGGTATCTCTGGGAAGGACTGGTTAAGATGGGAAGACTCTCATCCAGAGTGGGCACATATCTGGGGTGAGGACCCAACAGAAGTAAGTCTAGAGAGAAGGAAGTGCTGCATTTGCCTGCCTGTCGATCTCTGCTGGTGAGAGCATTAGTTTTACTGCTGCTGCTGCTGCTGCTGCAGATACGAATACGGATGCAGATGCTGCTGCCATTGCTGCTGCTGAGGATACAGATGCAGATACGGATGCGGATGCCGCTGTTGCCGCCACCGCCATTATTTGCTAACCCTGGAACTGAGCCTCTTCTGCCTTCTAATCTCAACTACAGACCAAAGATGCTCCAGGAATCCAGCTATCTTTGGGTGTCATGTTGGAACTTCCTGCAGAGACAACGAGTTTTGAGGACTGAGAAGCCACTGGCTTCTCTATTTTGTGGTACATGGACAGCCATTGTTAGACTAACCAGCACATGTCAGATAAACCAATCCAATGACCCCCAACATATATCCACTCAATTATTTCAGTTACTCTGGAGAACCTTGCCTAATACACTTGCTATACCTTTTCTGTGAGTTCTTTCCTCTCTTAGTTTACCCTGAAGTCACTGTGTTTCGTATTAATGAAATAAAAAATGGTCAAGTGCAGGCAGACAGTAGTGATGCACACCTTCACTCCTAGCACTCGGGAGGCAGGAGCAGGAGGATCTCTGAATTCAAGGCCAGCCTGGTATACAGAGTGAGTTCCAGGACAGCCAGGGCTACACAGGAAACCCTGTACCTAAAAACCAAAACCAAAGGAAAAAATATCAAGTCTTCAGAAAAGATGCACTTGGTGTTGCTGCTGTCCTAAGAGATGGACCTAACACATGAACTGGACTTTTTCTTCCTGGATCAGTACTTTTAGTTTTTGCTAATGAATTTTACGCTCATTTCTCATCTTCTACTAGAATTCATATTTATTCCATGACAGCTCTAAGACCAACTTATACACAGACCAGACTATCAATAAATTTACTGTAGCCTTCAGTTGTCCTGAAATCCTTATCAGGGTTATGAGAAGTATTTAGCAATAAGAAAGGTTTTGATTCCACAGTCAACAATGGGAATGTCACATTGTTCTCTAAATCCGTTTCTGAACAATGGCTACAAATTGGCAAACAAAATGACTCTGTAAGTGCGTCATTTGCCTCAGGAATGTGAAGACGTTATTTTAGCTGCCATATTCCACAATAGAGAAAGAAGCCCATCCCAGTAACGGCCAGCTAGGATGTAGAAACAGGTGGGCCCCTGGGAGAACATGGCCACTAGCCTGGGTTACATGAAAAGTTCTAGACCTGTGACAAATTTTATATCCAACAAAATGTGGAATGCATCTGAGGACAGACACTTGTGTTACCTCCTGACCTCCAAATGATGTCACACGCATATATACTCACACATGTGTGAACACACACACATGAACTCTGATTTCCATATGTCTGTCATGTATCCCATCTCTCCTATACACAGAAAGGAACACACACACACACACAGACACACACACACACACTACTACTACTACTACTACTATTGCATGAAAGAGCTCAAGATACATCTTAGATACTCTTTGTCTCTTAAAGCAATGTGAAAACTATTTTAATGGACATTCCGACCATTACATTAACTGATTCCAGGGAAATCTGAACATGACAAAGACAAATGCCTTAAATGAATCTGTAAATTCATTGATAATTTTCTAATCAATCCTACTTCCATTAAATTATCTTTTGAAAATTTAATTAAAATTTTAATTAATTCCATTTATGAATGGCAATAATGTCTTCTAATTATGTGATCACACCAAGTGGGGTCTGCTGCTCACAATGCAGGCTAACATGACTACAATCACCACAAATACATTATCCTTCCTCTATCATGCACATAGCCCAGAACATTGCCCTTAGGATTAGTATATACTTCATATAGTACATTAGCAGACTGCAAAGCTCTGGTACTGTGACAAGTGTATGTGTATATAAACTGTGCCAAAGGAAATTGGTGCCAAGCCTGTTGGCTTTCATGGTAGCATCTTCACAGAAGGTAGCTAGGCAGTTAACATCTATTGCAAGGGAAACTTCAAAGTTCAAAACATCATGGGTTGGAAGGAACTTGAAAGACAGGCTCCCTCCTGGCCTCCATAGCTGGATGAAGGTTGAACCTGATTTGGACTTGTAGCCCCTTTGCAGTGCTGATCTTAATAACCCGCTTTGATCCCAGCAGCCTGCCTGGCTCCGCACAGGAATGACTCCAGGGGGAGACTGATCAGGCTTCGTACACTTGGTCATCTCGGAGCCTGCCAGCTTCTGGGCAAGATTGTCACAGGTTGCCTGCGCTTGGCAGTTCGCGTCTCCACGGAAGTCCATGGGAACCCAAAAGATTTCGTCTCACTTTAGAAAGAAGAAAGAAGGGAGTGTTGTGGGTTGGGGTGGGCTGCTGCAGGCTTTATGCTGCTCACTCAAAGTTGCAGAGAACCGGAGGCCGGTGAGGTCCCCACTAGCAGCTTTCTAAAGGGCGGGGATTCTGGGACAGTGCCACACAGAAGCTGATCATTCTTTTTCAGGGCCCTCGAGAAGCAGAGTGGCCGCTACTAGTGGACACCTTCTGCCCTGTGGACAACGTTCTAGGTCACTACTGCATGAGGCCAGTACACTCTGAAGCTGGCCTTTCCTTTCCTTCTCACACCTGCCCATCACTGCAGTGGTAAGCCTACCGTTTCACAGCATCTGGCCAGACAGAAAATGGCCTCGGTCCGTCTTGCTGCCACAACAGTCTTTCATTAACAGCAGGGATAGCTACCAATTCTCCTTTGTTCATCACAGCGTAGGGCGATGTTACTGAATTTCACAGTGCCCACTGAGGTGGTCGGTACTGTAGGATGATTCCTTGTCTACTGGAGAAAAAGAATGAGACTGTGGGAGCCTGAAATCTGTTCGAGATCCTTCTATCTGTTGGTCCACTTTAGAGCCATACTCTAAAGTCAGGTGTCGGATTCCTGAAACACGCCTTGAACCCTCAATGAAGCCGCATTGCTGTGGCGGGAGGTCGAGGAGGGATGGAACGAGACAGCTACCACCTGCCCTCACACCTGGCGCGAGTGCTTGGAATTCCAAGACAGCCCTCAAAGCTCAGGCTTATGTCAACAAGAGTCTTCTAGTGGAGCTAAGGTTTATCTGGGAATCTGGCTGCCAGCATTCATTCTCTGATCTGCCTGCTCCATCCAACAACATAGACCCGACTTTCTTGCCAGCAGCCAGCAGAGCAGGGCAGCCAAGACTAACAAGTGTAGGCACTGTGCAGGGTACAGGGCACATGAATAGCACTATTCTTCGCTGGCCAACACTGGCCCCATTGTTTCAGGCAATGAACAGAGCTGTGTGGAAAAAAAAAGAAAAAAAATTCACACAGAAAGTAAAAGCTGCGAATTTTGTCCCTTTGTGATGGTTTCAAGACTGGGTGAAAAAGTCGTTCTTCACCTGGTGCTGTTTTACATTTTCTTTCACAAATAGAAAGCACTTGCTGGCAAGGGAAGAAGCTTTCCCTCAAAACCGAAAAGTTACAGGTCACGGCGCAGGTGGGAGGACCGGGAGTCAACGGCACGGCTTCGCCTTCCCATTCATCACAACACTGAGAGGCGAGATGTGGCCGGGCAATCAGCAAGGCATTGGGACATCAGAAAGACGGAGCTGAGTTGAGCCCCGTCTCTGCTCCCATGGTTCTCCTCCTCTACTTGGCATAGGGCTTGTCTCTCCTGGCCCGGATAACAGAGAGAAACTTAAGCACCTCTGGTTACTTACGATGTAGGATCAGATGCTCTCTCAAAGCAAATTATAGCCAGTTTCTAGCTGCCTTTGGAAAGATAGGATTGGGGTGCGTTGCTGAACCCCTGTAAGGCAAAATCAGGGCTCGTGCCTTCACATTGTGTATGCTTTTGGATGAAGTCCGGGCCCTGCAAAGCTCCTGAATGAGTTTAAGTGCTCTGCATGAAAAACAATTTTTTCCCTGACGAAAATGCTACAGCAAATAGCACAGAAGTAAACCCAACATCTTTGCACGCCATCTTCTCGTTGTCCAGTGACCTATAAAATGGCCTTGGAGGGTAGGTACCTTGTGATGTAAATAATCCTAGGTAAAGTGCTGATTGAACTATTATTTTGTGTGCCTTGAAGCCATACAGTTTGTGCATCTAATTTCTTCACGATGAGTGTCTTTATTTTTGTATTTAAAAAGAAGAGATTCTTGAAGCAGTCAAAGTCAACAGGAGCTTGCATGGTGTTAGGTTCAACCTGACTTGACCCTTGGCCTACAGAGCAGCTCTGTGTGGTGACTCTATTTGCAAGGCTGTAACAGAAAAGACTTCAAGACATCTGTCACCCAGCTGAACATGTTAATATTGTTTTCTTTCCCTTTAAAAAGTCATATAAACTTACGTGTGTATATATACTCTATGGTTGTGTGCACATGTGCATATAAATCTAGGTATGGGTACACTTGGGTGTGGAGGCCAGAGGCCCACACTGCTGCTTTCCTCAGTCATTCACCACCTTACTTTCTTCTAAAACATTTATTTTGTACGTGTGTGTGTACAGAAGCATACACATGGAACTCAGAGAACAACTTGTAGAAGCAGGCTATCTCCTTTCACCATGGGGTCCTGGGGGTTCTATCTCAGGTCCTTAGGGTTGAAGGTGTGTACCTTTACCATTTGAGCCAGCTCACCTACCATTTACCTTGTATTTTGACACAAGGTCTCTTGGTGAGCTTGATGCTTACTGAATGGCTGGCCTAGAGCCAGAGAGCTCTGGGCATCTGTCTATCTCAGCAACCACTGCACTAATTTTACAGACACACATGGTCACATCCAGTTTTGCTATTATTATTATTATCATTATTATTATTATCATTATTATTATTAATTATTATTTTCATGAACCGCTGGATATAGAAACTCAGGTTCCATGCTTGCAAGACAGGCACATTACCAACTGACCACCTCCCCAGTCAAAGAGTCTTCTATTTAAATGACAGTAAAGGCATCCTCTAGTTATGAAACCTTATCAAGCTTTCTAGCTTCTATCAGCCTTGTTAACTCCATTAACGAATTTGGGCAACATGGTCTACCTATTAGAATTGGAGATAATGCTAGGGATCATAGAGAGAATAGATGTGGATCTCTCAGTATATAGTCAGAAATATAAAAGGAATTTCATGCTAATATTTTCTTTGAAGACAATGTCTTAGAGTTTTATTTCAAAGCCTTAGAGGAATCATGGGCCGCTGAAATTTAAAAAAAAAAGACAAAAACAATGACAATGAGTCAATAAGATTTTATTGAAGACAAATAATAACTTTAGATGAAAATAAAATGTTACCAAGCACAACTTTTCAAAACCTGTATATTAAAAGTTGAAAGTATAGGAAAGGAGATCTGAAAATAAAAGTCAATAAGTTCAGTCAATAGTGTTATTTGTTATCTTTTAAAGTAAAACATCACCTTTGGCCTGGTAATGGTACACGCCTTTAATACCAGCACTCAGGAGGCAGAGGCAGACCGATCTCTGTCTGTTTGAAGCCAGCCTGCTCTACAGAATGAGTTCTAGGACAGCCGTGGTGGTTATACAGAGAAACCCTGTCTCAACTCCCTCAAAAAATTACCTTTGGAGATTAGAGCATGCCACCCCACATATGCAACTTTGGCCCAAGGATTATTTTGAGCTGCAGTCAATTAAATTGAGAATGATTAGACAGAGGAAGAAATGTCCGTCATCCTTCCTGGAGAGGAGCATCTATTTTCTTTGAGAAAATAGTGTTCTAGGAGGAGGCTACTGGGAAAAGATTAGTTCATCCTCAATGATGAAGATGAAGCCTGACATCAAGATGAATTTGCTCAAATAGGCCCCCCTAAAGCAGCCTGAGTCTTTATCAGCTCATTCATACCTTTCCTGACAGTGTCCCTATAACTTACGTTCCCTTGAAGCCACGAAGACATTCGATTGCTAAAGTGGCATATAAATTCCCAGATTAAAGCACATCTTCAAGTTTAATTTTGTGCCTGTGAACTTCCAAACACGTATGTAGTTATTGATAAAATTATGTATCCTTCCTCCTACTCTTACTTAGTTTTTCTTTCTTCCTTTTTTTCTGTTTTTGTTTTTCAGGATAGGGTTTCTCTGTGTAGCTTGGGACCTGTTCTGGAACTGGCTCTGTAGACCAGGCTGGCCTCGAGCTGACAGAGATCTGCCTGTTTCTGCCTTCTGAGTGCTGGAATTAAAGGCATGAGCCACAATCGCCCGGCTCCTTCTTCTTCCTTTTTTTAATATTCAATTTCCAGGTCCCAAGACACTAAATGTAAGAAGAAAGAAAAGAGTTTCCCTCCTCTACACTTTATTGTATCCCTCTTACAATACCAGGTTAGCGAGTGCCCTGTACTAGCAGTAACCAGAGTGGGACGACTGGAGGAAGCCTGTCCCAGAGACCTGACAGTAGTCCTCTTGTCTATGCCTTCCCTAACCACTGCCTCCCTTTCTCCTGACATCTTACTTCTATGCATCTCAGAGACAATTTGACTCTTCATTTTGTCATTTAAGCAGCCTTGTGAAACTAAACACCCTTCAAATACAGCATTCAGCAGGTGGAAATTCCTACCCCGGCTTCCATTTCCCTGTCTTCCTAAGCAAACGTATTCATTCTACCAGGTTAGGGATACTCTAATTTATTTCTTTTTTCTTTTTCTTTCTGTGCAACCTCGGAGGTTCTAGGAGACATAGAAAGGAAGCAGATGACTGGATTAAAAAGCTAGAATCAGGCTTTGCACCATGCCTACGATGAAAGGGGCTGCATTGCTTTGTGTCTCTTTTTCCAGTTTTGGCATAGTGTTGACATAGGTTTGTTTGGGGATACCCTCTGTCTCTGTCTGTGTGTGTGTGTGTGTGTGTGTGCGCTGTGTGTGTGTGTGTGTGTGTGTGTTTTCATATGCAGGGATGCAAGCCTTTGCTTACCATAGCATGTGTGTGGAGCTGAGGAAACAACCCCAGTGTCAGTCCTAACCTTCCACCTTATTTAAGACACGTACTCCCCACTCAGATTCACCACGCTAAAGCTCCTACAGTTTGCCAGGCTCATGACACTGCATCAGGCCTTGTTTTATTCTGGGTATCCAAAACCTGGTACCCATGATTGTACTGCAAGCATACCCCCACCTCCCCATGCACGCGTGCCTTAGCTTGGCCTTTGATCTGAACACAATCAGAAGCAAACGTCCTTCTCAGTTTCTTTAGTAATCTAAAACATTCGCCTTTGAATAAAGTTGGGGAAAACTTATCCAAGTAAATGGTTTTAGGAGAGGGTGAGAATGTCTCTTAGAGGCATCCTCACCTCCATTCCGGTTTTTCCTGATTATCATTTAATACCTACAGTCACTTTCCTAACGTTTAACCTAACAATGCTTTTAAAGATTTAATATTACTCTATTTTTTCCTCAAATGGTATTTGCATAAGCCATAATTAAGTTTTTGGAGTCTTGTAAAAAAAAAAAAAACTATTGAGAGGAAGAAAGCAGCGAAGCAAACATTATAAATTGGAAGAACTCATCACGTGAAAAACTGTAATAGCTCCCAAAACGTAAAGTCAAAATTTGCTCTTATTCCCTGAGTGTTATGACTATTAATGTTTTAAGATCTATTTATGTGAAGATACATTGTTGCTTTCTAATTTGGTCTTTTATACAGAGCAATTTTAACAACTGAAATCTTGTAACCTGATATCATCATCATGCTAGTGAACTCTTAAACTGAAGCCGGGTTCCCTGTAAAATGCTGCATTCGATGTCTCTCCTCACATGGGTGGTTGTTTAGGGGAGGTAGAGTGTCCCTTGGACCTGGGATACCAACATGAAATGTCCTTTAGCGACAGACGTCACTTGAAAAGATGGGAACCCGTCCCTGCTCCTTCAACATCACCATTTCGTTTCTGTTTTATATCACACCACACATTCCCCGGCGTTATCATTCGGCATCTATTTTATTACAGTCATTGGACGTTCACAGACTCCTAGAGGAGAACTGTGTGTTAGGCTGCACCAGACAGACAGTGGGTGCCGCAGCTCCTGTCACACACGAGGTCTCTAAGCAATGGCGAGAAGCTTTCGGCACTGTTCTTTCTGGTGTTACTGGATGGTTAACGTAGAAAGAGGTTAGAGTTAGGGCTGCATGCGCTTGAGGAAATATAAATATGCAAATAACAAAGGAGAACTATGGAGGCTGAGGCAGGGGCATTGCCCTCGGAAGTGATCTCATTAGAGTCCTACAGATAGGACATTCTCTCAGAAATTTGGGGGGGGGGAGAAAAGTTAATGACTTTTTTTTAAGGTGACAATAATTTTAAATATTTATAGAACCTAGTGACAAATTGACAGGAACTTTAAATTAAGTCCTTACATGCTCCTAAACTAAGCGTGGTGTGCCAAGTTCAGATGGGAACCATCCTGCAGACATCTCTTTTCTTTCGTTTTTTTTTTTCTTTTATCAACTTAACAAATGTTTGTTTTCAATTTGTGTTTGACAATGGACCTAATAAACTCTTTTCCCTACTTAAGATTTATGAAAAGTCTCTCTCATTTATAGGATTTGTCATCTGCATAATGGGAAGACAGGGGCATTTTCATTCCTGCCTTTCAAACACCTCCATTCTAATTTTCATGGTAATAGTAGGTGCACTTAACAACAATGGTCCATTGATCCTACCTGCCCCGGAGCAACTGGACAATTGTTAGCCATAGAAGCCACAAAGCAGATAAGAGACTCGACCATTAGTGTAAAAGCGCTGTTCTATAATGGTTTCAATAATAATTAATATGCAAGATAGCTAGCCCTGTCACACATCATTTCAGACTGGAGCTGCATCTGTCAGTCCAAATCCTGACTCCATTCGAGGCATCCAGCACTGAATCTAGTTAGACAGTTAACTGAATTAAAACAAAAATCTACAGATGCATGATAAATGCACAGGATGCTATGTCACACATGAATGACTCCCGCGCAGGCCAAATGACAGATGTATTTCCGCGACTCCAGGCCAGGCTCCAGCACAAACCACTCTTCATTTATCAATAATTGGGCCTTAATTTCATTTGGCAGTGATGGAGCCTCATGCTCAGCTTCCTCTCCAATAGAGGAACACTAATTAGACTTTTTTTTTAAAGGGGTGGGGTAGGGTGGGTATCAATCTTTGGACTTTATTTCAAACAGCCAACCATCATCAAAGTTAGAGCTTGTTCTTTGGAAGAGAAGGTCTGCTTCACCACAGTTCAGAGTCAGTGTTAATATTGTACCCGTGGGAGCCCCCCAAGCCCTGATTCTCCATTCCCGAATGATGACCTGCCAAGGGGGAAAATGATGATGTGCTAAGGGGTGGGGGATGATGAAGGAAGGGTTGTGGTGAGAAACACTGCTCAGAAAACATCTCTTCCTATTCTTCACTGGGCTTTGCCTTTAAGGTCATTGTGTGTGTGCGTGTGCGTGTGCGTGTGCGTGTGCGTGTGTGTGTATGCATGCATGCGTGTGTGTGTGTGAGAGAGAGAGATAGACAGACAGAGAGACATAGATAGAGATAGAGTGAAGCTCAAGCACACCATAGATAGATGGGCTGGCAATTAAAACAATTATACCATTCTTAAAATTTTAATGTCAGCGAGAAAAAAAACTATTAGGATTATTTTCTTGGGCCATCATATGAATTTTCTGAGGAAGTCTATTGAGGTTCCTAATACTGTGGGTGAATTCATCATCACAATAAAATGACGGGTTAGATTCTAAAGCCTTACTGTTCTGCACTCCCATACAAACCCAAAGATGAACTCCCTCCTCAGAGTGGTCATATATATATATATCAGAATAAGCCCAAATCACTGTGGATTATACAAACCAGTCCCCAGATTTAACAACAACAACAAGAACAACAATTGAAGCTCATATAAATATCTATATATTAGTCACTTTCCTCCTTGTACTAAGAGGATTCATATCCTACCCTGATGCTTGCAGCCAACAAGATGAAAATTAATATGGTAGATTATATTCTATGCCATCTTCAAGTTGAACTTTTCTCCAGGTACGCCATAGTAGCCATTGCTCATTGGGGCCAAGAACAAGCTCTGCTTTTCAAATTCTCTTGGGTGGTTTATTTTGCTTGACTTTGCTCTTCTTTCCCATCTTACCCTACAAGGCGGCATAATAAAGGCGGGCTCAGCTCCATTCCTCCTTCACCTCCCACTCGAAAGCTTTATGTGTACAGGCAGTCCGATTGATCTAGCTGGCAATGATGCGTTCCCAGCTGCGCACACCCCCTTTAAAATCATATTCATTATTCTTCATTGGCATAGGTGAAGGCGGTGGTGCTGTCCTGAGAGCTGACTGCAATGCCCAGATGATCAGTTGAAGTTGGCTGCCTGATCCAATATACAGCACAATTGAGGAGGACTAGGAGCATAATCCGTTCCCGTTTCACCCCAGTAACTATGCCAAATTCAACAGAGAGCTCTCCATATGGTCTAACACAAGTGAGGTAATGTGTATATTATGCCATAATAAATGAAGTCTCATAGGTTTCAATGGCTCATAGTAGCTATCAGGAGTTTTTCCTAGCAACTCATGGGAAACTGAGCAGCACGCCATAAATGGGAAAGCCATAAATAATTCCGCAGCTCAGCCACCAGGGCTGTGGTGGAATGCTGTGCTTGCATTATCAACTCTAAACACTGACACACATGTGAGCATGTCTGCCATTTTGTAAGCGCCAAAGGACTGGCAGTTATCTGGGAAAGATCTGAAGGCTGAAGGAGCTGTGAGAGTCAGGTCTGTAGACTGTACAACTTACAATTCCAGGCTAAAGGGTATGTGAAGATTGTCAGCGCTCCCATTTATTTCTTAGGAGATATTTGATGAGCAAGGTAAAGCAGAGCATTCATGGGGTAGATGATACTCGTTGACTTTCCCAATTGACTTAGTCTTGACCACGTGACTTGGTGATGGGCCAATAGAATGTGAGTGGAATTGTCATCCACAGACTCTCAGCATGAGTTTGAAGACCCTTCACATGATTAGTCCTTGTTCCCAACACCGCGAGAACAACCCTAACAGGAGCTGCTCCAGCAGTCTACATCCCAGAGTGAAGACATATGAGACAAGCTACAGCTAACATATTATGACCATGAAACATACTGAGCTGTTCTTGTCAGATCTAAAAATGTATAGAGAATGTATTATTGCAAAATAATTAAAGGTGCCTGATAGAGCTCACACTTAAGATATTATGAACTGCTGAATTCTGACTGCATTAGCTGACCATGGCAATCTGTCCATCTAAACAGATACAGCAAATAAGAGTGCTGATGACGTGCTAAGTTCTGCTCTTTTGACTTTCTCTTCTACTTGTCCAAGATGTTTTAAATTAACCGACAAAAGTTGGTAGCCAGTGTGCTTCCTCTATTGTTTTTCCATGGAATTACTACTAACACATAACGTACCTCTTTTCTGTGCCTCATTTATGCTTCTTACACTTGCTTAGCAGTACCCACGCCCCCTCCCACCCCGGTTTCTATAAGGAACAGACTCAGAGACCTAATATGAAGTATACCAAGGTCTGTTGTTTTAAATTAGAGTATGCTAACAGTAGGGCTTGTCAATGCCATTGTCTTTTGCTCTAAATACATGTTGAAATCCTAACCCAAAGTGATGGCGTCAAGATGTGGTGCATTTGGGAGGTAGCACACTGTATTAGTTAACATTCTCCACTGAAACAGAACCAATGGGATGAATGTGTGTGTGTGTGTGTGTGTGTGTGTGTGTGTATGCAAGCATGCATGTTTTAAAGTAGCAGCAACAGCAGACTCACGCCTGAGAGTTAAGAACCTGGTGTTTACTTGGTCCTTTAAGCAAAGGACCTCAGCAGCTGGAGTGTTCCAACAATGGCTGTCTCTCACTGGGGCTGGGAAAGTGACAACAAGTGGTGGCTCAGTACATGAGACTGCGTGCCTCAGCTGACCAGTCTGGCCCTGGACGTCCAGAAGGCACCTGGAGAGCTGCTGGTCCCTATTCTGAAATGACAGCCAGGAAATGCTGGCTCTGGTATGAGCGAAGGGACCAGAAACAGCATCAGGACAATTAAACTCTGGGGGAGGCCCAAGCAAGAGGGAAGAAGACCTTCTTTCTACCACACTCTAGATTGTAAGTGGAAGGTGCTGTCTGCTCTAGGGGTGGACCTTCCTATGTCAATCAAGGCTACCAGTACAGTTCTTCAACCAAGGCCACCTGCTCAGATGATTCCAATTTCTGATAAGTTGGCATCAAAACCAACCATGATAAGTGCTAGCACCTCAGTGCATTCTTGCTATCACGGACAGGCACTACAGCTGCTTTTCTATCAGGGGAAGATGTCAGAGCAAGGTCCCATCTCTGAAAACCCTATCAGGTACTTAAATGTGCCAGCATCTTGATCATACCCATATGAGCCTCCAGAACTGGCTACTGCTCATCAGTGACCCAGTCTAAGGAATTTTGTTACAGACTACCAAATAAACTGAGGCCGTCAGGTTGAACACATAATTTGTCATGTTCAAAAGGGACTAAATTTGTTAGCCTGAATTCCATTGGGTTCATGCCTATTATGTATGGATAGAAGTTTCTAGAACTTAGGATGGAGTCCAGGGTGTTACAAAATTGGCTAACGATCTGTGGGGAAAAAAACAAACCAACACCAATGATAACCAATTAAGGTTCTATGTTGAGATGAATGCAAGTAGTGAACACCTGGATGAACAGATTGAGCAGAGGGATGAAAATAAGGTTTGGAAAAACAGACAGATGACAGACAGATGGATAGGTAGGTAGATAGATAGATAGATAGATAGATAGATAGATAGATAGATAGATAGATGGATGGATGGATGGATGGATGGATGGATGGATGGATGGATGGATGGATAGATAGGTAGATAGATAGGTATGTAGGTAGGTAAATAGATAAAACTGGAAAGTCAGAGTTCAGAAGGTAGCCAGAAAAAGGGGCCAAGAGAGGTTCCAGGTTTCTCCAGCCCAGCCCTAAGGCATTCACTGTTAGTGTACTCATGAACGATCTCTTGACTATAGACATTTCTGTTAACATAAAACCCGGGCTGGAAAGATGGCCCAACAATTAAGGGTGGTTACTGTTCTTGCGTAGAATCTGTATTTGGGTTCCAGTACCCACATGGCAGCTTACAACTGTCTGAAATTCCAACTTCAAGGGTTCCAATGCCCTCTTATGGCCTCCAAAGTCTCCTGCATGCTCACGACACTGGACCAAAGCTTGTAACTGTCATTGTCGTCATTTTCTTCTAAAGAAGGGCCTGGCAAGTTCAAACAAGACTTCAATCCTCTGCTACATGGGTGGGATGTGGAGAGATAACCTGTTAATGCTCAACTCTTTCTTGTTTCGCACACAGCAAACTGAAGAAAATCAGAATATGACTTGAGGTTTTCCTTCAGCTCCCTGAACTGAGTGTGTGTAGCTGTGATTCCATGCTATTCTCTATCTGTGTTTGTATTTACCTTTTTCTTAAGAATCAATGGTGGTGGTATTTATTTATGTTCTCTAGCTTAATATCTGTAGCTGATAAAACAAAAAAAGTAGCATAACCAAGTAAGTCTATTTAAAAAAAAAATCATTCAGCGGCATGTGAAATCCAAGCCATTCCTCTGCACTAACTCAGGATTTAAGCAGATCATTTTCCCGGCCACAGGGCAGCTAAAAGGGCATCAGAGTTTAGCTATCTATACACACCCAGTGACATGCACGGGGCTCTAAGCGACAGAGCAGATGGGTCCCTACTCGTCTCTCTCCTTTCTGTTCTGAAACTCTTTTTTGGTTGGGGAGATACCTAGCTCACTTTGTCTGACCCTCCGAGGATGCCGGGAAAGCAGGTTTTCCCTTGTAGGACTGCAAATGCTCTCATGGTTTTCCTAATGAGATGAGAAATTGACAAATTGCTAGAGACCACCTTTATAGGGTCATCCGTAGTCTCCCTTTTTATTCACCTTTTGACTTAAAAAAAAAAACAAAAACAAAAACAAAAACAGAAAGAGTGTTTTCTTGGCTTGCCAGAATCAAGATTACTCACAACATCTTAAGCAAATCTGTGCTGGTTAAAAGTCACTGTTGTTAGTAACAGAAAATCAATGTGCCTACCTTTAAACAAAAGGAAATTACTGGAAACCTAGGATAGAAGGTGCAAAAAGAAAGCAATTTGTAGAGAAAAGGGGCTTTGGAAAGATAAAACTGGTCCTGAAGTCTAGATGGCAAGAAGTAATTAAGAGTCTTTGCAGCATGTCAACCCTGGAATAGATCTGTTTTCATTTGTTTCTTACTTTTTGTCTTGTTCAATACTCAGATTTCAAAATATATGTCTTTTGTCCATTGGTGGCCTGAGACAATAAGCAGGACATTTTGAATGACAGATTTACTGGGACTGTAGGCAATGGGGGATGGGAAATCTCTCCAAGGAGGTTGGAGATTGCCACCAGATGGTAAAGGTGGACTCTATATGCATAGAGCTACAGATGGCATTAACCTTCAAAGGTACCTCTCCTCCCTGCATTTTAGACTTGGAGCTCCCACACCTTCCCAGTCCACACTGAGCCAGAACCAGATGCTCTACTAGCTGTGAGCTCAGAAAGTCATGTGGCCGAGGGGCCTTTGCCATTTCCACAGGAGTTTTGTTTTGACTTTAAAAATCATGCCACGAAGCAAAAAGGCCAGCTCTGTCTTCAAGGAAGCACAATTCTTCATGGTAGATACAGTTGCCTTAGGTTTCCCAGTGAAGGCATGTGGTAAGTTGACAACCTTAGGCAAACTTTTGAACATGAAATGAAAAAAAAAAGCCTAAAATAAAATCTGGCTTCTCATCATTTCCAAATCATAATGAAGCTGAGGATTTTTGCTAGTCCCATAATTGTGACGAAGGCTCTTCAGGATGCTTACCTTTGGAGCAGAGACAAGAGACCCTCTGTGAGGATCCCTAGTGATATGTCACTGTTTAGGACAATATTCTAAATGCATCAAGTGTTACCTGAAATCTAATAGACCACTTTGTTTCTTACAATGGAGCACCCTACAGCAGCTAACACCTGCTTCTAGTTGTAGTTGGCACAGAGCGTTTCTGAAAAAAATAGGAATTGGGTACTTAAAAGTCTATTCCACCTTTGGATTATTTGATAAGCTTTTTGATTATTTAAGAACGCTCATGAGAATGGAAGAATGACTAAACAATTAAAGGCACTTACTGACCTTGTAGAAGACTTCTGTTGGGTTCCTAGCATACAAGGCAGGCATCTCACAATGAATGGCCTTAACTCCAGCTTAAAGTGACCTAAGGCCTTTGGTCTCCTGGGGCACCTACACTCTTATGCCACACACACACACACACACACACACACACACACACACACACACACACACTCTTCTTTCACCACACACATGCACATACACAAGGTTAAAGTAAAACAGATATATAAGAAGATATTTGCCTCTCATATCATTCTGTAATATCGTATGTACTGCCATCAAAAGCATAATCTTGGTGAAGTTTTGTGTGTGTGTGTGTGTGTGTGTGTGTGTGTGTGTGTGATAGGCTTTTTTTATTACTTGTTTTTGTATACAAATTAATTTAATTTTCAGCAAAGTAATTTTTTTTCAAATTGCAAAGAGGAAAAGAGCTTGTTAGAATTGAATGCATGACTTTTACAAATGGGGGTAAGTGCCTCTTTAAATGTATTATAATGCAATGTGATAATTTATAGGCTAATTGAGTGTTTTGCAGTAGATTCATTCATAGCCACTATTCCTGGCTCAGGCTCCATAAAAAGTTAAATAGAAGTTAAAGAATGGAGATAACCTTTGCCTTCCGTGCCCTTGGCAATCATCTGCTCCCTCTCCTATTGATTATCTTGCCATCCTGTCGGAGCTAGATGTCTTGTGCAGAAGACGATCATGCTGACAAGCAGCAAGCAGCCAGGAAGGTAAGGGGGGTGGGGACCAGCATGAAGACCACCCTTGTCCCCGTAATCGATTGAAAGCCACTTCGTACTATTCTCAGAGTGTGTCTTCTGAGCTTGGAATGAGTCACTTGCGGTCTGCTCAGAAATAGGGAGTCATAGGGAAAAGTGGATGCGCACTGGATGAATGTGATTTCCCAAGGGATTTGTCTTGGAGGACCAGTGGGAAGAAAGCTACTGTGTCTTTGCAAAGCCAATCCACAGCCATCCTTCCCAAATCAACCCAAGTTAGTTCGGCGTTTCAAAAGGGAACACAATTGCCTGAGATAGGAGAGTTAGGCCAAGCCTACTTAGTTAAGTCCCAGCTCTTTTACTACTGGGTCCCATGAGAGGTGTTGGGCAAATGACCCAAATTCCCCCAGCTTAAGTTTCCCTACAGTGGGACTGGCGGGATTAAGTGAAACCATATACTAGAAGCTTCTGGTGTACAGCAAGTGTTCCTTTGGTAGGTTTAAAATTAGCTACCATTTAGAGCGAGACTGTATGTTCCAGGAATTCAGAAGGACTCATCCCAGATACCACCTAAGTAGAATATTACTGTTGCCATTTAGTGTTGGGGATTCTAAATACAGAGAAGATGAGTAACTCAGAACTTGAACTCAAACCTTCTGTGTTTGGAGATTTTTTTGTTCTTTAAAGATCTAGAGCCATTCTGTTAGCCCAGGGCCTGTATATCCATACCAAAATTGGGAGTGTCTGGAACAATATTCAGATCCAGTATTCTCTAATGAGAAGAAAACCAAAAGCACATAAGCACATTACCAAACCCTATTATGTCATTTGAAAACTGTCTTTAAGGGACTCTTTCATGAAGCTACTGGAAGGATCACGCTGTCTTGTTCAGTATTGTCATCAATACCGAAAGCAGATACCACTAACAGCTAAGTATATAACCCAATGATAACACTCGAGACTCCAAAATCAAACCGTTAAAGCAAACGGAAATCCTAGAAAACTACGTAAACTATCAAAATTTCAGAACGATTATCTTTGTCTCTTAGTAATTATTGTAATTTAAAAACAAAAAATGGTGTGTACGACAGAGCTCAGGTGAGAGGTTTCTATTTATTGGGAAAAAGGGAGGAGGGGAAAAAAGAGACCTGCCTTTGGGGACAGGAGCAGCAGTAGAGGAGAGAGAGAGAGAGAGAGAGAGAGAGAGAGAGAGAGAAACACACACACACACAGAGAGAGAGAAACACACACAGAGAGAAACAGAGAGAGAGAAAGAGAAACACACACAGAGAGAGAAACACACACAGAGAGAAAAAGAGAGAGAAAGAGAAAAAACACACAGAGAGAGAGAGATAGAGACAGAGACAGAGACAGAGAGCAGAAAGAGAGAGAGAAAGGAAGGGATGGGAAGACAGGTGAGAAAGGCCCACCTTTTAAAAAGGAACGTAGCCAACATGCACAGAAGGTGCTCTTAGTGGCTGCAGCTGAGGACTAACCTGTCAGGACCCCAAGGGCAGGCCAGGACAGATGCTTGAGTACTAACAGGATCATCACTCTGGTGTATGCACAGGTTATTTTCTCTTCTGCGGTGCTATCATTATTCCAGTGATGCTTCTCAGTATCCCAGGACATTCTTAGAAGAGAGAAGAAAATGCTTGGCAGTCTGCTGGACTTATCCATAGGCAATCCAGGGGCTAGTCTCTGTTCCCCCATTAGGGAATGCGTTCTCTGACTTAAGAGCAAGGCACAACTTGTTTGGATCTCCCTGCCCTTCTCTGTAAAGTAGGCCTGATAATTGTTATGGTGCAATTAGAATTTAGAATTAGGTTAGACCGTGAAATCCTATGAGCTACAGTAGCTGACAGGCATGACATAGCAAGCCCGAAGGTGATATTCTGATGCCACAGGCAATGATATTCCCAATTCTTAGTCATCAAAGACTAGTATGGAAGAATGAGGATCATCTTTTTGTGGTCCACTCGCAGGCTGAATGACTCTATACATTATGGTCTATAACCTGTTAAAGGCCTGCACACAGTGGGTGCTACATATGTGGATGCTGAGGATGCTGCTGCTATTGCTGCTGCTGCTGCTGCTGCTGCTGCCGCTGCTGCTGCTGCTGCTGCTGCTGCTGCTGCTGCTACCACGGAGCATGGTAGTAACAGTGGTGCTGACTGTGACTGCCGACGACAGAGTACAGCGAGGTGCAGTACTCTGGTGCTTGACAAAAATGTTTCTGACTCAGCTATTCTGCGACCCTCCCCGCATCTCTTTGTTCCCTCCTCTCCTTTTACTCAGTCACTCGCAGGGTGACAACCACACGTGGTTAACATCCTCACATGGTTTCGTTCTGACTCCAGAAACTCAAGCAGAAACTGGAAGCTTTGATCTCTGTTTCGCACATCTGAAATTTGGCACTGTGGGTTGGAAGAGACAAACCCAATGGGCTAAGTATAGTCGTTCGGCATTATGCTAGTACTTAAAAGTGTCCTTTTTAAAGAAAGCAAGTATCCGAGGCCAGGGGTATAGGTCAGTTGGCAGAGAGCTTACATGGCAGGCTTATGGTTCTTAGTTCATTCCCCAGGACCACACAAACCAGGTATGGTGGTCTGCACCTGTCTCCTTGCACTTGGGAGGTGCAACAGCACCCGAAGTTTGGAGGCATCTTCAGCTATTGAGTAAACTAGGTACAAGTCTTGAAAACTGAACACCAACAAAGTGCTGTTCCTATACCCCTGTGACTCTTCGGTGGCACAGGAAAGGGTCAATGGTGCCCTTCTGCCACTCCTGTCTTACCTCCACCAGACCTGTCGCTCCAATTTCAGGGGGGTGCTGTGTGTTGGATGAGGCTGAACCCTAGCAATGTTTAAAGCAGTGATTGCTGGAAGGACCGAGACAGGATCCTTGTTGTAAGGCAATGGTTTTCGCAGAGGGAGAGCGATTGAATTGTCTTTAGGAAGGCTGTGCCTTGGCTCAGAGAAAATCATGTCATAGAGCTTATGGTTACCGAAAGCTAATGGAAAATCTTCTCTATATATTCCGGATAAATGATGGCCATTGTGTTTAGTAGATATAATTATATCTCAGTAGATCTTAAGTTTTTGAAAAGTTTATTTTGTAGATGTTAGGTTTTTTTCGTAGAAGACTTCTATTGTTTTTTTTTCCTTTTCTAAACATTCAGGGTTTAGTGGACATTGTATGATGAACATAGTTGCATTTATTTACCATTTTATATCAGAAAGAGTATTGTATATACTACACACATGGAGACAGCTAAAGACACTGTTGTGTGGAACTCGATCTGAAGTGATTTGAGGGCCGAAATAACTCAGATTTGGGGTATGAGTTGTGGATGCAATGGAATGTACTAAAGAGAATATCCTAGACCCAAGTACGCCAAAGGATTAATTTCAAAAGGAAAAAGAATAATCCAGCAAAATCCCGAACCTTGAAAGCGTTCTCTGGGAACCATTAGAAAGGCATGGATAAGGGATCCCGATCACTCTGGTGTAAAGTATGGGGGAAGTTCAGTCCAATGTGACCTAGGCATGAGAGAAAGTCTAATGTCACAGACATCTGGGGCAAGTAGATAATTCTTGGAATCAGTTATTTTCTAACAATTTCATGCTAAGAAGCATTCTAATACTTTTCACTCCGAGATAGTTGTAGTGAAGTTGAATAGATAGATAAAGATAGAGATAGAGATAGAGATAGAGATAGAGATAGAGATAGAGATAGATAGAGATTGTCTCCACAGTGCAACTTCATTCCCTTTAGAGATTACATCACCTTTTCAGAATCCCTCACACAATGACTCTGACGACAGAGTTGAAAGAAGAAATCCTCTCATGTTAAGGTTTAAAGGCAAAGATTTCGAGTCTCTTCTAGCCATTACAAATGCAGGCAATAATAAGAAAACCAGTGTGTGTGTGTGTGTGTGTGTGTGTGTGTTGTAAATCATAGTATATGTTTGTGTGCATGTGGATATACCCAGATGTCAAAGGAAGATGTTGGGCGTCTTGCTCTACCGGTTTTCACTTTGCTCCTTTGAGTCTATTTCCCTGAATTTGTTCCTGGGTTAGTGGTCAGTCAACCCCAACAACCCTCCTGCCTCTGTCTCACACAGCTCTGAGATTACAGTACACACTGCTACAGAAGGCCTTTTGTACACATGCTGGGAATTTGAACTCAGATCCTCTTACATGCAGAGTACTGAACCATGACGTCTATCCCCAGAAAATAATTTTGTAATTCATGCAATTCCCTTACTGTTCATTCTTGTTTCCATTGATATATCCCAGAAAATATTTGTCATTAGTCTTCCCATCCATTTTCAGCTAAATTACATTGCCTTTTCATCTATAGCAATGAAGTAAGTGGTCTCGGTGGTCCTGTATGTTCTCATAATTTCCCCATAATTTGTTGTAAAGCCAATTTTCTATGCTCTAACAGATATTAAGAAACTATACAATTTTTGACACTGCAGTATAATTTATTAGCAAACCCCTTTCTTCAGACCTTTTAAAAATAAAAAATAATAAACAGCAGCCAAATAATTAGTGAACAAGCTGAGTCAGAAAACTAATTCTCTCAAATATCTAGCCCTGTGTAGACTGCTGCTTATGTAACATATTCAGCATTCTCATAATAAATACATTAAACACATAAATTAGAAAATGCTCATTAGAATTGGTGGTGACAACAATATTGCCTGGGATGCAAATAGCGTGATCTATTACCCCTTAAACCCTAGCCTTCTATTCTGGTTAGGAGAAAAAGTCCTTACCTGTGTTCTTATTGATTCCCATTTGCTTATTAACTCTTGGAGGATTTTGCTGCTTACATAACTGTTAGGTAATGTGCTCAGTGGCTCTTACAAATTTGCCTGCACTCAAAACTATTCTTCTCCATAACTGATTTTCCACAGTGAGAGCAAATGAAAGCTCCCTTTAATCTTTTCATACTTTCAAAATATACACAGTAAATAGAAATCATAACTTATTGAAGTCCTGCAATATAACCATGTGGTCTGTAAAGATCATCTCAATCGATGGTCCTCCTTGAAGGGAGAGTGGTGGTACTAATAAATAACAATAAATGTGCTGTGGACAGATATGGATGTTAATCTTCTTAGTCGTGTGTCCTTCATGGTACCTCTGGATAGCAACTGGATCTGGGATACTTCTCAAGTTATACTACCAATGGAAAGTGTGAATGAAATTATCGTCTTGTACACCAAGTGTCTGACTTGGTGCTAAGCCCAACTGTTACAACAATATTATCTTGAAGGAAGCCTCTCAGAAAAAAAAGGACTTTCTCCTTAAAAGAGAAAAATAAATTTTTGTTTCTAGTCTCATTCTGAGCTAAAGGTTCTCAGACCGAAGAGGAAAGGTTTCCGTTTGGAGTCTAATGCTATTAACTTGAGTATGTCGTGTTTTTAGGTGTTAGCAGAAGTTCAGAGAGTTTCTTAGATATCAACAATATTATGTAGACACTTTTGAAGACTTTTGCATAAATGAATCAAACTCCTGTGGAATAAATCTTCCAAAGATACACACAAGATTAAACTACTCATTTGGAGCAATTCTAAGTATTTTGGAAAAGGATCGGTACTTTCAAGTCACCTGTCCAGCTTGCAGAGTCTTAAAGCACTTTTGATAAAAGTTCTTCAAGTTGGTACCAGCTCCTCTTTGTTTGTACTGGAAACATTAGCCCCCTGACATCTTGAACAGGCCTCTTCTCAATAAATAATCAGCCAGGCTATAATTCATACAAGCAATATTTGTCCCGAGGCATCTCAGGAGATGTACGGGTTTCTAGAGTGCTCTGGAACCTGATGGGCATGGGAGAAGAGAATTTCTGGTCAGACCTTCTTGACCCCACCTACTACTCAACAGAAGAAATCTGCTCAAAACGGATCTTTGACCTAAATGTTAGTGTGAAATTCAGAATACTCTTACACTAGCAAAAAAAAAAATGAAAATATCTCCCACTGAACAGGGAAAATATTGCACACTGTAAAATATATAAGGGGCTCATGACAAGCATCTTTAAAGAATACCATGCAACAATAATTTTTTTAAATGTGGTGGTGCACACATTTATTCCAAGCTACTATGAAGACTGAGGCCACTTGAGCCTGGGAGTTTGGCACTTGGCTGGCAGCTTAGCAAGACATCATCTTAAAAGACCATTAAATAAAATAAGGGACTTGAATAGATATTGCTCAAAAAATTACGAACAAATAGACAATAGTCTTATCAATGGTGTTTACCATTGTTAGTCATTAGAGAAATGCAATTGAAAACTATAGTAAAACTGCATCTTGTTACTACTAAAAATTCTACAACAAAAAGACAGATATGGAGGAACAGGAAGCTTCTCTTGATGGGGATATAAAATGATACAATTACTTTGAAATGTAGCAAAGCTGCCCTTTAAAATAATTCACACAGTTACCATCAAGCAGTTCCAAGACTGGATACATGTCTAGGAGTGTTGAAAACTGTGTGTCCATAAAAATGTTCACAGAAGCATAATTCATAATGACCCTAAAATCGAAATTACCTAAATGATCACCTGCGGGGAAAGAATCCATGCTACATATGCCTCTCAAGTGTTACCATGTATCAACAAAAAATAATGAGATACTGATACACATTACTCTAAGGATAAATCTTGAAAACTTTATGATAAATGAAAGAAGCTAGTATTTAAAAAAAAACTCCATCTATATGAATGTTCAGAATAGAAAGATCTACAGAAATGGATATATATATATATAGTAAATACATATGCATATAAATGGACACACACATATATATATACGTATATATATACCTGTATATATGTATATATACATATATATATTTCCACTATATGTGTGAAGGCAAAGGAGAATGAGAGAGTTTGCTTTGGTGTTCAGCTTGCTTTATCAGTGTATAGTAACTTGGATGGCTGAAACATCAATTTATCTCTCACAATGTGGGAGCTGAGCAATCCAAGATCAGGATTCTTCCTGTTTTCTGACAATTGCCTTCTTTCTGCATGACATATGGTGTTGTAGTTTGAATGTAAATGGCCCCTGTAAACTCATAGGGAATGGATGGCACTAAATGAAGTGGGTGTGGCCTTGATGAATTAGGTGTGGTCTTGATGGAGGAAGTGTGTCACTGTAGGGGTACGCTTTGAGGTCTCACATATGCTCAAGCCATGACCAGTGTCTCAGACTACTTCCTGTTGCCTGCACAAGATGTAGAACTCTCAGCCACTCCTCCAGCACCATGTCTGCCTGCATGCCAGTATGCCCTGTCATGATGATAAGGAATTGCACCTCTGAAATTGTAAGCAACCCTAATTAAAGAGTCGCTGTGGTCATGGCGTCTCATCATAGCAATAGAAACAATAATTTGGACCGATGGTCCCTTCTTGCTGTGTTCATATGACTTTTTCATGGAGTATGTGTGTAGAGAGAAAGATGACTCTCTTTCCTTATGAGGCCGCAGAGCCATGGATTATATTACATTTGGAACCTTGTCCCTATGATCTTATTTAACTACAGTTTCCTCCTAAAATATTCACCTCTGGTAACATCATACTAGGGCTCTTAGTTCTTCAACATGAACTGAAGGAGCACAAATTTACAACCCACAAGATTTCTTTTGGAGTATCAAGATTGTTCAAAGCTAGACAGGGATAGCAAGAAAATGTTGTATTCTGAAGTTAATAATTTTATATCCTAAACATTGAACATTGTGAGTTTTATAAAACCTAATATTAAACAAGCAAACAACAAAATCACAAGCAGTTATTTCTAAATTGCACATCAATGAGCATGGTGGTCCGGCACATTAATCCAAAGAGTAACTTCTTACAACATTGTCCCTTCCCTTCTGAAATTATAGAATACAAAACAATCATGTTTGGGTTTTGGTATCCATATATTGCAAATATTAACGAGTGTGCTGGCAGTTTGTTTTATTATAATCTCTTTGATACTCCCACTAGAGAAGACTTGTTCCAGGGCAAGTGTGAAGGTTCAGTATTTTTAGCTTCTAATGACCTCAGATTTGTTCTGTATGTATTCTTGTTCCACCCATGTGTAAGTTACCTATGGAGACTGACCATGTCACATACTTTAGATGAATTACATCAGAGAGAAATACTCGAGCAACACTATCAGCAAGGAGAGGGATTATTTCACCTGGTACCTTTAGAAGAACTGAAAGACCCCTGTTAATTGGATATTCCACTGAATAGTTGCAAAGTTTCCCAAGTGGGTGCTACATTATGTGTAATCGACTATCTTTAGACTTTTTTTTAATAGGTCACGGTTAAATCAAACAGTAAATCCTTAGACAGAAATGTGAGCTCTTTGTGGAAATAAAACCCAACCCATTTATTGTGTACATCTGAATCCTTGACTCATATAAGTGACCTAAGTTATGTGTAGGCACTCTTTAACACATCTCTAACACTTACATCTCTGCTTTGATAAGTCATGTAATGCCACATGTTTGGGGCTTCTCCAAAGGATGATGTCTTCACATAAGGAGGAATTAATTGAATTGAATCCATTACCTACTAGTAGCTAATGCTTGAAAGTGAACTTTGGCTAAATACACCATTTCAGCAACTAGTTACAGAGCAGTCAAGGAATTCACAAACTGCCATTTTGTAGGTATTGCCTGACACTGCTTTCCTCGTGGAGAGGATGTTGTCCTAAAAAGGAGTCATGGTAAAATAGATTTTTGAAGGAGAGGGAAAGGCGTTCTGAAGAAAGAAAAACAAAAGAAAGAAGGGGAAACAAATCAAATATGGAAATTGAGTGCACATAAAGCAAAACTGGAAGCGAGAGTGAGCTTAAGGGAAACCAAAGACTACAATGGAAGATGTTGTCAGTTAGATAAAGAGGACAAATAAATTCTTAATCAAAATGCTTTAGTTCTTTCTAAAGAGCTAGAAATTTGGTTTGTAATTAACAGAATCATTCAAGGATTTTTAACAGGAAAATAGCACAATCGAAAGGTTCTCCCCCCACTCTCTTTTGCCTTTGGCATGTATATGTGGATAAGCCTGGATACATACACTCAAAGGGCAGAGCAAGACATCCTTCCACTGACTGCATTCCTTTCACTGGAGCTGGACCACATATCCAAGAATATTAGGACAGAACAAATTGATCTTGAAGAGTTAAAAAAGTAATGCAAGGATACAAATTTGGGTCAGTAGAAGGAGAAGGCAGATCTGGGAAGAATTGAAGGGCCCCATACATTGGATGAAACTCTCAAAGAATTAATATTTTTTAACTACAACTCGGAAAAAAAGTTTAAAAGAAGAATGTTATTAGCATGCCATGATTAAAGTATACAATTAACAGTGGAAAACAAACTCCTAGATTTCATCAACATGTTGTGCTAGAAATACAAATTTGCAGGGGTGGCACATGCCTTTAATCGCAGCACGCGGGAGGCAGAGGCAGGAGGATCTCTGTGAGTTCCTGGACCACAGAGCTAGTTCCAAGACAGGCTCTAAAGATACAGAGAGAAATCCTGTCTTGAAAAACTAATAAATAAATAAATGAATAAATAAATAAACAAATAAATACATTTGAGAACTGTTGATACCTGATTAGAGAAAACTTGGATGGAATGTTAAAACTAGATGAGTCCCAGGACATGTCGGTTTTCTGGGAGAAGACAGGTCAGAGAAATCCCAGCAAAGGAGCAGAAAACAGAAAAGAGCACCAGACAGAAGTAAGGGAGGGATACTTCAAAGTCCAGCAAATCTAGAGCCCCAGCTAAGACATCACATGAGTGCAGCTTACTCTTTCAAAAAAATGGGAAGCTCGGCTAGATAAAGAAGTAAACTGAGCAGACAGGAAATAGTTTTCTTCATTTGTTTGACAGTTTGGGGAATTGGTACTCTAAAAAGATTTTCATATGTTTACAGGTCTGGAGGAAGAAGTTATGAGAGACTGGTTACCCTGGAGGAAGGGTGCCAGGTGTTTGGTTGCACTGGAAGAAGAGTACCTAGGGTATAGTTGTCCTGGAGGAAGGTTGCCTAGGGTTTGGTTGTTCTGAAGGAAGGGGTTATGAGAGGTTGGTTGCACTGGAGGAAGGGCGCCTAGGGTTAGGTTGTACTGGAAGAAGAGGTTGGTTGCACTGGAGGAAGGGCACCTAGGGTTGGTTAGGTTGCACTGGAGGAAGGGGGTCTGAGAGTTTAGTTACACTCCCATCCAGGTAAGAAGAAAAGTCACACACAAGTCATACACCTTTATGGGACAAAGCAAGCAAGTCAATGTATGATAAGTGCTTTATATAGATAAATTTCATGATGGCCTCCACCTATCAGAGGTTTCAGAAGTCACAAAACAGAGATGACGTTACGGAGGACCCATTGTTTCCTCTTTTGGCCTCTCTCCATTGTCTCTGGAGGTGTGACCCCCTCCCACCCACCTCATATTCCTCAGACTTACCAGTTCATTCAGTTTCGGGTCACATTTACAGGACAGTAGTATCACCTGGGATGAAGGCTTACTGGAAGACTAAAACAATTGAAAGAGTCAGTTAGTGTGTAATGTATATTAGCCTGCTGTTTTTATTGTCATGGCTCTAATCACTGTCTCTTCTGAAATGGAGTCAGACTCACAGCAGAGCCATCGTCTACTCTGGACTCCCCAGGAGCCCTTATATGATGGATTGTGTGTTCTGGGAAGTGTAGAGATGCTCTCCTCACGGCTATTTTAAGAATTGCTCTTATAGCATGGTTCATCGGGTATTAAACTAGGTAGAATAAATATAAGGAATTTTTCTTGCATGGAGTTTTCTCTCCACTCGCTGTCAGCCCAGTGAAGAACATCATAAATCATCCTGACAGCTGTAGTGGCTGGTTCTGAGCTCTGCCAAAATGGAAAGTTAGGAAGTTATGTAAAATTCACAAAATATTGTCTCATTTCTACTGTATGCAGTAATTGTATCCAGATTTGCTAATGAGATATACCCAAGGGATGGGGAAGTAAGAAAGATCAAGATCTTGTTCACAAGGATGCAGAATCTTGCCTGGATGTTGGTGGGGCCAGAAAAGTAGGCAAAATAGGTCATAGAACAGACTAACAGTCTATATAATCAAACATAACCCATTCTTAGTAGCATTGGAATCGAACATTATAGAACATTTCTGTTGTCACGATTCTTAGGATTCTTACACGAAGTCAGCATTAGATATTTCCCCACTTGACAGAAAAGTGGAAACATGTCTCTGCAGTCAAGAGCTACAGCATCATCCTTTTGCCCTAGTCTGACACCAGAGTTTCACAGTTACTGATTTCTTCAGTGTTCTCTCCCTCCTCTTTCATCAGAAAGTGGATACTGTAGGAGCTTTTTTTTTCTGCATTCAAATACTGAAAAAGAAAATGGGTATGCAAGATGGCTCCAAGTCTGCTGAGCTGAGCTCTATGTTCTGGACCTGTACACGGAATGAAAGAACCAACTCCCTCAGTTTGTCTTCTGACTTATACACACACACACACACACACACACACACACACACACATACACACACACAATTTTAAGAAAAAAAATTAAAACCCTAAAACAAGCTCACTAAGATATCAAGAGGACCTAGGATCTGTTCTAAGGTCTCTGTGTTAATTGCATCTGGTACAGTTGACTGTACTTCTCAGGTTTTTCCAGGATCATCAATCCAGTAAGGGATTCAGACAATTGTTGCCTGGCCTTGAACCAATGCCTTGACAAGGATTTCCTCATTCAATTTTTGTTGTAATGTTTATTTGTACTCTCTGCTTTTTGCTATTATTTCCTACAGATTCTAATTTTTATTATTAAATTTATTTATTGTGTTTATGTATTTGCATAGGTATATGTCTGTGCAACACACACACACTCAGGCGCACATACATAGACACATTCCATGAAACACATGTGTACCTTAGAGGGCAACTTTCTGGAGTTAGATCTCTCTTTCCAACATCTAGCTTGTGGGGACTGAAATCAAGTTGTCGTTCTTGGTAGTAAGTGCATTTACCTACTGAACTAGCCCTGTATTCCTTTCTTTTCTTTCTCTAACATGAAGACTGTCAATTACTGATCACAGTCTGCTATGTACGCAAAAAGCAACACACACTTCAGAACTGTGGTGACAGTTTAAATAGGTATTTATAAAGCTTGAGCACACACACACAAACAGAATATATTCTAAAAACCTCTAATTAACTATAATAAAATTATAATCAGGATCTCCGTAGAAGAGCAAATTTTACAATGTTTATATTGAAAGGCGAGAAAGTAAAGAAGCATAAAATTAGGTAGCACCCATGGATTCACCACAGATTTTAAGAGACAGTAAGGGACAACTAGGCAGTGCTCATGAATGCACCATAGATTTTTGAATACCTCCAGTGAAAGAGGGTCAAGCATTCTAAGGGTGGAAAATATACAAATAAAGTCATGCTTAAAAATGAATTTGATTTCTTTACAAACAATGCCCATCTTGCATTAAAAAATAAAATTCAATGATATTCTCTCTGCCAAAGATTCATGCAAAGCATAATAGCTTGATAATACTGAAATCTAAGATCTTTATCAATTCCAAGTAGAGTCTAGGAAAAAGAAAATTGGCACATGAATGTCGGTTTTAACCAACCTGAAAAACCCATTGAGTTGGAATGATTGAGCAACTTTACACTAATAGAACTTCTGGAGCTGGCAATAAAGTACAGTGGTCTTGTAGAAGACACATATTTAGTCTTTAGCACCTACATAGGAACTCACAACTGTCTGTAACTCCAGTTCCAGAGCAATCTCTGCTGACCTCTGCAAACACAGGAATGCAATATGGTATACATGCATAGGTGCAACACACACACACACACACACACACACACACACACACACACACACACGTAAAGTAAATAAATTTTTGAAGTGCCCCAAAACCTCAGTTACAACTACTTATCCTATACTGTAGCTTCCTGAAAGAACAAATAAATGAATAGATAAATAAATAAGCAAATAAATAAATAAATGCTCATACTAGCCATTATTAGTCATAACTCATCTTTCTCATGGAAGATTCTATTGCTAAGTGTCTGTCAGAGACAGGTAGCTGTCTGCTGTAGTTCAGTGTGTGGAATAAACTGCATCTACCTCAGTGACTTGTGAGCGCCAGACGAGGCCCCACATATTCATCCCCTCAGACCCACCCCAGGAGCAAGCTGGCTCCAACCACCTCAAAATTGTGCTCTGTTCTAATTAGTTCAATTTCTGTTGCTGTGACAGACTATCCTGACAAACACGACTTAGAAAAGAAAGAGGGTTTGTTTACTTATTTAGGCTTGAAATTCCAGTTCCAGTCTGTCATTTTGGAGAAGCCAAACTGAGAACTTCAGTGTCTAGTCATTTCACATCCATAGGAAAAGCAAATGTAGAATATGCATGTGGATCCTTTCTTGCTGGTTAGCTTTTTTCACTCTTATGTAGCTCAGGAGTTCCTAAACTAGGGAATGGCACTACCCACAGTGGACTGTTTCTACATCTATCAATAATCAAGACAATTCTTCAAAGACATGTCCACAGGCCAACCTGATCTAATAATTCCTCATTAAGATTATTTTTATGTGGTTCTAGATCATGGCAAACTGAAAGTTAAAAACTAACCATCATTGGTCATAGGTGTGTTCTTATAATCCCAAATTCCATGCTTGACTTAGTAGAGGGTTATCCCCATAGCCACAGACTCCACTGACAGAGAACACAATAAACTTTCAGGCAAAACTGCTACAGGAGACAAAGAAAGTGATGATATATTAATAAAAAGTTCATTCATTAGTAAACTATAACACCTTTAAACATAAATGGACCCAACACTGAGGCATGTAAATATGTAAAGCTAATGTAAACAGAACTGAATGGAGAAATAGACAGCAATACAATTATACCAGGAGACGTCAATACCCCATAACTTAGAGTGGGTAGGTCATTTAGACAGAAAACCAGTAAGAAAATGCTGGTTGGTGTCTTAGCCACTGTTCTATTCTTATAAAGAAATCCATGACCAAGACAATGCTTAGAAAAGAAAGTATTTAATTTGGGGCTGTTGACAGAGTTTCTGTCACATGGCCATTCAGTACCAAAGAAACACAGAAGTTACATTAATTATAAACTAGTTGGCCTATTAGTTCAGGCTTCTTATTAACTCTTCTATCTTACATCTTAACCCATAATTCTTTTCTGTGTTAGCCATGTGGCTTAGTACCTTTATCAGTGAGGCATTCTCATCTTGCTTCCTCTGTGTCTGGGTTATAGCTGCATGTCCAGCTTTTCCTCTTTCCAGAATTCTCCAGTTCTGGTAGCCCTTCTTCTACTTCCTACCTGGTTGCCCCACCTATACTTCCTGCCTGGCTACTAGCCAACCAGAGTTTTATTAAAATACAAGTGACAAATCTTTACAAAGTACAGAACTATTGTCCAACAGCAGGGGGTTTGCTTACCCTTTCAGAGGTTTAGTCCATTATCATTGTTGTGGGGAACACAGAGGTCTGCATGGTGTTGGAACAGTAGATGAGCTACAGACTGACTGAATGGTGTGTGTGAGAGTGGGGAAGGGGTCCTGAGGAGAGAGGAGAAAACTGGGTGTGGGCTTTGGAAACCTGAAAGCTCACCCCCAGTGATATACTTCCTCCAACAAGACCACACCTCCTAATACTTCTAATCCCTTCAAATAGTTTCATTCTGGTGACTAAGCATTCAACTATATGAGTCTCTGGGGGCCAATCTTATTCAAAACACCACAGACAGTGCAATGCTATAGGATGAAATGGACCTCCCAGACATAGTGGATAGAACATTCCATTCAGCAGCAGAAGAATATGTGTGCATTCTCCAGGATAAATCTTAGGCAAAAAAAAAAATAGTTTTTATAATTTAAGACATGGGATTTCTTAGAACATTCCATTCAACAGCAGAAGAAAAAGTATGCATTCTCCAGGATAAATCTTAGGCTATATATATATATATATATATATATATATATATATATATATATATTATAATTTAAGACATGGGATTTTTTTTTGAATGTCTTTTCTAACCACAGTGGAAAACTAGAAATCAGAAATAGGAGAAATTCTAGAATATACTCAAATCTACACAAGTTATACAAAACACAGTTGAATAACCTAATAGCAGAAGGAAAGAATCATAGATGAACAAAAATATATATTGTGTTAAATAAAAATGAAGACAGCATGCAAATACCTCTGTAAGGTAACAAAAGCAGCTCTAAGATGTTTCATATTACTTATTTAAAAAAGAACGATCTTGAATTATCTAACTTTCTATCTCAGAGAACTAAACAAGGAGAATACTAAGCTCAATATCAGCAAAAAAATAAAATAGTAATGTAAGAACAGACACAAAATAGAGGGAAACAAAAAGCAAAATGTATCACTTTGACTTCTTAGATTTAGGTGAGACCCCAGCTAAGACATGGATAACAAAGTAAAAATGGCAGGGGTTGGCCAATGGGATGGAATCAAACTAAAATGATATTGCAGAGTAAAGGAAACAACATAGCGATGAGACAAACATCAAATGAGAAAATATTTTTAAACATGTATGTAATGATGGATAATTATGGGCCAGTGTCCAAACAGATAAGGAAATCAAAAACTCAACAACAAGCAAACAATCAGATTTAAAAATAAACAAAGGTCTTAGATAGCTATGAAAAAAATGAAAACTCATCATCACTAATAACCAGAAAAATTTGAATCAAAGCCATAACTGGATGTCATTTGGTAACTGTTAGAACTGCTAGCATAAAAAATATTGGATAGATTACTTGCCTAGTTTGTCCTAAGCCCCTAGGTTCAATAATATCCAGTATGAGTGGGGGCTGCATGGACCAAATGTATATGAGGGACAGAGTGTGTATGTATGTATGTGTATGTATGTATGTATGTATGTATATACACACACATATACATGGTTCTTACTGGGACCTGCCACTATCATTGCCACATTGCCTGGCTTCCGTGGCCATATTTTTAGAATTTGATTCTATTCAATGATCTTGCTTTTGTTTAAAATATTTGACATTTTGTTCATTATGGATTTTTTTAAATTATTTTTATTTTGTTTAATGTGTGTGTGTCTGTGTGAGAGCATGCCACATGTACGCGGATACTCACTCAAGTCAAGAAGGTGTCAAATCATCTGGAACTGGGTTTACAGATGGTTGTGAGCCACAAAGTGGCTGTTGGGAACAAAATTCTGGCCCTCTGGAAGAGCAGCCAGTGTTCTTCACCACTGAGCCATCTCTCCAGCCCCCACATGGGTTTCTGCATTCAGTTTGCATCCATTCCTCTTGGTTCTTACTTTAAAAAAATCTATTCCATCAAAACATGATTTATGTTAACTGTGGAGCTTTTGACACCCCTTAAATTTGGCATCTTCAGACACTTTTCTTACCTCGCCACCATCTTGGCCCTTTCTCCAGACTTTGATCCCACAAGTGACAGTTTCCTGCTCCAAATAAGCAGAATCTGGAAACCGAATAAGTCTGGCATAGTCAAGGAAATAGAAGAACGAAAATATCTAATGTCAAAAAAAGAATTCTGCTGCCTACTTGGAACTCCAAGAAAAAAGCTATGGAAACCATATAAGCTGCTTTAGTGAAAGAACTTGTCCCAAATATACAAACAAATTGAATTTAATGAAAAAAATACTTCACTTACTCTAAGTATATATGTAGACATATGAACATAGATATGAAATTTGGAAGTTAAATCAATAGAAAAATTTGCAAATTTTATTACAATCATCAAAAGAATAGACTCAGTCTAAAAAGACTAAGTGACGTCACCTATCTTCATTGGAATATTAATGTTAGACTTTTATGCAATTCTAATTGGTTTTGAAATGGTTTGGTTGATTAACTTATTTAAAAGTTCATCTCAGAATATTAACTTCTTATAACCACAAAGTTATCAGAGAGTGACTGTTAGAATCCAAGACAAAAAATAATACTATAAAGATGTGATGACAGGACCTAGAATCATTGAGAAGACAAGCCTCTAGGTGTGCCTTGCGGGATTATCTAGATTAGAACATTTGAAGTGGGAAGACTGAACACGCAGGCAATAGCATTCCAGAAGGGTGTTAGTAGGTTTAGGACTGAAAAAAAAAGAAAGAAAGAAAGTTGGAAGATCACAGCTAACCATGCCACACGCCACAGCAACCAGACAAGTCATTCACTTAAGAAGAGTGGGTGTTCGTTCAACAATGTCGTTTTAGTTCTACAGTGGACAGATTCGTGAAACGTATTTGTGTAGTAATAATCTGAGTAATGATATCAGAAATCATAAATCAAATGAGAGAATCTGATTTCGTTAAAAATAATGACTTCATGAAAAAATTCTATTGAGATAGGGAGACATTTAAAGAAAATAAAATTACAATGTAGTTCACCTGGATATCAAATTCATCCTAAATAGTTGATGCTTATTCACCTACCAATCATGTGTATTGGTGAATATTAATGTAAGCAATAGTTTCTCTTTCTAAATAACTCATTCAATTAATAAAATTATGGAAAATACTGACATTTTAGTCCATATAAGAAAAATATCAGTTATTTGGCTGACTAAAATGATATGGAACATTAAGGAAATCATTAAACAAGGGGGATAATTAAAAAACCAAGTTTTCTCCTGATAAGAGGATCCCTCATCTCTTTTGTGTCTTGTTTCTTTTTGTTTATACAAATTTCAAAAACTTTAAATAGCTAAATAATTGGATAATAGATTTCAATTAGAAAAAGGACTTAGATTTTGAATTAAAAACCCTCAAATTTCACAATTTTAACATAACAATGTCATAATCAAAAATCACCTTCTAATTATGCCCAACCCCCAAATAAAACTAACTTACCTAACAGTTCTCTCCCTGTGGAACTCATCCTTGACAAACTTTGTGAACAGAACTTACAGCAATCTCTGCAGATGGTTAAAAACATACACGGTGAAGTTTAAGCACCATTTCCGGCAAGAACTCTCATTATGCAAAAAGCAGGGGGAAATTCTTCAACATAGTACAGTAGCAACTATTGACAGTCCCTATGTGTGCTTTCCCTTCTGTGCTGGGAGAGTCCGCATTTACTGCTTGCTAGAGTTACATCTCTTTGTCTCCCTGGCAATTGCTGCAAAATCAAGCCTTTGTGTTTGTTTATTGATGATTTCTGTTTTCCTCCAGTGGGATAGGAGTGTATTTGATAAATACAATCCTGGTCCCCACCCATAAGAAGTATTCTTCTCTGGTACGGAAAAACCGACAAGGTGGTGATTGTGAAAATAGAAGCAGACTTGTGATTTAGAAGATGCATACTTTCTAGGAAGATGCAAGACACGGTAGGACCGAGACCCTGGTGCTGAGGATCCTTTTTCACTTTTCAAAATGCTCCATTCTGAAGGCTTCCTCCCTCACCAACCACCATTACTCGGGACCTCTTATCATAGCATTTAAACTTTTCAGACTCTCCATGTCCTAGAATTTCAATATCTGGACACTCGTCACAGCAAGTCGATGTACATGTTGTTCTTTGTGTTGTATGTGAAACTTAAGTTCTACATAGGTTGCAAGTTTAAGTATTTTGATATTGTAGAAAATCAGAAAAATGAAAATTATGACTGATACCAAATGAGAAAAATTAATAAAACAGTTTTAAAAGAGGAGGAAGTTCTGGAAGGGGAGTAATGCACAGTGTAAGGCAGTATAAAGACCTTTATATGCAACACAAGAGATAAAGTGAACTAAACCTAACTTAAGATTAACAAATAAATACAAAAGGTAAACTCAAAGAAGAAATACTGCATTGCAAAAACATAAGAAAATACGTTCCACTTTACCAGCAATTAGGGAAACAGAAATTAAAAATTGCATTGAGATTGTGTTTTTCACCAAATTAAATTTTCATAGCGTTCAATGAGAGAAAACAGAATTTTCAGTTCACTGTTAGTAGACAAGTAAACGGGTGCAGTCATATTCAAGGGCAGCGTGGCAGCAACTATCAAACTCGAAGTCTGTACACCTTTCCACTCACTTTCCAGGCGTTTCTCCTATAGCAATCAAAGAAAATAAGCCCCAAATTATTTTCATGGATTTACTTTCTATCACATTCGTAAACATTTAATTGACCCAAATCCCTCCCAGAGAGAAATGTACTGACAAAAAAACCTTTTTTCCTTTCCATCACACTTTTAAAAAATAACTCAGTCATATTTCTGTGTATGTAGTACAGTATCATACTGTAGATAAAGCATGCCAGGTCTATGAACCTCTCTATATTTTCTATGAAGGAAAAAAAGAATGCACTTAACATCCTTCTTTGAATTAAGTCACAGTGAAAATGCCATCAGGAGTCTTAGGCCCTTGAAATCTTCAATTCTGAAGTTTTCCTGGAATATAAGCAGCAATACTATTGGAAGTCCTTGCAGGCCTGCTGGTCAGTGCAATATGCAGATGTTGCCTGTGGTATCTATGCAGAGGTGATATCAAGACGGGGAATGCTTACACAGTGAAAAGCTAAGTGTCCTCTAATGCCTTAGATTCTCTCAACTCTTAGGAACATTGCAAATATAAGGAACACAAGGGCCAAGAGCAAAAGCTCTGATATTAAGTGAGTTTTGGGGAAATGATGACTTCCAAGTCGTCCACCCTCCCTCTTTTCAAAAAAAATATATTTTCCAACTTTCCATAATGAATGTTTATGAAAACAAAACTCCATTTTCCCAAACTTGTTTGGAAAAGCTGGACGGCTTATTCTTCAGCACAAGTTGCCCATGCACAGGGCTCTGGGGATGCTAATTAGAAAATGATGAGTTAATTAAAGTTGTATGCTTAGTCTCGGTGGCGAGGATTTCCTTTAATCCAACAGTGTTATGTGCACGTGTGAGTGTGTGAGTGCATGCGTGTCCGTGTGCGTTTTCTCCGTTTGCAGCATCTGGTTTCTGGAGGAAACACTGAGAACAGACTGACCCTCTGGCCACAGCTACCTCACGTCAGGGAGGCCCGGTTGCAGGTGTATGCTCTTTGGTTCACTTTGCCAAGTCAAAATAGTTGTGCTTCCCGCTGGGTTTTGGGTTTCGAAGTTGAGACCAGGCAGGAAGGACTCTAAACAGTTTGCCCTTCGCAGGTGGATTGAGTAGTTCGGAAATTCACCAGTGTTTCCTGGAGAGTTTTGCTTGTTTATTTATTCCGCGCCGTTATCACTGTTCTGAAAACACACAAGGAATACTGAATGCGGTCGGTAACTGAAGAAGCGGATCTTTTCATGGGTGGTTCTTGGGGCTGCTGCACCCCTGCCTTGCATACAAGAGAAAACAGAAATATATCAAAGTCAGGCTTTCCCCTGCCCAAAGACTTGGTGGCATAGGAAGATGCATGCCAAAGTTTCCAAACAGGAAATGGGCCGCTGTTCCTCAAAGACCTCCAGGCAGCTGGAAAACCTTGGGACAGAATCCCATCTCCACGCCTCTCCTGGCGGTTGACAACCGCTTCTTTCTGTGGTTCTGTTTCCTCTCTCCTGACCCCAATAAGGTGTTTGAGGATTAATTAGTTACTGCTAATTAGGGGCACAAAGCCGAAAAAATCCTGAACATGGAAGTGGTGAGATAAATTTTCATTATCTCTCACAGGGGCCTCTGTTTTGGATCACAGAGCACTTCCGGGGACTCTCTCCTTGCTGACACAACCCTCTAAATTCCTACTCCGGCTCTTCCCGGGCCTCTCCGTGAAGTGTGGTTTTTCTCATTCTTTGAGAAAGAGAAGTCTGAGACACCAGCTAAAGCCAAGAATCCCCAAAGTACCAATGAATCTTTTGGGGGAATTTTAAGTTTGGCCTTCGAAACTTTCTCAGTAGTTGCTACTTGGAGAGGGAGGAGCTTCAAGCAGTGTTTAATTAATTAGAGTCTTTGGGAAGACTGTCCTGGGTAATGGACAAGTTGGAAAGATGGAAGCAGGCTCTTATGCGTAAAGAATCCCTAAATATACTGGAAAGGGTGGGATTTATAAATACAATTAGGTATATATGGTAAATTATAAATAACTAAAAAACAAATGTCAAAAGAAGCAGATTGAAAATGGGCCACCACACTGCTTTTGCTGTACCCTTTAATACGATGATTTTGATAATGAATGACAAAAAAAAAAAAAACCCACAGTAATGATGCTTAAGCTAACTTAACTCTGAAAGGCAGTTACTAGAATCCAAATTTTTCTGGTGAGAAAGGAGACCCATATAGTTGTGAAGCGACCTGCTACAAGTGGCAATTCAGCCTTGGAACCCAAGGCAACATGGCCACAGAGGTTGCCTTCTTAACATAAAGAACTCAATCCTTTGCCATCTCGTTGAATGTGACTTTGGATGCCACCAGCCCACGGGCATAAGCTGTGCTTTCTTGTGGCTACAAGACATGTGCAATTCTCAAAGCCAAGAAAGACAATTTTTTCCTTTTTCTCTATTTTCAAAATATTGTTGTAATCAGATGCAATATACCCCCCTTGCAATACCAAACTCAGCACTTTGGAATGTTCCCACAAGGTTTTCTAACCAGCACCACTATCTGATTCCAAAATATTTGTATCACTCTGAAAGCAAACCCATCCCTACTAGCACTCTCTCCCCAGTTCCTTTTCCTCAGCAGGCCAGGCAGCAACCAGTGCACTTTGTGAAAACCAGTCTCTTCTGGATATGTCATGTGAGTGGAATCATAGGAAATGTGACCTTTCACGTCTGGCTTCTTTCTTCTGTCCTAACATCCCCAGGGTTCCTTCATGTATCATGTGTCAGCACTTCATTCCTTTTTATGCCTGAATAACAGTCCATTGTGTGGCTGCATCCAAGCATTGTGTTGATCCCATCACGCCAGGACATTTGCTTTGTTGTCTCATTTGGTGTTCTTATGAATGGTGCTGAGTGTTTGTGTACAAGCATGTGTAACTTGGAGTAGAATTTCTCTGTCATATGATAACCCAATTCAATTTGTTGAGGGGAAGCAATACTTTAAAGGATGACTTCTTTTTTTAAAAAAAAAAAAAAGCTTGCTTCTACTATTTTAAAACTCACTCTTTGCAACTACACAATGTACAAACCTTGATACACTTAAAAATATTTTTAAACAATTTGCAAGACACTCCACAAAGCGCTTGCAGAACAGCGGTTCAAACCGGAAAGGCCCTTGGGAGCAGAAACTCGTCAAGGAAAACCTCTGGTATGAAGCCTGTGACTGCAGTGAAAGTGTGTGGAGAACCAACAAACTTGAGCACCCCCAGCTGCTCTGATGCTCTCTCTGAGGGGAGGAGTACCAAAGAGGTCCGCAATGTCTGACCTGACTACTTTTCTCCTTAGGCAGTTTGCTACAGGCCACTGTGGATTCCACACCTCCCCACGGAGTGTGTGCTCCATAATCCTTGCCTTTAATGGAAACCGATGAAAACAGCCAGGTGGTGGTGGTGCACGCCTTTAATCCCAGCACTCGGGAGGGAGGCAGAGGCAGGCGGATCTGTAAGTTCGAGGCCAGCCTGGTCTACAAAGTGAGTTCCAGGATAAGTACCAAAGCTACACAGAGAAACCCTGTCTTGAAAACAACAACAACAACAAAAACAACAAAAAAGATAAAAACCAGGTGGTTCATAGGGACCTGGGGAGGGGGTGGTTTCTGTTGGCGGAACTGGGCTTCCCATTGTTCGTATTCAGAAGTGATTTCCTGTCTTCAGCAGGATTATTCCCATGCAGAAGGCATTCCTGTGGACTGTAACAGCGCTCCCTCTATCCTTCCACAGACCTACTTACTCCACGAACTGAATGACCTGTACCCGGGGAGAAGGAAGAGGTTTCTTACAAACCCCCAGGATGAAGCTGGTTCATCCTCAGAAGGATTTGCTCAGGAATCCTGGCATGGACATACCACCAAGATGAGAAGGAAGATGAGAAGGGCTGAGGTTGTCCATAGTTAGACCATTGTTTGTTGGCACCAGATGCTACCATAACTTTGTATCACGTGCTCAGAGAGAGGAGAAGACTCCTCTCTGTGGTAGGTTTTCCTTATTAGTTGTCTGCCAGGGCGGCTGCACAGAGAGAAAACGGGAAACTTCAGTCTATGACCATATGTCCAATGTATGTTTCTCTCTCTGGCTCCCAGGGAATATTCTCATTTTAACTCCCAAGTTGCGTGACTTTGATTCATCCTATTTTCTAAACCAGAAACACCAACCCTTTATGAATCTGTAAAGTCTTGCACAGAACCTGTTTCAGAACTGAAGTTCAACAGTCTAGTGGACAAGTGTTGGGCTTTGAAGCCAGGAAGACCTGGATTTCGAAAGTGTCTTCCCACTCAATAGCCACACACACAGGCTTTCTACATTTTTGCATCTATACATGTATGTGCGTGTTTGTACTGGTGTGCATGTTGATGGATATGTGTTTTGCATGAGGAGTCAGCCTCAGATGTCATTCCTGAAGACACCGTTTGCCTCGTTTTGAGGCAAGGGCTCTCACTGACCTAGAACTCACTAAATTGGCTCTGCCAGCTGGCCAGTGAACCAGAATCAATGGTCTCCACCTGCCCAGCTGGGAGATCATCAGTGCCGTCATGCCCAGCTTTTTCTGTAGATTATGGCCTTAAATTTGGGTCCTTACATTCACTTGACATGTGCTTTACCAACTATGCTAGCTCTCTAGTGCCCTACATCAGCCTTAGGAGAAATCATTGAAGCCATCTAGTCTGGACTGGCATAGGTCAAGCTCCTAGAAGGTGCCGGGAACACAGTAAGAGTTCAGTAAACAGAAGCTGTTCTTTTAAAGGCCTTATCACTATAATGTATGTTCCAAGTATAATAGGATCAAGTTGCTGAGCTAACACACAAGAGGGCTCAGCCACGCTACTTCCTTCACTTGCTTCCAGCCTCTGCTCCCTTCGGTTTCACTTTTTTCCCTCAGTCAAACTCAATCAAAGAGGTTTTGTTTTTCGGGGAGGGGGTGGTTTTTTTGTGTGTTTTGTTTTTTGTTCTTTCGCTGCTGTTGGTAAGTTTCAGCCTTGCTCCCTCGCACACGGCTGCTCGGATCTGAACAGCTCTCCGGTTTTACAGTTAGCACCCCCAACGCGTCCAGCCACCACGGGAAAGAGAGCACAGCTGTTGGGGGCTGCATTCACTCTGGGATTTTTTTTCTCCATGTTTAAAAAAATGTCCCCTTTGTCTCTTGCCTCTAGCAGCAGGCAGCAGTTCTGTGGGCTCCTTGCCTCCCACTACTGGCTCTGGTGGTGGCACTGTTGTGCTGGTGGGGTGGGGGTGGGGGTAGGGGGCTCACATTAGCTCCGGGTCTGTGGCAGAGCAGCGATTGCTGTTCCGTGATTGATTTACTCCGGAGCACCCGAAAGCCCTACTAGCTCGGCAGCTCTTTATGACATCTGGCACACACTGTAACTTGCTTCCAGCTCGGCTCATGGAGCTGGGCTCTGTCCTGCCTTAAAACCAGCCCCAACTCCTCAATTACCTTCTGCCCTTATTCATGCCCTGCCAGTTCCTCTTTGTTGGAATCCTAAAGAAGCCACAACATCTGCTGAGGCCAGGAAGCTCTTGCAAGGACTTGTGGGCCCTTTCCTTAGAGGTGAAGGTGGCATTTAGAATCGGACTGGTGGGCAGCTCGTGCATTATATGTAAGAGGACGAAGGTGAAGATTTCCAGATAAATTTTCTTGTCAGAAATTTCTAGGAAAAAGACAGCTCTGTGACTTAGGCTGTGCCTCTGTTCAAATCAAAAGACCACAAGGACAGGTGTGAACAGACATTCTCTCCAGTTTGTCCCCTTGGTGAACACACTCGGGATCACCAGGTAGCTGCCATTCCTCCTACCCACTCAGCTCAAGTCAGCCAGGAGCGACAGTTTCTCCACTCCCTCGGGTCCTGAGTTCAGAGGACTGAGTCAGTGAAAGAAGCCACTTCATCAGGACCTGCTCTTAGCAGAAGGAACCACCGCAGGTCCAACACTGTGAAAAAATGAACTGAGAACATGAATTGGGGGAGGATGGAAGCCCAGTTTTTACCCCAAGCTTGAGAGAATTTGTGCAAAAGGCACTTTTCAATTTGCCCAGCTTTATCTCCTTAGTCCTGTCCTTCGCTAAGGGTTTGCTATTAGCTGGTCTGCACAAATCCACAGAAGCCGTTCAACTACCAAAGTCTCCAGTCTCACAAGAAGTGGTGGGGAGTCTCCCTAAAAGTAATCTCCAAGTTATCGACCAGGATTGAGATGTGGCAATCAGAGTTCACATCCTGTAGGAATAATTCTTCTAACTCACACTAAGCCTGTCTTCTTCCTTACCCTCTGCCTTTCAGGATGCAAAGTACACACCCTACAAGCTCCACATCTTACTCTGAGGTACGACTGTCCAGATGAGAGCAACGCTGTGAAAAATTGCAGCCTCAGTCATTAAAGACACCTGCTTGTTTCCACACCCTGACACAGAGCGGAGCATCAGCCAGTCTCTGAGTAACTTTCCCACAGTAGAATGCAAAATTTGGAAGTCAATAAAAGGTGTAATTGCCAAAGAACCAGTTGGTTCCACAAATTTTCTAGGGTAAGATGTCTTCCAATTGCACATTTTAGTGGATACACCACTCAGGGACCCAGTTCTGAAAATCAACTCAATGCTACTTAGCTCTAGTCTAGAAATGGACATATCTTATAGGAGATCACGAGTATTTTGGCTGGCTCAGCAGTGTAGACTATATTATTACACAGAGTAAAGACAGAACGTGATGTGGGATTCCCCTCTGTATGCTATGAATACATTGTCATTGGTTAATAAAGAAACTGGTTTTGGCAACTGGACACTGGTCATGCATGCCTTTAATCTCAGCACTTGGGAGGCAGAGGCAGGCAGATTTCTGTGAGTTTGAGGCCAGCCTGATCTACAAGAGCTAGTTCCAAGACAGGCCCCAAAGCTACAGAGAAACCCTATCTCAAAAAAAAAAAAAAAAAACAAAAAGAAAGAAAGGAAGGAAGGAAGGAAGGAAGGAAGGAAGGAAGGAAGGAAGGAAGGAAGGAAGAAACTGCTTTTAGCCAATGGCTTAACAGGCAGAAAATCCTAACAGAGATGTGGAGAGAGAATAGGTGGAGTCAGGAAGATGCGATGTAGCCGCCAAAGGAGACAGAACTTTACCAGTAGGCCACAGCCGTGTGGCAATACACGGATTAACAGAAATGGGTTAATTTAAGATGTAAAAGTTACTTAATAAGAAGCCTAAACTATTGGCCAAGTAGTTCTGTAATTAATATAGTTTCTGTGTAATTATTTTGGGTCTGGACAGCCAGGAAACAAAGAAGCATTCTATGTTCACAAGGATGCCTGATCCTTATGATTCCACGCGAGATAACCAAGTGTGATGAGCAGAGTATGCTGTTCTGTTGGAGGTAAGCAGCAAGGCTGATGTGCTGTGCCCACCACCACCATCATCTTTACGGTGACTTCAGGTCAAAATCATACCATTCTTGACCTTAAAGTTAATAAGAAACTACAAACAGTAGACCGGTTAAGTCAACAGGTGTTCTAGGAATAGGCAACTGGAAGCCTTCATAGGGGTAATAAAAAGGATCCAGGCTAAGAACTAGAGAGAATGTGTGTCTTCTTTTCACTCCACCTGTTTTTGAATAAGCCAGTATGCGAGTTGGTAGCATAGCCTATGGATAATGAATATGCAAGTATTACTAATAGCTCAGATCTTCCCCTCCAGCAAAAACCAGTCATTCTTGCTGCTCCCCACAGGCACTAAGAGCTCAGCCATGACTCCATGAGCTTACCATTGTGTTCTAGCAATGCAGTCCCTTACTTGCAGGGGACTGGATAGTCCTTTTGAAACTTTGAGATCTGGAAACTTCTTGTCCTTCAGAGCTAGTAAACAGTTCTCTATGGTTTTGTATCAGAGTTATTCAAGCCACTATGTTTAAAACAGGAAGTGAAATGATCCTGTCATACATGGGAAGTAAAAAGGAAAGACACTGGATAGTAGCAGTAATTACAGATTCACAGGACTTCTCAGCAAAAAGTTCGTCTAAGCAACCAAAGCTGTGGTCTAGGAAGGGTCAGTCTTTCTTGAGTCAAACTGGGGGTGGAGCAACAAGAAAAGGGGGCATTCCAACAGTCGTCCTTCTTGAGGTACCAAGTCATTCCATCTGTAAATATGGAGAAACTGAAGCATGTCTTCATCATAGACCAACAGTGCTGACTGGGGAAAATGGCCACTGCCTGGCACTATACTCTTTCCTAATCAAAAGCAGAAGGCCAATGAGCATTGCTGGGTACCATCTAAGCCCTCTGTGTTTCTGGCTCAGAGATAATTCATCCTCTCCATCTGGACTATGCAGCCTCAAGCCAGGTTAACGGGATTGTAGCAGGAGAAAGGCAGGAAATGTCACAGCGCTGAAGCCTGAATATAGAAGGGAAGTTCAGATCTGCTATTGGATAACCAGATAGGAGAACTCCCCTTTTCTTAATGCAAGGGGCCCCCAGAAAGGTCATGAATCTATATTCCTCAATTCTGCCCATCAAATACCCTTTATTGTATTCTATAGCTTGAAGATGTCTTTAGTTCAAATGGCATTTGCATACTTGAGATATCAATGAAAGTGTTTTTGTTTAGTAAGAAAATAAAAGTCATAAAATACCAGACAAGATTTTACTCATTTGTATTTCCTGATTTTTTTCCCACAGAATAATAGCATTCTAAGGTCTGCCCCATTTGCCATATCAGATAACATTTATTTTCTACTTCTAGTTAAAATTACCATCTTAAAATGTAAACTGTATAAAATAATATTCAGCACAAACAATTGGAAACAGTTTGTGAAGAAGTATTTGCATTATCATCCTAAATTATTCTCTAGAATATGGTTACTGCCAACAAAAGAAATCTAAACTATGGTTACACAGCCACTGCTCTCCAAGGCATCGAGACTGTGGTTTCTCCTTTTCAGTAAGAGCCCTTGAAAAAATGTGGAAGCCACAGATTCAGGGGAAAAAAAAACGATTAAGGTTTGGAGTGTAGTCACAGGCCCCAGTGCTAAGGACTTTTTAAATAAAATGGGTTATTATTTCAATGTGCCATCAATATCTGATGTGATTACTCAGATCTTTGCAAATCGCTTAGACTATCCATAATGTGAGGATCCATGTTAAAAACAATCCTCCTTCCTAAGGTTAGGAAAAATTAGAGAGTAAGCCCTAACAGTTGGCTGACACCACTGTTACTAAATACAGAGAAAGATAATAAAGAAGTAACATTTGAAATTTGGATAATTTAACATGAATTAATATATGTATGGTCCATCAATATGCCTATGTATATGTATGTAGGCATGTATTTGTATGCATATGTAAGCATATTTTTGTTTTCATAAAATCCAGTGGAAATGACATATTAACCCATTCCCCATAAGAGAAGAATTGTTTCAACCTTTTAAGAGATGCTTGATCATATTTAACATTCATATTACACTCAGGAGAAAGCCCAATTTCCCATAACAACACCCCAAAAACTTTTCAACCTTGTAGTTTGACATGAAGAGAATTCCTAGAGAGATAGTGAAGCATTGGTTCATTCAGTCATTGGACAAGTTTTAAGGGCTGGGTTTCTTTCTTCTGTGCTCTGTTAGTGCCAGTTCTAGTCAATCATCATCATCCTATGAGGTCCATCTCTGATGGTTTGAATCTAAAATGTCCCCAGAGGCTCATGTTTTTGAACATTTCGTACCCAGTTAGTGAATTTGTCTTGGAAGATTGTTCTAGCTGGAAGGAGGGGGCCATTGGAGAAGAAGGCCTTGATGTAAATCTCCTGACTTTGCTTCCTGTCTAGTCTCTGATAGACTAGTCTAGTCCTGATCCCCATGATCATGTGTGAACAAAGACACCTAGGCCTTTACTGCTACAGCTCCTGTGTAGTAACGAGGAGCGGGCCACGTTCCAATGCCCGGCTAGCTTAACCCCCGAAATAATCACACAGAAATTGTATTAATTAAATTACTGCCTGGCCCATTATATCTAGTCTCTTCTTGGCCAACTCTCACATCCGGATCTAATCCATTTCTACCAATCTGTGTATCACCACGAGGAAAGATTCAGCATCTCTGACCTGGCAACTTCATGGCGGCTCTCCCTGTCTGCCTTCCTTTTCCCAGCATTCAGTTCTGTCTTTCCATTTATCTAAGCACTGCCCTATCAAAAGGCCAAAGCAATTTCTTTATTCAACTGATGAAAGCAACATAAATACAGAAGGACCTCCTACACCACTCCTGGCTACCATCCCTCTCCTGCCTTGATGAACCATCAAGTCAGGATTCAAGCAAACCTTTCTCCCTTATTTATTTCAGTTATTTTATCAAAGAAATGAGAAAATTGAGTCATATACTATAGTTCTAAGAGTTATGTGTCCATTCATGAATGGCCAAAAGTGAAGGAGAAAAAATAGTATGACCATTAAATTCTTCTCTGGCTTCTGAAATCTAAGAAGTCTTTCTCTTAGACCTCTGCTTACACATATTTAACAGAACTGAATTATATTCTTTTTTCTAAGCTTATAACTGACCAGCAGGATACAATTATTATGACTAGTCTAAGCCTTGGACTAGAAAATGGAATAACAATTTCTTAGGTTGATGACCAAATAGTAAGTGATAGACACACAGAATAGAACCAAGGTTAACTTAGAAGAAGATAAGAATTGATGTAAAGTATACAGCATCACATGCATTTGCCATCCAAGTCCAAAGTTACATCTGTACCCTAGGGCATGTTCATTCTGTCGATGAAAATTTGTTCTTAGAAAATAATATAAAAATTTATATAAATATTCGTGGAACACTGTTTGTCTTAAGACTACATATATCCAATAGGATAAAGCCATTAGGTATTTATTTCAGCTAATGACAAAATTATCAGGATAATGATTATAAAATCTTATGATAGTAAGGAAGAATTTCTTACAATGTTAGATGGAAATAGACACAATTACAGTAATAATGCTAAATAAGTGATTATGAGCTTTATTTTTTAAAAGATTAGGTGTGATTGATTTCATTTAAAGTTTTAAATACTTTGCCCATTTTTTTGTAGGGGATGTAGAACACTGAATAACATTCTAACTGTAGGGTGCTGGTTAAGACATGACCAAAATGTTGAGAACAAGAGGTTGAACGCCAGCCCTAAATGAGACATTTGTACTAACCCAAGACTCAGGGAGGGTGAGGAAGGGTACAGTAGAATGACACCTCCTGGGCATGGCTCTCCTACTCACGAACTCACAACAGCTGTGGTTAAAGCTCTTCAAGACCTGCATGAGATGAAGTCAGCCGAGACTCTGGCATAGATGGGGAGGTGCAGTCTACTCTCAACCCCTGAAAAGGGGGGTATTGGTGATTGGTAGTGGTTAGGAGAAGAAGAATCATTCTTTTTTTGGAGCCTTTGCATAGGTAGATTTCCAGTGATCCCGTGGATGAACTATATATCTATGTGTATATTGGCAACACTAATTGGACTTAGCGGGTTATGGCAAAAGGCCTGCCTGTGTAGACATGAAGTTGGAAATGTGACATGCTGGAGGGTATGGGGGAAATTGAAAGAGGAAAATGGACAGTTGATATGATCATGTGTCATTTACTGTATATATATATATATATATATATATATATATATATGAAATTCTTAAGAATAAGTAAAAATATAATTAAGACTATAATCTAAAAATAAAATTGTGATTCTGTTTAGGCAATTACATAGATACAAAACTGAGAAGTCAATTTTACATGGAAGTAAGTAACCCCCAAACTGACTTGAACTTGAGACATGTACATTACTCTCTACATTTCAAACTCATATAATACAGAAAAAAATATGTACTTTTCCACATTAATTGATTAAAATGCATATACATACACACATGTGTGTACATATATGTGCATGTATGTGTGTACATGATCCTATCAAAGAAAGTTTGTCTCTTCTGTGTTCTCAGTGAGTCTTGCAGTGAAGTCTTCAGTACGTTTGCTTGTTCATTTCTCTGGGGAAAGCAGGTGACTAATCCAGTTTTCCAGATAGAGACCCAGAAAGCAGACACCTGGGAGAAGCCTCTGAACTTGACTTGATCTTTCCTGTTTCTGTGACTCCTTCCACAACTGTCTTCCTCCTGGTGTGACCCTGTCATCAACTGTCATCATGACATGTTTATAAATAAAGCATGGAAAAAGGAGTGAGATCACAGCCCGGGATCAGACTTAAGCCATGTCTTTAGGCTTGTTGCCATAGCAGAAATGTATCCAGGATCAAACAACACTCTTGGAAACCAGGCCTCTCATACTGTCTGTAGCTACAGAGCACCTGGCATGTGGAATACATTCACTGCCTCCCAGAAAGATGTGGCTTAGACCCTTATGTCTAAGAAAGGAGACACTGGCCCTTCAAAAGGGATGGAGGCCCCACATTGTATGTCACTCAATTGGTCCTCATGATAGAACTGGGAACACAGAAGGAGATATGCTTATGTATAAACAGCCAATGAGACACCAAAAATGTAAAGCTGTGTTACTCGTAGTAACCTTGGTATAGGACAAGGTGAGGTTGGATGAATTCTTTCTTGTTTTGACACCTACTCCTCAAGCCTGCCTAGAGCCACCTGGAAGAACTGGCTGACATCAATAGGCAGGATACCAGGAAATGAGGGAATCCTGCTTCCAGCTGCCTGCCCTTGTCTTCTTTCCTTTGGGTTTGCTAACCAGACATGGCTACAGACAGGGGTACTTACTCTCTTCTGTGAATAAATCTGATGAGAAGATGGAATACATCTTCAGATAAATGGTTACATACATACATATATACCACATACTTACATATGGATATGTATATATTTATATGTATGTATATACATATATGTGTGTGTGATCACAATGCTATGTATATATTTTGAGGTCTTTGATACATGCCCAGAAAGCTGAAAAGATTTCATGGAACACCAAGCAGAAATTCTTTCTCCAATGGTATTAAAGATGAGGCAAATGTTGAACACTCAGGTTAGATCTGCCTCTTAGCTCAGAAGTTACTTAAGCAAGCTATAGGTTTCTTTCCATACTATATACTCACTTCCCACGCAAAAACTATTCCATGCTAGACATTCCCATATCTACCTGTTGCTTCCATTTATTAGAATATGCATACATGGTCTTATTACTATATTAAGCCTAAAGTCTGCACATTTTTGTATGTCCAGATGTGGTAGTTTGAACGTATTTGGCCCCTATAAGCTTGTAGGGAGTGACATTATTAGGAGATGTGACTTTGTTGAAGTACGTATAGCCTTGTTGGAGGAAGTGTGTCACTGGGGAGGCAGGCTTTGAGATCTCATATATGCTCAAGCCATGTCTAATATCTCAGTTCACTTCCTGTTGCCTGTCAATCAAGATATAGGATTCTCAGTTCCTTCTACAGAACCATGTCTGCCTGCATGCTACTCTGTTCCATCATGATAATAATTTACTAAACCACTGAAATTGTAAGCTGCCCCATTAAATGTTTTCTTTATGAGAGTTGTCATGGTCATGGTATCTCTTCACAGCAATAGAAAGCTTTACTAAGACAGAAGTTGGTACCAGGGACCAGAGTAGTGCAGAAATTAGGCCAGAGTATGTTTTTATTTGGAGTAATATGGACTTTCGTACTTTGTGTTAGCAAAGTGGTGGGATTCTTTAAGCATTTATTAATGGACAGTACTAATAGGAGCATTTAGACTTTTAAACATTTCTGAGACTATGATAGACTATGGGAAAATTTGAAGTTGAACTAAATGCATTTTGCACTATGATATTGTTATTAGCTTATGGGGGTCAGGGAGTGAAATGTGGAAGTATGAATGTAATTGTCCCCTATAAGCTCATAGGGAGTGACATTATCAGAATATGGGGCTTTAATGGAGTAGGTATGGTTTTCTTGGAGAAAGTGTGTCACTGTGAAGGCAGCTTTGAGGTCTCATATATGCACAAGTCACAACCAGTATCTCAGACCACTTCCTGTTGCCTGCAGTTCAATATGTAGGACTCTGCTCCAGCACCATGTTTGTCTGCATGCAGCCATTTCCCACCATGATAATGGTCAAACCTTTTCAAACTGTAAGTCAACCCACTAATGTTTTCCTTTGTAAGAGTGGCTGTGCTCATGGTATCTCTTCACCACACTAGAAACCCTAGCTAAGACACCAGATAAGCATATTTTTCCAAACTGCATTGATTCTAAGACATATGCCTTCACATCTTTACATCCCTGGAATTGGAATGAACGTGAAAAAAATAGAAACAAGCTAATCCACAGACACAGCAGGAGATTTTCATCTATTTTCTGCAACATGAAAGCAGTCAGGATACAAATAAATATGTAGACAGTATGAAGCAAAAACTTTAGCAAGTTTAATCTAATAGGCAGATAAGAACAGCAAATCCAATGATGGGAGGGTCTAGTTCCTTTCATGCTCATTGCCATGGTCCTTAAAGGCACCAAAGGCTCTGTGTGAGCTTCCAAAGACACCATGATGCCGACATTGGAGTCCGCTCTCTAACTGCTCTGCAATTACTGTGAAAATAACAAAAGCATCAGCTAGAAACATTTTATAAAGTAAACAAAAAGTGAAAATGTGTATAACAAAGAACTAATCAGAATAAAAAGTTAACTAAAAATTGTGAATGAAGGATATATTTTTAAAAGTCTGTATATTTTAAAATGAGAACTCATAAATCAACAAGGTAAGTATCTTTCTTAAGAATTTCAAAAAAATTCTTAAGTGTTGTGGTGCATGCCTTTAATTCTAGCACCCAGAAGGCAGAGACAGACAGATTTCTGTGTTCAAAACCAGCCTGGTTTACAAAGTGAGTTCCATGACTGCCACGGCCACACAGAGAAACTCTAACTCAAAAAGGAAATTAAGAAAATAATTTTAAATTAAATGTGAAATAAATGAATACAGTAATTTTAAAAGAGTTTAAATTAACAAAATAAATAGCAAATGTTTCACAGACAGATAAGGAAAGCCAAAAGTCAATTCAATAAAAAAATATAAAATTATTAGTAATTCACTGATGTGATTGTCCAGGACAAAGAAAAAGGAGAGACCTTAGTAACTAACTGAGAAATTTTTAAAAAGATATTGATCTCACAGATGATCAGAAAATGATATAAGAAAAAACACATTTAAATTTTAGACACAATGCATTTCTTCAAAATTACAACTGACAAAGACTAATATGAAGATATACAAAGTTTTAACTTCAAAAATGATTTGTGTGTTTTAACATCTTTTTTCAAAGGAAACCCTACCAGATGGGCTGGTAAATTTTTGAAGCATTCACAGAGATACAATACCAACCACACAGTAATTTTTCTACAACATGGAAAAAGAAACATGCTTTCAATTCCTTTCTAAGACAAGTAGTATATGTAACATTTCCATGAAAGCCCAAAAGACCTTTTAACAAAGAAAAATAGTAAGTAGTCAATTCAATACAAAATTTAAGGTATGTAATAATATGCTATGACTATAATGAGTGTATTACAGCAATAAAGTTAAATGCTATAAAAAGTATCAATCAATAAAATTTGCTGCAGCAACTGAGATACAGAGAAAAATGGCATGGCCATGTTATTACGCACAGTAAAGCACCTTTAATGAAACCCAAGGTGGTACAAGCTCTCAGGCCTCAGAACTCCTAAAATATACTATTCGTGTAACAGAGATTTCAAATTCAAAGAATTAATTCCTCTTAAATATCTGTGTTTTTAATCTGAAAGGCAAATTTTTATTTATCTTTGTCTTTACATTTTCATTTTTTTCCAGTTAAATTTGAGGGTCAATGGTTGAATCTTTTCTTGGATGGATTCAGTTAGTTCTGAGTACTCCCTCACCCACATCCTTGGCCTCAGTGACAGACCACCCTTAGGAGAGCAGAAACGAACCAGGATGACTTTGTCTGTAACAGCCAGCTGGGATAGAGGACACCATTCTTCTGTAGAATTATACCTAGATACTGCTTCATGAAAATTCCCTTTCACTGAATCATGACAAAGTCTAAGTCTTAACAGTATATTGTATGCTCCCCTCCCTTCTGACAAACTATTTCCTCTAATTTGTTAGAGAGCTCCATATCCATTTTTACTGATAATCTGAAGTGTACTGCTCTCGTGCCGTGGGCCAAGCAAAACTGGAAGACTTCCCACTCGATGTCAGGGCCACTCTTAGACTCCAATATTACTGAAGTCACCATCGAGTCCCTTTGTGTCAGGCATGTGGGGCAGTAAGAGAGGAGAGCTCAGGTTGCTTTTTGCCACACCATTTTAAATCTCTCATTTCTTATGAAATGACCTCAACAACAGATTGTAGGACACTCACTTTGGGTTTCCAGCATCCAGAGACTGGAGCACCCATTTATCGGAGCCAGGTCTGTGGGTGAGAAGTGAAAACTCACGCTGCCTCCCTATTCACATCTTCCAGCAACTCAAATACTGAATACCCTGGGCATATGCTTACTGGAAACTTCTTCACATCTTACTTTTGCCCATTTGTACTTTTTGTGATATAATGGGAAGGATTTCTTCAAATATTTTACATTCAAGTCCTCTATTATGGTAAATGATTGTACAGATATTTTCTGGAAGGCATCTTTTTACTTTCTTGAAGTTCAAATATTTTCAGTTGGTAAAATCCATGTTAGTACATTTGTGATTCTTGTACCTCAGGAGTCATAAATGTGTGTGCCTAGCCTTTATTCTAAGAGTTCTGTGATTTGAACTCTTATATTGAACTTGATAGTCTATTTTCAACTAATTGCTGCATATTGTATGCTTAAGGAACAAGTTCCATCCATTTGTATATGTATGTGTGTGTTCAGTCACTTCTTTACTACCTAGCAAAAAATAATTGTTCTTATCAATTATTTTTTTGCACCCCTGTCAAAAATCATTTCACCAGAAATATAAAGGTTTCTAGACTCTTTAGCTGATGCAATATGAAGAATATGCAAAGTTAAGCCTGTTCTTATGCTAGCACCACACCATGTGGATTACTGGAGCATTATAGTTTGAAAATAAAAACAAATCCTTCCCTCCTGTTAAGCTACTTGGAACAATGTTCTGCTTTCGTACCATGAGGCTGGAGAGGTGGGGGTGAGGAAGGTGATCAGTTTATGTTTCCTTAAACTAACCAAGAGTCCCAAGACTTGGGAGAGCAGAGCTTGGATCCCCTTGGCTCCTTATGCTCAGGGCATGTCTTCTTCACATCACTAAGTGCAGAGACACAAATGTGCAAGACTCTTAAAAATTTCATTGAGAGGTGGCAAATTTTCTTTCTTATTTCTTCATTTATTGTATGCCTAAGCACAGTATTCAGAGAATGCAAATACGTCTCTATATTTTTCCCCAGTTAAATTACTGCAGCTGTGTTTTTAAAATTAAAGACATTGGCTCTCATCAAATTATTTAAGTGAAATTTGAAGGTGCATAACAAACAATTCTCAGGAAGGTGGCTGTGGTGGTTTGAAAAAAATGGCCACCATAAGCTCATAGATTTGAATTCTTAGTCATCAGAAAACGACAACACTTGAGAAAGATTAGAAAGTGTGGCCTTACTGAAGTAGGTGTGTTCTTGTTGGATAAAGTGTGTCACTGGGAGTAGGCTTTGGGGTTTCAAATGCTCAAGCCAGGCCCAGTGTCCTTTTTCTCTCTTCCTTCTGTCTGTGGTTCTGATTGTAGAACTCTCAGCTACCTCTCCAGCACCATGTCTGCCTTTAGGCTGCTATGCTTCCCATCATGATGGCAATAGACTAAACCTAAGAATTTTTAAACAAGACCTGATTAAATGCTTTCTTTTATAAGAATTGCTGGGGTCATGGTGTCTCTTCACAGCCATAGAATATTGATTAAGACAGTGATCATGAGAAATACCCTACTTCCACATGTGTCTGAAATTTGCAGTGGAGCTAGAACAATGATATTTTAGTTCCTCTTACTCTGTCAAGAGACATAGCAGTCATTAATACACTCACTTGATAATCCAGTACACTTTAATGAGCATCTATTATAGCTCAGATAGTATAATGGGTAGTGGGTTTGGGAGGGCACCAGAACACACCTCATGAAAATGTGATCTCTATTTGAGACAAATTCATAACATAACACAATGTCCCCCAGATATTTATTGCTGTTTTTTACCCAAGCAGAGGACTCCTTTTCCTGGTGGTAAAAGTCTATAACTATTGCAATATGACTGCTTTTATAGTCAGGTTTTAGGAATCCTTAAGGAATCAATTTTTTAATTAATAAAAAGGAAAATAGCATTCAGATTTTAAAAAGTTAAATTAATATATAATGGTACCTATGAAATATAATATATAAAATCAAAGTTATTTTAAAATACCTTGTCATGGTATTGATTTGCAGCCTCAGTAGCACAATAAAAATATTTTTTTCCTTTTTTCTTCTTTACTTATTGATAACTTTCACCTTTCCACTGAAAGGAAGTCTGTCTTATTCAGTTTGACACCACTGCTTTTATGTGTTGGGGTCATCACTGAGTAAAACAGAGGTCCTTTGAATACAAGCCCTGAAAGAATGGAAGCATCAAAACTATCTTTAAGGTGATTACTAATTAATGAATGGCATGTAGCATATATAGCACGGATATGAAAAGAAAAGGCATGATTCACATTCTGGACATGACAGGACATGAAGATCCATGATTTTGCACGCTTGTCAGAGCAGTTGGCATATTCAAACATGAACTGCTTATTTGTATAATCTTGCAGTGAATATTTTAGAACCATAGTTGGCTGTATGTCGTTGAAACTGAAGGAAGGAAAAAGTACGGACAGGCAGGACTACTGCATAACATTAAAACAAATAATTCATTTCTATGCTGTAGGAGAGTAGCAAATTCCTCTTAGGGGTGTATCTCTGTTTAGAAAAGACTGAAATAAACATTTTAGTTAGACTAATCTGGGACTTGGGATTTTGTGTGGAACAGAAGTAACTGAGATGACTTTCACAATGCAGACAACCATTCTGCCTGAGGAAATGAAATATCAGAAATGTCCTTCTTATGTCCAGCCTCAGTTGGCGTTCTGGAATACATGAGTTTAGGAGCTTCTGAAAGAACAGACTGGAAAGGATGAGGTGAGAGAGGATCTAAACCAAGACATTTTAGTGAAGACGGAGTGCAAATTAATGGCAGTGTGTCAGAAGCTGAGTTGTGGATGGCTTTCCAGGGAGGACTCATAGATACCAAGGGAAGGGAGCTTCTGTTTAGGTAAAGGGTGGCTTTGACATGAACAAAAAGGAAAGGTGGGAGAGACTGTGAGAAATACACAAAGCTCGGAGTAGCTCATGGAGTTGGTCAGGGAGCAGGCAGTTGGTGTACAGAAAACATCAGTCATAAGGAGTGCAAGAGACCAGGGGAAGGGATTCCCAGGTATCTGAACGATATGTCTTCTCTTCCACCTCTCTGAATGGTGTTGAGATATGCAAGGGAGGGTGCCATAGAATGTTTGAGGACAGAGTGGAGTCACTGTCTGCATTGATTGTGCATCCTCTACATCCACTCTAAGTATTAATATCATTTCTCTAGTGGATTCTTCACAATTTTCCAAACAGTAAGCACACATGCACGTGTGTATGCATGTATGTGTATATGCATATAGTAATGCAAATGGGCCTTTGTGTGTCTTGAAATCTCTAGTCATAATTAATTGCTGTACAAATGAAAGGTGCACCCAGAGGCCCTGCTGAATAGCGAGTAAAGGAGACAACAGTCACTTTTCCTAAGGGCTCAGAGACAAATCTCAATTCTTGTAGTCAATATTTTCAACATTATGGTTTTTAAATGGAGAAATCTAATCACTATAATTCCCTAACATGTATATTATGTGTAATTTCCTCTTACATTCACACATTTGTTTCTTTTAAATGCGGTGTATATGGCATTTGTGGGTGATACATTGCTTGGTTTACAACAGTGCTGATACTTCTGGGGGTAAGATGGAAAGCCTTTCAATCAGCATTGGCACAGCAATGGAGCCTTGGTGTTCCAAGCTTCAGTAGCATGGATGTCAAATGCAACTTTGGTGTGACATCAAGCTTGGCATTTATGTAAATATCGTGACTGTGCTAATAATTATTGGCAATTCTAACCTCTATATTATGTCATTATCCTTGCCAATTTCCAGAGAAAACTGGAATAAAAGAAGGTTGTGTCAAAATACAGGGAGAGGCAGTATTTGGCAAGCACAATCAGCTGCTATTTACTTCTAATAGCGTCATTAAACACAAAAGAATTTGCAGTGAGTACGTGCTCGGGCTCCCATCAGTAGAGTAGACAGAAAGGAAGATGCCATCGTCGGAAGGTAGGAAGCCCTTGTAGTGCCTGGCTCAAAGTACGCGAAGGAGACGTCTTATTTTTCTGTACTCCATCTTTAAATTTCTACCCTAATGAAGGCACTCTTTTCTGGTGTCTCAGAGAAAGTGAAGACACCTCTTCAGAGCCTCATTCCTAGGAAGCTTACATCACATGACTCCCCCCAAAATTTTCTATCTTATTGTGACTATCTTGAGAGTAATCCTCAGGGGCAGAAAAGGAAAGCCCAGCACTGTGCCCTGTAAACACTCCCCAAAATAAAACAAGCTGTTCATTCCCAAACAGACAAGAGATTGAAAACCAACCATACCCTAGGCCTGCCACATACGTGGTCTGAATGTCTTGGTTAAAATGTAGTGATCATACATGGCATAAAGAAAACAGACCTAACCATATGTGCCTGAGTCATGCACGCATATAACATTAATTGTGCCACACAGTATTTTTGGACTGCTTTATTCTATGAAGTGATTGACCCTTTCATCATTATGCAACTACCGTATTTCTTATAATCTAGTCTGGCCTGGAACTTACTTGGTCCTTCAGTAGGTAGAACACGCAGACTCCTGGGTTCTTTTGCTAATTCATAGTAGGCTATTTTGTCTTCCATCCTTTTACTCTTATCATATTTGTTCCTTTAGATTCAAAGCAATTTTGTTTTTAATGATTTCATCATTATTTTTTTTTGGCCTTTTCATACTAGCCTTTGTTGTTTTAGTGGTTGCCTTGGTGCTGAGAGCATGCAGCAATAATTCACCTAGCCTTAGCATACAAACACACATACTATTTCACATACTATGCTAGAAATACAAGATGCCACTCAGTTCTCACACTTTCTGCCACTCTCGTACTACGTTTTACTCTTCGATCAAGTCTTCACATCATGTTATTATCTATTTTTAGTTATTGACTTTGTGAAGTGATTTAAATACTGATGAAAACACTTGTGCATTTACTAGTGAAGATGTCATTCCCAATACATTTCATTCCTTTTCCAGACCCATCTTTACATCCCTCCTAAATGACATCATTTTCCACCTTCCTGAAGCTCTTTCACTAATTTAAGTCTGATAGTGATTAATTCTTCCAGCTTTCATGTTTAAATGGTGTACAAATTGTCTTTGATTCTAAAATAAATGTGTCTGATATCAAAGTCTAGACTGACATTTGTTTCCTTTAAAACTTCCTTGTTTTAGATCCTTAACAATCTACTGATATTCTTATTGCTTATAACTTAGCATGGATGGGTGCATCTTCCTCCACCTCTGGTTGCATGTAGGGTCTTCTCATTATCCGTGTTTTGGAATCATCTGGTTATAATGCGACATGTAATTTTCTTTATAATTCTTGTACTTGAGCTTCATTGAGTTTCCTGGATCAGCAGGCTAATGCCGTTCATGATATTTGGAAATATTTCCACCCTTGTTGCTCATTCACATTGGGGGACTCCATGTATCCTTGTATTAGATCACTGAGTTTGTTCTATAGTTCAATGATGCTCTGTTCATCTCATAAAATTGCTTCTTCTCTCTGTGTCCCAGTTAAATAGGTCTAACACTGTGTCTTCTACTGTGTCTGAAGTTCACTGATCTTTTCATTTCTGTAATGTCTAATGTAATGCATTTTTAATTTCAGACATTGCAGTGCATGTGTTTGAATGTCCATAGCACAAACATTTAAAACTCTACTTAACTAATGAACATAGAGTTGTAGCTGTTGTTCTGACATTGCCAGCCTGCTGGAATCCTTGCTCCTCTTTGCGTCTATTTCCTGGCTTTCCCTCATGGTTGAATCCTTTTGGGTACACTGCTGTTTTTTATTTCTATAAATATTCTTGTGTTTTGTTCTTCAGTGTAATTAAGTTACTTGGGGAAAAGTTCATCCATTCCAGTCCTATTTTTAGGATTCGTTGGGCAGGACATAGCTGTTCTATTTCTGGGGTTCATTATTCTTCACTAGTACTGCAAGTTCCTCTTGAGTAATTCTTGCCACTACCTTATAAGTTGTAACACTCAGATGTTTAAAGCACTTAAAAGAAAAAAATGTCTATAACATAACCAGATGACTGCACAGAAGCCTATATGACAGACAGACAGTACTTGATTGGGATGTTTTTTATCTGAAATTCTGTCAGGTGGCTCTGTGAGGCCTTGGATAACTTCCTGACAGTCAGGTCTGATCAGCGTTCAGCTACTATTCCAACGGGACCCTGTACAAGCCTTCAGCATTCCTTCTCTATGTTCACTGCTAGGTAGACATTACTTTTCTGTCGACTTAGCAGCTATACCTGTATCTACAGATATTTTAGCTACCGTCTGTGTCCCAGAGCCATCAGCACCCCTCAGACCTGAGCCTGGTGGAATTTCTGACCCATGGCACCAACTTTGTTGCAACCTCCATCTGTAGGTTTTAACCAAGTCTCTATAGTTGTGTTAATCAATAATGACTCAGGAGTCAGGTGTTGGGGTGAAAACCTTCTAGATCAGAGAAGCAGAGATGCAACCAGCTGACCTTCCTTTGGCAGGAGATCCAGCAGAAGAGGCGTCTCTCCACCCCTCCTAAATCAGAAAAAGACCGAGTCTCTGAGTCCCTCCCTACTCCTTCCTGTGCATCTCTATTATATTCCTGGCTCCCCTCTCCTCTTTATGGCTAATTCCTGTCAAGTAGTTGCTGGCTTTGCCCCTGATCTAAGGTTAATTTTTATTAACACAGTCTTGGAGTTCCACAGTGGGATCAAATATCTTATAACAAATAGATTTTTTTTTCTTTTTCTTTTTTTTTTTACATACTCTCCAGCTTTTATTACGTTCTTGCTATCATAGTTCTGTCATCTCTGCCTCTTCAGCACAGAAAATCTCCTAGACTTTTCCGGATTGGCCCTACCAGATGTCTAAGGGAAAGTTGGAAGCGCGTTGATTTCTCTTAAACTGTTTTCAATTGCCTGCTGTCTGCATGTGCTCTTGGATGTTGTTGGTTCGCTTGTCAGTCCATTTCAGGGTTAAATCTAAACCCTATTGTTCCATTTTCGCCAAGAATAATTGTGCCCTTTATGCTTGGGTATCCCTCTTTTTTCTCCAAACATCTGCAATGAGTTTTCTGCCATGCAACAGGTTCTTCTGCCTAGCCCATCACCATGACAATAGGTTGGATATTCTAACTTACCTGTGTAAATGATCATTCTCTCTCTCTCTCTCTCTCTCTCTCTCTCTCTCTCTCTCTCTCTCTCTCTCTCATACATACATACACACATACACATAAAATGTAAAGTTTCAGGAGAGCATCCTTGAAATATCATATTTCTAAGACATACCCCAATATAACATTACTGACGAAAAAGCCAATAAATGGTGAGAAACCATTCCACTGATGGTATACTAAATTAATTTTTACTCAAGTGATTCTATCCTCATAAAAAGATATGTATAGAGTATAAGAGACCTCAGCAAGAAAGAGTAGAAGACACTTGAAAGAAAAACTGCTTTTAACATAGGCAGGTAATTATTCCCAGAGAGCTTTGATCATTGAAAACCACCATTATCTTCTTATTGAAACAGGTTGTTTAATGTCTCTGCAAAGAATGTAATGAATGGGGATTTTCAAAGCCTACCTGGGTGATTCTGCCTCATGGTAAATTTTCTGCAGATTCCTTTAGCCACCACATTAAACACAGATAAGCTCCGCTATAAGGGAGATTGCCCCTTTCTCATTTGTACTTGAAAGGAAGTTTCTGTTTTCTGTTAAAAAAATATTCTCTTATTCAACCTGTGTTCTCTTTTTATTGTTTGAGAATTTCCTATACGCATATAATGCATTTTTATCAGATCCATCCTGTCTCCCTCCCCTTCAACTCTATTCCCCACCTCTTTTTCTTCTCCACTCCATATGCTCTTGAAAAAAACAAAACACTGCCTCCACTAAAGGAGCATCTACCAAGCATTTGTAGCCTCTGAGAGCCCACATCCCTGGGAAAATTTACCCATTCTCCTATAGCAGTCACCGGTTGCCAACTGTTCCTCAGATACGGGTGGGGACATCATGATTGTCCACGCAGAGACTGGGCTGGTTTGAACTGTACAGGTCTTATGCAAGCAATCACAGCTGCTGTGCATCTCTGTGCACCCGTTTCCTCATGCCTGGCAAAGGCTGTTTCTTCTGTGCACGTGTCTATAATCTCGAGCTCTTATAATCCCTCTCTTTGCTCTGCTGAAATGATCTTTGAGCTCTGGGTGTGTGTGATATAACTGCCCCCATTTAGAACCTGACACTCCGCAATCCCATAGGCTCTACGCTATAAGCAGTTGTGGGTCTCTATATTCACCATCATCTTCTATAAAAAGAGATTACTCTGATGAGGGATGAAAAATACACTCTTTTATGGGTATAGAGATAAGAACTCACGGGACAGTTTACCACTGCTTCCAATTAGCAGAACAATCATATTAGATTCTCCCTGGCCAACCATGAGGTTTTAGCCCAGTTAACAGGGCCAGTGTAAGTTTGTCTGTAACACAAACTTTTCACAGGTAAACAAGTCAAATAAATAAAATAAAATAAAATAATCAGCCCACAAGTTGGCAATTAACTTTAAATAACAATAGAGGAGAATCAAGCACAGTCAAGGACTTGTTTCGAGAAGGCCCACATGACAAGATTGGCTTGGAATAAGGATAACGAGACATTTTAAGCATCCCAAGAGATGTGGAGGGTGATTGCGGCATAGTCATACTTACAAAGAGTTAAGACTTTCATAAGCCTTTCCAGCAATTACAGTTTTTAACAGTGAGGCTGAAATCAGTGACCGCACCAGTAAGTCCTTCAAAGAGAGAAACTCTTTGGACAGAGGTGGTCACGCTACTTGGATGGTTGTGAAAAATTTTTTGATATCTGAGAGAGTTTTGCACTTCTAAATGGTGTCAGTTCTGGGTGGCATCTCTTTGGTAAAAGAAGGTGGCCTATTATTTTCCAGATGTATTACTTCCTGCCATTCTCCTAAGAATATGGAAGAGGAAGTTTTCCCAATCTGAAGAGAACCACGGTTAATCTGCAAAACTCAGACATTGAAAGCTGGGCTTGGGATGGAGATCGTGATATCAAGCCCACATTCAGTCCACTGTGTGGTTTTCCACCATGCCAAAGGATGAGTCCACCCAATCTGCAGACTGCAAGCTTTTGGCTTCGTGAATACGTTCAATGTTGCTAAGAAGACCATCAGCAAATGGAGTGGGGGGTGATAGCAAGTGTCACAAGAAAAAGTGAGAATGCAGCAGAAGAAGAAGATGGCGGGTTGATGTCCTGTTGAGTCACCCCCCAACTCTCATGAATAATGGTTTCATCGGTCGGCTCCATCACCACTGGCCACAGGTAAGAATTCCTCTCAAGTCACTTCTTGTGTGACTTCAAATTTTCTTTTGCTCCTAGGAAACCACTGAAAATGCCCTCAGAGAAGAACACACCAGAGAAATTGGAAAACCTGCCAACCAAACCAAAACACTGCCATGTGAGAACACGGGTGTGCTCAGAATTTAGTCCGAACAAAGAACCTCTCCAAACTCTCCAAACTCCCTCTCCATTGTCCTAAAAGCTTATAAGAGTTTTCTAAATGTATTTTTATCACCTTTTTCTTTCCTGCTATTTATGAACATATGTGTGTTTTATGGTATTCACAACATGCTTGTGCCACAAAACTCAAATTTAATTTCCTGCAATGTCTGCACAGTATGCATGGCAAAAAGACTGATATAAAAATGACAGGAAATAATGAATAGTTACTCCATTTCTGCTAAGTTACCTTTCTGAAATAAAACTCAAACGAACCCAGCTGAGGCTTCTGATTGGCTGTCTTCAGCCCGTATTGTTTGGAGGCGCTGGTAATAATCGTTAGAATTTTTTGAGTGTTCCAAAGTAGCTGAATTTAGTTTATTGGGAAATTATCATCCCACACACCAGAGATTTAAGATAGGTTGTAACTCCCTTCAAATTTCCCAGGAAATGTGGGTGGTTAGCTGCAAGTTTGTCAACGATATTTTGCACTTTTCAATTTAGATTCAAATGAGTGTAGTTGAGCAAACTTACGCATGACATTACGTACTTCATTTCTTAAAGGTAGCATTCAGAACTTTGTGAATGAAAACTTGCTTATGATAAACGTATAAGAGAAAGTCTTCCTAATACAATCTCCATGGATCTGCTAAAAGTGCATTAACAGAGGAACTTGAGTCCCGGATGAGAACACTTGTTTTCTATACCACTTATTACCCAGCAATAAAATTCCTTACCACAGTGTCTCTGTCACTGCAATAGGCATTTGATAAGCTTCTGCCTCATGGTTTCCTGGTGATTAAGTGATGCACTGTGCATCATGGACCCGATACGATGTCAGCAATCACCACATGTCAGTCACTATTAGGATGATGGTAATTTAAACAACAATTAAGCTGGGCCCAGGACTTTCGTCAGTGTAGAAAACCACGACTGAGATGCATTGAGATACGTGTTAGAGTGTAGCAAGTTTTACTGAATGAATGGCACCTTCCACCTGGGTATATTTGTTGAGCTCTAATTCCGACAACCTTAAAAAGAACAGGACATCCTTTTGCTTTACTAGGTAAAATTTTCATGAAATGCTATCTCCGAATTGGTTTAACTTTTCCCAGATGTTCACAAGTGGAAGAAAACTCTCAAGTAAATTGGGAAAGGAAGAAATGAAGAAAAGAAAAGAGGAAAGAAAAAAGGAAGAATTGCAAAAATGGCGGAGCTTCAAAGATGATGTCCAATCAAAAGGAATAGAAAGAGAAAGACCAGCTGGCATCCTTCCTTTCTCTAAACAAGTCACACAGCATCTTTGAGACTGACATTTGATGGTTAAATTTCTGCAAGGAACCCAGGCGTTAGTGTTTTTCATTGCACCAAGGCACAAAACAGTCTTTCAATCAAAGTGAATAGGGCTTCCTGTTCTGTTTGCTTTCTTGAGCAAACTCCACAATAATAAAACCCTTTGTTAGTGAGACATAAAATGCTATAAAAGAGACTACTGAAGGCCTCTTCGTGCCTGCTCCACTCCCAGACTTGTCATTATTTCCTTGTGTTTCACTCTTTACTCTAGTTTTCCTGGTCTTTGGGCCTGTGGATGAGAGTTGACCAGAATGTCATAGCCTAGGATAAATTCAGATAGGTGGGAAATATCTGCCCAAAGACTATTATGATTGAGCAGGAAGACATAGTCTTTGAAATGGATTGATAGACAGTAGCAAATCACTGATCATTTCTGTTTCCCATTGCTTGTGTAGAGCCCCACATTAAGAGTGTTAGCTTCTATCTTTGCTCAGGTGGAACAAGGGACTGGCGTAGATAGGTTGTTAGGAATTAATGTTATTCCAATTATAAAAATTGCATGTTTATGTCATCCTCAGACCTAACTGAGTAGCCTATCTTGAATTATAAAGCAGACCAATGTACAATGGCAGAAATAGTAAACGAAGTATGAGACGTGGTGTGGTAGAAACCTATTTTTCTCAAAGTTCTTTCTGGAGCTGACTTATGAGAAGGGGTTAGTGTGAAAACTCTTCTCTGTAATAAATGTTGATCAACAGCTGGGGCTGTGACGCCCCCTGACTTTCAGGCTGGCTCCAACCACTTTCTTTTAGGTCCCTTCATGCACAGTCAGCTTCTTCTTATTGACTTGAACAAGAAGTTTTTTTGGTACAAATTTGGATTTTGAACACATTATTATCCAGATATTTTTCGTTTTCATCTCTTAAATTTTGTGTACTTCTCATTGGTTACTGAAGCATTTTAAAGAAAAAAGCGAGCATAATGATTCTCAGATCTTTGTGATTAGACACACTTCCATCTTGCACTTGCCGGCGGTGTGTTTTCAAATAAGACCAATAAGTTAGTACCTGGAAGCAGTGGCTTCCACCAAAAAGCCATCTTGAAGTCATGTTTTGTACAGGTCAAGCTCACCATGAACAGAAGCCACTCAGGAGCAGAGTTTCCACATTAGTTGGCGGTGTTAAAACATCCAGTGACGTCTGTTTTAGCTGAAGGTCTTTCCTTGGACAAATGTCCTCAAACTTGTTCTCCTCAATGAATTAAGGGGCCATATATGTGAAACACATATGGCTTCATTGTGATATACATGTGAACATTAACAGAACTGACTTGCTGGGTTACTTGTTTTCCTTTGAATTAATACCAAATGCAAAAAACATATATGCTTTCAAATGAAAAGTTTCATAACAGTTGCTCATTGAAATCAACACTGGCAGATGAGAGCTGGGCATTGTGAGCTTAGTTCCAATCTGTCAGGGGCGAAGTGGAAGACTGAGAGTCCTCGCCACAGGCTACAGCAATGCAGGAAAAGTGGAGCCAGGAAGAGAGAGGATCAGAATGTCACATTTTGTAGGTCAAGTGGTGTATTTAAATATCGGAGACATGAATTCTCCCATGATGTGATTTATCCAACAGAGCAGGTCTCTATGTTGGGACCCATGCAAGAGAGGGAACTAATTCTAAATGAGTCTCAAATCTGAAAATTTTCTTTTTACTACTTAGTCTTTCCTTTTGCTTTTGTTTGACCTTCCATGTGTAAAGATAACTATATATTGTCTACTTATGTACATGTCTTATCGTAACAGTCTATAACTGGTCAACCTGGAAATTGTGGCAATCAAATTTTTGTACATAAATTACAACACAAACATTTATATAATTCATTGTTACTGTTTAGATATAAAATGTCCCTCAAACATGTTTGAACACATAGCTTCCAGCTGGCAGAGCTATCTTGGAAAGGCATGGAGACTTTTGGAGGTGGGACTAGATGGAGGAAGTACATCACTGGCTGAATAGGCCTTTAGGCTTGTAGCCCCGCCCAGCTTCCTGTCTCCTCTGTGGTTCCTGGACACTTCAGGTATCTTGGAGCCATAGGTACTTGTAGCCATGCCTTGCCTTCCACAGTGAACAGTATCTTCTCCCACTCTGATCCCAGACAGACCTCTCCTCCCTTACTTTGCTTCTTGTCAGGTGAGAGCACTGAGGAAAGTTAGCATCGCATTCATTATTGAAAAGCTACAGAAAGCAAATCAGTTAAAAAAAATCCTTTCCAAATAATGACTTCTAAAGTGGATGTAACATGAGGGGGCCAGGCCTGCTTGTTGGGGGTTTTCTGTCCTGCTCGGCCCCCCTAGCTGTTTAGTCCCAGAGAAAATCACACACAGGACTCCGGAAGTTACAAAGCTGATTGGCCCATTAGGTCAGGCTACTTACTAGCTAACTCTCACATCTTGATTAACCCATTATTCTGATCTATTTTAGCCATGTGGCTCAGTACCTTTTTCAGTGGGGCAGCTTACATCCTGCTGCTTTGTTGGTCTGGGCAGGAGTGGGAGCAAGCAACTTCCTCCTCCCCAGAATTCTCCTGCTCTCCTTGCATCATTTCTACTTTCTGTCTGATTTTCCCACCTACACCTCCTGCCTGGCCAATCAGCGTTTATTTAAAACATGACTGACAGAATACAGACAATTCTCCCCCACTGGACATGTTTATCTCCTGGAACTAACTCCTCTTGCATAGGAACATCTGTCTACAGGAGGAGCACAGGACACCCCTCCAGTAATTAAGCAGAAGAAGTTCTGAGCCTGTTGGAGGTATGGATAAAGCATTGCGGCTCCGCCCTGCTCCTCCTCTCATTGAATAAACACCTCATTGGGCTGATTCACACTGGAAATATTAACACCTAATTAATGGAATTCAGTGTCACCAAGAGCTACAGCATTAACTTCTTGTGCCCTGTGTGGCGATAAAGCCCTCTTTCCTGGCACTCTTGCAAAGTCTGGCATGAGCTAAAGGAATCTGAGCTTCACCTGTTTGAACCTGAACTTTCAAGTCCGAGGAAAGGTGGAAGCAGAGCTGCCGACCCTGAGCCTAGGGGATCGCATCCAAATACACCATCACAGAGCAATGTGTGATCCAAGGTGCCTTGCTATAGTGGCACCTGCTCTGCGTGACCACCAAGGAATCTCAAGGAATGGCGGTCCAGTGCCAGGCCTCATCAGTAACCAGGTGCGAACCAGCACGCACTGTGGAAGGCAGCTTTTCATGCCTGGTTTTCTCAGAGGGTTCATGACAACCCATCCAAAGCAAAGCCTAGCAATCGTGCTGGTAAAGAAACACGGCTTGCACACATCCAGCAGCGCACACTCAGGTAGGAGTCACCCTTCAAAGCAGTTGGCTGAAGTGTAGAAGAACTTACATAAAACTGCTTTATAATCTATTAAATCTTATTTTCAGCATATAAAGTCTCTGGGTTTGACTGTAGGCAGACTCACGGTTTTTATTTTCTTGGTGCTTTTATTCTTCAAATATTTCTTTCGGTTTAAGAGTTGCCCTGGTCTTAAAACAGAAAGTTGGCTAAATCTGACTTCTGGCTAGGCAACTTTTCTGGGGAGTAGCACGTACCCGCATTCCTACTGAGTGAAGATTTATCCCATCATTCAAGTCAACAAATGTTCTCTGGACTGTCCAGAGCCACAGATCCACCCTAGAATGTATATCCTACCAAATACACACTACTGCCCGAAATATTTCATTTTCTAGTACACACAAAAATTACTTATGATGTTGCTACTTATAATCTTTGATCCATGAAGATAAGATTTTAAATATTACCAAAATGTTTTAGGTAAATTCTTCCAAATACCAGTTCCTTCAGAGTGTGGCTAAAGCTGTAGAGTCCTTGTTTCTGCCCCAAATCCTACAGAGTGTGTCCTCTCACGCACGTGTGAGCAACTGTGATCTATCAGAGCCCCAACTTTAAGTCTCAAAGGAAGGGTCAGGGTTAGGTTAGTTCATTAAAACAATAAAGCAGAGATTATACAGAATCTGCTGAAGCCCATAATCAATTTATAATATCAATTTTTTCAGTCCTTGACTGATTTAACCAGTGTTGACCCGTGCCTTCTGGGCTCAGTATAACACGCTTGATAGTGTGGGAACAGAAGAAAGTGCACCAACTGTTTCATCCCCTCGATGACGGCGGGAAAACTAGAGATAAGAAAGCCACATGGCTCTCAGGAGGCTTGGAAATTTAGTAGTCTGTCTCTTGGGTTACACAGGGAATCCTTCTTGGAGAGGGTATCGTAATGGCTTAAGCCTGGAAGATTGTAAGGCTTTCATTAAGGTAGACTGGATACACTTCTGTCCCGAATTCAAGCACGGGGGTTGAATGGAAGCCAACAGAAAAACTGGTTTTGAGAATGCCTTTAACACAACTTTTTTTCCCTGAGCTTCTCTTAATATAATGAGGAAGACACGAAAGTAGAGTTTGAAGTTAGAATTTATATACTTTGCAGCTTCTCATCCTCATTTTGTGTCTCTCAAGTTCAGCCCCCTCCGCAGATGAGTCCGAGGCTATCTGTACCTGGTTTATTCAGAGGTGATAGGCTCTTGTACTGCACACATGGCTGACATATTTGGGATAAAGCCATCCGGATGATTATTTTTATTGATTTTTATGATGGCAATAAAAAGAAAGTGCACCACACTTGAAAAGGGTTTTAAAATCTAACTTACCAGGATATCTGGTTGCATGCCCCTAAATCATAAAAGCAAATGAATCTGTCTAAATCTGTGGCATAATATGGATGTGATTGAAGAGCTTTTATGTGTCATAAGGCAGACCGGGGCAAGGGTTAGAGAGGGGGAAAAACTTGGCAATAAAAATTGTTGTTAGTGCTTCTGTGCTTCTTAATGGATGTACAATTTAGATCACAAAGATCACAGCATTAACTGTCCATAATCATCATATGCTATGGAACCTCATGGCCCATTACTACTTAATTAAAATTATTTCTTTTGCTTGTATATTTTTGTTTCTGCTTTTTTGGTTTGAGGGGGTCTATCTGCTTCTTTTTGATTATCTTAGTTTGTTTTAAAGAGAGGACAGAAAAGGCACGGTGTTGGGAGGATGGGAGAGGTGGAGAGGATCCAGGAGGATTGGAGGAATGGAAAGTGTGACAATATATTGCTTGAAAAATTGAATAAAAAAAGAAAATCAGATGAATTCGAAACAAACTCCAAAGCACAATGTTTTGTCATCTTCAGACTTGGGGACTTGGAGACAACTCTGTGCTGATGGCCGCTGAGTGGCATTTCAGGTGTTGTACAGTTATTGATACAGTAGAAAGCATCTAACAGCAATCACAAGAGAAGAGATCTGAACATTTTTAAATACAGAAAAAAAAAACAGTTATGCTTCTGGCTTGAAAGCACACACTTGCCAAACGCTTCAGGTCAGCTCCCTATGGTGACCTCATTCATAAGCAACATCAAGGTCAAGGAGAAGTAGAAATCCTTGGCAGGACCATGAGGAGCTATGTGCTCCCAGTCATCATTCAGTCACGTTACATTGCCCTGGGATACAGACCTGAGAAGGGGTGAATGGGGGTGAATGGCATCAAGAGTTGTTTCCTGTTTGCTACTAAGGATTGACCTCCTGGGACCTAGACTATTCTAGGCACTGAATGACACCCCCAGCTCTAGTCACCCTCTATAGCAGGATCTCAGGAAGCATCCCAGGATTCCTTTCCTTACAGTATAACCCAGTTTTTCAACTTGTAACTCTCTGGCCTCATCCTCCTGAGTACCTGAGATTGCAGGGCTGGCTCAGAGCTCTTCTTTAAATTGGGTATATATTAACCAAAAATCCCTCCAGTCCCTTCTGGGAAAAAAATTGGGAAAACAAATTATTTTTTCAAGGTTGGACTTCTGTCCTAAAATAGCCAACCCGGAAAAGTCTACTCCTTTGACTCTTTTTGATTCTCATAGTCTTAAAATGTTCCTTGTGTGCGTTCATTGTATATGATGCTGTGTTGTATAAGAATACTTTATATAAGTATGCATTTTAAATTGAATATATTCCTCTCATCTCCTCTCTTCCTCCCTTTGCCCCTCCTCTCTTTCTAGTTATCCTTTCTTCCCTTCTCCCACACGCACACACCTGCCCATGCATGAACACACATGCACACACACAAAGAAATAGGACCCAGATTGAAGCTGGGCTGGGGCTGTAATCCAGTTTGTAGAGTTCTTGGCTAGCATGCACAAGGCCCTGGGTCGACTCCCATGTGTAAAGTGGTTGTGACAGTGCAAACCTCAGCATTAACCTCAACTCCATAGTGAGTTTGAGACTAGCCTGAGCTACATGAAACCCTGTTGACACATACATACAGAGACACAGAGACACGAGAGAGAGACAGAGACAGAGAGACAAAGAGACCCAAGTTGTTTCTCTGGGGCATTAAAAATATTTTAAAAGTTTAAATAGAAGACTGTTTACCAAGTTCTGAAGATTTAAGCTTAGAATCGGGAAAATTTACACCAGACAGAAATTAAAAGATGAAATAGATTGAGTCAGTAAACTGTGAGCTCTCAAGCTGTCTGTTAGTGCAACACTGGTCATTGATTTTTATTTATGATCAGTTGAGACCCCTCCCATTCCTTTGCTTTCTTTCCTACCATGTTGAAGTGTGGCAAAGGAAAAATAGTTCATGCCTACTTAGCCAGTTTGCTAACTAATTGAACAAGAAGAAATGTTTTTCTGTTTTGGTTTTGTTTTGATTTTTGCTTGTTTGGTGTTTGTTTTTTAGACAGAGTTTCTCTGTGTAACAGCCCTAGCTATTACTAGAACTAGCTCTTGTAAACTAGGCTGGCCTTGAACTCACAGAGATCCACCTGCCTCTGCCTTCCTGAGTACTGGGATTAAAGGCGCATGCCACCACCACCTGGCAACAAGAAGTTCTGGGTTATGTTTCATGGTCATCTTTCCAGATCTATATAAGATTCCAAATGAAGCTGGGATTCACATGAGCTGACTCTGTTCTGAGTTGGGTGCAGCCAAGGAACAGAAGCTGTTTTGACTGAGCCACACCCACAGGGATTACACATCCACCCAACATCTTCATTAAGTACCTGTGTACACTGCGGTTTTTGATGTTTGTGGTAGGGTGTTTAGGATTATTCCTAAATCATTTAAAGGGTTTTGTTATTGCTGCTGCTGCTGTTGTTGTTGGGGGTGCTGAGAACGTTCTCACTATGTAGCTACGATGGCTAATCTTCATTGCCAGCTCAATAGACTTCAGAATCACATAGGAGGCACATCTTGCTATATGCATATCAAGGTGTTTTCAGGGAGGTTTAACTAAGGAGGAAAGAGCCAGCCTGAGTGCCGATGGCAATGTCGTAGGGCCTGGGCTCATGGACCGAATACAAAGGCACGTGGAAAAGGATGAAAGCTGAACACCACATCCGCATCCCTTCCTCTGTTTCCCGACCACAGAAGCCATGGTACCAGCTGCCTCGCACCCTCTCTCTGCCATACCTTAGGAACTGTGATGAACTGTAGCCCTTCAAAATATGAGCCAAAGCATACCCTTGCTTCCTTAATTAGCTTTTAACTCATATTCTGTTAGAGCAACGAGAAAAGAAATTAGTGCTGTGGTCCCGGCTGATCTCAATCTCTAATGCCTTCTCTCTCCAGCTTCCAAACACAGGCGCGCACCATCACACCTGGCTTTGATCTACATAATATATAACCTGGGCCTGTAAGTAGACAAATACACTAAAGAAGCTGAGAAACACTGAGGAGTTGAGAAATAAGTAAATATGGAGTGTCCGGGAATGTTCTATTTCCTTATGGCCAAAAGCAACCTGGGAGAGGATTCCATCTTTGAGAGAGGTCGGCAGGATCTGGAAGTGGGAACCTGGAGACAGTAGTCATGGAGGGACAAGACTTATGGTCTCTCTCCCCTCCTGCTCACGCATAGTCGGCTTTTTTACACAGCCCAGGCACATGTGCCCAGGAGTGACAGTGTCCACGGCGGACTAGATCCTCCTCTGCCAGTTAGCAATCGAGGAGAGTACTTCAGAGACCTGCTCATGGGCCAGTTCCTGGAGGCAGCCCACCTTGATGTTCCCTCTTGCCTGGTGTGTCAAGTTCATAGCTAATATTAGCGGTCACAATTAACAACAGAGGAAGGCGCCACCCTCATAATAGAGGGAGATTTGGGAAATATGGATATTGATGGCAGAAATGCGCAAGCCTGAGAACTTAGCCATCTCATCTCTGCGTCCCCAGTGCTAGGATTACAGGCACATACCCCTGTGCCTGGCTCTTTAACGTGAGTTCAAGGGTTTGAACACAGGCTCTCATGCTTACAAAGCAGTCACTTGACTGGCTATGTCATCTCTCCTACACTTTGGGTGATGAAATCTTTTGTTCTAAAACAGTTTGAGAGAAGAAGAAAGATATGACAAGACTGCAGTGAGAATAAGCAGAATGCAGTTTGTATGTGTGTGTGTGTGTGCGCACGCGTGCGTAATGACATTATCAGTGACCAAGTTGAATTAATGAAAAGGCCTTTTGTATTTAGTAAATACAAGAAGATGCTCTTCTCTTGGTACTGGGGAGAGAAACTTGGACCTTGTGTGTGGTCCACAAGTGCTCGGCCACTAATCTCCATCCCCAACCTTAGCACACCTTTCTGTGAGAGACCTCCAGTGGGCGCGGCCTGTGGAAGTTCGGATACAAACACAGTAAAGAATGAATACCTATGACAAAACCACCCAATTCTGGTGTGGGAAGTTCTTCTGTATATATTTTGCTTTTATTGGTTAATAAAGAAGCTGTTTTTGGCCAATAACTTAGCAGATTATAGTCAGATATATATATATATATATATATATATATATATATATATATATATATATATATATAGAGAGAGAGAGAGAGAGAGAGAGAGAGAGAGAGAGAGTAGGCAGAGTCAGTGAGATGCCGTGTAGCCGCCAGAGGGGAAAGATGCGAGCTGCCAGCCAGAACCCTGGTGGTAGGCCATGAGCCTTGTGGTAAAATATAAAATAATAGAAATGGGTTAACTGAAAATATAAGAGCTAGCTAGTAATACACTTAAGTGATTGGCCAAGCAGTGATTTAAATAATATAGTTCCTGTGTGATTATTTTTGGGAGTCTGTGTGGCCAGCTTCCACCAACACAATCCTAAAGTAACTATGAGGACAAAGTGAGATGCCGCAGCTTCTAGAACATGGCAAACAACTGATAAATAATAGCTTTCTAATGATAATACTAATTAAATATAAAATGATCAATCAATTCTAAGACCGATAATCTTGAAGGGTTGTCTCCAGAATGTTGGTAAATGACCTCACAAAGTACCATAGAATGGATTTTTATTAATGATTAGCATAACACAGAAGCTATTTAACTTCAATTCATAGCCATTTCAGGCTAATTACAATGCTGGTGCATCTTTCCTCAGACCTTCTGAACATGCTTGATGATGAAATCCACTGATCTCTCTGTTTTTCAATAAGGAATTCAATAGCCTTCTTTTGATAAATAGTAAAATCACATGGCTTTCTTTTCCTCCTTTTGTGGTGTGATGTTTACTCTTTTGACTTGAGGGACCCATCGCCCAGCTGCCAAATAAATCAAACACAGAGGCTTATTCTTAGTTATGAATGCCTGGCCTTAGCTTGGTTTGTTTCTTGCCAGCTTTTCTTAGATTATCCCGACTACCTTTTGCCTCTGGGCTTTTATCTTTCTCTCTTCTCTATATCTTTCTTTACTTCTTTTTCTGTGGCTTGCTGTGTAGCTGGGTGGCCCCTGATGTCCTCCTCTCCTTGGTCTCCCTTGCTCCTCATTCTTAGTTCTCCTTCTCTTTTTCCTCTCTGCCTGTCAGTCCCGCCCATCCTTGCTCCCGCCTCACTATTGGCCGTTCAGCTCTTTATTAGGACCGTCGGGTGTTTTAGACAGGCAAAGAATCACAGTTTCACAGTTAATCAAATGCGGCATAAACGAAAGTAACACACCTGAGAGCTACATTCCCCAGTACCCTTTTTATTTTATTCCATTTTAGTATCTAGAGCAAGAATGAGAATTTTAGAAGGAACTGATGCTGCAGTAGCCAGTCAAGTTGGCTGTTGGAATGATTAACCCTTTCCAGGAAACTTAGCTAACAGAATGGGGAAGAATGCCATAGAAACAGAGAACAATTTCAAGGAGCCGGTATTCCTGGGTAAACCTGCATGGATGAACGAGTCCGAGTTTTCCTGTATCCACAGCAAAAATGACATGTCTAAAGAGCACCATGCTAATGACAGGCAGGGCAATATGGGAAAGACTATTATTGAGATGTGTAGTTCCCTGAAAACCCCAGGGTCCTGCATCTGAGTCATTTATGGCTTATACTAAAGGGGGAACCTAACAGAATGAGACATTCTATTTCAAGGAAAGACGGGTCTTAAAATCCTATAAACACATGTCCTAAGACTTCTGGGAAACTAAATAGCTTTTACCAAACAATATTTGATAAATTAAGTGCAAATAACTTAGAGGCATGTGGTTTGAATTTCCTTTAAAGTACACACGGGTTTAAAAGTTAAAAGGGAAAAATTTGCTTTGTGAAAGTCAATTTGAGCTTTGTTTCCCCAATGAAAGGAGGTGAAATTGTGCTTTCTCCCATGAATGTACCAATGTATTAAGCACTCTAGTAAAAACCTGCTGTGGGATAATGGTCTTTTATCCTGTCAGTTGTAATTTAATAAAATGCTGATTGGCCAGCAGTCAGGCAGGAAGTATAGGCAGGGCCACCAGGCAGAAAGTAGAGACTGGGCAACCAGAAGAAGAGAATTCTGGGAAGAGGAAATGCTGAGTCTGCAGTCATCACCCAGATGCAGAGGAAGCAAGATGAGAATGCCTCACTGATAAAGGTACCAAGCCACGTGGCTAACACAAACAAGAATAATGGACTAATTTAAGATGTAAGAATTAATTAATAAGAAGCCTGAACTAATAGACCAACCAGTTTATAATTAACATAGTAAACCTCTATGTATTTCTTTGGAATGAAAAGCTGCGGGACCGGGCAGGACAAATGATGCCAATGTGGACAACTACATCCACATATAACCTGAGAGAGCTTGGGAAGTAATTCTAGATAAAAGAGAAAAAAAGAGCAGAGTTAAGCACTGCTTCTTGGTAGCAGCATTTTTTCAGCTGCACTGTTTGCTAGAGGCAAGTACATCTCATTTAAGAGAGGCTTTGTATCTCAGCTTTAGCTGCAAAAACCTTGCAGTCCTTTTAAGAGACTCTGCCACAAAGCACTTAAATGATGTTTATGAGTAGCTGATAGCACGCTTCTTGGTGATGGCATGAACCTTGAAATTTCACACAGTTGTGGCAATACACAAGGCTCCAGCCAGTACCGCAGCCATGAGGCTAGACTCTCAGAAAGCTAAGGAATGGGGTGGATTCAGCTGTCAAAGCCACGGCTTTAATCCTAGCCATATCACTTAGCATATTAAAGACACATGAGATTAGAAAAGGAGAGATATACAGTAAAGATAGATTCAAAGATGAAGAAAACTTTTAAATGGTTTACAGTGTGTTTAAAAATACATGTAGGCTTGGGAGAGAAAAGAAAAAGGATAAAGTCCTTAAAATAAAGAAGAAAGAGAGTAGTTGGATGTGGTGATACACACCTTTAATCCCAACACCTGGGAGGTAGAAGCAGGCAGATCTCTGTGAGTTCAAAAACAACCTGGTCTACAGAGTGAGTGCCTAGACAGCCAAAGATACACAAAGAAGCCTAGCCTCAAAAAAATTTAAAAAAAAGAGTTTAAAAATAAAGCCTTGTAAAGATGAGAAATACACAGAATCTGGATACTGTATATTATTGTGCTGTCTTTGAATTGTTTGAATGCTGAAGAAGGGGCAACAACTGCTAAAAGACATTTGATTATAAATGCTGCTGAATTAATCTAACATATATATATGTATACACACACACACACACACACACACACACACACACATATATATATGGAGAGAGAGAGAGAGAGAGAGAGAGAGAGAGAGAGAGAGAGCATATTTTGAAAATGCCTTGACTTTAAAATATAAGTCCAAAAGATACGTTACTTTGGTGAAGAGATTTTGTTTTTTTTTTTCCACAGGAAATGAAAGGCCATGTATCCATTCTGGCTAAGAAAAATCTGGTTTGATCAAAGGAGATCCCCCTGAAGAATGTCCAATAGGAACAGATGGCCAAGATGATCCAACGTTTCAGAGGACCTCTGTTGGAGTTTCCTCTGAGTTCTACATCCAGAAAAGTTTCAAGACTGCTGGATGAGATGATCAAGCCTCTCAGAATATTCCAGTCATGACTTGACCATAATTCAAAATTTTCTTTAGGTTTCAATAAGATTATCAATGCCCTCACCCAACAGGAAGTAGCCTAGAAAACTATACCCACATTTCCAAAAAATGGATTATGTATGATTTTGTTTGTTTGTTTTTCGTTTTGTTTCTTTTTTGTTTTTGTTGTTGTTGTTTGTTCAGGGTGTTAGTTACAAGTTGTTACGGATAATGATCAGGAGAAGAGTCAACCAAAAGAGATTCAGTTCAGAGTTCTTGTGTTGAAAAAAGAGGGGGGAGTGCTGTGGGACAATAGTCTGTATCCTGCCACTTGTATTTTAATAAAATGATGATTGGCCAGTAGCCAGGCAGGAAGTATAGGTGGAGAGACCAGAACAGGAGAATTCTGGGAAGAAGAAAGACTCAGTCTGCAGTCATCATCCAGAGGCAGAGGATACAAGATGAGAATGCCTCACTGATAAAAGTTATCAAGCCACATGACTAACACAGACAAGAATTATAAGCTAGTTTAAGATGTAAGAGTTAATAAAAAGCCTGAGCTAATAGGCCAACCAGTTTATAACTAATGTAGTAGACCACTGTATATTTCTTTGGGATGAACAGCTGCAGAATCAGGCAGGACAGAAACCTCTGTCAACAAAAATCTCTTATTGCACAAATCCTATGCTACTCCTCTGGGTTTGCTAAGAATGAAACTCTGTAGTGTGTCAGTGCAAGAGACAAGCCTGAGGAGAATGCGCTGACTGACTGCAGGATGGTTTTGAATTCTCTTTAAAAGGTGCCAAGGGATTATACTCAACAACTCCATGCAGCAGGGCAGCTTCTAAACAAGCCCATGGACTGGGAGTTCTCTTCTTTCAACATTGCAGAAAGGACTTGTGATGTAAAGAATGCAAGTTATACAGCAAAGGTCCTGCCTGTGGTTCCATGCCAGGCTGTTTTTTGACAAGCTGTAGAATCCTGGGAAAATAGCCAGCCACGTGTCAATCATAGTTGAACACAGGCTAGATCGCTATGAAGGTACCAAAAGATCTTAGGGAATAGAATTCAGTGAACTATTATTCATTTCAAACTATACTTTTCCTTAAGTACCAATGACACTAAAATGTAAATATATAACATATATGTAATTGATCAGTAGTGCTTGGAAGCATACTTCCCAAACTATACTTCTAACATGTTGAATCACCCAAAAGAACCCCGGATGAGAAAATTATGGGATCGTTTGTTTGCATTTGAAATCTACTAGATCCATGCTTATAAGTTCATGCTATGAGTGCTGTGTTCCCCCCAATTCATGTGCTGAAATTCTGCCTAACACAGTAATGACAGGGAGACAACTGGGTACCACATAAAGAGTTGTCATATTCTATTTCTCAGAGAGAATGACAAAATAATGTATGTGCTCAGTATAGTTGTAATATTTTTCTGAATAATTCCGAAACACTGTTAGTGGAATTTGCAGATGCGCAGTCCACAGATATGCAGGGGCTAACCACATTATACCCTGGAGAGAAATACACACTCATCCAGAGACGAGCCTTTAAACCATCAGGGGAACTGGAAAACCTGAAAAGGGGTCATGTTAGAGTAGCATAACTTTGACTAGCCATCCTCAGTTTTTTCTGCTGCGTTCTCTGTCCTGAAAGAAAGAAATATCCCTTTACCATCCTGAGAGAATCTTTGTCACTTCCTTCCTTTTAAGGAACTTGCTGAAGGTTGGAACCTGAATACATTAAAGACATCAGTGTTTTTACTGTGATTAATTTTTTGATATGTAGATAAAAAGTTAACTTTAATTTAAGACTAGCATATGCGTGGTAATAAATAGAAATCTGAGGTTTAATTTTGATGGAAAGTATTATTTCAATACTAGAAAACTATTTATGAAACATTTGCAGTAACTGAAGGACCTTAATTTAATAGCAGATCTTTCTGTCATTATGTTGCACAGATGTGTTTTCCTCTGTCTTGTTCTAGCATTTTTTTTCTCTAATCAAGAATTACCTGTTGCTTCTTTTTGGAGTATAAATATCTTTTAATTCTTATTACAGGCAAGTAACCTGTTATTGTTTAATAAGTAATTAATTACCTTTCCCTTGAATTCTTCCTTTAAGGAGGGGTTTTCTCTCCAGGGAGCATAGAGTTTTGCTTACACATCTCCAGACACTTTTTCCTCCATTTCCCTCTGACTCTGTGGGTATTGTTCCCAGACAACCAGGAGGACCAGATTCCACTGTGTTTTGGGTCCCAGCTCAGAACAAACTCTCCTTCTGAGAGCCATACTCAGCCTGCTCCACACACAGGATGTTCAAAATTCTTAGGGGACACACTGTATATGACTGAAAACCAAAACCCAGTATCTGGAATGAAGTTGCATCAGTCCGTAATTTATAGACCTGGAGATGACAAGAGAATAACATGATGCTCTTGATGTCAATAAATATAACAGCCTCAATGAAGCAAACGAGTTCCTTGTGTGCGCCAGGCAAACATTCTACCCACTGAACTGAAACCCCAGTCTCAGAAGGGTTTACAGGATGACATTCTTGCCATCCCAACCTGAGATCAACATCAAGTTGACTGAAAATGTTACAATAAAAACATCCACAAAATGTCCCTCATAAATATATACAAAATATTTCCTTTGAAACTTTAGCAAATCAAATCTGACAAAATTCAAAAGTACAATACTTAAAAGAAACATATAGAAATCTGTGTGACTTTAGTGGAAGCATTAGTGTCTTGGACACCCACTAAAGTCATAGTAGATTATATAAAAATGATAAACTGTACTTCATGTATATAAAGGTATAGGTATTCTAGGACACATGTGGCAGTTGTGTTCTGTGGCCTGTAAGGCACCTATATTCCTTGTCTCTTGACACTTGACCATTGAAAGTGACCTCAACATCTGTGTGATTAAAACTTTTTAATTACCACTCTTTCTAGGTGGTAATAAGAAAGCATTATGACTCTTTTTATAGTTCTGATAGAGAAATTATGTGATTTTGTGCACTCGCGTCTAATGACTTTAGCCACCTGAACAAATCAGCTGCAAAAAAGGCTACTAATTTTTCCTCTGAAAAGATAAAAAAGATGGCTTTAGGGAGGCAGTCAGTTATCTACTTAAAATCCTTTTTCTAGAGATGCCTTTGTGGACACTGTTGTACACCAAGTTCTTTTATGAGGATGACAGGGAAAGAATCTCATGTGATCTCTGTTCACCTTGAGGAAATTGGCCTGGCCAACTGTGAATCATACATCACACATATTCTAGGAAATGTTGAACCATCATGACAATTACTTTTATATAATCTATATTGCATCATAGTAGCTGTTCTTCTTGGGGAAAGAGATGGGTGGAACAGGGTGGTCTTATTCTCTAATACTGAGAAAAATTTAAAGATTAGGGGTCAGACTTCACAGATTTTAACTAAGAATTTATTAATGAGTGAATAAAATCAAGAGAAAATAAATTATGAAAGCTAAAACAATATCTTGCCCTGAAGAGATCCTAACTGGCATTGCTATAATAACTCACAATTAAACATAATTCATTTTGCTGTTTGAATTTTGGATTGAATAACAAACCTATGATTACAGAAAAATCAAAATGTATTCAGATCTGCCTACCCCCAAGAGCAAGCTACCATAAAAGCCACTCATAGGTTCTCATATAGCTGTCTTGTCTTGAAACCAAGAAATTCACCATAATGATGACATTTGACTCGCCTTTCAAAATGTGTTTGCTTCTTAAACATGAAAGTAACACCTGCAAAACAAAGGTGGTGGTTTGAAAGAATATGGTCCCCAAAAGGGGTGGTACTATCAGGAGTCATTGGCTTTCTTGGAGGAGGTATGGGATTGTTGGAGGAACAGTGTTACTGCGGAGGCAGGATTAGAGGTCTCATATATGCTCAAGCTACACCCAGTATCTCAGTTCACTTCCTGCTGCCTACCAATCAAGATGTAGGACTCTTGGCTCTAGCACTGTGTCTGCTTGCATGCTGCCATGTCCCACCATGATAATAATGTACTAAACTTTTGAAACTGTAAGAAGCCACCTCAATTAAATGTTTTTCTTTGTAAAAGTTGTTGGGGTCATGGTGTCTCTTCACAGCAACAGAAACCCTAACTATGACAGAAGTTGGTAACAGGAGTGGGGTATTACTGAGATTGGTCAGACCATGTGTTTGTTTGGAATAATAAGGACTTTAGTACTTAGGGTTAGGAAAGCAGAGAATAATTAAAGTACTGCCTAATGGGCCATACTAGGAGCATGTAAGACAATGATGCTGGGAATGATTAGAACTGTGGGGGGATGGCTTAAGCTGTTCCAGAGGAGAAGAATTTTAGTATGTTGCCTAGAAATCATTTTTTGATATTTTAGGAAAGAGTATGATTGCTTTTTGCTTATTTCTGAAAAGTATGTCTGAGCATTGATTTAGATCAATCCCATTGGCAGAGGAAATCTCCAAAAAGCCTAGTATAGACTCTATTGTGTGGTTATTGCAGTGTTCATGCTTATAAAGATTTACAATGAAAAGGTGTTAGTTGAGGAGAAAAATAAGTATGAGAACGAGTTCTATGTTCAGGGAGAAAACCAGAGTAAGAAATGGAATAAATGGAGTGGTGACCTTAGGAAAAAAATCCCACCCAGCTAAGTCTCACGTTGTGAAAAGCTTAAGAAGGGCGGTCATAGTGCATGCCCTTAATCCCAGTACCCAGAAGGCAGAGGCTGGTGGATCTCTGAGTTTAAGATGAACCATTGTGGTCTCCACCCAGTTTCAGGATAGCCAAGATTGGGCAGTGAAAGGAGCCATTGAGAACAGGAAGCTGGTGAAGATGTAACTGAATGAGGAGGCCATGTTCCGGCCCCAATAAACAGCAGAGCTTGCCAACTTCAGCCATGTGGTTCTGGCTTTAAGGATTGAAGAAAGATCTTATAGAATTTGCCTCCACAACTAAGGCCTGGCATGTGTCAGCGTTGTCCCTGAATGGAGGCCTAGTAGAAATGCCACTGCATGAAGAGGTGGAGTGGAAACCTGGATTGCCTTGAAGACCCTGAGATGATAGAGATGCCAGAGGTGTGGGATACCTGCCAAGGAGAGCTGCAAACAGGGAGTGGAATCAATCCAAGAGAGAGAAGTGTGTTGTAGGCAGCAAAGATGAAAGAAGTCGGAGATCTGAAAAACACTTTCACCTCAGACATGAAGATGCAGAGTTTGGAGTTGGCCCAGCTGGTTTTTGGTCTCGTTTTGGTCCAGCATTTCCCCACTATGCCCCTTCCCTGCATTTTGGAATGGTAATGCATATCCTGTGCAATTATATGTTAGAAGTATAGGATCTGACTTTTTTATTTTGACTTTACAGGGGATTACAGTTAAGAGGTTGTATGAACCTCAGAAGAAACTTTGAGCTCTAGACTTTTAAATGAGGACTTTTGAAACTTTGCTGAATGCATTTGTGCATTATAATATGGCCACAAACCTTTGGGGACCAAAGGAGTGCAAGGTGGTGGACTGAAAAAAATTGGCCCTCAAAGGGAGTGACACTATCAGGAGATGTAGTTTTGTAGGAATAAGTATGGCCTTGTTGAAGGAAATGTGGAAGTGGGCTTTGATGTCTCATATATGCTCAAGCCACACCCAGTATCTCAGTTCATGTCCTGTTGCCTACCAATTAAGATGGAGGACTCTCCGCACCAGCACTACATCTGCTTGCACACAACCATGTTCACAACTGCAGTAATGAACTAAATCTCTGAAACTGTAAGCTGCCACTTCAATTAAATGTTTTCCTTTAGGAGACTTGCAGTGGTCATGGTGTCTCTTTATAGAAATACAAACCCTAACGAAGACAAAAAAGAAACCCTGAATTTTGAAAGACATAAAGGCCTACATCTCCCCCGGGGTGCCAAGAGTGGCTAAGTCACAAGATGGTAAAGTTCAACTTCTGATGCCAAAATCATGAAATCATAGACTCAAAGATGTCTCTGTAACCTACTGCACAGTAAATACTTACAAGATGACTACACATGGACTCCCTGGTACTAATTTTGTAGTGTGGAGGATGACTTACATTAGCTGGGCAACAACTTCAAAAGAGGAGATCTAAAAAAGACTTGATTTCTAGAAATGCTTTCAGGATTGCCCTGCCACAAGGGTGTGGCTCAGACTTCAACTGCTGGAAAGTCTAGGCAAGATGGAAGAAGGCTGGGCTGTGTTGTGGGGGGTGAGGGGGTACTTTGAATCTGTTATTGGAGTTTATGAATTCCATATTTACTTTCTGCTCATATAAAAATTCTGTAAGCTGACAGCAACATCTTTTAGGAATATGGCAAGGCAGAAAGTTCTTATTTTACTCTTCTCCCAGTTTATCTCTATTATATACACATAAAGCAGAAAATATGGCAGTTCGTTATGGCTTAGCTGTTACTGGAAGATCTGAGTTGATGGGAAATGACTTGTATTGTTGGGATGGCTGCAGGAATCCAACTTCTCTTTGTTTTGAAGGACTAGCTGTCTCCATTACTTTTATCAGTTAATAGCATTGTTCTTCTTCTGTGTGTGGACAATCTCTGAACCATAATATACTATAGACTGGTGACTGACAGTCAAAAATCACACAAGCTCATTCTGATGGCTAGAATAGCATTTATCTTTGAAACAGAATTGGGGGGGAGCCTGGCATGATGCGACAATTTCTGCAATTCAAGTACCTGGGAGGCTGAGGCAGGGTAATCCTTTGAGCTCAAGGCTATGTGAACTAGATGGTAAGTTCAAGACAAACCTAAACTGTGTGCAAAAACACTTTCTAAATAAAATCAATAAAATGGAGATGAACTTTGAATTGATGGTTTCAGTGAACGTCATGCTTTTGCAGCACCCAGTATTCTTTAGACGGCATCATTTGTGACTGTCTTAAGACCTTAGCTCTCAAAGACACAAAGTCTATACTTCGTGCTGTGCTGTCTTTATGCAAGAACATGGCCTACCATATCATTAATACTGGAGTGAAAATCTGTTCAAAAATGTGGGACATCCTGTCTGATTCAGGTGACAATAGCAGTGGCAGAAGTTCCAGCTTAATGCCTAACATGGGTGGTGTGAGTCTCTACTCTATTGGTAACAGTAGTGGGGTACAGAAGGCTGGTCCTGAAGTACATTTTTGCGTTATTGGCAGCATAACGTCCGTGACTGATTCTCTGGGACGCTATGTCCGCTGATACAGCTTAATAAGTTTTTTTTTTCTAGAGAAGTGTCTATTGTTTAGAGCTATGCAATCCAACCAATACATTTTTCAACATTTGAAACCAAAAGAACTCATTCAAACTCCTGATCTTTTATAGCAAATGATCTTGGGGGCTGGTAAACAGCTCAGTATGGAAAAGCTCCCGACACCAACTCTTACAGCATGAACTCAAGTCCTTGGAGCAGTAGAAGGAGTACGTCTTCTCCCACAAGTTATCCTCTGAGCACACGCAAAATAAATAAAAGAAAGAAAGAAATTTTAAAATGAGGAAATATAGAATATGAGATTTGAACCCTAAGCTTATATTCCTAATAGAAACATTTGGAAGAATTTCTTACCCTGGGTATTGGGCGCATCATAAATATTAACTTCTTGTATTTCAGTGTCTAATATCAGATTAGATTCCTATAGTATACACCATTTCCTGCCGTAATAACACAAGTTCATATCACATATTTATGGTTCCTAATACTTAGACCACCTAAAATTAGAGTTATTTGTGTTTGTTTGATTTTAACTGAGCTATGCGTTTATAGCATGAGCCAACAAATATCATTTAAGCTGTATATGACATGTGTGAAGAAAGATGGTCAGGGATGAGAGGAAACACATCAGCATTGGCTTATTCCCACTTCTATAGCAGGTAACAGGCATGGCATGTATATTTTGGAGAGATCCAATCAATGTATACTTTATTTATCATTTATTCATCAAATGCGTATTCACCACCAGTGAATCACAACGTTCTCATAAAGCTCATACAGTGACCCAAGGAAATGTTTGCCTCACCTGCTTGCGATGAGCACATTAAAGAATAGATAAAAACAAAGCAAGGCAGACAAAACAAATGGCATCAAAGAAGAAAACAGGGAGGCAAAGAATGGCGAGGAGAATTAAAACTAGGTCCAAAAATACATGAATATGTACTGGCAAAATAGGTCAGCGCATTAACAGAGTAATACCTGACAAGCCTGGAGACCAGAGTTCAGATCCCCAGAACCCACATAAACAATGTTAGTAGATTCCATGACTGCTTATGCCTTCAATACAGGAAGTTAGAGACAGAGGATCTGTGAGAAAAGCCGGCTAGCTACATTACCAAAATTGGTGAGCTAGGAGTTCAGAAAGAGCCCTTGTCTCAGCAAATAAAGCAGAGAGCAATCAGGAATGTCAGTGTTCAAATGTTTGTGTGCACAAGTGAGCACGTGCGTGCGCGCGCGCACACACACACACACACACACACACACACAGACACACACCTGTAGATGTGTGTTCACGGACATGCAAACATGCATACACAAATGCTATAACATCACACATCACACATGTATACATACGTGTACACCCCCCCCCAAAAAAGCAGGAATTTTAAAAAGCGAATAACTGAAAGAGAATTGCATCTATGAGGAAGTGTGGACTGGGCGTGACCATGCTTCTCTGTTATACCGCCATTTCACCCCAGCAGTCATATCTAGTTCTCAACTATGTGAGTTAGTTGTAAAACCATGTCTCAGTCATCTTGCTTGATTACATTTTACTGTCTCATCATAAAAAATAAACGTATATGTATGTTTATATCCAAACTCAAAAAGGCAGAACTTATTGTTATAATGGTCCTAATGTGTAAAATATGATATAAATGAGAGGTGATGAAAATTTTACTGTAAGTATGTTATTCTTCAGTTACTTGCTTTTTTTATTCTTGCTTGGGGAGGTACATGGATGTGTACTCGGGTAATGTTATACCATGTGTGTATGCATGTTTGCATATAAAGAGCAACACTTCACAAATCAGATCTTTGGTGGGTAAAATTGATTAATTATTAAGAGTCATACTTGTTATCTTTCAAAGTAATTAATCACTCCTTGTAAGTAGGGCTTACATTATACATTTGTTTTGGCACCAATGTTAGCTCTGCAATTTGGCGTGATAATATTGTTTTAGGTTAGTGGCCTAAAAACCCTGAAGTTAAATTCACTGATCTGTAAAATAGAGTATAAAGTATGTAATGTGAAAGACTTCATAATGGTAAAGATAAAAGAATACTAAATGTGGTTTATGTGGAAGAATTGATCCTAAGACCCCCGTTCTGCACACATACTCATATACACTGCCTTGCATAACACGTAACAATACTTTCCAATACTTTAGCAACAATCAAAACAAAACATTAAAATACAGCCAAAAAACTTCTAGTTAAATGTATAATAAACACACACATTTAGTATCAGTGTTTCCCACATCTCAACAAAATGAAGAAACGAAATGACATAAATGGTTAAAGACAATTTGAGCAAAAGAAGACTCAAAGGGAGTAAACAGTACTAAAAAATGTTGAAAAGATAGGAAGCAAACACAGTCACAACAATGGATTCAGAACAGAAGAAATTACAATATAGTGTAGGAGTGTGGTATCATGTACCACAGTCTAATTTGCTGTGGGGAAATGCAGCAGGAAGAAGAAGTGTAAATATTTGATTTTGTTTGTAATTTGGTAGAAAGGGAATAAGAAAAATTAAAAACAGAGGGATTATTTGTATACTCTGAAAATCTTCTACATTCCATACACAGCTCATATTTTCACATGAAATTTTACATGCTAACTCTGCTAAGACACAAAGAGAAAATTGAACACAAGAAACTAAGACAGTTTTCAGGGCAGCACTGAGAGCAGGAAGACAAGGGAAAAAAACTCAAAACCCAAGGAGAAGAAATAAAAGATTTCTAAACTCAACCAAACTATTAATCTGCTGTGAAACCAAAGTAAATCTAATCCAAATGTATACAGGGTCAGATACTTACTACCTATGTGCATGTAAGAAGCTATTAGAAAAGGAAGGTGTAGTGGCTCATACTTTTATATTTTTGGTTGTGAGCCTAGCCTTTAATGGCTGAGCCATCCTTTCAGGCCCATACTTTTAATCCTAGCTCTTGGAAGGCAGAACAAAGTGAATCTCTATGAGTTCCACGGCTACATAAAAAGTTTCAGACCAGCCGAGTTACACAGTGAGAACCCATCTCATAAAAAAGCTACCAGAAGATGTAAATCCACAGAACAGAAAAAGGGAATACATTTAGAAGTAAATATAATACCCAATAGTAAGTAGCAGGATAAAGAATCTGGGGGTGAAGTTTGTACACTGAACCTAAAGAAACAAAATACAGATTAGAAAAGAAAATGGATTCATAATGTAAGTAGATTATGGAGCTGAAAATTAAATTGTTGAATAGCTATGTTCAAGAGTCTGAATTTAAACACAGAAACAAGAAAGCAGAAGTTCCAGTTTGTTGTTCAAAAGAAATACTTTTATAAAATGCAAATTTTGAAAAAACAAGGATCATTAAAAGATTTTGTACAAGTCAAAAGACAGATGTTTTGTTGGGTGGTGGTGGCACATGCCTTTAATCCCAGCATTCAGGAGGCAGAGGCAGGTGGATCTCTGTGGGTTCCAGCCTGGTCTGCAGTGTGAGATCTAGGGTAGCCAGGGCTACACAGAGAAGCCATGCCTTTAAAAAACAAACAAACAAAACCCCTAAAGGTTCTTTTTATAATTGTATCACACAAATAAAAGTATGACAAGTCATCAAGATAGGGACAACCCTAAAAATAAAAGGCATGGCTCACTCATGAGTTGCAAGAACTCTATTGTCCTCACTTCAAACTTAGACCAAAAAATTGAAGAAAAACTATCCAGAAATGTTTGAAAGATTATACCATAATCTTAATAGGCCATTTTAATAAATTCCTCTCAGAATTGGACTTTATAAAGAAGTAGAATAGTATTTATATGAAGGAAAAAAGAAGGGGAAAATATCAATTTTCAAACATTTGTATGGAATAAAGTCCTGTTTACTAATTACTTCAAAGTCATCTTGAAAGATCATTCAAATGAAGGACATTCATTTTAGCTGAATATATTTTTTTCATACAACATATTCTGATCATGTTTCCCCTTGTCTATTCAAAGTTCCTCCCTACCTCTTCATCCATTTAACCCCACCCTTTTTTCTTTCTCTAGTTAGAAAACAAATAGGCTAATAAAGCAAACAAACCAGAATAACACAAAGCAAATAGACATCCAAAGGAAAAAAGAAATAACACAAGAAAGAGTCACACATATGCTCATACACACACACAATCCATAAAAACACAAAATCAGAAACCATAATAGATAAGCAAGAGACAAGCAAGGTAGAGCATGCATAAATAAAGTATTATGAGACAAAAATCCAAAAATATTATTGAATTTGTTTTGTCTTGGACATTTACTATTAGGCCTGGCACCCACCCTTAACTCTAGCTTGTTGTCCAGAGAGGCTCCACTGGATATAACTAAGTTTTTTAAGGCGATTGTCACTTGGAGATACGTATGGGTTAGGACGGGAGCATGCGCCTTGTTCCCGTCTCTGTGCTAGGACCCCACCTGATTTGGACCTGTACAGGCCCTGTGCATGCTGCCGCATTTCTGTGCATTCATGCACACGTCAGAACTGCTGGGACTGGAAGGCTTTCTCTCTTGCTGTCTTCCGTCTCCAGTGCTTTGTACAGTCTCCCCGCCTCCTCTTGCACATAGTTCCCTGAGCCTCGAGGGCATGGATTTGAAGAAAACATCCCACTTAGGAGAGTGTTCCAATATCTCTCACTCTCTACACATTGTCCAGTTGGGGTTTCTGTTTTGGTTCCCATCTCCCTTCAGTGGAAGCCTCTCTATTGATGTCTCAGTGAGATATTTATCGTATTTGTCTTTCTGGGTCTGGGTTATCTATTGGGATGACTTTTTTCTAACTCCATCCTTTTAACGTGAATTTCAGGATTTCATTTATTTTTAATAGTTGAGTAATATTCCATTGTGTAAATGTGCCATATTATCGTGATCCATTCATCTGTTGATGGGCATCTAAGCTGTTTCTCATTCCTGGCTGACTCACAGCCAGTGTGGCCATTCTGCTTCCCCAGTAGGGAGTTTTACTAGGGATAGATGGCTAACACAAAGGTTGGATTGGGGTCTTCAATGAGAAGAATTAATTTTGGCTAGAGAATATTTTAATAGGAGTTGACAGTGGTAGCAATGGTGGAGCTTTGCTTTGTTTTGTTTGTTTTCTTTCTTACTGCCATAGCCTCATTACCTGGAATGTTGGAAATGCAGTATAAACATTTACAGAACAGAGAGGAAAGAGGACCATACCTGATAAATAGAAAATATACATTTTAAGGGTGTGCAATATGCATGAGAAAATTGACCAGACTCCAGACCTTGAGTAAAATATTTACAAAGTAAAATGTCTTCAACTCTTGACAAGGTTAGTCTCATTTCTTTACACAGAATTTAAATCAACTTTTTGGTAGTTTTTTAAGGAAGTGTAACTTTTGAAAGTGAAATAATGGCATTGTAGAGAGTAAATAGAAGTTTCTAGTTAGTTATTTTTGCCGTGGTGGTCTGAATGAGAAACATCTTCCACGGGCTTATGCGTCTGAACTCTTCGTCCTCAGGTGGTGGCTTTTTTTAGGAGTTGAATAAATATATCACTGATGATTAGTTTGAGAACTTATAACCTTGCCTCAATTCCTGATCCCTCCCACCTCTATCTCTCTATCTCTATCTCTGCTTTCTGTGTGTGATAAAAATGTGATTTGCCAGTTTTCTGCTCCTGTCACCATGCCTTGTCTCCCTTGTCATGATAAACTCTATCCCGCTGACACCATAAACCAAAATAAACTCTTCCATGAATTGGTTTTGCTTGTGGCATTTTATCATGGCAATAGAGAAGTAACAGATACAGAACCCTATTTGCATAAAAGTGGGGTTATTGCTCTGCAGAGCCTGACCGTGCAGTGTTCTGGGGGAACGTGGAAGAATTTTGAACAGCTGTTGAACATTGTAAGCAGAGATAATGGGACAGTCCAACAGAAGCCTGGGAAGGCCTTGCTGCTGAGAGTACTGCGGACAGTGGAGGCCCAGCCTGGGGTTCCTTTCAAAATAACAACTGCCATAGAGATACAGGTATTACTTAACACTCTTCTGAATGAGTCCGAAGGAAAATAGCAACACACAGGGCAGAGAAAATGAAAGGAGTAGCTTAGAGAAGGACAGAACTCTAGGAAGCAGGATGTCATAGCCAAACCATGAGCTGAAAGCAAGGCAGTCATTTTTTAGGAGACTGTTTTCTTGAGAGAAGCCTCTTGGCGTGCATTAGAATTGATAGGCGGCTCCTCGGGGTAAGACTCTAGCCAGCCAAGGCGCCAATCTTCGAAGGGAAAGAAAAGCCTAGAGCCGCAGTTCTCAGCTTGTGGGCTGTGATCCCACTGGGGATCCAACAGCCCTTTCGCAGGGGTCACATATCAGATACCCTGCAGATCGGATATTTACATTACAATCCATAACAGTAGCAAAATTACAGTTATGAAATAGCAAGGAAACTAATTTTGTGGTTGGAGTTGACCACATCACGAGGAACTGTGTTAAAGGGTCACAGCGTTAGGAAAGCTAAGAACAACTGGCCTAGAGTGTTTCCTCTTCTAGAAAGCAACAGTGTGTAAATACTGATACAACTGTGGCCCAAGGGAATGAAGTTCCATCCCTCACTATCAGCTGAAGTTGGCACTGTCATCCACATGGTACTGGCTTTGGAGCTGAGAACAATATAAGAGTAAAGGTACTGTGGATTATTTCTCCATAGTTTTCGAGAGCCCCTGAGGACAGTCCGTGCAAGAAAGACCGAGATGCTGCTGGATGAAGCTGCAATGCTGAATCTGGATTGCAATGGAGATGTTGGAGATGCCAGAATCATCACTCCAAGGAGTGATGCCCATGGAGCATGGAATCGTGCCAAGTGAAAAACTAATGTATGTTGCAAAGCTGGAGGAACAAGGTCACCTAAGCCCTTTGAAACTAAAGATCCAGACGCAGGGCATGGAGCTAGAGGAGTCGGTGTCTCCCTGGTTAGTTCTGATCTTGCTTTGGTCCAGTGCTTCCTCACCATCCCCCTATGTGTTCCTTTTGGAATGGGAATTCTGTGCCATTGTATGTACGTTACAGTATGTAATCTGCTTGGTTTACTTTTATGTATTTATTTTACATAGGGCCACAGTTAAAAGATGGCCTTCTTCTTTTAGAAGAGACATAAACAGAAGACTCTTAGACAGTGCAGAGACTTTTAAAGGCTGTGAGGACTTTTGAAGTTAGACGAAATGCATTCTGCATTACGAGATGGCCATTAAATCTATAGTGGCCAGATGCCAAATATGGGGGTTTGAAAGATAAATTTCCCACATAGGCTCATGTATATCAACAGTTGCTCCGGAGCTGGTGACACTTTGGGGAGGCTATGGTACTTTTAGGAGGTGCAGCCTTTCTGGGGGTAGGCCTTGAGGTCTTACAACACCACCTTACTTGCCTGTTGCTCTTTCTTTCTCTTCCTGCCTCGTGACGGACTCTATCCCTCTGAAACCACACAGAAAATAACATCTTCCCTCAGTTACTTTTGATCATGGTATTTTTATTGTCTGTCTGTCTGTCTGTTTGTTTTTGTGCTTGTGCTTTGAGACAGGGTTTCTCTGTAGCTTTGAGGGCTGTTCTGGAGCTAGCTCTTGTAGACCAGGCTGGGCTCGATCTCACAGAGATCCACCTGCCTCTGCCTTCCAAGTGCTGGGATTAAAGGGGTATACCGCCACCTCTCAGCTCTTGGTCATGGTATTTTATCATAGTAACAAACGGTGATTAATATAATTACTCTGGACAAAGTTAGAATTACTACCCAAGGAAGCAAGTCACTTGCTTTCACATTTCTCAGTTCTCTGTTGTAACATTTGGGTCTTAGACTATGGTTTTGTGGTCCCTGGTTTCGAGCAGTGTACTAACAATTACAAAAACTGTTCAGTGTCCCACTCGTTTGGAACTCATTTGTGAAAGCCAGCCTGGCCTCTAACTCCATTAAGACTCAAATCCTAAGATTCAAAGTGTAAGTGAGATCTGAGCACTCATATGGCATATTGTTAATAATACAAAAACACTGTGTCCCATATAAAATGAGTTAAAAAGACTTTTATGAGGAAGTTCTCACACTGGGTATATAGGAAAGTCATGGTGTTTAGAGTGACATATGAATACAATTTAAGCAAGGGTGAGGATGGCCATAAGGCGACTCATAGCACACACGTATACATGTGATAAAGGTGTGCAGGGCAAGGCAGTCCCTGACAAGCCTTCTCTGTCATTAATGATGGCCTCATAGGATCAGCAATTTGTCCAGTAGAAAAGAGCATCCTACCTCAATCTAGAAAGATTTTGCTGTTCTGCTGTGCTTCCTACCCAAGTCGAAAGCCTCAATATTCATTCAAAGTGTCAGAGCGCTCCAATTATGCCTCGTACAGAATGTCCCGCAGTTCAGAACTGTAAGACACTGTGCAGCTTACAAATGACTGAGATTTGCTCTGACTGATAACATTTTCCCAAAGTCAAACAGACCCTGCTTTTGTCTCCCCGCGTCTCTCAATATCGCTCCACTTTATTTCAATACTTCTCTTGTAATTGAGCAATTCCATAAAATCAAATAAAATGATTTATAATGGAATGATTACTCCAGGGTAGCATTTCAAGTGAAATGAAGATTGAAATCTAATTTAAAAGCTTTAATGTAAATGGGTCATTAGAGGAGGTTCTCTGGGGAATTTGCAATTAAACTAAAGTGACAAGGGTTTTTGTAAGGGTGCCGGGCCTAAAGGTGTTACAATCCTGATACATGCTCATTTCCGACGAGCAAGCCTTATCACAACCACTTTGCAAGATCTGAGCGGTTGAATGAAAGCTGCAATCAAAGGCTAGCAAAAATATTCCTACCCAAGACAAGCCTCTTCCTGAGGGGGAAAATGTTCTGATTTATAGAAAGGCTTCAGTGAAACCAGCGCATCTAATTGACACCAATTAATCTAGTTAGCTATCATGAGCTAGCCCCAAACTATTTCTTAGGAAAGCCCCACACTTCTTAACCATACCTATTCTTTAACAATTCTCTAAGTTTTCAATTAATATTGTCTTTAATACATAGTTTACACCTGTGTAGTCTTGAAGCACTATGATAGAATATGCCCTATTTCCCCCAGCATTTTCTTAAAAAAATATTTTACTTTAATGTGTGTGTGCTTATGCACTTGTACATGTGTGTTCTTGTATGTGCGTGTGTGTGTGCACGTATATGAATGTGTGTGTATGTATGTGTGTGTGCGGGTTTGTGTGTGTGTGTGTGCGTGCGTGCATGAGTGAGTGCATGTGTGTGTGTGTGTGTGTGTGTGAGAGAGAGAGAGAGAGAGAGAGAGTATGCTCAGGTGGTGGGAGGCCAGAAGATCTAGATGTGTTCCAATGTGGAGTTACAGATCTGGAGGTTGTGTGTCTCCCAGCATCGTTGCTGGACCGGGAACGGGGTCCTCTGGAAGAGCAGCTCTTCCTCTTCATTGCTAGGCTTGCTTGCTATTTTTCCAGGCCTCTGCAAGCCTTTTCAAACCATACAGATTTTTTACTTTCTAGAATTTTGTTTTAACTGTTTGGCTCTTTGACAACCATTTACTTTCTCTCTAAATTCTTTTCATTTTTGTTCTTAGATATTCTGCTGATAATTAAGCTTCACATGGGCAGTCCCCAGTTCTACATAAAGTAACTATGCCCAATTCTTTTCTGAGTTTATATAACACTTGAAACATTGCATTACACACAACAAGAACAATAACTATTTATTCTTATTAACAATAATGATTATATTAATCATTAACTTTTGTTGATCACTTAAAATGAAAGACTCATTGCTAAGCCTTTATCAAAGACTTTTTAATACTCAGTTATCCTAGGTAGTAACAATATCACCTCCACTTTAAAGATCTACAAATGGAAAGCTGAAAATGTTTTGGTGACTTGTCCAAAGTTATAGAGCTAATAAATAGAAGACTCAGAACTCAGATCCAGCATTGTCCACCTACCGACCATGGTCGGTCAAACCAATGGAGGTTGGAGATGGGTAGGTAGGCCCAAAAGGAAAACTCCCCCAGGGTGCTCCTTTCTTAGTATATCCAACTATACCTTGCATTGGCTTTGTTCACTGCCAGATTGAATTCATCACAGATCTCCCAAGTTGGGCTCATTCAAAAATAATGAAAATAAGATTCCTGGGCCATCTCACAGATGTTTCCAAATGTTTAGATATATTTTATGAAGCCTTTATAAAAATCAATTACAATTCATCTGCTTTAGTTTTGTGGATGGTAGAAGATTTGAAAATATCTGCGGAGGAAAGTAGCCAAGGTTCTAGTTATTGCTTTCACAATTCTCTGACTTGATATGGTTGACAGCTTCTACAGAGGCAGCAACATGAGTAGCTCACATCCCTCTCCCTTTGCTGTTAGCTATTACATATGACACAGCGATCCAGCCACTGCTGATCATGAGCTACACAGTTTGCAGACACCCAGGGTTACACATGCCCCTTTAAGGGAGGGGCGTGCAGAGCACAGTCTGAGGATATCTGTTTCGGGACCCTTCTCAGCCCAAAGTTACAAATTCCCTTCGATCACAAGAAAGTTGCATCCCTCACGCTAGTATCGTCGTATTGAGTGACCTTGATAGAAATGATTGACAGCAGTGGAGGAAAGGGTAGATGAAGGTAAGAAGGTGATGCTCCTAAGGATCCAGCCGCTAAGAGACCATCAGTAATGAGATAACCATAAAATAAAATACTATTCAGAAGGGATCTCAGCTGAAAAACCAGGTTTGGAGTTGTCTCAGAAAGCAGTCATGTAATTCCTAGGCTGGTATTTGTTCACACTATCAAGAGCAAATGTGAACAGATACCAGTGATCAGGGGGGAAAAAAAGTCTGAATATGGGTAACCCCAGTTTGACTTTTCCTAGGACTTCCTTTTTGGAAAATTGTAATTTTTTTGCCTTTTCCTTTTTTTAATTTATAAAAGTTTATTAATTTATAAAAGTTTTCATTTCCGCCCCTTCTCCCAACACCCTCCCACTCTCTCCACTCCCTCTCCTCCTCCCTCTCCATCCCTAAGAGCAGTCAGGGTTTCCTGCCCTGTGGGAAGTTCAAGTTCCTCCCCCCTCCCTCCAGGTCCAGGAAGGTGAGCATCCAAACAGACTGGATCCCAAAAATCCAGTATATGCAGAGGAAACAAGTCCCAGTGTCATTGTCAATGGCTTTTCAGAAAGACCCCGTGCCAGCCACATTCAGAGAATCCGGCCACATTCAGAAAATAGAGGAAATCTTGTAAGAAAGATCGATCACAATGATGAGCATTCTCCAAACCAGCACAGTCTGTTCCTTGTCTCCCTGTGGCTCTTATTCAGTGTCCCCAGGACCATGCCCCTTCTCCCTGTCTACTACAGACATATTGGATCTCCATGGCTCCTGGACCATATTACACTTCCTTTGGCCTCTTTGCCTCGGGTCCTCAGTGCTGGTGATTCCTTCTGCCTGCAACTCTTCCACCTGATAGTTTTCTCTTCCTTGATGCTTCTTATTCTTTGGATCTAGGTTTCTGCTTCAGTATCACCTTCAGAGGCCTTGTTCAGACCATTGAGTTCCAAGCATAGGAAACTTTTTTCTTTTTCCCTTTTTTTTCTTTCCCACATGCACAAAATGGTTTCTTCACGTGTACATAATTTTCTTTCTCTCTTTTAAAAAGCAGACAGTATGTAATCTGGTCTCTGAAAAAATCTCATGGAACAGAATGAGTTCCATGATGTAGAGACATTGGTGGAATCCAAAGTCTGCAGCATACAGTTCACAGAGTTGTACTAATATGAAGGTCCTATTTTTGATAAATGGGTCAAGTGAAAGTAAAATGTACAAAGAAACTATCCGTTCTACCTTTGAAGTTTTCCAGCAATTCTAAAACTACCAGAATATAAAAAAGGTATGACAGTAAGTCACCTCCAAAAGGCTCTCATCAGAAAGAACAGAGGTCACCTTCCTGTGGCCTTGATTTTGTGTTTCACTGCCTTGCTTTTTACACTTGTTTACATTAGTGTGTGTGTGCATGCGTGCACATACATGAATACAGGTGCCTATGGAGTCCAAAAGAGGGCATTGGGTTCCTAGAGTTGGCATGACAAACCATCGTGAGCCACCTGATATGTGTGCTGGGAAGTGAACTTGGGTTCAGTTCTGCAAGTGCTGTGTAAGCTCCAAACCCTTCATCCAGCCCCACGGTCACGTGGTTTGTTGTTGTTTGCCTGCTTATGTGTATTCAATTTAATTCTCAGCAGACTTTCAGCAAGGGGCTCTCATCATTGGTCTGCTGGCTCGAGGTAAGATGGGAAGCTGTAATCATTACAACGCCCATTGTTTCGGGGTTCTAGGATGAGGTTATCATTTGTATCTAGGGCACTATTTCCCACATGTCACCCTGTCTCCTCTAGATCATTCTATGGTGTATGTTGACCCTCTTAAAGAACTGTTAAAAAAAAAAAAACACTGTGACCACATCACTTTCCAGCAAAACACTCTTTGGTCTGATTTGCTCAATAGACAGATAGACACAGTTGGGATTAAAGAAAGTATGATTTGATGTCTACTTAGTGGTGGGTAAAGCACTTACTGGCCTGTGGAGGTACCTGGAGGATTGATACAGACTCTCTCCTAAAAGCTTTCCAGAGAGCACCATTTTTCAGTGGAGGTTAGTCTGCCTGAAAGGGAAAAACTGGTTTTATCCTGTAGAAATCGAAGGGTGTGACCCCCAAGCAAGATTGTCCTTTGTCACTCACCAGCTAAGTACTTGGGCAAATTGCTGACCTCTGCATTACGATTTGTCCATGTGTAAGGTCACAATATTAGGGCTACACATACATGGACAGGGTTAACAATTTGATATCAGTAAATCACCAAGAATAGCATCTGATACTGTACCTGAAGGCTCAGAAAATGTTATTTATCATTGTCATTTAAATAAGTATATAAATAGCAAATAATGCTGCCAGGGTGAAAATTAGGTTGAAAACCTACCATCTACTATATTAGTCATCAATAATTTATGGTAAATTATTCTTCGCCATTGTAGTCCATGAAATCTACAATTAAGATAAGACTATCATTTTGTGTAGTGATTTGTGCAAAGAATATCTCCCAAAGCACTATAAGAACCTGCTCTTTCTCAATAGAACACAATACAGGTTCCCCCACCTTTGCCCAAAGGCTGTTTCTCCAAGCATAGGATAAAAATAATTATTTTGTGGTTGGAGAAAATCATTTGCAGTGGCTCAGATGAGTAACTTCATATCTGATTGATCTCAGTTCGGCTGTGGTTCTTGAAATATGAAATTTCCCTATTTCCTGTCCTGTTTTACTTCTCTATCAAGTAGCTAGTGGAATACATGATTCTATGTGGCACGTGTCCCCCAACTCCCACTCCCTTCCTACTTCATGAACTGCTGAAACAAAGGCCCTAGCAATATGGGATCATCTCTAGTGGAAGACAAGCCACTACTACTAAAGATCAGTGGGTTAAATCTAATGATATTGATGACAGAATGGTGTATAGCAAAAGATTTTATAAGATGGGATTCTTCAACTTCACAAACAAATAGGAAGATAACCAAATCTTTCCAGTGATAGTGTCTCTCCAATTCCTCAAGCCCCTGACCTTACATTTTAACACCTAATCTCAAATATAGGTTACAAAGAGGAATGCAGGCATGGGGAAAAAGAGGAAAAAGAATAAGAATAAAAATAAAAGAATGAGAATGTGAATAAGGGGAAGGAGGAATAAGAAGATGATAAGAAAGGAAGAAGAGGAGGAAGGAAGAAGATAACAAAGGAAGAAGGAGGAGGAGGAGAAGACGAAGACGAAGAAGAAGACAAAAAGGATGAAGGAGAAGAAGAAGAAGAAGAAGAAGAAGGAGGAGGAGGAGGAGGAGGAGGAGGAGGAGGAGGAGGAGGAGGAGGAGGAGGAGGAGGAGGAGGAGAAGGAGAAGGAGAAGAAGAAGAAGAAGAAGAAGAAGAAGAAGAAGAAGAAGAAGAAGAAGAAGAAGAAGAAGAAGAAGAAGAAGAAGAAGAAGAAGAAGAAGAAGAAGAAGAAGGAAACAAGGAAGAAGAAGAAATTCTGAAGGGCTGGAACTGAATAGGCTAGGTTCAGACTGACAAAAGAGATGTCCCCAGAAAGTTGTCATCTGTAACAGTAACTCTTCATGGTTTGCTATAACTTTATAATTCTGAAAAGATTGCCATGCTGCATATGAATGATTCTCAAAGGAATGCTAGTTTTGTGTTAAGGCATTGGCCCCTGACAATCATCACACAGCTATTGGCAAAGCTGTATTCTGGTTTTTGGTTTTTATTATTAACATTCACTGACTATTGTCTTGAAAAGTGGTAGAAAGCAGCATGTGGCCTGCACAGTTGTAATGGTCACTGACTGTCATCTTGAAATGTAGTAGAAAGGGCATAGACTGTGCTCAGCTCAGCTCAGCTCTTTCAACTGTGCTTCATGCTTTGGGGACTTTGGGCGAGTCACTTCTTCATCTGTAATGCAGGTGGCATTTCTCACACTAATGCAGATTAGACACTTGCATGACGTTAACATGTACATGGTCTACAGTGATTATAATGGGAGTGTGTGCAAGGAACTGAGGGTGAACATGGAAGAGCCCTTGGGCAAGGTCATAGTAATAGCTGGAACTGATTTCCAACCCACATTTGGCTGCACCTGCTGAGAACCTCCAAAGGGCCAGTCAGTATCTTGGGGACTGTCACTGTATTAGCTGATTTCAACTTCACAGTGGTAAGCTCCCTTCCAAGAGGGCAACTATTGTCCCTGTTCCACAAGAATTAAACTCCACTACGTGTTTCCCTAGCAACACACTCCTCATTGCACAACATTTGTAGATGTACATAGGTATGTACATACACGACATTTCCTTATCTCTGTGTGAGGCATTGAAATGCAAACTCTACACACTTACCTCCCGCTTTTTGGGAAAGCTAAACTCGACTATATCTCTCAAATAGGTTTTTTCACTCTGACCCTTTCCCAGGCGTCCTGATGACAAATAGTTAAGAACATAATTACCCCCAATTTACAGAACTCCATTTAGCATGTGTAAACAAGTTAAGATGGCAGGCTCATTGATCAGACAGCATTATTAATGTTCAAACACTTCATAATTTTCTACCTCTTTGTATTCGCTCCTGCAGAAGAATATAGCCGTTTATTACCTCAAAATCCCCCCCAAAAGCAACAAATTTAACAAGAAATTAATGACCAAGTGAATTATTTCAGTCAAATCCTGAGCCAGATTGAACCACAGCGTTTTAAGTGTTCCATCAAACACCACTGTGCTGAAGTAGAACTTCATTTCTTCTTGGCATCATGCAACATCCTGTTTCTAAGAAAAAAAGGATTAAAGTGTCCCATAAAAGAGAGGGAGGGGGGAGCTCCCCAAGTTACTTGGACATCAAAGAGACCTTACACAACAACATTTTGATGAGTTAAGTGTAAAGGAATCAAAAACACATGGATGAAATTTCCCATAAAACCCACATGTGTTTAAAAATCAAGGGAAAACGTGCATGGTCAAATGCACTTGGGGTTTTGTCAAACCCCAAACATTTGAGGAATAGTGTGAGATGTTTAAGGAACCCAAAACACAGCTGGAGCGGTCTATATCATTCCGAAAGCATATGCCAGTGGAAGACGATAAAGGAGATAAGTCCTCAAAAAACAAGGATTTTTTTTTTTTTTTGGTAAGAAAACAAAACAAAACAAAAGCATGGAGCTGATTGCTGATAGGAAAACTGTAGTTTTCAAATATACATATATTTTTTAAATCATCCCTAAACTTAGGAAATTGCAACTTACATGTGAGGAGTAATTTATTAAAGATTTTTTGAACAACAACAGAAGAATGCCGTTTTCAGCCTCCAAATTTTCCAGCTTAACCAGGTGGAATTTTTTCCCAGACCTTTCAAACCTTGATCAAATTACAGCGCCCCCCTTTCCGTATTCTACTTGATTTAGCTTTGCTAGGCTAAGCACATTATTAATCGGTTCTACTTTTATTTACAATACTACTGCCTGAAATATATAGTAGAGTATATAATTGAATTTGGGGTTTACTGTAATTAAAAAAGTCAAAAGAGCAATAAACATAAGCGTTCGTAAAGAATTGCCTCTGAGAGCCAGAATAAATCAGCAAGATTAAATGATTTTATATCATATTTAAGGTCCTTAATTTTAATTTATGATTTTGAACTTGTTTCCTTTCATCGTCAGCTAGAGTTTCTTGTCTGCTCTTGATCTTGAACGGCAACCATGAGGGACTTTTCAACACACAGTTTTGGTAGATTCTATAGTGTCAACCTAAACAGATCTGTCTTTTCTTTCTTTCTGGGGTGCATCCTGTTTGTTTTTAGAAATTAGCCAAGTAATAGAGGAAGCAACTTGATAACGGATCGGTGTGCTGCTTTAAGCCTATCCTCCCACTGACTACGGCTCTGATTGCTAAGGAATAAAGGGTCTCAGCTAAGTCCATGGCCGCTTAACTAAATGACTCTGCATCACTTCTTGGACTTTTTTCTGGCCTTGGTTTCCAGGGCCCAGTGACACCATCACTGTGTCTTCTTCGTCTTCAAACAGCCATTTCTCCTTCTTCTTTCTAATGTAAACAGCATAGATTATTCTAGAGAAATACAAAACAACAAGACCATAAATTAACAGAAAGTCCTTTCTCTGTAGTGAACAGATGCCAGTACAGGAACAGCATTTCCCCCTCCTCCGATGAATTCTCAGTGCCGGCATGCTTGAATCCAGGATCTGCCCTCTAAATGGTAATTCCTGTTGCATCAGAAGCCTGTCGCTCAAGGGTTAGCCATGTGCTTCAATAACACAGCCCTCGCAACCTGGATCCTATTTGCTGGAGGCCACTCCTTGGCAAGATCTAAGCCAGATGTTTAAACCCTTCCTTTCTTACTCACAACCTGTATAGGTAGATGTCTGCAGTTTCTATTTTATAGCTGATGAGGTCGAAGAGATTAAATCATTCGCTCTTAAAGACACAGCAAGAGCCGCTTACTCACAAAGTCCGTTCTCTGTCTTCAACTCTATTGTTTTTTGTACATTTACTATGAACAAGAGAAAATGGGAAGAGTTTCCTAAAAGGACCAAAGGAAGTGCCTGGCTCTAGTGTCAATGTAGCATATCATTCTTGAAGCCTCAGGCTGTGGTCCCTCTCCTCTGCCCTACAATGGCTATTCTAAAGCTCACAATAATACTCCCATCTCTCCAGACATGACTTGCATCCACTTGCTACATTTATGAGCCTTCAAATTTCCCTTGCGCATGCTCAGGGCTTGGTGTTAGAGAGCTCTCAATTGCTCTGGGAACCGACTCCATGATGTTTTCAAGGCCGTCACCTGTTTCTTATTATTTCTTTCCCCGGCTTAGCTAACAGGCAGGAGTGCTGTACCTGGGGAATGAAAAGTCTGTGGCAAAGAAAACAAAATCACAGCCGCCATCATTGTGCTCTTCTTGTCATTGTTGTGTGCTTAGGCGATGAAGAGAAAATCTGCCAGACGAAAAGATTCTTTCATTCGCTGGAGCATTACAGGCCTTTCCATTAATGTCCGGAGTTAGTAACCAAGATGACAGATCCTTCTAGATTGGCAGGGCTCACTAAAATAATTAAAAGGAAATTTAGACTAGCGCAGGCCCAGTCCCAGGGATGGGAATTACAGAGAGTCTGTTGTAGGCCGGGTTTCTGGAGAACAATGCCAAAAGCCATAATCACTACATAAGAACACATCAGTAAAGCACAAGCAAGAACCAAGTTAAGCTTCCCGAAAACACGGCAGGAAAATGGGGCTGTCTTCACAAGGATGAGTAGCATGAATTAAACTGAGCTGAGACTAGGGAAATTGTTAGGGGCAAGGCCTTTTTTTTTTGTTTTAGTATCAGGATATAAAGACTGAATTATGTGTTTTAGGTTATTTAATAATTGGAAGCAAATAATTTTGAATTCTTAGCATGCATGATTAATAGACCAATGAGAATTTGCAGACAAGAGGAAAACATAAAGGATAAGGAACGTAGTGGTCTAAGGCACATGAGCATGAGCAAGACATTAGATACCATACCTGGCACTACTTTTTGGAAAGGATTGATGAGCTAGCCTTCATCACACCTAGAACTCCAGCATTTGGGAGGTGGAGGCAAGAGTTTCAGGTCATCCTTAGTGGCACATCAAGTCTGAGGTTCCCCTGAGCTACATGTGACCCTGTCTCAAAAAGAAAGTAAAAAGGGGAAGAAAAATAAAAAAAAATCCCTTCTCACTAGAAATAAAAGTGACTCTCAACATAATTTTTTATTGATTGTTCGAGAATTTCACACAATGCACCCCAATCACACTTGCTTCCCATTCCTCCCAGGTCCACCTCCTCACCCTTGTGCCCTCCTCCCAAAAATAAGAAGAAGGAAAAAGAGATCACCAAGTCCAATTTGTTTTGCCCATATACTCATTGGACCTCAGTCAAACTCCCAGTGCTTATTGAAAACTGAGTCCTTCTCCACCCCATGCCCCTGTAAAGAGCCATCAGCTATGAAGAGTTACATCTCAGCAGCCCTATCACAGCTCTTAAGGGCTCTCTCTTCAGTGGCTGCCTTCTAGACTGCTTCTTTTGGGAGGAGGGCATCAAAGAAACCTGCCGTGTCTCTCATTCTCAACTATGAGTCTACAAGCAGTCATCGGTATCCCTACAAAAGATCTCTCCCCTTTTAAACCCTATGTTGTTTGCTTTATTGTCAGGCCTACCAGATTCATATTTTCAAAGGTTGCCCATTGATAGGAACTAGAAGGAAAAGATGCTTTCAAACATTGTTGATGGTGCTTTGGATTGGCCCAAAGTTTTTACAAAGGAATTGGTGGTCTGTCTCAAAATTCCTGTGTTATACATCTCACCCATTTGACCTCCACAGACATTATTATGAGCAAGAAGGTCTTAGGTGGCGAGCTCTTTAGCCTCCCTGGTTGTGAGCATCCTTCTGTGAAATCCATAGCGAACTGTAAGATGTTTGCTCTCTTTGGAAATTAAACTCAATAGCTCCTGCATTTTAGACTAACATTGTAACACTGAACCCCAACTCTTTATGTTTTAATGAATATCTCCACAGCTATGTAGGAACAATTTATTTCCTTAACATCACTGGCAATATTTGGTAGTTATACTAATAGTATGTCCTATGCAGTAAAGAAGAGGGCTTTCCAGAAATGAGTCCAGAGATGGTTTCCATGATTCTAACTACCTATGAATCCAACTAGACAGTTGCCCTGACTTTCAGGGCAGTTATGTTGCGAGATACTTCTCAACGTATAAAAGAAGTCACTAAATGTTAATCTCCAAGGTTGAATGAAATTCCCTATATTTCAGGTGGTTGGTTGGGAAAGATGATTTAAAATAAAAAGGACCCTGATTTGCCTGTTATGTCTTTCTACACTTTCCTCCTTGTCTTCAGTTTCATTCTGAAGTTTCCCAGTCTTTCAGCAACTTGAATGAGCTTAAACTGCCCTAAGGGGCTCAAGGATGCCATGAAAGGAAATTGAGATCCAACTGGTGAATGCAAGTATGTTTTATACAAATATGGACAACTCTTCTCTCTTAAAATAATGAGGCACTTTTTAAAAATGTTTTTTAAATATATTTTGGTGTTTTGATATCCCCCGCTTTTGTGCCTAGTGCTCAAAGAAGCCCGAAGCCCCTAGAACTAAAGTTAAAAGGAGAGATGTAAGCTGCCATGTGGGTGTTGGGAATTGAACCAGTCATCTAGAAGAGCAGGCAGTGTTGTAATTACTGAGCCAACCCTGCAGCCCGGGGTGTTTTTAAAAATATTCTTATGCTCCCTCTTCCTGTAGGCTTGCTGTTCTCTTATGGACAAAGAAGACAAGGCTCTACTTCCACGGCAAGAATGAAGTCTTAGAGGTGTGAGACTTTGCAATTGATAGCATAAAGTAGTCCTTTAGAAATATGGCTATCATCCCTGAAGGAGGAGACATGTCTTTTTCATCCAGACTAACACAGCCACAGTTGTACCTGAACGACTCCAGGGACCTGGGAGTTAGAGGTTTTGAAGTTGTTAATTGGACAAGCCACAATGCTATGTGAAGGGAAAGCAATGTTTTCAAGCAGACAAAAATGGGCTTTAGTCTGTAAAAAAGCCTTCCATAGACAAGAGAATCTCCTATAAAATATACCTCAACAATTTAATACAAAATTGTCTCTTTATTGTAAAATACATCTGATAGAGATTTAAGTATATACATGTAGATATTTAATTAGACCAAGGATACATGTCTGCATACATGAATATAGACAATGGCATGTGTAATCTAATGTAATAAATAAATATTTCTAAAATTAAATCTAAATACGCACTCAAATTGCAAATTTATGTAAAAGCTGGTTATTTTCTGCCATCGCTGTTGTCTAAAGACATTTTCATAAGCAGAAGTGAAACTTCGGCCAGCAAATGTTTCACTTAGTCTTGCCACCCATTATTTCCTGAATTCAAAATGGCAATAAGTAGCTTTTGTGTACCAGTGACTCATTCTGTGGCAGTGACCATATGGGGGATTTCGATCTATCATTTTGGTGAGTCCTCACCATGTGTTTATGTCATTACCCCATTGTACAGATGAGAAAACTGGGGGAGAGAAACCATCCCAAGCGGATCCATTTCTTTTCAGAATCCCACGCTGAACCCCATGCTTGTGATATGGTATTTGCTATACCACTGTTGCACATTTAGCCTTGTATTTATGATGTAACAACTATCTAACGGTTGTGCAACTCATGGTAGCCTAGGAAACTGAACAATTCACCTTTTCTTTGTCTGGATCTTTGGACACAACACTGGGGTTTCTTAGGAGCTACCTGCCTGACGTAGTGAGATGAAAAGAAAAAGTTAAATCACTGCAAAATGACTGAACCCATGAGTAAATCGATTTAAGTTAAGAGAGTTGTGTGTTTCAGACAGAAAAAAAATGGCAGTAAAGAGATGGATTGAGAACATAAGAGGGATGGAGTTAAGCTGCCAGGCACGTTCTTAAAGGGGAAGCCAGTACACGGCAGAATTGAGAGGCAGTCACCCTTGGAAGGGGCTGATCCTACCTCTGAGAATTGGAGGATGTGAAAATGGCAGAAATTCAAGACATTCTTGGGTGTGGAAGGAAGTGAATAGATGGGAGAACCTTTGTAGGAGCAGCCTGGGTTGTCTAGAAAAGAAACAGTTGGGTCAAGTGTCTAGGGATCAGTAAAATTTGGAGTGTCTAGAGGAAATCCACTCAGCTCAGGAAATTCTTGGATTAGGTTGGAGAAGGAGAAAGGGAAGCAAGAAGAAAAGGAATGAAGTCTCAGTGGCATCTTAGCAGTCAGACCGTCAGAACCCTATTAATCATCCACAGCCAATCTTTGCCACAGACAGAAATCAACCCTAATCATAGTCACCTCTCTGGGCTCATCACTACCAGGACAGGATATGGACATCTGGTCTGCACGTGTCTTTGCCTAACACTCTTTGCAGTGAGACACTAGCAGCTACTCAATTCAACGTCCTCAGTACCCAGTTAGTAACAGACACTCAGTGGATGTCTGGTTAAAGAACCTTCCCTAGTATTAGGGGGTGATCGTGAAGAAGAAAGGTCTCACGTACAACATCACCACACAGTGGTGTGTCATAATGAGCCCTGAGAAATTCTGCCCGCCTAAAACACCTCAGTTCCTAGTCTGGGTACATCAGGGGAATGACAGAATATGAAATTGCTGTCTTTGTGACAATCTTTCATGGATGAGAGCAGTTCGAGATTTACTGATGCCGGGGTTTTCACATGCCAGCGAGGAGTCCAGCAAAGGTGAGCGTACTCAGTAGTTGGTTGACGCAAAGGCACCAGATAGGAGAAGAGAAAGGATTTTCTAAAGAGACTAAAGGCACAGTTGGTGGGTACTGCAGGATGGAGCAATCATGACTTAGACTGCAAACACTGAGCACTACACTTAAACGTTCAAGGAATAACTGATGAGGTTAAGATCTTGAGAAAGAAATTATTCATGTAAGACAACTCATAACCAGATTTCATTTTCAGGTCTTCCACTTTGGAAAAAATACATGAAATTTGTGTTTTATCACCATCATTGAGTGCTCAGTAACACTTAGTATAAACCAACTTCTTTGACAGACAACATGCTTCTAGATAATTCTGATGGTGCTGCTGACAGAATCTGTCACACATGGGGAGAAATTCCTTTGACGCTGGGACCTGGAGACAGATCAGTAAGAATATGAAAGTCTTGCAGCTGGGTTCTTGGTAGTCTCTGACCTACATGTATGTGACATTTCTGACTGAAGACCTTGTTCTCAATGTTAGGTCAGTCTTTTTCTGTTGTATCTTATTGGCTTCTCTTGCTATGAGTCTTGACTTTGGCTTGAAGCCAAACGTCATTCCAGGTTGAACCATGGTCCTAACTTACCTCAACTTACTCCTTTTCCTGTATACTCATCTTTCTCCTGAGTGTCCCCAAAACAACATATAATCCAGAGCTTCTTGGTATTTATTGACACAGAAAGGCAGAGGTGAGGGATGGGTTGAAGAAGCAAACATTATTTTCGTATACTCTCTCTCTCTCTCTCTCTCTCTCTTTCTCTCTCTCTCTTTCTCTCACTTATGTGTGTGTGTTATACATGTTTGCATACATGTCTGTAGAGAGTACATGTCCATATGTGTAAGAAGATGTCAACATTTCCTTCAGGAATCTTCCTCTATTGCTCTCCACCCTATTTTTTGAGACAAGGTCTCTCTGAAGTCAAAGTTCACCTATTGGCTAACTGGCTCACCTATTGATCAGCAAACTCTGAGAATTATCGTGTCTTCATGCTCCCCCGACACACACAACACAGGGTTTACAGATGCAGGCTGCCTCACAAGGATTTTAAACAAGAACAGGCAATCTGAACTTAGATTTAAACGCTTGCACGGCAAAGGCTTTACCCGCTGAGCCCTCTCCCTGACCCCTTTGCATTCTTTAAGTCTCTTTTCAAAGCAGTTTCTAAAAGTTCTTGGTTCCATTGTTGTTTTGATTTTTGCATGGCCACGATAGCTTGGGACTAAGAAAGCCGCCCCCGCACCCACCCCGCATCTTAGCTTGCATCCTTACACGGAGACTGTCATCATCAACACATTCGACAACAGACTTGCTTTTCAACGAGAACTTTGCCCCTTTCCTCTAAATCACAGATAATCACAAACAGAGTTGGTGCCGTGGTATTTTTTTTTCCCCAAATGGTTGCAAATCTCCAACCCGTGTGATAAAAGATGCTGACATTAATATTCTGGTGTGCGAGCTAATTCCTCCAGCCCAGCTGTGAGGCAGAGGCTGTGTGACCGAGGTGAGAGCGCCGCAATGTGCAGCGTGTGCAGGGTCCTCTGAAAGGCTGATCTGTTACTTGCACTCTGCGCAAATTGCGGCAGCTTGACTGCTTCCATGGGTGCGCAGAGGGGGCTCTGTTCAATTTACTGACTGCCTCGAACGGCTCAAAGAGGGCCCAAGCTCTGACTGTTAACTATTTATGACCTTTATGTCTCTCGACTCATCCGCCATGCTTGAACCCTCCAGCGTGAGAGTGTGATTACTTATACTGGAGACGTGACCAAATGTAAAGACTTTACCCCGCCCCCCGCCCGTGTCTGCAGTATGTTCATTAACTAGATCTCCTTGCTGCTCCAGGCCCCATCCGGCGGGCCCGTGTTAATGAGGAACTCTAGTTTATGTTGCAGAAACGTCTTCTCACAGGCGAAAAAAGAACTTCTGCCCACCTTGGTACTTTCAGGATATTACATCCATTAACTCGAGATGTTCATTCCGTGGTGTCCATTTGTCAACGGAACCCTGGAGAATACAAAAACCTGTGGCTCCAAGAGTCCCGTACACAAACCACCAGGCAGCTGTGCATTTCTTATGAACAACCTCCAGCTCGCTTAGAAGATTCATTTTATTTAGTTTAATTCAGTGTGTGGGAGTGTGCATGGTTATGTACACATGTGGCAGTGGCAGAAACCCATAGAGTTAGGAGAAGTTCCGTGGGAACTGATGTTACAGGTGGTTCTGAGTCACCTGACACCGACCCTGGGAACTGAACTCCGGGCCTTTGTCAGCGTTTTTGCTCACTGCTAGGAGCTGAGCCTCAAAGCCAGCCCCATCCCAATTTCTCTAACGTTGCCAGCAGGACTGGTCCTGTCTCATGCCCTATGTGAAGGGTTATCAAACAGAATTCTTGAAGAAATTAATGGCGACGAGGAAAAGTAGGAACATATGCAGTAACAACGGCCTCTTCCAAATGCTCTTATCCATGGTGGGTCATCTCCATGGCTGTGGATTCTACGGAAATGGAGAAGTAGATATCTTTCTCATATCCCTATTTAGTTGTGTATCATTTGGGTGGAATGATTCCTGCTTATTCTTCTCAGTCTGTGGATCAGGGTGTAAACTCTCAGAACTCTCCTCGGTGCTACCTGCGCCTTTCACAAATAGCTCTGCCCCTATCCTCTGGATCTCCATATCCACAGATCATCATACTAGGGAACCAGAGTGGACAAGCCTCTCTGCTTGGTGTCGATCTGGTGTCCCTTTCCATAGCCAGATAATTGCTTCTGATGGATTTTCTGACTCTCTCCAAGCATCTAGACACTTCCTTGGAGTCTCCAGGGTAAAACACAAACTTGTACTTACATTGCTGCTCTCTGTTCAAATATCCTCCCCATGCTCCGAGCCAGAATAAGCAAGGTTTAACTTATGTTTATAACGTAGTGTTTGACACACATAATTTGAAAATAAATCCCAAGGAAAAGTATGCATACCTATCTCTGTGTATCTATTTCTAGGGTAACATTTCACCCTGCCCTATTCATGCACCCCATCTCTCTGAGCTGTGCAATCATTCATGGATCTGACCAGCCTCATGGGTCTCCTTTGACCATCGGTTCTGGGCTGTCTTTCCTGGCACTTTGATTTAACTTTTAGATTTACTTCACTAACTTGATTAATTTTGCTTCGTTATCTTATTCATGTTTTTCTTCATTTGAAAGGGAGATGTGCTCTCAAGAGGCATTGTGGAGTAAAGTAAGAGACAATAACTATTTTAAGGTAATTTAGTTTCAATCAACCCACCCAAATACTAGATAATTTTACAAATCAATCAATATGAAGTTCCTACATAAAGAAACGTGTGCTTCCATGGGAAGCAGGAATCTACAGAACTCATGCCTGCTAGTGTTAACTAGGTCAAAGTTTCTATGGTTGACTTAGGTTATGGGCCCTAATACTACTATTGTGCTAAATGGGCAAATATTAAATTGTTCCCTGTGGTTTTTTATCTTCATGCTCATAGATCAGTGTGCCTTTCAACCCTCATCAAAGAAACTGCTTTATGCAGTAGATGATACCTAATACAGAGACCCACAATTGCGTGATGTGCAAATCATAGGAGGCCCTGAAGTACTAGGACTTATATTACACACCCCATCCCCCAAGACTCAGAGTTCATCTCAGAAGAGGGGACAGAAAGATTATAAGATCCAGGGGTAGTTACTGTATTTATTTCTGATACACCCAAATCTTAGTAAGTATTGTGACCTATGAGTAAAGGTCAGGAACCAACAGAACTGGGTTGGGGTTTTTTGGGGTGTGTGTGTGTGTGTGTGTGTGTGTGTGTGTGTGTGTGTATCTAGGAGACAGACTATCTAAAAAAGAAACCCTGAACCACACAGCATAGTGTTGAGTTTCAACTGAGTCTTCTTTTAGCTGAATGTATTTGATTATATTAGCAAACAGCAATTTCCATGTTTGAACCATAGAGACGACAATGACTTCGACCCTATGTGTTTGATAAGAGGATTAAATGAGATGGTAGGGCTTATGATGCTCTTAGCATGGTAGCTGGCATTCAGCTAGCTCATCAAGCATTTTTTTTTAAGTAAATTTTATTAAATTATAAAAGTTTCCATTTCCGCCCCCCCTCCCAACACCCTCCCACTCCCCCCACTCCCCCCCTCCTCCCCCTCTGTCCCCCAGGGCAGTCAGGGTTTCCTGCCCTGTGGGAAACTCCAGCTCCCTCCCCCTCCCTCCAGGTCCAGGAAGGCAAGCATCCAAACAGACTGGATCCCCAAAATCCAGCATATGCAGAGGAAACAGGTCCCAGTGTCATAGTCAATGGCTTTTCAGAAAGACCCCGGGCCCCCCACAGTCAGAGAATCCGGCCAAATTCCGAGAATCTGGCTAGATCACGTCCTCGTTCAGTCCCAGTCCGACTGGCCCTGGTAAACTCTCATCAGATCCGTTCCCTTGTATCAGTGGGTGATAGCATCCCTCGCAGTACTGATTTCGTCTTTCATCTTCCTCCTCCTTCCGCTCCCCATCCGGACCTCGGGGGGGCTCAGTCTGGTGCTCCAATGTGGGCCTCCGACTGCATCGCCGTCCTTCGCCAGACGAAGAATCTATGGTGATAAGCAAAATATACATCAGTATGGTCATGGGCCACTGCCGATTCAGGCACCCTCTCCTCTGTCCAGAGAGCAGTCTGGGGGATCTCTCCTTGGACCTGGGATCCCATATATAATCAAGTCTCCTGTAAACCCTAAAATGGCTCCCTTAGTTGAAATATATTGTTCCCTGATCCCATATTCATCCTTCCTCCCTCCCCCCCCATCCCAGGCCACCAAGCTTTCCCCGTTCCTCCCCTACTCCCTTCTCTCTAGCCCTCTCCCCCTCCATCGACCCTCCCACCCCCCATGCACCCGAGGTTACCTGGGACTCTTGTCTATTTCCTACCTCCTGGTGGATAGCTAAATAATCTTCATCAGGTTCATCTTCTTATTTAGCTTCTCTAGGATCACGAATTAATAGGATCAGAAATAAAAAGGGGGATATAACCACAGACACAGAGGAAATTCAGAGAATCATTAGATCTTACTATGAAAGTTTATATGCCACAAAGTTGGAAAATGTAAAAGAAATGGACATTTTTTTAGATAAGTACCATATACCAAAGTTTAACCAAGAACAGGTGAACAATCTAAATAGACCTGTTAGTCGCGAAGAATTAGAAGCTGTTATCAAAAATCTCCCTACCAAAAAAAGCCCAGGACCAGATGGTTTCAATGCAGAATTCTACCAGAACTTCCAGGAAGAGCTAATACCTATACTCCTTAACGTATTCCACAATATAGAAACAGAAGAGTCATTGCCTAACTCCTTTTATGAAGCTACAGTTACCCTAATACCAAAACCTCATCAAGCATTTTTTTGCAAATAAGACCGTTTTATTTCCACATTCAAATGGTTCACATTTATTGATCTCCCACAGACCATTTAAGGTCAATATGAGTTGCCATGTGGTTACTATCATTTGAAAGAGTGTCCCCAGTGATGTGGTATGAAAGACTTGGTCCTCAGGTTGTCACTTCTGGGAAAGAGTGAAACATTTAAGAAATGCAGTCATATAGGACCTCGCCAGATCGTTGGGTGTGTACCTTTGTGTGGGAGAGCAGGAAGCTGCGCTGTCTTTCCTTTCTCCTTTAACGGCTTCAAAATATAAACACTTACTTTTATACAAACTCTTACTAGGAGGCGTCTCCCTCGTCAGCTCTTCTAACCAATGGCTCTGCCTGATTTTCAGACCTGATCCTTCAGAAATGTGAGTCAAATTAAATCTCTGCCCGTAGCCTAGCTCTTGTTCTAATAATGTAAAGCAGTACTGCAAAAGGAGGATTGTGTCTGTAAATCTATGCACAGCCCACTTTCAACACTGACTTTCTTTTTCATACTACGCAATGCCCCTAAGAGATTTAGATATAGGTGTTAGATGCTTAAACAGAAAGATGGCAGATATCTGAGAGCAGAGATGTGAAAAACCGTATGGAGGAAAAGTAGAAGGCATTGAAAAAGAAATAAGAACGAGATTCAGTGAACCAAGGATCAAATAAGAGACTATTTCTGCCCTCATTATGGTCATGTTTATCTAACAGCAGTCCACTGAACTGGGGGGAACTCCCACGGTACTGCTCTTGGGACCATCTTTTTCTGTAGTAAGATCAGCTCTGTTCCTCTAACACGGCTCTTCAGATGAGGTCACATCTGAGTCATCTTCTCATTTCACTTTGACTTGGCAGTGTCCTGAATATAATAAATGTATTATAAGTCATGTGTTTCTTATAGACTAGTGGATGGGTAGGTGGAAGGAATAAAGGCATCAAGGATACTCCACAGAAGACAAAGCACTAAGACCAATGTGACAGGCAGGAGAAGTACCCACATGGAAATTTCTAGAGTGTTCTGGAAATAGACCTTGTACTTAACCATTGAGAAGGTATTTCACTGCAGATAAAAATACATATAACCATAAGTAAAGACACAGAGACACACACACACACAGAGAGAGAGAGAGAGAGAGAGAGAGAATGCTACCAGTACTACCAGTATATATATAT